>NW_026578098.1:0-651290 GCF_029603195.1 Condylostylus longicornis | reverse complement strand
CATCTGTCATCTGTCATCTGTCATCTGTCATCTGTCATCTGTCAGCTGTCATCTGTCATCTGTCATCTGTCATCTGTCACCTGTCATCTGTCATCTTTCATCTGTCATCTGTCATCTGTCATGTGTCGCGTGTGATGTGTCATTTCTCATCTGTCATCTGTCATTTGTTATCTGTCATCTGTCATCTGTCATCTGTCATCTGTCATCTGTCATCTTTCATCTGTCATCTGTCATCTGTCGTCAGTCATCTGTCATTTGTCATTTGTCATCTGTCATGTGTCATCTGCCATTTGTCATCTTTCATCTTTCATCTGTCATCTGTCATCTGTCATCTGTCATCTGTCATCTGTCATCTGTCATCCGTCATCCGTCATCCGTCATCTGTCATCTGTTATCTGTCACCTGTCATGTGACGTCTGTCATCTGTCATCTGTCATATGTCCTCTGTCATCTGTCATCTGTCACCTGTCATGTTACATCTGTCATCTGTCATCTGTCATCTGACATCTGTCATCTGTCATCTGTCATCTGTCATGTGTCATCTGTCATCTGTCATCTGTCATCTGTCATCTGTTATCTGTCATCTGTCATCTGTCATCTGTCATCTGTCATCTGTCATCTGTCATCTGTCATCTGTCATCTGTCATCTTCATCTGTCATCTATCATCTGTCACCTGTCATCTGTCATCTGTCATCTGTCATCTGTCATATGTCGTCTGTCATCTGTCATTTGTCATTTGTCATCTGTCATGTGTCATCTACCATCTGTCATCTTTCATCTGTCATCTGTCATCTGTCATCTGTCATCTGTCATCTGTCATCTGTCATCTGTCATCTGTAATCTGTCATCTGTCACCAGTCATCTGTCATCTGTCATGTGACATCTGTCATCTGTCATCTGTCATCTGTCATCTGTCTTCCCACATCTGTCATCTGTCATCTGTCATCTGTCTTCTGTCATCTGTCATCTGTCATCTTTCATCTGTCATCTGTCATGTGTCATCTGTCATCTGTCATCTGTCATTTGTCACCTGTCATCTGTCATCTGTCATCTGTCATCTGTCATCCGTCATCTCTCATCTGTCATCTGTCATCTGTCACCTGTCATGTTACATCTGTCATCTGTCATCTGTCATCTGTCATCTGACATCTGTCATCTGTCATCTGTCATCTGTCATCTGTCATCTGTCATCTGTCATCTGTCATCTGTCATCTGTCATCTGTCATCTGTCATCTCACATCTGTCATCTGTCATCTTTCATCTGTCATCTGTCATCTGTCATCTGTCATCTGTCATCTGTCATCTGTCATCTGTCATCTGTCACCTGTCATCTGTCATCTGTCATCTGTCATCTGTCATCTGTCATCTGTCATCTGTCATCTGTCATCTGTCATCTGTTATCTGTCATCTGTCATCTGTCATCTGTCATCTGTCATCTGTCATCTGTCATCTGTCATCTGTCATCTGTCATCTGTCATCTGTCATCTGTAATCTTCATCTGTCATCTGTCATCTGTCACCTGTCAACTGTCATCTGTCATCTGTCATCCGTCATCTGTCATCTGCCATCTGTCATCTGTTACCTGTCATGTTACATCTGTCATCTGTCATCTGTCATCTGACATCTGTCATCTGTCATCTGTCATCTGTCATCTGCCATCTGTCATCTTTCATCTGTCATCTGTCATCTGTCATCTGTCATCTGTCATCTGTGATCTGTCATCTGTCATCTGTCATCTGTCATCTGTCATCTGTCATGTGTCATCTGTCATCTGCCATCTGTCATCTCTCATCTGTCATCTGTCATGTGTCATCTGTCATCTGTCATGTGTCATCTGTCATCTGTCATCTGTCATTTGTCACCTGTCATCTGTCATCTGTCATCTGTCACCTGTCATGTTACATCTGTCATCTGTCATCTGTCATCTGTCATCTGTCATCTGACATCTGTCATCTGTCATCTGTCATCTGTCATCTGTCATCTGTCATCTGTCATCTGTCATATGTCGTCTGTCATCTGTCATTTGTCATTTGTCATCTGTCATGTGTCATCTGCCATCTGTCATCTGTCATCTGTCTTGTGACATCTGTCATCTGTCATCTGTCATTTGTCATCCCACATTTGTCATATGTCATCTGTCATCTGTCATCTGTCATTTGTCATCTGTCATTTGTCATCTGTCATGTGTCATCTGTCATCTGTCATCTGTCATCTGTCATCTGTGATCTGTAATCTGTCATCTGTCATCTGTCATCTGTCATCTGTCATCTGTCATCTGTCATCTGTCATCTGTCATCTGTCATCTGTCATCTGTCATCTGTCATCCGTCATCCGTCATCCGTCATCTGTCATCTGTTATCTGTCACCTGTCATGTGACGTCTGTCATCAGTCATCTGTCATATGTCCTCTGTCATCTGTCATCTGTCACCTGTCATGTTACATCTGTCATCTGTCATCTGTCATCTGACATCTGTCATCTGTCATCTGTCATCTGTCATCTGTCATCTGTCATCTGTCATCTGTCATCTGTCATCTGTCATCTGTCATCTGTCATCTGTCATCTGTCATCTGTCATCTGTCATCTGTCATCTGTCATCTGTCATCTGTCATCTGTCATGTGTCACCTGTGATGTGTCATTTCACATCTGTCATCTGTCATTTGTTATCTGTAATCTGTCATCTGTCATCAGTCATCTGTCATCTGTCATCTGTCACCTGTCATCTGTCATCTGTCATCTGTCATCTCACATCTGTCATCTGTCATCTGTCATCTGTCATCTGTCATCTGTCATCTGCCATCTGTCATCTGTCAGCTGTCGTCTGTCATCTGTCATCTGTCATCTGTCATCTGTCATCTGTCATCTTTCATCTGTCATCTGTCATCTGTCATGTGTCACGTGTGATGTGTCATTTCTCATCTGTCATCTGTCATTTGTTATCTGTCATCTGTCATCTGTCATCTGTCATCTGTCATCTGTCATCTTTCATCTGTCATCTGTCATCTGTCGTCAGTCATCTGTCATTTGTCATTTGTCATCTGTCATGTGTCATCTGCCATTTGTCATCTTTCATCTTTCATCTGTCATCTGTCATCTGTCATCTGTCATCTGTCATCTGTCATCTGTCATCTGTCATCTGTCATCTGTCATCTGTCATCTGTCATCAGTCATCTGTCATCTGTCATCTGTCATCTGTCACCTGTCATCTGTCATCTGTCATCTGTCATTTGTCATCTGTTATCTGTCATCTGTCATGTGACATCTGTCATCTGTTATCTGTCATCTTTCATCTGTCATGTGTCACCTGTGATGTGTCATTTCACATCTGTCATCTGTCATTTGTTATCTGTCATCTGTCATCTGTCATCTGTCATCTGTCATCTGTCATCTCACATCTGTCATCTGTCATCTGTCATCTGTCATCTGTCATCTGTCATCTGTCATCTCACATCTGTCATCTGTCATCTGTCATCTGTCATCTGTCATCTGTCATCTGTCATCCGTCATCCGTCATCCGTCATCTGTCATCTGTCATCTGTCATCTGTCATCTGTCATCTGTCATCTGTCATCTGTCAGCTGTCATCTGTCATCTGTCATCTGTCATCTGTCACCTGTCATCTGTCATCTTTCATCTGTCATCTGTCATCTGTCATGTGTCACGTGTGATGTGTCATTTCTCATCTGTCATCTGTCATTTGTAATCTGTCATCTGTCATCTGTCATCCGTCATCTGTCATCTGTCATCTTTCATCTGTCATCTGTCATCTGTCGTCTGTCATCTGTCATTTGTCATTTGTCATCTGTCATGTGTCATCTGCCATTTGTCATCTTTCATCTTTCATCTGTCATCTGTCATCTGTCATCTGTCATCTGTCATCTGTCATCTGTCATCTGTCATCAGTCATCTGTCATCTGTCATCTGTCATCTGTCACCTGTCATCTGTCATCTGTCATCTGTCATTTCACATCTGTCATCTGTCATCTGTCATCTGTCATTTGTCATCTGTTATCTGTCATCTGTCATGTGACATCTTTCATCTGTCATCTGTCATCTTTCATCTGTCATCTGTCATGTGTCACCTGTGATGTGTCATTTCACATCTGTCATCTGTCATTTGTTATCTGTCATCTGTCATCTGTCATCTGTCATCTGTCATCTGTCATCTGTCATCTCACATCTGTCATCTGTCATCTGTAATCTGTCATCTGTCATCTGTCATCTGTCATCTGTCATCTGTCATCTGTCATCTGTCATCTGTCATCTGTCATCTGTCATCTGTCATCTGTCATCTGTCATCTGTCATCTGTCATCTGTCATATGTCGTCTGTCATCTGTCATCTTCATCTGTCATCTGTCATCTGTCATCTGTCATCTGTCATCTGTCATCTGTCATCTGTCATCTGTCATCTGTCATATGTCGTCTGTCATCTGTCATTTGTCATTTGTCATCTGTCATGTGTCATCTGCCATCTGTCATCTGTCATCTGTCTTGTGACATCTGTCATCTGTCATCTGTCATCTGTCATCTGTCATCTGTCATCTGTCATCTGTCATCTGTCATCAGTCATCTGTCATCTGTCATCTGTCATCTGTCACCTGTCATCTGTCATCTGTCATTTGTCATCTGTTATCTGTCATCTGTCATGTGACATCTTTCATCTGTCATCTGTCATCTTTCATCTGTCATCTGTCATGTGTCACCTGTGATGTGTCATTTCACATCTGTCATCTGTCATTTGTTATCTGTCATCTGTCATCTGTCATCTGTCATCTGTCATCTGTCATCTGTCATCTCACATCTGTCATCTGTCATCTGTAATCTGTCATCTGTCATCTGTCATCTGTCATCTGTCATCTGTCATCTGTCATCTGTTATCTGTCACCTGTCATGTGACATCTGTCATCTGTCATCTGTCATCTGTCATCTGTCATCTGTCATCTGTCATCTGTCATCTGTCATCTGTCATCTGTCATCTGTCATATGTCGTCTGTCATCTGTCATCTTCATCTGTCATCTGTCATCTGTCATCTGTCATCTGTCATCTGTCATCTGTCGTCTGTCATCTGTCATTTGTCATTTGTCATCTGTCATGTGTCATCTGCCATTTGTCATCTTTCATCTTTCATCTGTCATCTGTCATCTGTCATCTGTCATCTGTCATCTGTCATCTGTCATCTGTCATCAGTCATCTGTCATCTGTCATCTGTCATCTGTCACCTGTCATCTGTCATCTGTCATCTGTCATTTCACATCTGTCATCTGTCATCTGTCATCTGTCATTTGTCATCTGTTATCTGTCATCTGTCATGTGACATCTTTCATCTGTCATCTGTCATCTTTCATCTGTCATCTGTCATGTGTCACCTGTGATGTGTCATTTCACATCTGTCATCTGTCATTTGTTATCTGTCATCTGTCATCTGTCATCTGTCATCTGTCATCTGTCATCTGTCATCTGTCATCTCACATCTGTCATCTGTCATCTGTAATCTGTCATCTGTCATCTGTCATCTGTCATCTGTCATCTGTCATCTGTCATCTGTCATCTGTTATCTGTCACCTGTCATGTGACATCTGTCATCTGTCATCTGTCATCTGTCATCTGTCATCTGTCATCTGTCATCTGTCATATGTCGTCTGTCATCTGTCATCTTCATCTGTCATCTGTCATCTGTCATCTGTCATCTGTCATCTGTCATCTGTCATCCCACATCTGTCATATGTCATCTGTCATCTGTCATCTGTTATTTGTCATCTGTCATTTGTCATCTGTCATGTGTCATCTGTCATCTGTCATCTGTCATCTGTCATCTGTCATCTGTCATCTGTAATCTGTCATCTGTCATCTCTCATCTGTCATCTGTCATCTGTCATCTGTCATCTGTCATCTGTCATCTGTCATCTGTCATCCGTCATCCGTCATCCGTCATCTGTCATCTGTTATCTGTCACCTGTCATGTGACATCTGTCATCTGTCATCTGTCATCTGTCATCTGTCATCTGTCACTTGTCATGTTACATCTGTCATCTGTCATCTGTCATCTGACATCTGTCATCTGTCATCTGTCATCTGTCATCTGTCATCTGTCATCTGTCATCTGTCATCTGTCATCTGTCATCTGTCATCTGTCATCTGTCATCTGTCATCTGTCATCTGTCATCTGTCATCTGTCATCTGTCATCTGTAATCTGTCATCTGTCATCTGTCATCTGTCATCTGTCATCTGTCATCTGTCATCTGTCATTTGTCATCTGTCATGTGTCATCTGCCATCTGTCATCTTTCATCTGTCATCTGTCATCTGTCATCTGTCATCTGTCATCTGTCATCTGTCATCTGTCATCTGTCATCTGTCATCTGTGATCTGTCATCTGTCATCTGTCACCTGTTATCTGTCATCTGTCATCTGTCATCTGTTATCTGTCATCTGTCATCTGTCATCTGTCATCTGTCATCTGTCATCTGTCATCTGTAATCTGTCATCTGTCATCTGTCATCTGTCATCTGTCATCTGTTATCTGTCATCTGTCATCTGCCATCTGTCATCTGTCATCTGTCATCTGTCATCTGTCATCTGTCATCTGTCATTTGTCATTTCTCATCTGTCATGTGTCATCTGCCATCTTTCATCTGTCATCTGTCATCTGTCATCTGTCATCTGTCACCTGTCATCTGTCATCTGTCATCTGTCATCTGTCATCTGTCATCTGTCATCTGTCATCTGTCATCTGTCATATGTCATCTGCCATCTGCCATCTGTCATTTTTCATCTGTCATCTGTCATCTGTCATCTGTCATCTGTCATCTGTCATCTGTCATCTGTCATCTGTCACCTGTCATCTGTCATCTGTCATCTGTCATCTGTCATCTGTTATCTGTCATCTCTCATCTGTCATCTGTCATCTGTCATCTGTCATCTGTCATCTGTCATCTGTCATCTGTCATCTGTCATCTGTCATCTGTCATCTGTCATCTGTCATCTGTCATCTGTCATCTGTCATCTGTCATCTGTCATCTGTCATCTGTTATCTGTCATCTGTCATCTGTCATCTGTCATCTGTCATCTGTCATCTGTCATCTGTCATCTGTCATCTGTCATCTGCCATCTGTCATCTTTCATTTGTCATCTGTCATCTGTCATCTGTCATCTGTCATCTGTCATCTGTCATTTGTCATCTGTCATCTGTCATCTGTCATCTGTCATCTGTCACCTGTCATCTGTCATCTGTCATCTGTCATCTGTCATCTGTCATCTGTCATCTGTCATCTGTCATCTGTCATCTGTTATCTGTCATCTGTCATCTGTCATCTGTCATCTGTCATCTGTCATCTGTCATCTGTCATCTGTCATCTGTCATCTGTCATCTGTAATCTTCATCTGTCATCTGTCATCTGTCACCTGTCAACTGTCATCTGTCATCTGTCATCCGTCATCTGTCATCTGCCATCTGTCATCTGCTACCTGTCATGTTACATCTGTCATCTGTCATCTGTCATCTGACATCTGTCATCTGTCATCTGTCATCTGTCATCTGCCATCTGTCATCTTTCATCTGTCATCTGTCATCTGTCATCTGTCATCTGTGATCTGTCATTTGTCATCTGTCATCTGTCATCTGTCATCAGTCATCTGTCATCTGTCATCTGTCATCTGTCATCTGTCATCTGTCATCTGTCATCTGTCATCTGTCATCTGTCATCTGTCATCTGTCATCTGTCATCTGTTATCTGTCATCTGTCATCTGTCATCTGTCATCTGTCATCTGTCATCTGTCATCTGTCATCTGTCATCTTCGTCTGTCATCTGTCATCTGTCACCTGTCATCTGTCATCTGTCATCTGTCATCTGTCATCTGTCATATGTCGTCTGTCATCTGTCATTTGTCATTTGTCATCTGTCATGTGTCATCTGCCATCTGTCATCTTTCATCTGTCATCTGTCATCTGTCATCTGTCATCTGTAATCTGTAATCTGTCATCTGTCACCAGTCATCTGTCATCTGTCATGTGACATCTGTCATCTGTCATCTGTCATCTGTCTTCCCACATCTGTCATCTGTCATCTGTCATCTGTCATCTGTCATCTGTCATCTGTCATCTGTCATCTTTCATCTGTCATCCGTCATGTGTCATCTGTCATCTGTCATCTGTCATTTGTCACCTGTCATCTGTCATCTGTCATCTGTCATCTGTCATCTGTCATCCGTCATCTCTCATCTGTCATCTGTCATCTGTCACCTGTCATGTTACATCTGTCATCTGTCATCTGTCATCTGTCATCTGTCATCTCTCATCTGACATCTGTCATCTGTCATCTGTCATCTGTCATCTGTCATCTGTCATCTGTCATCTGTCATCTGTCATCTGTCATCTGTCATCTGTCATCTGTCATCTGTCATCTGTCATCTGTCATCTGTCATCTGTCATTTGTCATTTGTCATCTGTCATGTGTCATCTGCCATCTGTCATCTTTCATCTGTCATCTGTCATCTGTCATCTGTCATCTGTCATCTGTCATCTGTCATCTGTCATCTGTCATTTGTCACCTGTCATCTGCCATCTTTCATCTGTCATCTGTCATGTCATCTTCATCTGTCATCTGTCATCTGTCATCTGTCATCTGTCATCTGTCATCTGTCATCTGTCATCTGTCATCTGTCATCTGTCATCTGTCTTCTCTAATCTGTCATCTGTCACCAGTCATCTGTCATCTGTCATGTGTCATCTGCCATCTGTCATCTTTCATCTGTCATCTGTCATCTGTCATCTGTCATCTGTCATCTCTAATCTGTCATCTGTCACCAGTCATCTGTCATCTGTCATGTGACATCTGTCATCTGTCATCTGTCATCTGTCATCCCACATCTGTCATCTGTCATCTGTCATCTGTCATCTGTCATCTGTCATCTGTCATCTGTCATCTGTCATCTGTCATCTGTCATCTGTCATCTGTCATCTGTCATCTGTCATCTGTCATCTGTCATCTGTCATCTGTCATCTGTCATCTGTCATCTGTCATCTGTCATCTGTCATCTGTCATCTGTCATCTGTCATCTGTCATCTGTCATCTGTCATCTGTCATCTGTCATCCGTCATCTGTCATCTGTCATCTGTCATCTGTCATCTGTCACCTGTCATGTACATCCGTCATCTGTCATCTGTCATCTGTCATCTGTCATCTGTCATCTGTCATCTGTCATCTGTCATCTGTCATCTGTCATCTGTCATCTGTCATCTATCATCTGTCATCTGTCATCTGTCATCTGTCATCTGTCATCTGTCATCTGTCATCTGTCATCTGTCATCTGTCATCTGTCATCTGTCATCTGTCATCTGTCATCTGTCATCTGTCATCTGTCATCTGTCATCTGTCATCTGTCATCTGTCATCTGTCATCTGTCATCTGTCATCTATCATCTGTCATCTGTCATCTGTCATCTGTCATCTGTCATCTGTCATCTGTCATCTATCATCTCTCGTCTGTCATCTGTCATCTGTCATCTGTCATCTGCCATCTGTCATCTGTAATCTGTCATCTGTCATCTGTCATCTGTCATCTGTCATCTGTCATCTGTAATCTGTCATCTGTCATCTGTCATCTGTCGTCTGTCATCTGTCATCTGTCATCTGTCATCTGTAATCTGTCATCTGTCATCTGTCGTCTGTCATCTGTCATCTGTCGTCTGTCGTCTGTCATCTGTCATCTGTCATCTGTCATCTGTCATCTGTCATCTGTCATCTGTCATCTGTCAAGTGTCATCTATCATCTGTCATCTGTCATCTGTCATCTGTCATCTATCATCTGTCATCTGTCATGTGTCAACTGTCATCTGTCATCTGTCATCTGTCGTCTGTCATCTGTCATCTGTCATCTGTCATCTGTCATCTTTAATCTGTCATCTGTCATCTGTCATTTGTCATCTGTCATCTGTCGTCTGTCGTCTGTCATCTGTCATCTGTCATCTGTCATCTGTCATCTGTCATCTGTCATCTGTCATCTGTCATCTGTCATCTGTCATCTGTCATCTGTCATCTGTCATCTGTCATCTGTCATCTGCCATCTTTCATCTGCCATCTGTCATCTGTAATCTGTCATCTGTCATCTGTCATCTGTCGTCTGTCATCTGTCATCTGTCATCTGTCATCTGTAATCTGTCATCTGTCATCTGTCGTCTGTCATCTGTCATCTGTCATCTGTCGTCTGTCATCTGTCATTTGTCATCTGTCATCTGTCGTCTGTCGTCTGTCGTCTGTCATCTCACATCTGTATCTGTCATCTGTAATCTGTCATCTGTCATCTGTCGTCTGTCATCTGTCATTTGTCATCTGTCATCTGTCGTCTGTCGTCTGTCATCTGTCATCTGTCATCTGTCATCTGTCATGTGTCATCTATCATCTGTCGTCTGTCATCTGTCATCTGTCATCTGTCATCTGTCATCTGTCATCTGTCATCTGTCATCTGTCATCTGTCATCTGTCATCTGTCATCTGTCATCTGTCATCTGTCATCTGTCATCTGTCGTCTGTCATCTGTCATTTGTCATCTGTCACCTGTCGTCTGTCGTCTGTCATCTTTCATCTGTCATCTGTCATCTGTCATCTGTCATCTGTCATCTCACATCTGTCATCTGTCATCTGTAATCTGTCATCTGTCATCTGTCGTCTGTCATCTGTCATTTGTCATCTGTCATCTGTCATCTGTCATCTGTAATCTGTCATCTGTCATCTGTCGTCTGTCATCTGTCATCTGCCATCTGTCGTCTGTCATCTGTCATTTGTCATCTGTCATCTGTCGTCTGTCGTCTGTCATCTCACATCTGTCATCTGTCATCTGTAATCTGTCATCTGTCATCTGTCGTCTGTCATCTGTCATTTGTCATCTGTCATCTGTCGTCTGTCGTCTGTCATCTGTCATCTGTCATCTGTCATCTGTCATCTGTCATCTGTCATCTGTCATCTGTCATCTGTCATCTGTCATGTGTCATCTATCATCTGTCGTCTGTCATCTGTCATCTGTCATCTGTCATCTGTCATCTGTCATCTGTCATCTGTCATCTGTCATCTGTCATCTGTCATCTGTCATCTGTCATCTGTCATCTGTCATCTGTCATCTGTCGTCTGTCATCTGTCATTTGTCATCTGTCACCTGTCGTCTGTCGTCTGTCATCTTTCATCTGTCATCTGTCATCTGTCATCTGTCATCTGTCATCTCACATCTGTCATCTGTCATCTGTCATCTGTCATCTGTAATCTGTCATCTGTCATCTGTCGTCTGTCATCTGTCATCTGCCATCTGTCGTCTGTCATCTGTCATTTGTCATCTGTCATCTGTCGTCTGTCGTCTGTCATCTCACATCTGTCATCTGTCATCTGTCATCTGTCATCTGTCATCTGTCATGTGTCATCTATCATCTGTCGTCTGTCATCTGTCATCTGTCATCTGTCATCTGTCATCTGTCATCTGTCATCTGTCATCTGTCATCTGTCATCTGTCATCTGTCATCTGTCATCTGTCATCTGTCGTCTGTCATCTGTCATTTGTCATCTGTCATCTGTCGTCTGTCGTCTGTCATCTTTCATCTGTCATCTGTCATCTGTCATCTGTCATCTGTCATCTGTCATCTGTCATCTGTAATCTGTCATCTGTAATCTGTCATCTGTCATCTGTCGTCTGTCATCTGTCATTTGTCATCTGTCATCTGTCATCTGTCATCTGTCATCTGTAATCTGTCATCTGTCATCTGTCATCTGCCGTCTGTCATCTGTCATTTGTCATCTGTCATCTGTCATCTGTCATCTGTCATCTGTCATCTGTCATCTGTCATCTGTCATCTGTCATCTGTCATCTGTCATCTGTCATCTGTCATCTGTCATCTGTCATCTGTCATCTGTCATCTGTCATCTGTCATCTGTCATCTGTCATCTGTCATCTGTCATCTGTAATCTGTCATCTGTCATCTGTCATCTGTCATCTGTCATCTGTCATCTGTCATCTGTCATCTGTCATCTGTAATCTGTAATCTGTCATCTGTCATCTGTCATCTGTCATCTGTCATCTGTCATCTGTAATCTGTCATCTGTCATCTGTCGTCTGTCATCTGTCATCTGTCGTCTGTCATCTGTCATCTGTCATCTGTCATCTGTCATCTGTCATCTGTCATCTGTCATCTGTCATCTGTCATCTGTCTTCTGTCATCTGTCATCTGTCATCTGTCATCTGTCGTCTGTCGTCTGTCATCTTTCATCTGTCATCTGTCGTCTGTCATCTGTCATCTGTCGTCTGTCGTCTGTCATCTGTCATCTGTCATCTGTCATCTGTCATCTGTCATGTGTCATCTGTCATGTGTCATCTGTCATCTGTTATCTGTCATCTGTCATCTGTCATGTGTCGTCTGTCGTCTGTCATCTTTCATCTGTCATCTGTAATCTGTCATCTATCATCTGTCGTCTGTCATCTGTCATTTGTCATCTGTCATCTGTCATCTGTCATCTGTAATCTGTCATCTGTCATCTGTCGTCTGTCATCTGTCATTAGTCATTTGTCATCTGTCATCTGTCGTCTGTCGTCTGTCGTCTGTCATCTGTCATCTGTCATCTGTCATCTGTCATGTGTCATCTATCATCTGTCATCTGTCATCTGTCATCTGTCATCTGTCATCTGTCATCTGTCATCTGTCATCTGTCATCTGTCATCTGTCATCTGTCATCTGTCATCTGTCATCTGTCATCTGTCATCTGTCATCTGTCATCTGTCATCTGTCATCTGTCGTCTGTCATCTGTCATCTGTCATCTGTCATCTGTCATTTGTCATTTGTCATCTGTCATGTGTCATCTGCCATCTGTCATCTTTCATCTGTCATCTGTCATCTGTCATCTGTCATCTGTCATCTGTCATCTGTCACCTGTCATCTGTCATCTGTCATCTGTCATCTGTCATCTGTCATCTGTCATCTGTCATCTGTTATCTGTTATCTGTCATCTGTCATCTGTCGTCTGTCATCTGTCATCTGTCATCTGTCATCTGTCATCTGTCATCTGTCATCTGTCATCTGTCATCTGTCATCTGTCATCTGTCATCTGTCATCTGTCATCTGTCATCTGTCGTCTGTCGTCTGTCATCTGTCATCTGTCATCTGTCATCTGTCATGTGTCATCTATCATCTGTCGTCTGTCATCTGTCATCTGTCATCTGTCATCTGTCATCTGTCATCTGTCATCTGTCATCTGTCATCTGTCATCTGTCATCTGTCATCTGTCATCTGTCATCTGTCATCTGTCATCTGTCATCTGTCATCTGTCATCTGTCGTCTGTCATCTGTCATTTGTCATCTGTCATCTGTCGTCTGTCGTCTGTCATCTTTCATCTGTCACCTGTCATCTGTCATCTGTCATCTGTCATCTCACATCTGTCATCTGTCATCTGTAATCTGTCATCTGTCATCTGTCATCTGTCGTCTGTCATCTGTCATTTGTCATCTGTCATCTGTCATCTGTCATCTGTCATCTGTCATCTGTCATCTGTCATCTGTCATCTGTCATCTGTCATCTGTCATCTGTCATCTGTCATCTGTCATCTGTCATCTGTCATCTGTAATCTGTCATCTGTCATCTGTCATCTGTCGTCTGTCATCTGTCATCTGTCATCTGTCATCTGTAATCTGTCATCTGTCATCTGTCGTCTGTCATCTGTCATCTGCCATCTGTCGTCTGTCATCTGTCATTTGTCATCTGTCATCTGTCGTCTGTCGTCTGTCATCTCACATCTGTCATCTGTCATCTGTAATCTGTCATCTGTCATCTGTCATCTGTCGTCTGTCATCTGTCATTTGTCATCTGTCATCTGTCGTCTGTCGTCTGTCATCTGTCATCTGTCATCTGTCATCTGTCATGTGTCATCTATCATCTGTCGTCTGTCATCTGTCATCTGTCATCTGTCATCTGTCATCTGTCATCTGTCATCTGTCATCTGTCATCTGTCATCTGTCATCTGTCGTCTGTCATCTGTCATTTGTCATCTGTCATCTGTCGTCTGTCGTCTGTCATCTTTCATCTGTCATCTGTCATCTGTCATCTGTCATCTGTCATCTCACATCTGTCATCTGTCATCTGTAATCTGTCATCTGTCATCTGTCGTCTGTCATCTGTCATTTGTCATCTGTCATCTGTCATGTGTCATCTGTCATCTGTCATCTGTCATCTGTCATCTGTCATCTGTCATCTGTCATTTGTCATCTGTCATCTGTCATCTGTCATCTGTCATCTGTCATCTGACATCTGTCATCTGTCATCTGTCATCTGTCATCTGTCATCTGTCATCTGTCATCTGTCATCTGTCATCTGTCATCTGTCATCTGTCATCTGTCATCTGTCATCTGTCATCTGTCATCTGTCATCTGTAATCTGTCATCTGTCATCTGTCATCTGTCATCTGTCATCTGTCATCTGTCATCTGTCATCTGTAATCTGTAATCTGTCATCTGTCATCTGTCATCTGTCATCTGTCATCTGTCATCTGTAATCTGTTATCTGTCATCTGTCGTCTGTCATCTGTCATCTGTCGTCTGTCATCTGTCATCTGTCATCTGTCATCTGTCATCTGTCATCTGTCATCTGTCATCTGTCATCTGTCTTCTGTCATCTGTCATCTGTCATCTGTCATCTGTCGTCTGTCGTCTGTCATCTTTCATCTGTCATCTGTCGTCTGTCATCTGTCATCTGTCGTCTGTCGTCTGTCATCTGTCATCTGTCATCTGTCATCTGTCATCTGTCATCTGTCATGTGTCATCTGTCATCTGTTATCTGCCATCTGTCATCTGTCATCTGTCATCTGTCATCTGTCATGTGTCGTCTGTCGTCTGTCATCTTTCATCTGTCATCTGTAATCTGTCATCTATCATCTGTCGTCTGTCATCTGTCATTTGTCATCTGTCATCTGTCATCTGTCATCTGTCATCTGTAATCTGTCATCTGTCATCTGTCGTCTGTCATCTGTCATTTGTCATTTGTCATCTGTCATCTGTCATCTGTCGTCTGTCGTCTGTCGTCTGTCATCTGTCATCTGTCATCTGTCATCTGTCATGTGTCATCTATCATCTGTCATCTGTCATCTGTCATCTGTCATCTGTCATCTGTCATCTGTCATCTGTCATCTGTCATCTGTCATCTGTCATCTGTCATCTGTCATCTGTCATCTGTCATCTGTCATCTGTCATCTGTCATCTGTCATCTGTCATCTGTCATCTGTCATCTGTCATCTGTCATCTGTCATCTGTCATCTGTCATTTGTCATTTGTCATCTGTCATGTGTCATCTGCCATCTGTCATCTTTCATCTGTCATCTGTCATCTGTCATCTGTCATCTGTCATCTGTCATCTGTCATCTGTCACCTGTCATCTGTCATCTGTCATCTGTCATCTGTTATCTGTTATCTGTCATCTGTCATCTGTCATCTGTCATCTGTCATCTGTCATCTGTCATCTGTCATCTGTCATCTGTCATCTGTCATCTGTCATCTGTCATCTGTCATCTGTCATCTGTCATCTGTCATCTGTCATCTGTCATCTGTCATCTGTCATCTGTCATCTGTCATCTGTCATCTGTCATCTGTCATCTGTTATCTGTCATCTGTCATCTGTCATCTGTCATCTGTCATCTGTCATCTGTCATTTGTCATTTGTCATCTGTCATGTGTCATCTGCCATCTGTCATCTTTCATCTGTCATCTGTCATCTGTCATCTGTCATCTGTCATCTGTCATCTGTCATCTGTCATCTGCCATCTGTCATTTTTCATCTGTCATCTGTCATCTGTCATCTGTCATCTGTCATCTGTCATCTGTCATCTGTCATCTGTCATCTGTCATCTGTCATCTGTCATCTGTCACCTGTCATCTGTCATCTGTCATCTGTCATCTGTCAGCTGTCATCTGTCATCTGTTATCTGTCATCTGTCATCTGTCATCTGTCATCTGTCATCTGTCATCTGTCATCTGTCATCTGTCACCTGTCATCTGTCATCTGTCATCTGTCATCTGTCATCTGTCATCTGTCACCTGTCATCTGTCATCTGTCATCTGTCATCTGTCACCTGTCATCTGTCATCTGTTATCTGTCATCTGTCATCTGTCATCTGTCATCTGTCTTCTGTCATCTGTCATCTCTCATCTGTCATCTGTCATCTGCCATCTGTCATCTTTCATCTGTCATCTGTCATCTGTTATCTGTCATCTGTCATCTGTCATCTGTCATCTGTCATCTGTCATCTGTCATCTGTCATCTGTCATCTGTCATCTGTCATCTGTCATCTGTCATCTGTCACCTGTCATCTGTCATCTGTCATCTGTCATCTGTCATCTGTCATCTGTTATCTGTCATCTGTCATCTGTCATCTGTCATCTGTCATCTGTCATCTGTCATCTGTCATCTGTCATCTGTCATCTGTCATCTGTCATCTGTAATCTTCATCTGTCATCTGTCATCTGTCACCTGTCAACTGTCATCTGTCATCTGTCATCCGTCATCTGTCATCTGCCATCTGTCATCTGTCACTTGTCATGTTACATCTGTCATCTGTCATCTGACATCTTTCATCTGTCATCTGTCATCTGTCATCTGCCATCTGTAATCTTTCATCTGTCATCTGTCATCTGTCATCTGTCATCTGTCATCTGTCATCTGTCATCTGTCATCTGTCATCTGTCATCTGTCACCTGTCATCTGTCATCTGTCATCTGTCATCTGTCATCTGTCATCTGTCATCTGTTATCTGTCATCTGTCATCTGTCATCTGTCATCTGTCATCTGTCATCTGTCATCTGTCATCTGTCATCTTCATCTGTCATCTGTCATCTGTCAAGTGTCATCTGTCATCTGTCATCTGTCATCTGTCATCTGTCATCTGTCATATGTCGTCTGTCATCTGTCATCGGTCATCTGTCATCTGTAATATGTCATCTGTCATTTATCATTTGTCATCTGTCATGTTTCATCTGCCATCTGTCATCTTTCATCTGTCATCTGTCATCTGTCATCTGTCATCTGTCATCTGTCATCTGTAATATGTCATCTGTCACCAGTCATCTGTCATCTGTCATGTGACATCTGTCATCTGTCATCTGTCATCTGTCATCTGTCACCTGTCATGTTACATCTGTCATGTTACATCTGTCATCTGTCATCTGTCATCTGTCATCTGTCATCTGTCATCTGTCATCTGTCATCTGTCATCTGTCATCTGTCATCTGTCATCTGTCATCTGTCATCTGTCATCTGTCATCTGTCATCTGTCATCTGTCATTTATCATTTGTCATCTGTCATGTTTCATCTGCCATCTGTCATCTTTCATCTGTCATCTGTCATCTGTCATCTGTCATCTGTCATCTGTAATATGTCATCTGTCACCAGTCATCTGTCATCTGTCATGTGACATCTGTCATCTGTCATCTGTCACCTGTCATCTGTCACCTGTCATGTTACATCTGTCATCTGTCATCTGTCATCTGTCATCTGTCATCTGTCATCTGTCATCTGTCATCTGTCATCTGTCATCTGTCATCTGTCATCTGTCATCTGTCATCTGTCATCTGTCATCTGTCATCTGTCATCTGTCATCTGTCATCTGTCATCTGTCATCTGTCATCTGTCATCTGTCATCTGTCATCTGTCATCCGTCATCTGTCATCTGTCATCTGTCATCTGTCACCTGTCATGTTACATCTGTCATCTGTCATCTGACATCTGTCATCTGTCATCTGTCATCTGTTATCTGTCATCTGTCATCTGTCATCTGTCATCTGTCATCTGTCATCTGTCATCTGTCATCTATCATCTGTCATCTGTCATCTGTCATCTGTCATCTGTCATCTGTCATCTATCATCTGTCATCTGTCATCTCTCATCTGTCATCTGTCATCTGTCATCTGTCATCTGTCATCTGTCACCTGTCATGTTACATCTGTCATCTGTCATCTGTCATCTGACATATGTCATCTGTCATCTGTCATCTGTCATCTGTCATCTGTCATCTGTCATCTGTCATCTGTCATCTGTCATCTGTCATCTATCATCTGTCATCTGTCATCTGTCATCTGTCATCTGTCATCTGTCATCTGTCATCTGTCATCTGTCATCCGTCATCCGTCATCCGTCATCTGTCATCTGTTATCTGTCACCTGTCATGTGACATCTGTCATCTGTCATCTGTCATCTGTCATCTGTCATCTGTCATCTGTCATCTGTCATCTGTCATCTGTCATCTGTCATCTGTCATATGTCGTCTGTCATCTGTCATCTTCATCTGTCATCTGTCATCTGTCATCTGTCATCTGTCATCTGTCATCTGTCATCTGTCATCTGTCATCTGTCATCTGTCATCTGTCATCTGTCATCTGTCATCTGTCATCTGTCAACTGTCATCTGTCATCTGTCATCTGTCATCTGTCATCTGTCATCTGTCATCTGTCATCTGTCATCTGTCATCTGTCATCTGTCATCTGTCATCTGTCATCTGTCATCTGTCATCTGTCATCTGTCATCTGTCATCTGTCATCTGTCATCTGTCATCTGTCATCTGTCATCCGTCATCTGTCATCTGTCATCTGTCATCTGTCACCTGTCATGTTACATCTGTCATCTGTCATCTGACATCTGTCATCTGTCATCTGTCATCTGTTATCTGTCATCTGTCATCTGTCATCTGTCATCTGTCATCTGTCATCTGTCATCTGTCATCTATCATCTGTCATCTGTCATCTGTCATCTGTCATCTGTCATCTGTCATCTGTCATTTGTCATTTGTCATCTGTCATGTGTCATCTGCCATCTGTCATCTGTCATCTGTCTTGTGACATCTGTCATCTGTCATCTATCATCTGTCATTTGTCATCCCACATCTGTCATATGTCATCTGTCATCTGTCATCTGTCATCTGTCATCTGTCATTTGTCATCTGTCATGTGTCATCTGTCATCTGTCATCTGTCATCTGTCATCTGTCATCTGTCATCTGTCATCTGTCATCCGTCATCCGTCATCCGTCATCTGTCATCTGTTATCTGTCACCTGTCATGTGACATCTGTCATCTGTCATCTGTCATCTGTCATCTGTCATCTGTCACCTGTCATGTTACATCTGTCATCTGTCATCTGTCATCTGACATCTGTCATCTGTCATCTGTCATCTGTCATCTGTCATCTGTCATCTGTCATCTGTCATCTGTCATCTGTCATCTGTCATCTGTCATCTGTCATCTGTCATCTGTCATCTGTCATCTGTCATCTGTCATCTGTCATCTGTCATCTGTCATCTGTCATCTGTCATCTGTTCTGTCATCTGTCATCTGTCATTTGTCACCTGTCATCTGTCATCTGTCATCTGTCATCTGTCATCTGTCATCCGTCATCTCTCATCTGTCATCTGTCATCTGTCATCTGTCATCTGTCATCTGTCATCTGTCATCTGTCATCTGTCATCTGTCATCTGTCATCTGTCACCTGTCATCTGTCATCTGTGATCGGTCATCTGTCATCTGTCATCTGTCATCTGTCATCTGTCATCTGTCATCTGTCATCTGTCATCTGTCATCTGTCATCTGTCATCTGTCATCTGTCACCAGTCATCTGTCATCTGTCATCTGTCATCTGTCATCTGTCATCTGTCATCTGTCATCTGTCATCTGTCATCTGTCATCTGTCATCTGTCATCTGTCATCTGTCATCTGTCATCTGTCATCTGTCATCTGTCATCTGTCATCTGTCATCTGTCATCTGTCATCTGTCATCTGTCATCTGTCATCTGTCATCTGTCATCTGTCATCTGTCATCTGTCATCTGTCATCTGTCATCTGTCATCTGTCATCTGTCATCTGTCATCTGTCATCTGTCATCTGTCATCTGTCATGTGACATCTGTCATCTGTCATCTGTCATCTGTCATCTGTCATGTGTCATCTGTCATCTGTCATCTGTCATCTGTCATCTGTCATGTGACATCTGTCATCTGTCATCTGTCATCTGTCATCTGTCATCTGACATCTGTCATCTGTCATCTGTCACCTGTCATCTGTCATCTGTCATCTGTCATCTGTCATCTGTCATCTGTCATCTGTCATCTGTCATCTGTCATCTGTCATCTGTCATCTGTCATCTGTCATCTGTCATCTGTCATCTGTCATATGTCGTCTGTCATCTGTCATCTGTCATCTGTGATCTGTCATCTGCCATCTGTCATCTGTCATCTGTCACCTGTCATCTGTCATCTGTCATCTGTCATCTGTCATCTGTCATCTGACATCTGTCATATGTCATCTGTCACCTGTTATCTGTTATCTGTCATCTGTCATTTGTCATCTGTCATCTGTCATCTGTCATCTGTCATCTGTCATCTGTCATCTGTCATCTGTCATCTGTCATCTGTCATCTGTCATCTGTCATCTGTCATCTGTCATCTGTCATCTGTCATCTGTCATCTGTCATCTGTCATCTGTCATCTGTCATCTGTCATCTGTCATCTGTCATCTGTCATCTGTCATCTGTCATCTGTTATCTGTCATGTGACATCTGTCATCTGTCATCTGTCATCTGTCATCTGTCATCTGTCATCTGACATCTGTCATCTGTCATCTGTCACCTGTCATCTGTCATCTGTCATCTGTCATCTGTCATCTGTCATCTGTCATCTGTCATCTGTCATCTGTCATCTGTCATCTGTCATCTGTCATCTGTCATCTGTCATATGTCGTCTGTCATCTGTCATCTGTCATCTGTGATCTGTCATCTGTCATCTGTCATCTGTCATCTGTCACCTGTCATCTGTCATCTGTCATCTGTCATCTGTCATCTGTCATCTGTCATCTGTCATCTGTCATCTGTCATCTGTCATCTGTCATCTGTCATCTGTCATCTGTCATCTGTCATCTGTCATCTGTCATCTGTCATCTGTCACCAGTCTACTGTCATCTGTCATCTGTCATCTGTCATCTGTCATCTGTCATCTGTCATCTGTCATCTGTCATTTGTCACCTGTCACCTGTCATCGGTCATCTGTCATCTGTCATGTCATCTTCATCTGTCATCTGTCATCTGTCATCTGTCATATGTCGTCTGTCATCTGTCATCTGTCATCTGTCATCTGTCATCTGTCATCTGTTATCTGTCATCTGTCATCTGTCATCTGTCATCTGTCATCTGTCATCTGTCTTCTGTCATCTGTCATCTGTCATCTGTCATCTGTCATCTGTCATCTGTCATCTGTCATCTGTCATCTGTCATCTGTCATCTGTCATCTGTCATCTGTCATCTGTCATCTGTCATCTGTCATCCGTCATCTGTCATGTGTCATCTGTCACCTGTCATGTTACATCTGTCATTTGTCATCTGTCAAGTGTCATCTGCCATCTGTCATCTTTCATCTGTCATCTGTCATCTGTCATCTGTCATCTGTCATCTGTCATGTGACATCTGTCATCTGTCATCTGTCATCTGTCATCTGTCATCTGTCATCTGTCATCCCACATCTGTTATCTGTCATCTGTCATCTGTCATCTGTCATCTGTCATCTGTCATCTGTCATCTGTCATCTGTCATCTGTCATCTGTCATCTGTCATCTGTCATCTGTCATCTGTCATCTGTCATCTGTCATCTGTCATCTGTCATCTGTCATCTGTCATCTGTCATCTGTCATCTGTCATCTGTCATCTGTCATCTGTCATCTGTCATCTGTCATCTGTCATCCGTCATCTGTCATGTGTCATCTGTCACCTGTCATGTTACATCTGTCATCTGTCATCTGTCATCTCTCATCTGTCATCTGTCATCTGTCATCTGTCATCTATCATCTGTCATCTGTCATCTGTCATCTGTCATCTGTCATCTGTCATCTGTCATCTGTCATCTGTCATCTGTCATCTGTCATCTGTCATCTGTCATCTGTCATATGTCATCTGTCATCTGTCATTTGTCATCTGTCATCTGTCATCTGTCATCTGTCATCTGTCATCTGTCATCTGTCATCTGTCATCTGTCATCTGTCATCTGTCATCTGTCATCTGTCATCTGTCATCTGTCATCTATCATCTGTCATCTGTCATCTGTCATCTGTCATCTGTCATCTGTCATCTGTCATCTGTCATCTGTCATCTGTCATCTGTCATCTGTCATCTATCATCTCTCGTCTGTCATCTGTCATCTGTCATCTGTCATCTGCCATCTGTCATCTGTAATCTGTCATCTGTCATCTGTCATCTGTCATCTGTCATCTGTCATCTGTCATCTGTAATCTGTCATCTGTCATCTGTCATCTGTCGTCTGTCATCTGTCATCTGTCATTTGTCATCTGTAATCTGTCATCTGTCATCTGTCGTCTGTCATCTGTCATCTGTCGTCTGTCGTCTGTCATCTGTCATCTGTCATCTGTCATCTGTCATCTGTCATGTGTCATCTATCATCTGTCATCTGTAATCTGTCATCTGTCATCTATCATCTGTCATCAGTCATGTGTCAACTGTCATCTGTCATCTGTCATCTGTCGTCTGTCATCTGTCATCTGTCATCTGTCATCTGTCATCTGTCATCTGTCATCTGTCATCTGTCATCTGTCATCTCACATCTGTCATCTGTAATCTGTCATCTGTCATCTGTCATCTGTCATCTGTCATCTGTCATCTGTCATCTGTCATCTGTCACCAGTCATCTGTCATCTGTCATCTGTCATCTGTCATCTGTCATCTGTCATCTGTCATCTGTCATCTGTCATCTGTCATCTGTCATCTGTCATCTGTCATCTGTCATCTGTCATCTGTCATCTGTCATCTGTCATCTGTCATCTGTCATCTGTCATCTGTCATCTGTCATCTGTCATCTGTCATCTGTCATCTGTCATCTGTCATCTGTCATCTGTCATCTGTCATCTGTCATCTGTCATCTGTCATCTGTCATCTGTCATCTGTCATCTGTCATCTGTCATCTGTCATCTGTCATCTGTCATCTGTCATCTGTCATCTGTCATCTGTCATGTGACATCTGTCATCTGTCATCTGTCATCTGTCATCTGTCATGTGTCATCTGTCATCTGTCATCTGTCATCTGTCATCTGTCATGTGACATCTGTCATCTGTCATCTGTCATCTGTCATCTGTCATCTGACATCTGTCATCTGTCATCTGTCATCTGTCATCTGTCATCTGTCATCTGTCATCTTTCATCTGTCATCTGTCATCTGTCATCTGTCATCTGTCATCTGTCATCTGTCATCTGTCATCTGTCATCTGTCATCTGTCATCTGTCATCTGTCATCTGTCATCTGTCATCTGTCATCTGTCATCTGTCATCTGTCATCTGTCATCTGTCATCTGTCATCTGTCATCTGTCATCTGTCATCTGTCATCTGTCATCTGTCATCTGTCATCTGTCATCTGTCATCTGTCACCTGTCATCTGTCATCTGTCATCTGTCATATGTCATCTGCCATCTGCCATCTGTCATTTTTCATCTGTCATCTGTCATCTGTCATCTGTCATCTGTCATCTGTCATCTGTCATCTGTCATCTGTCATCTGTCATCTGTCATCTGTCATCTGTCATCTGTCATCTGTCATCTGTCATCTGTCATCTGTCACCTGTCATCTGTCATCTGTCATATGTCATCTGTCATCTGTTATCTGCCATCTCTCATCTGTCATCTGTCATCTTTCATCTGTCATCTGTCATGTGTCACGTGTGATGTGTCATTTCTCATCTGTCATCTGTCATTTGTCATCTGTCATCTGTCATCTGTTATCTGTCATCTGTCATCTGTCATCTGTCATCAGTCATCTGTCATCTGTCATCTGTCATCTGTCATCTGTCATCTGTCATCTGCCATCTGTCATCTTTCATCTGTCATCTGTCATCTGTCATCTGTCATCTGTCATCTGTCATCTGTCATTTGTCATCTGTCATCTGTCATCTGTCACCTGTCATCTGTCATCTGTCATCTGTCATCTGTCATCTGTCATCTGTCATCTGTCATCTGTCATCTGTCATCTGTCATCTGTTATCTGTCATCTGTCATCTGTCATCTGTCATCTGTCATCTGTCATCTGTCATCTGTCATCTGTCATCTGTCATCTGTAATCTTCATCTGTCATCTGTCATCTGTCACCTGTCATCTGTCATCTGTCATCTGTCATCTGTCATATGTCGTCTGTCATCTGTCATTTGTCATTTGTCATCTGTCATGTGTCATCTGCCATCTGTCATCTTTCATCTGTCGTCTGTCATCTGTCATCTGTCATCTGTCATCTGTCATCTGTCATCTGTAATCTGTCATCTGTCATCCGTCATCTGTCATCTGCCATCTGTCATCTGTTACCTGTCGTGTTACATCTGTCATCTGTCATCTGTCATCTGACATCTGTCATCTGTCATCTGTCATCTGTCATCTGCCATCTGTCATCTTTCATCTGTCATCTGTCATCTGTCATCTGTCATCTGTCATCTGTCATCTGTCATCTGTCATCTGTCATCTGTCATCTGTCATCTGTCACCTGTCATCTGTCATCTGTCATCTGTCATATGTCATCTGCCATCTGCCATCTGTCATTTTTCATCTGTCATCTGTCATCTGTCATCTGTCATCTGTCATCTGTCATCTGTCATCTGTAATCTGTCATCTGTCATCTGTCATCTGTCATCTGTCATCTGTCATCTGTCATCTGTCATCTGTCATCTGTCACCTGTCGTCTGTCATCTGTCGTATGTCATCTGTCATCTGTTATCTGCCATCTCTCATCTGTCATCTGTCATCTGTCATCTTTCATCTGTCATCTGTCATGTGTCACGTGTGATGTGTCATTTCTCATCTGTCATCTGTCATTTGTCATCTGTCATCTGTCATCTGTTATCTGTCATCTGTCATCTGTCATCTGTCATCTGTCATCTGTCATCTGTCATCTGTCATCTGTCATCTGTCATCTGTCATCTGTCATCTGTCATCTGTCATCTGTCATCTGTCATCTGTCATCTGTCATCTGTCATCTGTCATCTGTCATCCGTCATCTGTCATGTGTCATCTGTCACCTGTCATGTTACATCTGTCATTTGTCATCTGTCAAGTGTCATCTGCCATCTGTCATCTTTCATCTGTCATCTGTCATCTGTCATCTGTCATCTGTCATCTGTCATCTGTCATCTGTCATCTCTAATCTGTCATCTGTCACCAGTCATCTGTCATCTGTCATGTGACATCTGTCATCTGTCATCTGTCATCTGTCATCTGTCATCTGTCATCTGTCATCCCACATCTGTCATCTGTCATCTGTCATCTGTCATCTGTCATCTGTCATCTGTCATCTGTCATCTGTCATCTGTCATCTGTCATCTGTCATCTGTCATCTGTCATCTGTCATCTGTCATCTGTCATCTGTCATCTGTCATCTGTCATCTGTCATCTGTCATCTGTCATCTGTCATCTGTCATCTGTCATCTGTCATCTGTCATCTGTCATCTGTCATCTGTCATCTGTCATCTGTCATCTGTCATATGTCATCTGTCATGTGTCATCTGTCACCTGTCATGTTACATCTGTCATCTGTCATCTGTCATCTCTCATCTGTCATCTGTCATCTGTCATCTGTCATCTATCATCTGTCATCTGTCATCTGTCATCTGTCATCTGTCATCTGTCATCTGTCATCTGTCATCTGTCATCTGTCATCTGTCATCTGTCATCTGTCATCTGTCATCTGTCATCTGTCATCTGTCATCTGTCATTTGTCATCTGTCATTTGTCATCTGTCATCTGTCATCTGTCATCTGTCATCTGTCATCTGTCATCTGTCATCTGTCATCTGTCATCTGTCATCTGTCATCTGTCATCTGTCATCTGTCATCTGTCATCTGTCATCTATCATCTGTCATCTGTCATCTGTCATCTGTCATCTGTCATCTGTCATCTGTCATCTGTCATCTGTCATCTGTCATCTGTCATCTGTCATCTGTCATCTATCATCTCTCGTCTGTCATCTGTCATCTGTCATCTGTCATCTGCCATCTGTCATCTGTAATCTGTCATCTGTCATCTGTCATCTGTCATCTGTCATCTGTCATCTGTCATCTGTAATCTGTCATCTGTCATCTGTCATCTGTCGTCTGTCATCTGTCATCTGTCATTTGTCATCTGTAATCTGTCATCTGTCATCTGTCGTCTGTCATCTGTCATCTGTCGTCTGTCGTCTGTCATCTGTCATCTGTCATCTGTCATCTGTCATCTGTCATGTGTCATCTATCATCTGTCATCTGTAATCTGTCATCTGTCATCTATCATCTGTCATCAGTCATGTGTCAACTGTCATCTGTCATCTGTCATCTGTCGTCTGTCATCTGTCATCTGTCATCTGTCATCTGTCATCTGTCATCTGTCATCTGTCATCTGTCATCTGTCATCTCACATCTGTCATCTGTAATCTGTCATCTGTCATCTGTCATCTGTCATCTGTCATCTGTCATCTGTCATCTGTCATCTGTCATCTGTCACCAGTCATCTGTCATCTGTCATCTGTCATCTGTCATCTGTCATCTGTCATCTGTCATCTGTCATCTGTCATCTGTCATCTGTCATCTGTCATCTGTCATCTGTCATCTGTCATCTGTCATCTGTCATCTGTCATCTGTCATCTGTCATCTGTCATCTGTCATCTGTCATCTGTCATCTGTCATCTGTCATCTGTCATCTGTCATCTGTCATCTGTCATCTGTCATATGTCATCTGTCATCTGTCATCTGTCATCTGTCATCTGTCATCTGTCATCTGTCATCTGTCATCTGTCATCTGTCATCTGTCATCTGTCATGTGACATCTGTCATCTGTCATCTGTCATCTGTCATGTGTCATCTGTCATCTGTCATCTGTCATCTGTCATCTGTCATGTGACATCTGTCATCTGTCATCTGTCATCTGTCATCTGTCATCTGTCATCTGTTATCTGTCATCTGTCATCTGTCATCTGTCATCTGTCATCTGTCATCTGTCATCTGTCATCTGTCATCTGTCATCTGTCATCTGCCATCTGTCATCTTTCATCTGTCATCTGTCATCTGTCATCTGTCATCTGTCATCTGTCATCTGTCATCTGTCATCTGTCATCTGTCATCTGTCATCTGTCATCTGTCATCTGTCATCTGTCATCTGTCATCTGTCATCTGTCATCTGTCATCTGTCATCTGTCATCTGTCATCTGTCATCTGTCATCTGTCATCTGTCATCTGTCATCTGTCATCTGTCACCTGTCATCTGTCATCTGTCATCTGTCATATGTCATCTGCCATCTGCCATCTGTCATTTTTCATCTGTCATCTGTCATCTGTCATCTGTCATCTGTCATCTGTCATCTGTCATCTGTAATCTGTCATCTGTCATCTGTCATCTGTCATCTGTCATCTGTCATCTGTCATCTGTCATCTGTCATCTGTCACCTGTCATCTGTCATCTGTCATATGTCATCTGTCATCTGTTATCTGCCATCTCTCATCTGTCATCTGTCATCTGTCATCTTTCATCTGTCATCTGTCATGTGTCACGTGTGATGTGTCATTTCTCATCTGTCATCTGTCATTTGTCATCTGTCATCTGTCATCTGTTATCTGTCATCTGTCATCTGTCATCTGTCATCTGTCATCTGTCATCTGTCATCTGTCATCTGTCATCTGTCATCTGTCATCTGCCATCTGTCATCTTTCATCTGTCATCTGTCATCTGTCATCTGTCATCTGTCATCTGTCATCTGTCATTTGTCATCTGTCATCTGTCATCTGTCACCTGTCATCTGTCATCTGTCATCTGTCATCTGTCATCTGTCATCTGTCATCTGTCATCTGTCATCTGTCATCTGTCATCTGTTATCTGTCATCTGTCATCTGTCATCTGTCATCTGTCATCTGTCATCTGTCATCTGTCATCTGTCATCTGTCATCTGTAATCTTCATCTGTCATCTGTCATCTGTCACCTGTCATCTGTCATCTGTCATCTGTCATCTGTCATATGTCGTCTGTCATCTGTCATTTGTCATTTGTCATCTGTCATGTGTCATCTGCCATCTGTCATCTTTCATCTGTCGTCTGTCATCTGTCATCTGTCATCTGTCATCTGTCATCTGTCATCTGTCATGTGTCATCTATCATCTGTCATCTGTAATCTGTCATCTGTCATCTATCATCTGTCATCAGTCATGTGTCAACTGTCATCTGTCATCTGTCATCTGTCGTCTGTCATCTGTCATCTGTCATCTGTCATCTGTCATCTGTCATCTGTCATCTGTCATCTGTCATCTGTCATCTCACATCTGTCATCTGTAATCTGTCATCTGTCATCTGTCATCTGTCATCTGTCATCTGTCATCTGTCATCTGTCATCTGTCATCTGTCACCAGTCATCTGTCATCTGTCATCTGTCATCTGTCATCTGTCATCTGTCATCTGTCATCTGTCATCTGTCATCTGTCATCTGTCATCTGTCATCTGTCATCTGTCATCTGTCATCTGTCATCTGTCATCTGTCATCTGTCATCTGTCATCTGTCATCTGTCATCTGTCATCTGTCATCTGTCATCTGTCATCTGTCATCTGTCATCTGTCATCTGTCATCTGTCATCTGTCATCTGTCATCTGTCATCTGTCATCTGTCATCTGTCATCTGTCATCTGTCATCTGTCATCTGTCATCTGTCATCTGTCATCTGTCATCTGTCATCTGTCATGTGACATCTGTCATCTGTCATCTGTCATCTGTCATGTGTCATCTGTCATCTGTCATCTGTCATCTGTCATCTGTCATGTGACATCTGTCATCTGTCATCTGTCATCTGTCATCTGTCATCTGTCATCTGTCATCTGTTATCTGTCATCTGTCATCTGTCATCTGTCATCTGTCATCTGTCATCTGTCATCTGTCATCTGTCATCTGTCATCTGCCATCTGTCATCTTTCATCTGTCATCTGTCATCTGTCATCTGTCATCTGTCATCTGTCATCTGTCATCTGTCATCTGTCATCTGTCATCTGTCATCTGTCATCTGTCATCTGTCATCTGTCATCTGTCATCTGTCATCTGTCATCTGTCATCTGTCATCTGTCATCTGTCATCTGTCATCTGTCATCTGTCATCTGTCATCTGTCATCTGTCATCTGTCATCTGTCATCTGTCACCTGTCATCTGTCATCTGTCATCTGTCATATGTCATCTGCCATCTGCCATCTGTCATTTTTCATCTGTCATCTGTCATCTGTCATCTGTCATCTGTCATCTGTCATCTGTAATCTGTCATCTGTCATCTGTCATCTGTCATCTGTCATCTGTCATCTGTCATCTGTCATCTGTCATCTGTCACCTGTCATCTGTCATCTGTCATATGTCATCTGTCATCTGTTATCTGCCATCTCTCATCTGTCATCTGTCATCTGTCATCTTTCATCTGTCATCTGTCATGTGTCACGTGTGATGTGTCATTTCTCATCTGTCATCTGTCATTTGTCATCTGTCATCTGTCATCTGTTATCTGTCATCTGTCATCTGTCATCTGTCATCTGTCATCTGTCATCTGTCATCTGTCATCTGTCATCTGTCATCTGTCATCTGTCATCTGTCATCTGCCATCTGTCATCTTTCATCTGTCATCTGTCATCTGTCATCTGTCATCTGTCATCTGTCATCTGTCATCTGTCATTTGTCATCTGTCATCTGTCATCTGTCACCTGTCATCTGTCATCTGTCATCTGTCATCTGTCATCTGTCATCTGTCATCTGTCATCTGTCATCTGTCATCTGTCATCTGTTATCTGTCATCTGTCATCTGTCATCTGTCATCTGTCATCTGTCATCTGTCATCTGTCATCTGTCATCTGTCATCTGTAATCTTCATCTGTCATCTGTCATCTGTCACCTGTCATCTGTCATCTGTCATCTGTCATCTGTCATATGTCGTCTGTCATCTGTCATTTGTCATTTGTCATCTGTCATGTGTCATCTGCCATCTGTCATCTTTCATCTGTCGTCTGTCATCTGTCATCTGTCATCTGTCATCTGTCATCTGTCATCTGTAATCTGTCATCTGTCATCCGTCATCTGTCATCTGCCATCTGTCATCTGTTACCTGTCGTGTTACATCTGTCATCTGTCATCTGTCATCTGACATCTGTCATCTGTCATCTGTCATCTGTCATCTGCCATCTGTCATCTTTCATCTGTCATCTGTCATCTGTCATCTGTCATCTGTGATCTGTCATCTGTCATCTGTCATCTGTCATCTGTCATCTGTCATCTGTCATCTGTCATCTGTCATCTGTCATCTGTCATCTGTCATGTGTCATCTGTCATCTGTCATCTGTCATCTGTCATCTGTTATCTGTCATCTCTCATCTGTCATCTGTCATCTGTCATCTGTCATCTGTCATCTTCATCTGTCATCTGTCATCTGTCACCTGTCATCTGTCATCTGTCATCTGTCATCTGTCATATGTCGTCTGTCATCTGTCATTTGTCATTTGTCATCTGTCATGTGTCATCTGCCATCTGTCATCTTTCATCTGTCGTCTGTCATCTGTCATCTGTCATCTGTCATCTGTCATCTGTCATCTGTAATCTGTCATCTGTCACCAGTCATCTGTCATCTGTCATGTGACATCTGTCATCTGTCATCCGTCATCTGTCATCTGTCATCTGTCTTCCCACATCTGTCATCTGTCATCTGTCATCTGTCATCTGTCATCTGTCATCTGTCATCTTTCATCTGTCATCTGTCATGTGTCATCTGTCATCTGTCATCTGTCATTTGTCACCTGTCATCTGTCATCTGTCATCTGTCATCTGTCATCTGTCATCCGTCATCTCTCATCTGTCATCTGTCATCTGTCATCTGTCATCTGTCATCTGTCATCTGTCATCTGTCATCTGTCATCTGTCATCTGTCATCTGTCACCTGTCATCTGTCATCTGTGATCGGTCATCTGTCATCTGTCATCTGTCATCTGTCATCTGTCATCTGTCATCTGTCATCTGTCATCTGTCATCTGTCATCTGTCACCAGTCATCTGTCATCTGTCATCTGTCATCTGTCATCTGTCATCTGTCATCTGTCATCTGTCATCTGTCATCTGTCATCTGTCATCTGTCATCTGTCATCTGTCATCTGTCATCTGTCATCTGTCATCTGTCATCTGTCATCTGTCATCTGTCATCTGTCATCTGTCATCTGTCATCTGTCATCTGTCATCTGTCATCTGTCATCTGTCATCTGTCATCTGTCATCTGTCATGTGACATCTGTCATCTGTCATCTGTCATCTGTCATCTGTCATGTGTCATCTGTCATCTGTCATCTGTCATCTGTCATCTGTCATGTGACATCTGTCATCTGTCATCTGTCATCTGTCATCTGTCATCTGACATCTGTCATCTGTCATCTGTCACCTGTCATCTGTCATCTGTCATCTGTCATCTGTCATCTGTCATCTGTCATCTGTCATCTGTCATCTGTCATCTGTCATCTGTCATCTGTCATCTGTCATCTGTCATCTGTCATCTGTCATCTGTCATATGTCGTCTGTCATCTGTCATCTGTCATCTGTGATCTGTCATCTGTCATCTGTCATCTGTCATCTGTCACCTGTCATCTGTCATCTGTCATCTGTCATCTGTCATCTGTCATCTGACATCTGTCATATGTCATCTGTCACCTGTTATCTGTTATCTGTCATCTGTCATTTGTCATCTGTCATCTGTCATCTGTCATCTGTCATCTGTCATCTGTCATCTGTCATCTGTCATCTGTCATCTGTCATCTGTCATCTGTCATCTGTCATCTGTCATCTGTCATCTGTCATCTGTCATCTGTCATCTGTCATCTGTCATCTGTCATCTGTCATCTGTCATCTGTCATCTGTCATCTGTCATCTGTCATCTGTCATCTGTCATCTGTCATGTGACATCTGTCATCTGTCATCTGTCATCTGTCATCTGTCATCTGTCATCTGTCATCTGACATCTGTCATCTGTCATCTGTCACCTGTCATCTGTCATCTGTCATCTGTCATCTGTCATCTGTCATCTGTCATCTGTCATCTGTCATCTGTCATCTGTCATCTGTCATCTGTCATATGTCGTCTGTCATCTGTCATCTGTGATCTGTCATCTGTCATCTGTCATCTGTCATCTGTCACCTGTCATCTGTCATCTGTCATCTGTCATCTGTCATCTGTCATCTGTCATCTGTCATCTGTCATCTGTCATCTGTCATCTGTCATCTGTCATCTGTCATCTGTCATCTGTCATCTGTCATCTGTCATCTGTCACCAGTCATCTGTCATCTGTCATCTGTCATCTGTCATCTGTCATCTGTCATCTGTCATCTGTCATCTGTCATTTGTCACCTGTCACCTGTCATCGGTCATCTGTCATCTGTCATCTGTCATGTCATCTTCATCTGTCATCTGTCATCTGTCATCTGTCATCTGTCATATGTCGTCTGTCATCTGTCATCTGTCATCTGTCATCTGTCATCTGTCATCTGTCATCTGTCATCTGTCATCTGTCATCTGTCATCTGTCATCTGTCATCTGTCATCTGTCATCTGTCATCTGTCATCTGTCATCTGTCATCTGTCATCTGTCATCTGTCATCTGTCATCTGTCATCTGTCATCTGTCATCTGTCATCTGTCATCCGTCATCTGTCATGTGTCATCTGTCACCTGTCATGTTACATCTGTCATTTGTCATCTGTCAAGTGTCATCTGCCATCTGTCATCTTTCATCTGTCATCTGTCATCTGTCATCTGTCATCTGTGATCTGTCATCTGTCATCTGTCATCTCTAATCTGTCATCTGTCACCAGTCATCTGTCATCTGTCATGTGACATCTGTCATCTGTCATCTGTCATCTGTCATCTGTCATCTGTCATCTGTCATCCCACATCTGTCATCTGTCATCTGTCATCTGTCATCTGTCATCTGTCATCTGTCATCTGTCATCTGTCATCTGTCATCTGTCATCTGTCATCTGTCATCTGTCATCTGTCATCTGTCATCTGTCATCTGTCATCTGTCATCTGTCATCTGTCATCTGTCATCTGTCATCTGTCATCTGTCATCTGTCATCTGTCATCTGTCATCTGTCATCTGTCATCTGTCATCTGTCATCTGTCATCTGTCATCCGTCATCTGTCATGTGTCATCTGTCACCTGTCATGTTACATCTGTCATCTGTCATCTCTCATCTGTCATCTGTCATCTGTCATCTGTCATCTATCATCTGTCATCTGTCATCTGTCATCTGTCATCTGTCATCTGTCATCTGTCATCTGTCATCTGTCATCTGTCATCTGTCATCTGTCATCTGTCATCTGTCATCTGTCATCTGTCATCTGTCATTTGTCATCTGTCATCTGTCATCTGTCATCTGTCATCTGTCATCTGTCATCTGTCATCTGTCATCTGTCATCTGTCATCTGTCATCTGTCATCTGTCATCTGTCATCTGTCATCTATCATCTGTCATCTGTCATCTGTCATCTGTCATCTGTCATCTGTCATCTGTCATCTGTCATCTGTCATCTGTCATCTGTCATCTGTCATCTATCATCTCTCGTCTGTCATCTGTCATCTGTCATCTGTCATCTGCCATCTGTCATCTGTAATCTGTCATCTGTCATCTGTCATCTGTCATCTGTCATCTGTCATCTGTCATCTGTAATCTGTCATCTGTCATCTGTCATCTGTCGTCTGTCATCTGTCATCTGTCATTTGTCATCTGTAATCTGTCATCTGTCATCTGTCGTCTGTCATCTGTCATCTGTCGTCTGTCGTCTGTCATCTGTCATCTGTCATCTGTCATCTGTCATCTGTCATGTGTCATCTATCATCTGTCATCTGTAATCTGTCATCTGTCATCTATCATCTGTCATCAGTCATGTGTCAACTGTCATCTGTCGTCTGTCATCTGTCATCTGTCATCTGTCATCTGTCATCTGTCATCTGTCATCTGTCATCTGTCATCTCACATCTGTCATCTGTAATCTGTCATCTGTCATCTGTCATCTGTCATCTGTCATCTGTCATCTGTCATCTGTCATCTGTCATCTGTCACCAGTCATCTGTCATCTGTCATCTGTCATCTGTCATCTGTCATCTGTCATCTGTCATCTGTCATCTGTCATCTGTCATCTGTCATCTGTCATCTGTCATCTGTCATCTGTCATCTGTCATCTGTCATCTGTCATCTGTCATCTGTCATCTGTCATCTGTCATCTGTCATCTGTCATCTGTCATCTGTCATCTGTCATCTGTCATCTGTCATCTGTCATCTGTCATCTGTCATCTGTCATCTGTCATCTGTCATCTGTCATCTGTCATCTGTCATCTGTCATCTGTCATCTGTCATCTGTCATCTGTCATCTGTCATCTGTCATCTGTCATGTGACATCTGTCATCTGTCATCTGTCATCTGTCATCTGTCATCTGTCATGTGTCATCTGTCATCTGTCATCTGTCATCTGTCATCTGTCATGTGACATCTGTCATCTGTCATCTGTCATCTGTCATCTGACATCTGTCATCTGTCATCTGTCACCTGTCATCTGTCATCTGTCATCTGTCATCTGTCATCTGTCATCTGTCATCTGTCATCTGTCATCTGTCATCTGTCATCTGTCATCTGTCATCTGTCATCTGTCATCTGTCATATGTCGTCTGTCATCTGTCATCTGTCATCTGTGATCTGTCATCTGTCATCTGTCATCTGTCATCTGTCACCTGTCATCTGTCATCTGTCATCTGTCATCTGTCATCTGTCATCTGTCATCTGTCATCTGACATCTGTCATATGTCATCTGTCACCTGTTATCTGTTATCTGTCATCTGTCATTTGTCATCTGTCATCTGTCATCTGTCATCTGTCATCTGTCATCTGTCATCTGTCATCTGTCATCTGTCATCTGTCATCTGTCATCTGTCATCTGTCATCTGTCATCTGTCATCTGTCATCTGTCATCTGTCATCTGTCATCTGTCATCTGTCATCTGTCATCTGTCATCTGTCATCTGTCATCTGTCATCTGTCATCTGTCATCTGTCATCTGTCATCTGTCATCTGTCATCTGTCATGTGACATCTGTCATCTGTCATCTGTCATCTGTCATCTGTCATCTGTCATCTGTCATCTGACATCTGTCATCTGTCATCTGTCACCTGTCATCTGTCATCTGTCATCTGTCATCTGTCATCTGTCATCTGTCATCTGTCATCTGTCATCTGTCATCTGTCATCTGTCATCTGTCATCTGTCATCTGTCATCTGTCATCTGTCATATGTCGTCTGTCATCTGTCATCTGTCATCTGTGATCTGTCATCTGTCATCTGTCATCTGTCATCTGTCACCTGTCATCTGTCATCTGTCATCTGTCATCTGTCATCTGTCATCTGTCATCTGTCATCTGTCATCTGTCATCTGTCATCTGTCATCTGTCATCTGTCATCTGTCATCTGTCATCTGTCATCTGTCACCAGTCATCTGTCATCTGTCATCTGTCATCTGTCATCTGTCATCTGTCATCTGTCATCTGTCATTTGTCACCTGTCACCTGTCATCGGTCATCTGTCATCTGTCATGTCATCTTCATCTGTCATCTGTCATCTGTCATCTGTCATCTGTCATCTGTCATCTGTCATATGTCGTCTGTCATCTGTCATCTGTCATCTGTCATCTGTCATCTGTCATCTGTCATCTGTCATCTGTCATCTGTCATCTGTCATCTGTCATCTGTCATCTGTCATCTGTCATCTGTCATCTGTCATCTGTCATCTGTCATCTGTCATCTGTCATCTGTCATCTGTCATCTGTCATCTGTCATCTGTCATCTGTCATCTGTCATCCGTCATCTGTCATGTGTCATCTGTCACCTGTCATGTTACATCTGTCATTTGTCATCTGTCAAGTGTCATCTGCCATCTGTCATCTTTCATCTGTCATCTGTCATCTGTCATCTGTCATCTGTCATCTGTCATCTCTAATCTGTCATCTGTCACCAGTCATCTGTCATCTGTCATGTGACATCTGTCATCTGTCATCTGTCATCTGTCATCTGTCATCTGTCATCTGTCATCTGTCATCCCACATCTGTCATCTGTCATCTGTCATCTGTCATCTGTCATCTGTCATCTGTCATCTGTCATCTGTCATCTGTCATCTGTCATCTGTCATCTGTCATCTGTCATCTGTCATCTGTCATCTGTCATCTGTCATCTGTCATCTGTCATCTGTCATCTGTCATCTGTCATCTGTCATCTGTCATCTGTCATCTGTCATCTGTCATCTGTCATCCGTCATCTGTCATGTGTCATCTGTCACCTGTCATGTTACATCTGTCATCTGTCATCTGTCATCTGTCATCTGTCATCTGTCATCTGTCATCTGTCATCTATCAGCTGTCATCTGTCATCTGTCATCTGTCATCTGTCATCTGTCATCTGTCATCTGTCATCTGTCATCTGTCATCTGTCATACGTCATCTGTCATCTGTCATCTGTCATCTGTCATCTGTCATCTGTCATCTGTCATCTGTCATCTGTCATCTGTCATCTGTCATCTGTCATCTGTCATCTGTCATCTGTCATCTGTCATCTGTCATCTGTCATCTGTCATCTGTCATCTGTCATCTGTCATCTGTCATCTGTCATCTATCATCTGTCATCTGTCATCTGTCATCTGTCATCTGTCATCTGTCATCTGTCATCTGTCATCTGTCATCTGTCATCTGTCATCTATCATCTCTCGTCTGTCATCTGTCATCTGTCATCTGTCATCTGCCATCTGTCATCTGTAATCTGTCATCTGTCATCTGTCATCTGTCATCTGTCATCTGTCATCTGTAATCTGTCATCTGTCATCTGTCATCTGTCGTCTGTCATCTGTCATCTGTCATTTGTCATCTGTAATCTGTCATCTGTCATCTGTCGTCTGTCATCTGTCATCTGTCGTCTGTCGTCTGTCATCTGTCATCTGTCATCTGTCATCTGTCATCTGTCATGTGTCATCTATCATCTGTCATCTGTAATCTGTCATCTGTCATCTATCATCTGTCATCAGTCATGTGTCAACTGTCATCTGTCATCTGTCATCTGTCGTCTGTCATCTGTCATCTGTCATCTGTCATCTGTCATCTGTCATCTCACATCTGTCATCTGTAATCTGTCATCTGTCATCTGTCGTCTGTCATCTGTCATCTGTCATTTGTCATCTGTCATCTGTCGTCTGTCGTCTGTCACCTGTCATCTGTCATCTGTCATCTGTCATCTGTCATCTGTCATGTGTCATCTTTCATCTGTCATCTGTCATCTGTCATCTGTCATCTGTCATCTGTCATTTGTCATTTGTCATCTGTCATGTGTCATCTGCCATCTGTCATCTTTCATCTGTCATCTGTCATCTGTCATCTGTCATCTGTCATCTGTCATCTGTCATCTGTCATCTGTCATCTGTCATCTGTCATCTCACATCTGTCGTCTGTCATCTCACATCTGTCATCTGTCGTCTGTCATCTGTCATCTGTCGTCTGTCATCTGTCATCTGTCATTTGTCATCTGTCATCTGTCGTCTGTCGTCTGTCATCTGTCATCTGTCATCTGTCATCTGTCATCTGTCATCTGTCATCTGTCATCTGTCATCTGTCATCTGTCATCTGTCATCTGTCATCTGTCGTCTGTCATCTTTCATCTGTCATCTGTCATCTGTCATCTGTCATTTGTTATCTGTCTTCTGTCATCTGTCATCTGTCATCTGTCATCTGTCATCTGTCATCTGTCATCTCACATCTGTCATCTGTCATCTGTAATCTGTTATCTGTCATCTGTCATCTGTAATCTGTCATCTGTCATCTGTCGTCTGTCATCTGTCATTTGTCATCTGTCATCTGTCGTCTGTCGTCTGTCATCTGTCATCTGTCATCTGTCATCTGTCATCTGTCATCTGTCATCTGTCATGTGTCATCTATCATCTGTCGTCTGTCATCTGTCATCTGTCATCTGTCATCTGTCATCTGTCATCTGTCATCTGTCATCTGTCATCTGTCATCTGTCATCTGTCATCTGTCATCTGTCATCTGTCATCTGTCATCTGTCATCTGTCATCTGTCATCTGTCATCTGTAATCTGTCATCTGTCATCTGTCATCTGTCATCTGTCGTCTGTCATCTGTCATCTGTCATCTGTCATCTGTAATCTGTCATCTGTCATCTGTCATCTGTCATCTGTCATCTGTCATCTGTCATCTGTCATCTGTCATCTGTCATCTGTCATCTGTCATCTGTCATCTGTCATCTGTCATCTGTCATCTGTCATGTGTCATCTATCATCTGTCGTCTGTCATCTGTCATCTGTCATCTGTCATCTGTCATCTGTCATCTGTCATCTGTCATCTGTCATCTGTCATCTGTCGTCTGTCATCTTTCATCTGTCATCTGTCATCTGTCATCTGTCATGTGTCATCTATCATCTGTCGTCTGTCATCTGTCATCTGTCATCTGTCATCTTTCATCTGTCATCTGTCATCTGTCATCTGTCATCTGTCATCTGTCATCTGTCATCTGTCATCTGTCATCTGTCATCTGTCATCTGTAATCTGTCATCTGTCATCTGTCAGCTGTCATCTGTCGTCTATCATCTGTCATCTGTCATCTGTAATCTGTCATCTGTCATCTGTCGTCTGTCGTCTGTCATCTGTCATCTGTCATCTGTCATCTGTCATCTGTCATGTGTCATCTATCATCTGTCGTCTGTCATCTGTCATCTGTCATCTGTCATCTGTCATCTGTAATCTGTCATCTGTCATCTGTCATCTGTCATCTGTCATCTGACGTCTGTCATCTTTCATCTGTCATCTGTCATCTGTCATCTGTCATCTGTCATTTGTCATCTGTCATCTGTCGTCTGTCGTCTGTCATCTGTCATCTGTCATCTGTCATCTGTCATCTGTCATCTGTCATCTGTCATCTGTCATCTGTCATCTGTCATCTGTCATCTGTCATCTGTCATCTGTCATCTGTCATCTGTCATCTGTCATCTGTCATCTGTCATCTGTCATCTGTCATCTGTCATCTGTCATCTGTGATCTGTCATCTGTAATCTGTCATCTGTCATCTGTCATCTGTCGTCTGTCATCTGTCATCTGTCATCTGTCATCTGTCATCTGTAATCTGTCATCTGTCATCTGTCGTCTGTCATCTGTCATCTGTCATCTGTCGTCTGTCATCTGTCATTTGTCATCTGTCATCTGTCGTCTGTCGTCTGTCATCTCACATCTGTCATCTGTCATCTGTAATCTGTCATCTGTCATCTGTCGTCTGTCATCTGTCATTTGTCATCTGTCATCTGTCATCTGTCGTCTGTCGTCTGTCATCTGTCATCTGTCATCTGTCATCTGTCATCTGTCATGTGTCATCTATCATCTGTCGTCTGTCATCTGTCATCTGTCATCTGTCATCTGTCATCTGTTATCTGTCATCTGTCATCTGTCATCTGTCATCTGTCATCTGTCGTCTGTCATCTGTCATTTGTCATCTGTCATCTGTCGTCTGTCTTCTGTCATCTTTCATCTGTCATCTGTCATCTGTCATCTGTCATCTGTCATCTGTCATCTCACATCTGTCATCTGTCATCTGTAATCTGTCATCTGTCATCTGTCGTCTGTCATCTGTCATTTGTCATCTGTCATCTGTCATCTGTCATCTGTCATCTGTAATCTGTCATCTGTCATCTGTCGTCTGTCATCTGTCATTTGTCATCTGTCATCTGTCGTCTGTCGTCTGTCATCTGTCATCTGTCATCTGTCATCTGTCATCTGTCATCTGTCATGTGTCATCTATCATCTGTCGTCTGTCATCTGTCATCTGTCATCTGTCATCTGTTATCTGTCATCTGTCATCTGTCATCTGTCATCTGTCATCTGTCATCTGTCATCTGTCATCTGTCATCTGTCATCTGTCATCTGTCATCTGTCATCTGTCATCTGTCATCTGTCATCTGTCATCTGTCATTTGTAATCTGTCATCTGTCATCTGTCATCTGTCGTCTGTCATCTGTCATCTGTCATCTGTCATCTGTAATCGGTCATCTGTCATCTATCGTCTGTCATCTGTCATCTGTCGTCTGTCATCTGTCATCTGTCATCTGTCATCTGTCATCTGTCATCTGTCATCTGTCATCTGTCATCTGTCTTCTGTCATCTGTCATCTGTCATCTGTCATCTGTCGTCTGTCGTCTGTCATCTTTCATCTGTCATCTGTCATCTGTAATCTGTCATCTGTCATCTGTCGTCTGTCATCTGTCATCTGTCATCTGTCATCTGTCATCTGTCATCTGTCATCTCACATCTGTCATCTGTCATCTGTCATCTCACATCTGTCATCTGTTATCTGTAATCTGTCATCTGTCATCTGTCGTCTGTCATCTGTCATTTGTCATCTGTCATCTGTCGTCTGTCGTCTGTCATCTGTCATCTGTCATCTGTCATCTGTCATCTGTCATGTGTCATCTATCATCTGTCGTCTGTCATCTGTCATCTGTAATCTGTCATCTGTCATCTGTCATCTGTCATCTGTCATCTGTCATCTGTCATCTGTCATCTGTCATCTGTCATCTGTAATCTGTCATCTGTCATCTGTCATCTGTCATCTGTCATCTGTCATCTGTGATCTGACATCTGTCATCTGTCATCTGTCACCTGTCATCTGTCATCTGTGATCGGTCATCTGTCATCTGTCATCTGTCATCTGTCATCTGTCATCTGTCATCTGTCGTCTGTCGTCTGTCATCTGTCATCTGTCATCTGTCATCTGTCATCTGTCATGTGTCATCTATCATCTGTCGTCTGTCATCTGTCATCTGTAATCTGTCATCTGTCATCTGTCATCTGTCATCTGTCATCTGTCATCTGTCATCTGTCATCTGTCATCTGTCATCTGTCATCTGTCATCTGTCATCTGTCATCTGTCATCTGTCATCTGTCATCTGTCATCTGTCATCTGTCATCTGTCATCTGTCATCTGTCATCTGTCATCTGTCATCTGTCATCTGTCATCTGTCATCTGTCATCTGTCATCTGTCATCTGTCATCTGTCATCTGTCATCTGTCATCTGTCATCTGTCATCTGTCATCTGTCATCTGTCATCTGTCATCTGTCATCTGTCATGTGACATCTGTCATCTGTCATCTGTCATCTGTCATCTGTCATCTGTCATCTGTCATCTGTCATCTGTCATCTGTCATCTGTCATCTGTCATCTGTCATCTGTCATCTGTCATCTGTCATCTGTCATCTGTCATGTGACATCTGTCATCTGTCATCTGTCATCTGTCATCTGTCATCTGTCATCTGTCATCTGTCATCTGTCATCTGTCATCTGTCATCTGTCATGTGTCATCTATCATCTGTCGTCTGTCATCTGTCATCTGTAATCTGTCATCTGTCATCTGTCATCTGTCATCTGTCATCTGTCATCTGTCATCTGTCATCTGTCATCTGTCATCTGTCATCTGTCATCTGTCATGTGTCATCTATCATCTGTCGTCTGTCATCTGTCATCTGTCATCTGTCATCTGTCATCTGTCATCTGTCATCTGTCATCTGTCATCTGTCATCTGTCATCTGTCATCTGTCATCTGTCATCTGTCATCTGTCATCTGTCATCTGTCATCTGTCATCTGTCATCTGTCATCTGTCATCTGTCATCTGTCATCTGTCATCTGTCATCTGTCATCTGTCATCTGTCATCTGTCATCTGTCATCTGTCATCTGTCATCTGTCATCTGTCATCTGTCATCTGTCATCTGTCATCTGTCATCTGTCATCTGTCATCTGTCATCTGTCATCTGTCATCTGTCATCTGTCATCTGTCATCTGTCATCTGTCATCTGTCATCTGTCATGTGACATCTGTCATCTGTCATCTGTCATCTGTCATCTGTCATCTGTCATCTGTCATCTGTCATCTGTCATCTGTCATCTGTCATCTGTCATGTGACATCTGTCATCTGTCATCTGTCATCTGTAATCTGTCATCTGTCATCTGTCATCTGACATCTGTCATCTGTCATCTGTCACCTGTCATCTGTCATCTGTCATCTGTCATCTGTCATCTGTCATCTGTCATCTGTCATCTGTCATCTGTCATCTGTCATCTGTCATCTGTCATCTGTCATCTGTCATCTGTCATCTGTCATCTGTCATCTGTCATCTGTCATCTGTCATATGTCGTCTGTCATCTGTCATCTGTCATCTGTGATCTGTCATCTGTCATCTGTCATCTGTCACCTGTCATCTGTCATCTGTCATCTGTCATCTGTCATCTGTCATCTGTCATCTGACATCTGTCATATGTCATCTGTCACCTGTTATCTGTCATCTGTCATTTGTCATCTGTCATCTGTCATCTGTCATCTGTCATCTGTCATCTGTCATCTGTCATCTGTCATCTGTCATCTGTCATCTGTCATCTGTCATCTGTCATCTGTCATCTGTCATCTGTCATCTGTCATCTGTCATCTGTCATCTGTCATCTGTCATCTGTCATCTGTCATCTGTCATCTGTCATCTGTCATCTGTCATCTGTCATGTGACATCTGTCATCTGTCATCTGTCATCTGTCATCTGTCATCTGTCATCTGTCATCTGTCATCTGACATCTGTCATCTGTCATCTGTCACCTGTCATCTGTCATCTGTCATCTGTCATCTGTCATCTGTCATCTGTCATCTGTCATCTGTCATCTGTCATCTGTCATCTGTCATCTGTCATCTGTCATCTGTCATCTGTCATCTGTCATCTGTCATCTGTCATATGTCGTCTGTCATCTGTCATCTGTCATCTGTGATCTGTCATCTGTCATCTGTCATCTGTCATCTGTCATCTGTCATCTGTCATCTGTCATCTGTCATCTGTCATCTGTCATCTGTCATCTGTCATCTGTCATCTGTCATCTGTCATCTGTCATCTGTCATCTGTCATCTGTCATCTGTCATGTGACATCTGTCATCTGTCATCTGTCATCTGTCATCTGTCATCTGTCATCTGTCATCTGTCATCTGTCATCTGTCATCTGTCATCTGTCATCTGTCATCTGTCATCTGTCATCTGTCATCTGTCATCTGTCATGTGACATCTGTCATCTGTCATCTGTCATCTGTCATCTGTCATCTGTCATCTGTCATCTGACATCTGTCATCTGTCATCTGTCACCTGTCATCTGTCATCTGTCATCTGTCATCTGTCATCTGTCATCTGTCATCTGTCATCTGTCATCTGTCATCTGTCATCTGTCATCTGTCATCTGTCATCTGTCATCTGTCATCTGTCATCTGTCATCTGTCATCTGTCATATGTCGTCTGTCATCTGTCATCTGTCATCTGTGATCTGTCATCTGTCATCTGTCATCTGTCACCTGTCATCTGTCATCTGTCATCTGTCATCTGACATCTGTCATCTGTCATCTGTCACCTGTCATCTGTCATCTGTCATCTGTCATCTGTCATCTGTCATCTGTCATCTGTCATCTGTCATCTGTCATCTGTCATCTGTCATCTGTCATCTGTCATCTGTCATCTGTCATATGTCGTCTGTCATCTGTCATCTGTCATCTGTGATCTGTCATCTGTCATCTGTCATCTGTCATCTGTCATCTGTCATCTGTCATCTGTCACCTGTCATCTGTCATCTGTCATCTGTCATCTGTCATCTGTCATCTGTCATCTGTCATCTGTCATCTGTCATCTGTCATCTGTCATCTGTCATCTGTCATCTGTCACCAGTCATCTGTCATCTGTCATCTGTCATCTGTCATCTGTCATCTGTCATCTGTCATCTGTCATCTGTCATTTGTCACCTGTCACCTGTCATCGGTCATCTGTCATCTGTCATGTCATCTTCATCTGTCATCTGTCATCTGTCATCTGTCATCTGTCATATGTCGTCTGTCATCTGTCATCTGTCATTTGTCATTTGTCATCTGTCAAGTGTCATTTGCCATCTGTCATCTTTCATCTGTCATCTGTCATCTGTCATCTGTCATCTGTCATCTCTAATCTGTCATCTGTCACCAGTCATCTGTCATCTGTCATGTGACATCTGTCATCTGTCATCTGTCATCTGTCATCTGTCATCCCACATCTGTCATCTGTCATCTGTCATCTGTCATCTGTCATCTGTCATCTGTCATCTGTCATCTGTCATCTGTCATCTGTCATCTGTCATCTGTCATCTGTCATCTGTCATCTGTCATCTGTCATCTGTCATCTGTCATCTGTCATCTGTCATCTGTCATCTGTCATCTGTCATCTGGCATCTGTCATCCGTCATCTGTCATCTGTCATCTGTCACCTGTCATGTTACATCTGTCATCTGTCATCTGTCATCTGTCATCTGTCATCTGTCATCTGTCATCTGTCATCTGTCATCTGTCATCTATCATCTGTCATCTGTCATCTGTCATCTGTCATCTGTCATCTGTCATCTGTCATCTGTCATCTGTCATCTATCATCTGTCATCTGTCATCTGTCATCTGTCATCTGTCATCTGTCATCTGTCGTCTGTCATCTGTCATCTGTCATCTGTCATCTGTCATCTGTCATCTGTCATCTGTCATCTGTCATCTGTCATCTGTCATCGGTCATCTGTCATCTGTCATGTCATCTTCATCTGTCATCTGTCATCTGTCATCTGTCATCTGTCATATGTCGTCTGTCATCTGTCATCTGTCATTTGTCATTTGTCATCTGTCAAGTGTCATTTGCCATCTGTCATCTTTCATCTGTCATCTGTCATCTGTCATCTGTCATCTGTCATCTCTAATCTGTCATCTGTCACCAGTCATCTGTCATCTGTCATGTGACATCTGTCATCTGTCATCTGTCATCTGTCATCTGTCATCCCACATCTGTCATCTGTCATCTGTCATCTGTCATCTGTCATCTGTCATCTGTCATCTGTCATCTGTCATCTGTCATCTGTCATCTGTCATCTGTCATCTGTCATCTGTCATCTGTCATCTGTCATCTGTCATCTGTCATCTGTCATCTGTCATCTGTCATCTGTCATCTGTCATCTGTCATCTGTCATCTGTCATCTGTCATCTGTCATCTGTCATCTGGCATCTGTCATCCGTCATCTGTCATCTGTCATCTGTCACCTGTCATGTTACATCTGTCATCTGTCATCTGTCATCTGTCATCTGTCATCTGTCATCTGTCATCTGTCATCTGTCATCTGTCATCTATCATCTGTCATCTGTCATCTGTCATCTGTCATCTGTCATCTGTCATCTGTCATCTGTCAACTGTCATCTATCATCTGTCATCTGTCATCTGTCATCTGTCATCTGTCATCTGTCATCTGTCATCTGTCATCTGTCATCTGTCATCTGTCATCTGTCATCTGTCATCTGTCATCTGTCATCTGTCATCTGTCATCTGTCATCTGTCATCTGTCATCTGTCATCTGTCATCTGTCATCTGTCATCTGTCATCTATCATCTGTCATCTGTCATCTGTCATCTGTCATTTGTCATCTGTCATCTGTCATCTGTCATCTGTCATCTGTCATCTGTCATCTATCATCTCTCGTCTGTCATCTGTCATCTGTCATCTGTCATCTGCCATCTGTCATCTGTAATCTGTCATCTGTCATCTGTCATCTGTCATCTGTCATCTGTAATCTGTCATCTGTCATCTGTCATCTGTCGTCTGTCATCTGTCATCTGTCATTTGTCATCTGTAAACTGTCATCTGTCATCTGTCGTCTGTCATCTGTCATCTGTCGTCTGTCGTCTGTCATCTGTCATCTGTCATCTGTCATCTGTCATCTGTCATCTGTCATGTGTCATCTATCATCTGTAATCTGTCATCTGTCATCTATCATCTGTCATCTGTCATGTGTCAACTGTCATCTGTCATCTGTCATCTGTCGTCTGTCATCTGTCATCTGTCATCTGTCATCTGTCATCTGTCATCTGTCATCTGTCATCTGTCATCTGTCATCTCACATCTGTCATCTGTCATCTGTAATCTGTCATCCGTCATCTGTCGTCTGTCATCTGTCATCTGTCATTTGTCATCTGTCATCTGTCGTCTGTCGTCTGTCATCTGTCATCTGTCATCTGTCATCTGTCATCTGTCATCTGTCATGTGTCATCTTTCATCTGTCATCTGTCATCTGTCATCTGTCATCTGTCATCTGTCATTTGTCATTTGTCATCTGTCATGTGTCATCTGCCATCTGTCATCTTTCATCTGTCATCTGTCATCTGTCATCTGTCATCTGTCATCTGTCATCTGTCATCTGTCATCTGTCATCTGTCATCTGTCATCTGTCATCTCACATCTGTCGTCTGTCATCTCACATCTGTCATCTGTCGTCTGTCATCTGTCATCTGTCGTCTGTCATCTGTCATTTGTCATCTGTCATCTGTCATCTGTCATCTGTCATCTGTCAACTGTCATCTGTCGTCTGTCATCTTTCATCTGTCATCTGTCATCTGTCATCTGTCATCTGTCATTTGTTATCTGTCTTCTGTCATCTGTCATCTGTCATCTGTCATCTGTCATCTGTCATCTCACATCTGTCATCTGTCATCTGTAATCTGTTATCTGTCATCTGTCATCTGTAATCTGTCATCTGTCATCTGTCGTCTGTCATCTGTCATTTGTCATCTGTCATCTGTCGTCTGTCGTCTGTCATCTGTCATCTGTCATCTGTCATCTGTCATCTGTCATGTGTCATCTATCATCTGTCGTCTGTCATCTGTCATCTGTCATCTGTCATCTGTCATCTGTCATCTGTCATCTGTCATCTGTCATCTGTCATCTGTAATCTGTCATCTGTCATCTGTCATCTGTCATCTGTCGTCTGTCATCTGTCATCTGTCATCTGTCATCTGTAATCTGTCATCTGTCATCTGTCATCTGTCATCTGTCATCTGTCATCTGTCATCTGTCATCTGTCATATGTCATCTGTCATCTGTCATCTGTCATCTGTCATCTGTCATCTGTCATGTGTCATCTATCATCTGTCGTCTGTCATCTGTCATCTGTCATCTGTCATCTGTCATCTGTCATCTGTCATCTGTCATCTGTCGTCTGTCATCTTTCATCTGTCATCTGTCATCTGTCATCTGTCATCTGTCATGTGTCATCTATCATCTGTCGTCTGTCATCTGTCATCTGTCATCTGTCATCTTTCATCTGTCATCTGTCATCTGTCATCTGTCATCTGTCATCTGTCATCTGTCATCTGTCATCTGTCAGCTGTCATCTGTAATCTGTCATCTGTCATCTGTCATCTGTCGTCTGTCATCTGTCATCTGTCATCTGTAATCTGTCATCTGTCATCTGTCGTCTGTCGTCTGTCATCTGTCATCTGTCATCTGTCATCTGTCATGTGTCATCTACCATCTGTCGTCTGTCATCTGTCATCTGTCATCTGTCATCTGTCATCTGTCATCTGTAATCTGTCATCTGTAATCTGTCATCTGTCATCTGACGTCTGTCATCTTTCATCTGTCATCTGTCATCTGTCATCTGTCATTTGTCATTTGTCATCTGTCGTCTGTCGTCTGTCATCTGTCATCTGTCATCTGTCATCTGTCATCTGTCATCTGTCATCTGTCATCTGTCATCTGTCATCTGTCATCTGTCATCTGTCATCTGTCATCTGTCATCTGTCATCTGTCATCTGTCATCTGTCATCTGTCATCTGTCATCTGTCATCTGTCATCTGTCATCTGTCATCTGTCATCTGTCATCTGTAATCTGTCATCTGTCATCTGTCATCTGTCGTCTGTCATCTGTCATCTGTCATCTGTCATCTGTAATCTGTCATCTGTCATCTGTCGTCTGTCATCTGTCATCTGTCATCTGTCGTCTGTCATCTGTCATTTGTCATCTGTCATCTGTCGTCTGTCGTCTGTCATCTCACATCTGTCATCTGTCATCTGTAATCTGTCATCTGTCATCTGTCGTCTGTCATCTGTCATTTGTCATCTGTCATCTGTCATCTGCCGTCTGTCGTCTGTCATCTGTCATCTGTCATCTGTCATCTGTCATGTGTCATTTATCATCTGTCGTCTGTCATCTGTCATCTGTCATCTGTCATCTGTTATCTGTCATCTGTCATCTGTCATCTGTCATCTGTCATCTGTCATCTGTCATCTGTCGTCTGTCATCTGTCATTTGTCATCTGTCATCTGTCGTCTGTCTTCTGTCATCTTTCATCTGTCATCTGTCATCTGTCATCTGTCATCTGTCATCTGTCATCTCACATCTGTCATCTGTCATCTGTAATCTGTCATCTGTCATCTGTCGTCTGTCATCTGTCATTTGTCATCTGTCATCTGTCATCTGTCATCTGTCATCTGTCATCTGTCATCTGTCATCTGTCATCTGTCATCTGTCATCTGTCATCTGTCATCTGTCATCTGTCATTTGTAATCTGTCATCTGTCATCTGTCATCTGTCGTCTGTCATCTGTCATCTGTCATCTGTCATCTGTAATCTGTCATCTGTCATCTATCGTCTGTCATCTGTCGTCTGTCATCTGTCATCTGTCATCTGTCATCTGTCATCTGTCATCTGTCATCTGTCATCTGTCATCTGTCTTCTGTCATCTGTCATCTGTCATCTGTCATCTGTCGTCTGTCGTCTGTCATCTTTCATCTGTCATCTGTCATCTGTAATCTGTCATCTGTCATCTGTCGTCTGTCATCTGTCATCTGTCATCTGTCATCTGTCATCTGTCATCTGTCATCTGTCATCTGTCATCTCACATCTGTCATCTGTCATCTGTCATCTCACATCTGTCATCTGTTATCTGTAATCTGTCATCTGTCATCTGTCGTCTGTCATCTGTCATTTGTCATCTGTCATCTGTCGTCTGTCGTCTGTCATCTGTCATCTGTCATCTGTCATCTGTCATCTGTCATCTGTCATGTGTCATCTATCATCTGTCGTCTGTCATCTGTCATCTGTAATCTGTCATCTGTCATCTGTCATCTGTCATCTGTCATCTGTCATCTGTCATCTGTCATCTGTAATCTGTCATCTGTCATCTGTCATCTGTCGTCTGTCATCTGTCATCTGTCATCTGTCATCTGTAATCTGTCATCTGTCATCTGTCATCTGTCGTCTGTCATCTGTCATCTGTCGTCTGTCGTCTGTCATCTGTCATCTGTCATCTGTCATCTCATCTGTCATCTGTAATCTTCATCTGTCATCTGTCATCTGTCACCTGTCAACTGTCATCTGTCATCTGTCAATCGTCATCTGTCATCTGCCATCTGTCATCTGTCACCTGTCATGTTACATCTGTCATCTGTCATCTGTCATCTGACATCTGTCATCTGTCATCTGTCATCTGTCATCTGTCATCTGCCATCTGTCATCTTTCATCTGTCATCTGTCATCTGTCATCTGTCATCTGTCATCTGTCATCTGTCATCTGTCATCTGTCATCTGTCATCTGTCACCTGTCATCTGTCATCTGTCATCTGTCATCTGGCATCTGTCATCTGTCATCTGTCATCTGTCATCTGTCATCTGTCATCTGTCATCTACCATCTGTCATCTTTCATCTGTCATCTGTCATCTGTTATCTGTCATCTGTCATTTGTCATCTGTCATCTGTCATCTGTCATCTGTCATCTGTCATCTGTCATCTGTCACCTGTCATCGGTCATCTGTCATCTGTCATCTCTCATCTGTTATCTGTCATCTGTCATCTGTCATCTGTCATCTGTCATTTGTCATCTGTCATCTGTCAACTGTCATCTGTCATGTGTCATCTATCATCTGTCATCTGTCATCTGTCATCTGTAATATGTCATCTGTCATCTGTCGTCTGTCATCTGTCATCTGTCATCTGTCATCTGTAATCTGTCATCTGTCATCTGTCATCTGTCATCTGTCATCTGTCATCTGTCATCTGTCATCTGTCATCTGTAATCTGTCATCTGTCATCTGTCGTCTGTCATCTGTCATTTGTCATCTGTCATCTGTCGTCTGTCGTCTGTCATCTGTCATCTGTCAACTGTCATCTGTCATGTGTCATCTATCATCTGTCATCTGTCATCTGTCATCTGTCATCTGTAATCTGTCATCTGTCATTTGTCATTTGTCATCAGTCATGTGTCATCTGCCATCTGTCATCTTTCATCTGTCATCTGTCATCTGTCATCTGTCATCTGTCATTTGTCATCTGTCATCTGTCAACTGTCATCTGTCATGTGTCATCTATCATCTGTCATCTGTCATCTGTCATCTGTCATCTGTCATCTGTCATCTGTCATCTGTCATCTGTCATCTGTCATTTGTCATCTGTCATCTGTCAATTGTCATCTGTCATGTGTCATCTATCATCTGTCATCTGTCATCTGTCATCTGTAATCTGTCATCTGTCATCTGTCATCTGTCATCTGTAATCTGTCATCTGTCATCTGTCGTCTGTCATCTGTCATCTGTCATCTGTCATCTGTAATCTGTCATCTGTCATCTGTCGTCTGTCATCTGTCATTTGTCATCTGTCATCTGTCATCTGTCATCTGTCATCTGTCATCTGTAATCTGGCATCTGTCATCTGTCGTCTGTCATCTGTCATTTGTCATCTGTCATCTGTCATCTGTCATTTGTCATTTGTCATCTGTCATGTGTCATCTGCCATCTGTCATCTTTCATCTGTCATCTGTCATCTGTCATCTGTCATCTGTCATCTGTCATCTGTCATCTATCATCTGTCATCTGTCATCTGTCATCTGTCATCTGTCATCTGTCATTTGTCATTTATCATCTGTCGTCTGTCGTCTGTCATCTGTCATCTGTCATCTGTCATCTGTCATCTGTCATCTGTCATCTGTCATCTGTCATCTGTCATCTGTCATCTGTCATCTGTCATCTGTCATCTGTCATCTGTCATCTGTCATCTGTCATCTGTCATCTGTCATCTGTCATCTGTCATCTGTCATCTGTCATCTGTCATCTGTAATCTGTCATCTGTCATCTGTCATCTGTCGTCTGTCATCTGTCATCTGTCATCTGTCATCTGTCATTTGTCATTTGTCATCTGTCATCTGTCGTCTGTCATCTGTCATTTGTCATCTGTCATCTGTCATCTGCCGTCTGTCGTCTGTCATCTGTCATCTGTCATCTGTCATCTGTCATGTGTCATTTATCATCTGTCGTCTGTCATCTGTCATCTGTCATCTGTCATCTGTTATCTGTCATCTGTCATCTGTCATCTGTCATCTGTCATCTGTCATCTGTCATCTGTCGTCTGTCATCTGTCATTTGTCATCTGTCATCTGTCGTCTGTCTTCTGTCATCTTTCATCTGTCATCTGTCATCTGTCATCTGTCATCTGTCATCTGTCATCTCACATCTGTCATCTGTCATCTGTAATCTGTCATCTGTCATCTGTCGTCTGTCATCTGTCATTTGTCATCTGTCATCTGTCATCTGTCATCTGTCATCTGTCATCTGTCATCTGTCATCTGTCATCTGTCATCTGTCATCTGTCATCTGTCATCTGTCATCTGTCATTTGTAATCTGTCATCTGTCATCTGTCATCTGTCGTCTGTCATCTGTCATCTGTCATCTGTCATCTGTAATCTGTCATCTGTCATCTATCGTCTGTCATCTGTCGTCTGTCATCTGTCATCTGTCATCTGTCATCTGTCATCTGTCATCTGTCATCTGTCATCTGTCATCTGTCTTCTGTCATCTGTCATCTGTCATCTGTCATCTGTCGTCTGTCGTCTGTCATCTTTCATCTGTCATCTGTCATCTGTAATCTGTCATCTGTCATCTGTCGTCTGTCATCTGTCATCTGTCATCTGTCATCTGTCATCTGTCATCTGTCATCTGTCATCTGTCATCTGTCATCTCACATCTGTCATCTGTCATCTGTCATCTCACATCTGTCATCTGTTATCTGTAATCTGTCATCTGTCATCTGTCGTCTGTCATCTGTCATTTGTCATCTGTCATCTGTCGTCTGTCGTCTGTCATCTGTCATCTGTCATCTGTCATCTGTCATCTGTCATCTGTCATGTGTCATCTATCATCTGTCGTCTGTCATCTGTCATCTGTCATCTGTCATCTGTCATCTGTAATCTGTCATCTGTCATCTGTCATCTGTCGTCTGTCATCTGTCATCTGTCATCTGTCATCTGTAATCTGTCATCTGTCATCTGTCATCTGTCGTCTGTCATCTGTCATCTGTCGTCTGTCGTCTGTCATCTGTCATCTGTCATCTGTCATCTCATCTGTCATCTGTAATCTTCATCTGTCATCTGTCATCTGTCACCTGTCAACTGTCATCTGTCATCTGTCAATCGTCATCTGTCATCTGCCATCTGTCATCTGTCACCTGTCATGTTACATCTGTCATCTGTCATCTGTCATCTGACATCTGTCATCTGTCATCTGTCATCTGTCATCTGTCATCTGCCATCTGTCATCTTTCATCTGTCATCTGTCATCTGTCATCTGTCATCTGTCATCTGTCATCTGTCATCTGTCATCTGTCATCTGTCATCTGTCACCTGTCATCTGTCATCTGTCATCTGTCATCTGGCATCTGTCATCTGTCATCTGTCATCTGTCATCTGTCATCTGTCATCTGTCATCTACCATCTGTCATCTTTCATCTGTCATCTGTCATCTGTTATCTGTCATCTGTCATTTGTCATCTGTCATCTGTCATCTGTCATCTGTCATCTGTCATCTGTCATCTGTCACCTGTCATCGGTCATCTGTCATCTGTCATCTCTCATCTGTTATCTGTCATCTGTCATCTGTCATCTGTCATCTGTCATTTGTCATCTGTCATCTGTCAACTGTCATCTGTCATGTGTCATCTATCATCTGTCATCTGTCATCTGTCATCTGTAATCTGTCATCTGTCATCTGTCGTCTGTCATCTGTCATCTGTCATCTGTCATCTGTAATCTGTCATCTGTCATCTGTCATCTGTCATCTGTCATCTGTCATCTGTCATCTGTCATCTGTCATCTGTAATCTGTCATCTGTCATCTGTCGTCTGTCATCTGTCATTTGTCATCTGTCATCTGTCGTCTGTCGTCTGTCATCTGTCATCTGTCAACTGTCATCTGTCATGTGTCATCTATCATCTGTCATCTGTCATCTGTCATCTGTCATCTGTAATCTGTCATCTGTCATTTGTCATTTGTCATCAGTCATGTGTCATCTGCCATCTGTCATCTTTCATCTGTCATCTGTCATCTGTCATCTGTCATCTGTCATTTGTCATCTGTCATCTGTCAACTGTCATCTGTCATGTGTCATCTATCATCTGTCATCTGTCATCTGTCATCTGTCATCTGTCATCTGTCATCTGTCATCTGTCATTTGTCATCTGTCATCTGTCAATTGTCATCTGTCATGTGTCATCTATCATCTGTCATCTGTCATCTGTCATCTGTAATCTGTCATCTGTCATCTGTCATCTGTCATCTGTAATCTGTCATCTGTCATCTGTCGTCTGTCATCTGTCATCTGTCATCTGTCATCTGTAATCTGTCATCTGTCATCTGTCGTCTGTCATCTGTCATTTGTCATCTGTCATCTGTCATCTGTCATCTGTCATCTGTCATCTGTAATCTGGCATCTGTCATCTGTCGTCTGTCATCTGTCATTTGTCATCTGTCATCTGTCATCTGTCATTTGTCATTTGTCATCTGTCATGTGTCATCTGCCATCTGTCATCTTTCATCTGTCATCTGTCATCTGTCATCTGTCATCTGTCATCTGTCATGTGTCATCTATCATCTGTCATCTGTCATCTGTCATCTGTCATCTATCATCTGTCATCTGTCATGTGTCAACTGTCATCTGTCATCTGTCATCTGTCATCTGTCATCTCTCATCTGTCATCTGTCATCTGTCATCTGTCATCCGTCATCTGTCATCTGTCATCTGTCAGCTGTCACCTGTCATGTTACATCTGTCATCTGTCATCTGTCATCTGTCATCTGTCATCTGTCATCTGACATCTGTCATCTGTCATCTGTCATCTGTCATCTGTCATCTGTCATCTGTCATCTGTCATCTGTCATCTGTCATCTGTCATCTGTCATTGTCATCTATCATCTGTCATCTGTCATCTTTCATCTGTCATCTGTCATCTGTCATCTGTCATCTGTCATCTGTCATCTGTCATCTGTCATCTGTCATCTGTCATCTGTCATCTGTCATCTGTCATCTGTCATCTGTCATCTGTCATCTATCATCTGTCATCTGTCATCTGTCATCTGTTATCTGTCATCTGTCATCTGTCATCTGTCATTTGTCATTTGTCATCAGTCATGTGTCATCTGCCATCTGTCATCTTTCATCTGTCATCTGTCATCTGTCATCTGTCATCTGTCATCTGTCATCTGTCATCTGTCATCTGTCATCTGTCATTTGTCATTTGTCATCTGTCATGTGTCATCTGCCATCTGTCATCTTTCATCTGTCGTCTGTCATCTGTCATCTGTCATCTGTCATCTGTCATGTGTCATCTATCATCTGTCATCTGTCATCTGTCATCTATCATCTGTCATCTGTCATGTGTCAACTGTCATCTGTCATCTGTCATCTGTCATCTGTCATCTGTCATCTGTCATCTGTCATCTGTCATCTGTCATCTGTCATCTGTCATCTGTCATCTGTCATCTGTCATCCGTCATCTGTCATCTGTCATCTGTCAGCTGTCACCTGTCATGTTACATCTATCATCTGTCATCTGTCACCTGTCATCTGACATCTGTCATCTGTCATCTGTCATCTGTCATCTGTCATCTGTCATCTGTCATCTGTCATCTGTCATCTGTCATCTGTCATCTATCATCTGTCATCTTTCATCTGTCATCTGTCATCTGTCATCTGTCATCTGTCATCTGTCATCTGTCATCTGTCATCTGTCATCTGTCATCTGTCATCTATCATCTGTCATCTTTCATCTGTCATCTGTCATCTGTCATCTGTCATCTGTCATCTGTCATCTGTCATCTGTCATCTGTCATCTGTCATCTGTCATCTGTCATCTGTCATCTGTCATCTGTCATCTGTCATCTGACATCTGTCATCTGTCATCTGTCATCTGTCATCTGTCATCTATCATCTGTCATCTGTCATCTCTCATCTGTCATCTGTCATCTGTCATCTGTCAACTGTCATCTGTCATCTGTCATCTGTCACCTGTCATATGTCATTTGTCATTTGTCATCAGTCATGTGTCATCTGCCATCTGTCATCTTTCATCTGTCATCTGTCATCTGTCATCTGTCATGTGTCATCTGCCATCTGTCATCTTTCATCTGTCATCTGTCATCTGTCATGTGTCATCTGTCATCTGTCACCTGTCATCTGTCATCTGTCATCTGCCATCTGTCATCTGTCATCTGTCATCTGTCATCTGTCATCTGTCATCTATCATCTGTCATCTGTCATCTCTCATCTGTCATCTGTCATCTGTCAACTGTTATCTGTCATTTGTCATTTGTCATCTGTCATGTGTCATCTGCCATCTGTCATCTTTCATCTGTCATCTGTCATCTGTCATCTGTCATCTGTCATCTGTCACCTGTCATCTGTCATCTGTCATCTGTTATCTGTCATCTGTCATCTGTCATCTGTCATCTGTCATCTGTCATCTGTCATCTGTCATCTGTCATCTGTCATCTATCATCTGTCATCTGTCATCTGTCATCTGTCATCTGTCATCTGTCATCTGTCATCTGTCATCTGTCATCTGTCATTTGTCATTTGTCATCAGTCATGTGTCATCTGCCATCTGTCATCTTTCATCTGTCATCTCTCATCTGTCATCTGTCATCTGTCATCTGTCATCTGTCATCTGTCATCTGTCATCTGTCATCTGTCATCTGTCATCTGTCATCTGTCATCTGTCATCTGTCATCTGTCATCTGTCATCTGTCATCTGTCATCTATCATCTGTCATCTGTCATCTGTCATCTGTCATCTGTCATCTGTCATCTGTCATCTGTCATCTGTCATCTGTCATTTGTCATTTGTCATCAGTCATGTGTCATCTGCCATCTGTCATCTTTCATCTGTCATCTGTCATTTGTCATTTGTCATCTGTCATGTGTCATTAGCCATCTGTCATCTGTCATCTGTCATCTGTTATCTGTCATCTGTGATTTGTCATCTGTCATCTGTCATCTGCCATCTGTCATCTGTCATCTGTCATCTGTCATCTGTCATCTGTCATCTGTCATCTGTCATCTGTCATCTGTCACCTGTCATCTGTCATCTGTCATCTGTTATCTGTCATCTGTCATCTGTCATCTGTCATCTGTCATCTGTCATCTGTCATCTGTCATCTGTCATCTGTCATCTGTCATCTGTCATCTGTCATCTGTCATCTGTCATGTGTCATATGCCATCTGTCATCTTTCATCTGTCATCTGTCATCTGTCTTCTGTTATCTGTCATCTGTCATCTGCCATCTGTCATCTGTCATCTGTCATCTGTTATCTGTCATCTGTCATCTGCCATCTGTCATCTGTCATCTGTCATCTGTCATCTGTCATCTGTCATCAGTCATCTGTCATCTGTCATCTGTCATCTGTCATCTGTCATCTGTCATCTGTCATCTGTCACCTGTCATCTGTCATCTGTTATCTGTCATCTGTCATCTGTCATCTGTCATCTGTCAGCTGTCACCTGTCATGTTACATCTGTCATCTGTAATCTGTCATCTGTCATCTGTCATCTGACATCTGTCATCTGTCATCTGTCATCTGTCATCTGTCATCTGTCATCTGTCATCTGTCATCTGTCATCTATCATCTGTCATCTGTCATCTGTCATCTGTCATCTGTCATCTGTCATCTGTCATCTGTCATCTGTCATCTGTCATCTGTCATCTGTCACCTGTCATCTGTCATCTGTCATCTGTTATCTGTCATCTGTCATCTGTCATCTGTCATCTGTCACCTGTCATCTGTCATCTGTCATCTGTTATCTGTCATCTGTCATCTGTCATCTGTCATCTGTCATCTGTCATCTGTCATCTGTCATCTGTCATCTGTCATCTGTCATCTGTCATCTGTCATCTGTCATCTGTCACCTGTCATCTGTCATCTGTCATCTGTTATCTGTCATCTGTCATCTGTCATCTGTCATCTGTCAACTGTCATCTGTCATCTGTCATCTATCATCTGTCATCTGTCATCTGTCATCTGACATCTGTCATCTGTCATCTGTCATCTGTCATCTGTCATCTGTCATCTGTCATCTGTCATCTGTCATCTGTCATCTGTCATCTGTCATCTGTCATCTGTCATCTGTCATCTGTCATCTGTCATCTATCATCTGTCATCTGTCATCTGTCATCTGTCATCTGTCATCTGTCATCTGTCATCTGTCATCTGTCACCTGTCATCTGTCATCTGTCATCTGTCATCTGTCATCTGTCATCTGTCATCTGTTATCTGTCATTTGTCATCTGTCATCTGTCATCTATCATCTGTCATCTGTCATCTGTCATCTGTCATCTGTTATCTGTCATCTGCCATCTGTCATCTTTAATCTGTCATCTGTCATCTGTTATCTGTCATCTGTCATTTGTCATCTGTCATCTGTCATCTGTCATCTGTCATCTGTCATCTGTCATCTGTCATCTGTCATCTGTCATCTGTCACCTGTCATTTGTCATCTGTCATCTGTCATCTGTCATTTGTCATCTGTTATCTGTCATCTGTCATCTGTCATCTGTCATCTGTCATCTGTCATCTGTCATCTGTCATCTGTCATCTGTCATCTGTCATCTGTAATCTTCATCTGTCATCTGTCATCTGTCACCTGTCAACTGTCATCTGTCATCTGTCAATCGTCATCTGTCATCTGCCATCTGTCATCTGTCACCTGTCATGTTACATCTGTCATCTGTCATCTGTCATCTGACATCTGTCATCTGTCATCTGTCATCTGTCATCTCTCATCTGCCATCTGTCATCTTTCATCTGTCATCTGTCATCTGTCATCTGTCATCTGTCATCTGTCATCTGTCATCTGTCATCTGTCATCTGTCATCTGTCACCTGTCATCTGTCATCTGTCATCTGTCATCTGGCATCTGTCATCTGTCATCTGTTATCTGTCATCTGTCATCTGTCATCTGTCATCTGTCATCTGTCATCTTCATCTGTCATCTGTCATCTGTCATCTGTCACCTGTCATCTGTATCTGTCATCTGTCATCTGTCATCTGTCATCTGTCATATGTCGTCTGTCATCTGTCATCTGTCATTTGTCATTTGTCATCTGTCATGTGTCATCTGCCATCTGTCATCTTTCATCTGTCATCTGTCATCTGTCATCTGTCATCTGTCATCTGTCATCTGTCATCTGCCTTCTGTCATCTGTCATCTGTAATCTGTCATCTGTCACCAGTCATCTGTCATCTGTCATGTGACATCTGTCATCTGTCATCTGTCATCTGTCATCTGTCATCTGTCATCTGTCATCTGTCATCTGTCATCTGTCATCTGTCATCTGCCATCTGTCACCTGTCATCTGTCATCTGTCACCTGTCACCTGTCATCTGTCATCTGTCATCTGTCATCTGTCATCTGTCATCTGTCATCTGTCATCTGTCAACTGTCATCTGTCATCTGTCATCTGTCATCTGTCATCTGTCACCTGTCATCTGTCATCTGTCATCTGTCATCTGTCATCTGTCATCTGTCATCTGTTATCTGTCATCTGTCATCTGTCATCTGTCATCTGTCATCTGTCATCTGTCATCTACCATCTGTCATCTTTCATCTGTCATCTGTCATCTGTTATCTGTCATCTGTCATTTGTCATCTGTCATCTGTCATCTGTCATCTGTCATCCGTCATCTGTCATCTGTCACCTGTCATCGGTCATCTGTCATCTGTCATCTGTCATCTGTCATCTGTTATCTGTCATCTGTCATCTGTCATCTGTCATCTGTCATCTGTCATCTGTCATCTGTCAACTGTCATCTGTCATGTGTCATCTATCATCTGTCATCTGTCATCTGTCATCTGTAATCTGTCATCTGTCATCTGTCGTCTGTCATCTGTCATCTGTCATCTGTCATCTGTCATCTGTCATCTGTAATCTGTCATCTGTCATCTGTCATCTGTCATCTGTCATCTGTCATCTGTCATCTGTCATCTGTAATCTGTCATCTGTCATCTGTCGTCTGTCATCTGTCATTTGTCATCTGTCATCTGTCGTCTGTCGTCTGTCATCTGTCATCTGTCAACTGTCATCTGTCATGTGTCATCTATAATCTGTCATCTGTCATCTGTCATCTGTCATCTGTAATCTGTCATCTGTCATCTGTCATATGTCGTCTGTCATCTGTCATCTGTCATTTGTCATTTGTCATCTGTCATGTGTCATCTGCCATCTGTCATCTTTCATCTGTCATCTGTCATCTGTCATCTGTCATCTGTCATCTGTCATCTGTCATCTGCCATCTGTCATCTGTCATCTGTAATCTGTCATCTGTCACCAGTCATCTGTCATCTGTCATGTGACATCTGTCATCTGTCATCTGTCATCTGTCATCTGTCATCTGTCATCTGTCATCTGTCATCTGTCATCTGTCATCTGTCATCTGTCATCTGTCATCTGTCACCTGTCATCTGTCATCTGTCATCTGTCATCTGTCATCTGTCACCTGTCACCTGTCATCTGTCATCTGTCATCTGTCATCTGTCATCTGTCATCTGTCATCTGTCATCTGTCATCTGTCATCTGTCAACTGTCATCTGTCATCTGTCATCTGTCATCTGTCACCTGTCATCTGTCATCTGTCATCTGTCATCTGTCATCTGTCATCTGTCATCTGTCATCTGTCATCTGTTATCTGTCATCTGTCATCTGTCATCTGTCATCTGTCATCTGTCATCTACCATCTGTCATCTTTCATCTGTCATCTGTCATCTGTTATCTGTCATCTGTCATTTGTCATCTGTCATCTGTCATCTGTCATCTGTCATCTGTCATCTGTCATCTGTCATCTGTCATTTGTCATCTGTTATCTGTCATCTGTCATCTGTCATCTGTCATCTGTCATCTGTCATCTGTCATCTGTCATCTGTCATCTGTCATCTGTAATCTTCATCTGTCATCTGTCATCTGTCACCTGTCAACTGTCATCTGTCATCTGTCATCTGTCATCTGTCATCTGTCATCTGTCATCTGCCATCTGTTATCTGTCATCTGTAATCTGTCATCTGTCACCAGTCATCTGTCATCTGTCATGTGACATCTGTCATCTGTCATCTGTCATCTGTCATCTGTCATCTGTCATCTGTCATCTGTCATCTGTCATCTGTCATCTGTCATCTGTCATCTGTCATCTGTCACCTGTCACCTGTCATCTGTCATCTGTCATCTGTCATCTGTCATCTGTCATGTGTCATCTGTCATCTGTCATCTGTCATCTGTCATCTATCATCTGTCATCTGTCATCTGTCATCTGTCATCTGTCATCTGTCATCTGTCATCTGTCATCTGTCACCTGTCATCTGTCATCTGTCATCTGTCATCTGTCATCTGTCATCTGTCATCTGTTATCTGTCATTTGTCATCTGTCATCTGTCATCTGTCATCTGTCATCTGTCATCTGTCATCTGTTATCTGTCATCTGCCATCTGTCATCTTTAATCTGTCATCTGTCATCTGTCATCTGTCATCTGTCATCTGTCATTTGTCATCTGTTATCTGTCATCTGTCATCTGTCATCTGTCATCTGTCATCTGTCATCTGTCATCTGTCATCTGTAATCTTCATCTGTCATCTGTCATCTGTCACCTGTCAACTGTCATCTGTCGTCTGTCAATCGTCATCTGTCATCTGTCATCTGTCATCTGTCACCTGTCATGTTACATCTGTCATCTGTCATCTGTCATCTGACATCTGTCATCTGTCATCTGTCATCTGTCATCTCTCATCTGCCATCTGTCATCTTTCATCTGTCATCTGTCATCTGTCATCTGTCATCTGTCATCTGTCATCTGTCATCTGTCATCTGTCATCTGTCATCTGTCACCTGTCATCTGTCATCTGTCATCTGTCATCTGGCATCTGTCATCTGTCATCTGTTATCTGTCATCTGTCATCTGTCATCTGTCATCTGTCATCTGTCATCTTCATCTGTCATCTGTCATCTGTCATCTGTCACCTGTCATCTATATCTGTCATCTGTCATCTGTCATCTGTCATCTGTCATATGTCGTCTGTCATCTGTCATCTGTCATTTGTCATTTGTCATCTGTCATGTGTCATCTGCCATCTGTCATCTTTCATCTGTCATCTGTCATCTGTCATCTGTCATCTGTCATCTGTCATCTGTCATCTGTCATCTGCCATCTGTCATCTGTCATCTGTAATTTGTCATCTGTCACCAGTCATCTGTCATCTGTCATGTGACATCTGTCATCTGTCATCTGTCATCTGTCATCTGTCATCTGTCATCTGTCATCTGTCATCTGTCATCTGTCATCTGTCACCTGTCATCTGTCATCTGTCATCTGTCATCTGTCATCTGTCACCTGTCACCTGTCATCTGTCATCTGTCATCTGTCATCTGTCATCTGTCATCTGTCATCTGTCATCTGTCATCTGTCAACTGTCATCTGTCATCTGTCATCTGTCATCTGTCACCTGTCATCTGTCATCTGTCATCTGTCATCTGTCATCTGTCATCTGTCATCTGTCACCTGTTATCTGTCATCTGTCATCTGTCATCTGTCATCTGTCATCTGTCATCTGTCATCTACCATCTGTCATCTTTCATCTGTCATCTGTCATCTGTTATCTGTCATCTGTCATTTGTCATCTGTCATCTGTCATCTGTCATCTGTCATCTGTCATCTGTCATCTGTCACCTGTCATCGGTCATCTGTCATCTGTCATCTGTCATCTGTCATCTGTTATCTGTCATCTGTCATCTGTCATCTGTCATCTGTCATCTGTCATCTGTCATCTGTCATCTGTCAACTGTCATCTGTCATGTGTCATCTATCATCTGTCATCTGTCATCTGTCATCTGTAATCTGTCATCTGTCATCTGTCGTCTGTCATCTGTCATCTGTCATCTGTCATCTGTAATCTGTCATCTGTCATCTGTCATCTGTCATCTGTCATCTGTCATCTGTCATCTGTCATCTGTAATCTGTCATCTGTCATCTGTCGTCTGTCATCTGTCATTTGTCATCTGTCATCTGTCGTCTGTCGTCTGTCATCTGTCATCTGTCAACTGTCATCTGTCATGTGTCATCTATCATCTGTCATCTGTCATCTGTCATCTGTCATCTGTAATCTGTCATCTGTCATCTGTCATATGTCGTCTGTCATCTGTCATCTGTCATTTGTCATTTGTCATCTGTCATGTGTCATCTGCCATCTGTCATCTTTCATCTGTCATCTGTCATCTGTCATCTGTCATCTGTCATCTGTCATCTGCCATCTGTCATCTGTCATCTGTAATCTGTCATCTGTCACCAGTCATCTGTCATCTGTCATGTGACATCTGTCATCTGTCATCTGTCATCTGTCATCTGTCATCTGTCATCTGTCATCTGTCATCTGTCATCTGTCATCTGTCACCTGTCATCTGTCATCTGTCATCTGTCATCTGTCATCTGTCATCTGTCACCTGTCACCTGTCATCTGTCATCTGTCATCTGTCATCTGTCATCTGTCATCTGTCATCTGTCATCTGTCATCTGTCAACTGTCATCTGTCATCTGTCATCTGTCATCTGTCACCTGTCATCTGTCAGCTGTCATCTGTCATCTGTCATCTGTCATCTGTCATCTGTCATCTGTCATCTGTTATCTGTCATCTGTCATCTGTCATCTGTCATCTGTCATCTGTCATCTGTCATCTACCATCTGTCATCTTTCATCTGTCATCTGTCATCTGTTATCTGTCATCTGTCATTTGTCATCTGTCATCTGTCATCTGTCATCTGTCATCTGTCATCTGTCATCTGTCATCTGTCACCTGTCATCGGTCATCTGTCATCTGTCATCTGTCATCTGTCATCTGTTATCTGTCATCTGTCATCTGTCATCTGTCATCTGTCATCTGTCATTTGTCATCTGTAAACTGTCATCTGTCATGTGTCATCTATCATCTGTCATCTGTCATCTGTCATCTGTAATCTGTCATCTGTCGTCTGTCATCTGTCATCTGTCATCTGTAATCTGTCATCTGTCATCTGTCATCTGTCATCTGTCATCTGTCATCTGTCATCTGTCATCTGTCATCTGTAATCTGTCATCTGTCATCTGTCGTCTGTCATCTGTCATTTGTCATCTGTCATCTGTCGTCTGTCGTCTGTCATCTGTCATCTGTCAACTGTCATCTGTCATGTGTCATCTATCATCTGTCATCTGTCATCTGTCATCTGTCATCTGTAATCTGTCATCTGTCATCTGTCGTCTGTCATCTGTCATCTGTCATCTGTAATCTGTCATCTGTCATCTGTCGTCTGTCATCTGTCATTTGTCATCTGTCATCTGTCATCTGTCATCTGTCATCTGTCATCTGTAATCTGTCATCTGTCATCTGTCAACTGTCATCTGTCATCTGTCATCTGTCATCTGTAATCTGTCATCTGTCATCTGTCGTCTGTCATCTGTCATTTGTCATCTGTCATCTGTCATCTGTCATCTGTCATCTGTCATCTGTCATCTGTAATCTGTCATCTGTCATCTGTCAACTGTCATCTGTCATGTGTCATCTATCATCTGTCATCTGTCATCTGTCATCTGTAATCTGTCATCTGTCATCTGTCGTCTGTCAACTGTCATCTGTCATCTGTCATCTGTAATCTGTCATCTGTCATCTGTCATCTGTCATCTGTCATCTGTCATCTGTCATCTGTCATCTGTCATCTGTCATCTGTAATCTGTCATCTGTCATCTGTCGTCTGTCATCTGTCATTTGTCATCTGTCATCTGTCGTCTGTCGTCTGTCATCTGTCATCTGTCATCTGTCATCTGTAATCTGTCATCTGTCATCTGTCATCTGTCATCTGTCATCTGTCATCTGTCATCTGTCATCTGTAATCTGTCATCTGTCATCTGTCGTCTGTCATCTGTCATTTGTCATCTGGCATCTGTCGTCTGTCGTCTGTCATCTGTCATCTGTCAACTGTCATCTGTCATGTGTCATCTATCATCTGTCATCTGTCATCTGTCATCTGTCATCTGTAATCTGTCATCTGTCATCTGTCGTCTGTCATCTGTCATCTGTCATCTGTCATCTGTCATCTGTAATCTGTCATCTGTCATCTGTCGTCTGTCATCTGTCATTTGTCATTTGTCATCTGTCATCTGTCATCTGTCATCTGTCATCTGTCATCTGTAATCTGTCATCTGTCATCTGTCAACTGTCATCTGTCATGTGTCATCTATCATCTGTCATCTGTCATCTGTCATCTGTAATCTGTCATCTGTCATTTGTCGTCTGTCATCTGTCATCTGTCATCTGTCATCTGTAATCTGTCATCTGTCATCTGTCATCTGTCATCTGTCATCTGTCATCTGTCATCTGTCATCTGTCATCTGTTATCTGTCATTTGTCATCTGTCATCTGTCATCTGTCATCTGTCATCTGTCATCTGTCATCTGTTATCTGTCATCTGCCATCTGTCATCTTTAATCTGTCATCTGTCATTTGTTATCTGTCATCTGTCATTTGTCATCTGTCATCTGTCATCTGTCATCTGTCATCTGTCATCTGTCATCTGTCATCTGTCATCTGTCATCTGTCATCTGTCATCTGTCACCTGTCATCGGTCATCTGTCATCTGTCATCTGTCATTTGTCATCTGTTATCTGTCATCTGTCATCTGTCATCTGTCATCTGTCATCTGTCATCTGTCATCTGTCATCTGTCATCTGTCATCTGTCATCTGTCATCTGTAATCTTCATCTGTCATCTGTCATCTGTCACCTGTCAACTGTCATCTGTCATCTGTCAATCGTCATCTGTCATCTGCCATCTGTCATCTGTCACCTGTCATGTTACATCTGTCATCTGTCATCTGTCATCTGACATCTGTCATCTGTCATCTGTCATCTGTCATCTGCCATCTGTCATCTTTCATCTGTCATCTGTCATCTGTCATCTGTCATCTGTCATCTGTCATCTGTCATCTGTCATCTGTCATCTGTCATCTGTCATCTGTCACCTGTCATCTGTCATCTGTCATCTGTCATCTGGCATCTGTCATCTGTCATCTGTTATCTGTCATCTGTCATCTGTCATCTGTCATCTGTCATCTGTCATCTTCATCTGTCATCTGTCATCTGTCACCTGTCATCTGTCATCTGTCATCTGTCATCTGTCATCTGTCATCTGTCATATGTCGTCTGTCATCTGTCATCTGTCATTTGTCATTTGTCATCTGTCATGTGTCATCTGCCATCTGTCATCTTTCATCTGTCATCTGTCATCTGTCATCTGTCATCTGCCATCTGTCATCTGTCATCTGTAATCTGTCATCTGTCACCAGTCATCTGTCATCTGTCATGTGACATCTGTCATCTGTCATCTGTCATCTGTCATCTGTCATCTGTCATCTGTCATCTGTCATCTGTCATCTGTCACCTGTCATCTGTCATCTGTCATCTGTCATCTGTCATCTGTCACCTGTCACCTGTCATCTGTCATCTGTCATCTGTCATCTGTCATCTGTCATCTGTCATCTGTCATCTGTCAACTGTCATCTGTCATCTGTCATCTGTCATCTGTCACCTGTCATCTGTAATCTGTCATCTGTCATCTGTCATCTGTCATCTGTCATCTGTCATCTGTCATCTGTTATCTGTCATCTGTCATCTGTCATCTGTTATCTGTCATCTGTCATCTGTCATCTACTATCTGTCATCTTTCATCTGTCATCTGTCATCTGTTATCTGTCATCTGTCATTTGTCATCTGTCATCTGTCATCTGTCATCTGTCATCTGTCATCTGTCATCTGTCACCTGTCATCGGTCATCTGTCATCTGTCATCTGTCATCTGTCATCTGTTATCTGTCATCTGTCATCTGTCATCTGTCATCTGTCATCTGTCATCTGTCATCTGTCATCTGTCATCTGTCATGTGTCATATATCATCTGTCATCTGTCATCTGTCATCTGTAATCTGTCATCTGTCATCTGTCGTCTGTCATCTGTCATCTGTCATCTGTAATCTGTCATCTGTCATCTGTCATCTGTCATCTGTCATCTGTCATCTGTCATCTGTCATCTGTCATCTGTAATCTGTCATCTGTCATCTGTCGTCTGTCATCTGTCATTTGTCATCTGTCATCAGTCGTCTGTCGTCTGTCATCTGTCATCTGTCAACTGTCATCTGTCATGTGTCATCTATCATCTGTCATCTGTCATCTGTCATCTGTCATCTGTAATCTGTCATCTGTCATCTGTCGTCTGTCATCTGTCATCTGTCATCTGTCATCTGTAATCTGTCATCTGTCATCTGTCGTCTGTCATCTGTCATTTGTCATCTGTCATCTGTCATCTGCCATTTGTCATCTGTCATCTGTCATTTGTCATTTGTCATCTGTCATGTGTCATCTGCCATCTGTCATCTTTCATCTGTCATCTGTCATCTGTCATCTGTCATCTGTCATCTGTCATGTGTCATCTATCATCTGTCATCTGTCATCTGTCATCTATCATCTGTCATCTGTCATGTGTCAACTGTCATCTGTCATCTGTCATCTGTCATCTGTCATCTGTCGTCTGTCATCTGTCATTTGTCATCTGTCATCTGTCATCTGTCATCTGTCATCTGTCATCTGTAATCTGTCATCTGTCATCTGTCGTCTGTCATCTGCCATTTGTCATCTGTCATCTGTCATCCGTCATCTGTCATCTGTCATCTGTCAGCTGTCACCTGTCATGTTACATCTGTCACTGTCATCTGTCATCTGTCATCTGTCATCTGACATCTGTCATCTGTCATCTGTCATCTGTCATCTGTCATCTGTCATCTGTCATCTGTCATCTGTCATCTGTCATCTGTCATCTATCATCTGTCATCTTTCATCTGTCATCTGTCATCTGTCATCTGTCATCTGTCATCTGTCATCTGTCATCTGTCATCTGTCATCTGTCATCTGTCATCTGTCATCTGTCATCTGTCATCTATAATCTGTCATCTGTCATCTGTCATCTGTTATCTGTCATCTGTCATCTGTCATCTGTCATTTGTCATTTGTCATCAGTCATGTGTCATCTGCCATCTGTCATCTTTCATCTGTCATCTGTCATCTGTCATCTGTCATCTATCATCTGTCATCTGTCATCTGTCATCTGTCATCTGTCATTTGTCATTTGTCATCTGTCATGTGTCATCTGCCATCTGTCATCTTTCATCTGTCGTCTGTCATCTGTCATCTGTCATCTGTCATCTGTCATGTGTCATCTATCATCTGTCATCTGTCATCTGTCATCTATCATCTGTCATCTGTCATGTGTCAACTGTCATCTGTCATCTGTCATCTGTCATCTGTCATCTGTCATCTGTCATCTGTCATCTGTCATCTGTCATCCGTCATCTGTCATCTGTCATCTGTCAGCTGTCACCTGTCATGTTACATCTATCATCTGTCATCTGTCATCTGTCATCTGTCATCTGTCATCTGACATCTGTCATCTGTCATCTGTCATCTGTCATCTGTCATCTGTCATCTGTCATCTGTCATCTGTCATCTGTCATCTGTCATCTATCATCTGTCATCTTTCATCTGTCATCTGTCATCTGTCATCTGTCATCTGTCATCTGTCATCTGTCATCTGTCATCTGTCATCTGTCATCTGTCATCTGTCATCTGTCATCTGTCATCTGTCATCTGTCATCTGTCATCTGTCATCTGTCATCTGTCATCTGTCATCTGTCATCTGTCATCTATCATCTGTCATCTGTCATCTCTCATCTGTCATCTGTCATCTGTCAACTGTCATCTGTCATCTGTCATCTGTCACCTGTCATCTGTCATTTGTCATTTGTCATCAGTCATCTGTCATCTTTCATCTGTCATCTGTCATCTGTCATCTGTCATCTGTCACCTGTCATCTGTCATCTGTCATCTGTCATCTTGCATCTGTCATCTATCATCTGTCATCTGTCATCTGTCATCTGTTATCTGTCATCTGTCATCTTTCATCTGTCATCTGTCATCTGTCATCTGTCATCTGTCATCTGTCACCTGTCATCTGTCATCTGTCATCTGTCATCTGTCATCTGTCATCTGTCATCTGTCATCTGTCATCTATCATCTGTCATCTGTCATCTCTCATCTGTCATCTGTCATCTGTCATCTGTCATCTGTCAACTGTCATCTGTCATTTGTCATTTGTCATCTGTCATGTGTCATCTGCCATCTGTCATCTTTCATCTGTCATCTGTCATCTGTCATCTGTCATCTGTCATCTGTCACCTGTCATCTGTCATCTGTCATCTGTTATCTGTCATCTGTCATCTGTCATCTGTCATCTGTCATCTGTCATCTGTCATCTGTCATCTGTCATCTGTCATCTGTCATCTGTCATCTATCATCTGTCATCTGTCATCTGTCATCTGTCATCTGTCATCTGTCATCTGTCATCTGTCATCTGTCATCTGTCATTTGTCATTTGTCATCAGTCATGTGTCATCTGCCATCTGTCATCTTTCATCTGTCATCTCTCATCTGTCATCTGTCATCTGTCATCTGTCATCTGTCATCTGTCATCTGTCATCTGTCATCTGTCATCTGTCATCTGTCATCTGTCATTTGTCATCTATCATCTGTCATCTGTCATATGTCATCTGTCATCTGTCATCTGTCATCTGTCATCTGTCATCTGTCATCTGTCATCTGTCATTTGTCATTTGTCATCAGTCATGTGTCATCTGCCATCTGTCATCTTTCATCTGTCATCTGTCATTTGTCATTTGTCATCTGTCATGTGTCATTAGCCACCTGTCATCTGTCATCTGTCATCTGTCATCTGTTATCTGTCATCTGTGATTTGTCATCTGTCATCTGTCATCTGTCATCTGTCATCTGTCATCTGTCATCTGTCATCTGTCATCTGTCACCTGTCATCTGTCATCTGTCATCTGTTATCTGTCATCTGTCATCTGTCATCTGTCATCTGTCATCTGTCATCTGTCATCTGTCATCTGTCATCTGTCATCTGTCATCTGTCATCTGTCATCTGTCATCTGTCATCTGTCATCTGTCATCTGTCATCTGTCATCTGTCATGTGTCATCTGTCATCTGTCATTTGTCATCAGTCATGTGTCATCTGCCATCTGTCATCTTTCATCTGTCATCTCTCATCTGTCATCTGTCATCTGTCATCTGTCATCTGTCATCTGTCATCTGTCATCTGTCATCTGTCATCTGTCATCTGTCATCTGTCATTTGTCATCTATCATCTGTCATCTGTCATATGTCATCTGTCATCTGTCATCTGTCATCTGTCATCTGTCATCTGTCATCTGTCATCTGTCATTTGTCATTTGTCATCAGTCATGTGTCATCTGCCATCTGTCATCTTTCATCTGTCATCTGTCATTTGTCATTTGTCATCTGTCATGTGTCATTAGCCACCTGTCATCTGTCATCTGTCATCTGTCATCTGTTATCTGTCATCTGTGATTTGTCATCTGTCATCTGTCATCTGTCATCTGTCATCTGTCATCTGTCATCTGTCATCTGTCATCTGTCACCTGTCATCTGTCATCTGTCATCTGTTATCTGTCATCTGTCATCTGTCATCTGTCATCTGTCATCTGTCATCTGTCATCTGTCATCTGTCATCTGTCATCTGTCATCTGTCATCTGTCATCTGTCATCTGTCATCTGTCATCTGTCATCTGTCATCTGTCATGTGTCATCTGTCATCTCTCATTTGTCATTTGTCATCTGTCATGTGTCATTAGCCATCTGTCATCTGTCATCTGTCATCTGTCATCTGTTATCTGTCATCTGTGATTTGTCATCTGTCATCTGTCATCTGCCATCTGTCATCTGTCATCTGTCATCTGTCATCTGTCATCTGTCATCTGTCATCTGTCATCTGTCATCTGTCACCTGTCATCTGTCATCTGTCATCTGTTATCTGTCATCTGTCATCTGTCATCTTTCATCTGTCATCTGTCATCTGTCTTCTGTTATCTGTCATCTGTCATCTGCCATCTGTCATCTGTCATCTGTCATCTGTTATCTGTCATCTGTCATCTGCCATCTGTCATCTGTCATCTGTCATCTGTCATCTGTCATCTGTCATCTGTCATCTGTCATCTGTCATCTGTCATCTGTCATCTGTCATCTGTCATCTGTCATCTGTCATCTGTCATCTGTCACCTGTCATCTGTCATCTGTTATCTGTCATCTGTCATCTGTCATCTGTCATCTGTCAGCTGTCACCTGTCATGTTACATCTGTCATCTGTCATCTGTAATCTGTCATCTGTCATCTGTCATCTGACATCTGTCATCTGTCATCTGTCATCTGTCATCTGTCATCTGTCATCTGTCATCTGTCATCTGTCATCTATCATCTGTCATCTGTCATCTGTCATCTGTCATCTGTCATCTGTAATCTGTCATCTGTCATCTGTCATCTGTCATCTGTCATCTGTCATCTGTCATCTGTCATCTGTCATCTGTAATCTGTCATCTGTCATCTGTCGTCTGTCATCTGTCATTTGTCATCTGTCATCAGTCGTCTGTCGTCTGTCATCTGTCATCTGTCATCTGTCATGTGTCATCTATCATCTGTCATCTGTCATCTGTCATCTGTCATCTGTAAACTGTCATCTGTCATCTGTCGTCTGTCATCTGTCATCTGTCATCTGTCATCTGTAATCTGTCATCTGTCATCTGTCGTCTGTCATCTGTCATTTGTCATCTGTCATCTGTCATCTGTCATCTGTCATCTGTCATCTGTAATCTGTCATCTGTCATCTGTCGTCTGTCATCTGTCATTTGTCATCTGTCATCTGTCATCTGTCATTTGTCATTTGTCATCTGTCATGTGTCATCTGCCATCTGTCATCTTTCATCTGTCATCTGTCATCTGTCATCTGTCATCTGTCATCTGTCATGTGTCATCTATCATCTGTCATCTGTCATCTGTCATCTGTCATCTATCATCTATCATCTGTCATCTGTCATGTGTCAACTGTCATCTGTCATCTGTCATCTGTCATCTGTCATCTGTCATCTGTCATCTGTCATCTGTCATCCGTCATCTGTCATCTGTCAGCTGTCACCTGTCATGTTACATCTGTCATCTGTCATCTGTCATCTGTCATCTCACATCTGTCATCTGTCATCTGTCATCTGTCATCTGTCATCTGTCATCTGTCATCTGTCATCTGTCATCTGTCATCTATCATCTGTCATCTTTCATCTGTCATCTGTCATCTGTCATCTGTCATCTGTCATCTGTCATCTGTCATCTGTCATCTGTCATCTATCATCTGTCATCTGTCATCTGTCATCTGTTATCTGTCATCTGTCATCTGTCATCTGTCATTTGTCATTTGTCATCAGTCATGTGTCATCTGCCATCTGTCATCTTTCATCTGTCATCTGTCATCTGTCATCTGTCATCTGTCATCTGTCATCTGTCATCTGTCATTTGTCATTTGTCATCTGTCATGTGTCATCTGCCATCTGTCATCTTTCATCTGTCGTCTGTCATCTGTCATCTGTCATCTGTCATCTGTCATGTGTCATCTATCATCTGTCATCTGTCATCTGTCATCTATCATCTGTCATCTGTCATGTGTCAACTGTCATCTGTCATCTGTCATCTGTCATCTGTCATCTGTCATCTGTCATCTGTCATCTGTCATCTGTCATCTGTCATCTGTCATCTGTCATCCGTCATCTGTCATCTGTCAGCTGTCACCTGTCATGTTACATCTATCATCTGTCATCTGTCATCTGTCATCTGTCATCTGACATCTGTCATCTGTCATCTGTCATCTGTCATCTGTCATCTGTCATCTGTCATCTGTCATCTGTCATCTGTCATCTGTCATCTATCATCTGTCATCTTTCATCTGTCATCTGTCATCTGTCATCTGTCATCTGTCATCTGTCATCTGTCATCTGTCATCTGTCATCTGTCATCTGTCATCTGTCATCTGTCATCTGTCATCTGTCATCTGTCATCTGTCATCTGTCATCTGTCATCTGTCATCTGTCATCTGTCATCTATCATCTGTCATCTGTCATCTCTCATCTGTCATCTGTCATCTGTCATCTGTCAACTGTCATCTGTCATCTGTCATCTGTCACCTGTCATCTGTCATTTGTCATTTGTCATCAGTCATGTGTCATCTGCCATCTGTCATCTTTCATCTGTCATCTGTCATCTGTCATCTGTCATGTGTCATCTGCCATCTGTCATCTTTCATCTGTCATCTGTCATCTGTCATCTGTCATCTGTCATCTGTCACCTGTCATCTGTCATCTGTCATCTGTCATCTGTCATCTGTCATCTGTCATCTGTCATCTGTCATCTATCATCTGTCATCTGTCATCTCTCATCTGTCATCTGTCATCTGTCATCTGTCAACTGTCATCTGTCATTTGTCATTTGTCATCTGTCATGTGTCATCTGCCATCTGTCATCTTTCATCTGTCATCTGTCATCTGTCATCTGTCATCTGTCATCTGTCATCTGTCCTCTGTCACCTGTCATCTGTCATCTGTCATCTGTTATCTGTCATCTGTCATCTGTCATCTGTCATCTGTCATCTGTCATCTGTCATCTGTCATCTGTCATCTGTCATCTGTCATCTGTCATCTATCATCTGTCATCTGTCATCTGTCATCTGTCATCTCTCATCTGTCATCTGTCATCTGTTATCTGTCATCTGTCATCTGTCATTTGTCATTTGTCATCAGTCATGTGTCATCTGCCATCTGTCATCTTTCATCTGTCATCTCTCATCTGTCATCTGTCATCTGTCATCTGTCATCTGTCATCTGTCATCTGTCATCTGTCATCTGTCATCTGTCATCTGTCATCTGTCATCTGTCATCTATCATCTGTCATCTGTCATCTGTCATCTGTCATCTGTCATCTGTCATCTGTCATCTGTCATCTGTCATCTTTCATCTGTCATCTGTCATTTGTCATCTGTCATGTGTCATTAGCCATCTGTCATCTGTCATCTGTCATCTGTCATCTGTTATCTGTCATCTGTGATTTGTCATCTGTCATCTGTCATCTGCCATCTGTCATCTGTCATCTGTCATCTGTCATCTGTCATCTGTCATCTGTCATCTGTCATCTGTCATCTGTCATCTGTCACCTGTCATCTGTCATCTGTCATCTGTTATCTGTCATCTGTCATCTGTCATCTGTCATCTGTCATCTGTCATCTGTCATCTGTCATCTGTCATCTGTCATCTGTCATCTGTCATCTGTCATCTGTCATCTGTCATCTGTCATCTGTCATCTGTCATGTGTCATATGCCATCTGTCATCTTTCATCTGTCATCTGTCATCTGTCTTCTGTTATCTGTCATCTGTCATCTGCCATCTGTCATCTGTCATCTGTCATCTGTTATCTGTCATCTGTCATCTGCCATCTGTCATCTGTCATCTGTCATCTGTCATCTGTCATCTGTCATCTGTCATCTGTCATCTGTCATCTGTCATCTGTCATCTGTCATCTGTCATCTGTCATCTGTCATCTGTCATCTGTCACCTGTCATCTGTCATCTGTTATCTGTCATCTGTCATCTGTCATCTGTCATCTGTCAGCTGTCACCTGTCATGTTACATCTGTCATCTGTCATCTGTAATCTGTCATCTGTCATCTGTCATCTGACATCTGTCATCTGTCATCTGTCATCTGTCATCTGTCATCTGTCATCTGTCATCTGTCATCTATCATCTGTCATCTGTCATCTGTCATCTGTCATCTGTCATCTGTCATCTGTCATCTGTCATCTGTCATCTGTCATCTGTCATCTGTTATCTGTCATCTGTCATCTGTCATCTGTCACCTGTCATCTGTCATCTGTCATCTGTTATCTGTCATCTGTCATCTGTCATCTGTCATCTGTCATCTGTCATCTGTCATCTGTCATCTGTCATCTGTCATCTGTCATCTGTCACCTGTCATCTGTCATCTGTCATCTGTTATCTGTCATCTGTCATCTGTCATCTGTCATTTGTCAACTGTCATCTGTCATCTGTCATCTGTCATCTGTCATCTATCATCTGTCATCTGTCATCTGTCATCTGTAATCTGTCATCTGTCATTTGTCATTTGTCATCAGTCATGTGTCATCTGCCATCTGTCATCTTTCATCTGTCATCTGTCATCTGTCATCTGTCATCTGTCATTTGTCATCTGTCATCTGTCAACTGTCATCTGTCATGTGTCATCTATCATCTGTCATCTGTCATCTGTCATCTGTCATCTGTCATCTGTCATCTGTCATCTGTCATCTGTCATCTGTCATTTGTCATCTGTCATCTGTCAATTGTCATCTGTCATGTGTCATCTATCATCTGTCATCTGTCATCTGTCATCTGTAATCTGTCATCTGTCATCTGTCATCTGTCATCTGTAATCTGTCATCTGTCATCTGTCGTCTGTCATCTGTCATCTGTCATCTGTCATCTGTAATCTGTCATCTGTCATCTGTCGTCTGTCATCTGTCATTTGTCATCTGTCATCTGTCATCTGTCATCTGTCATCTGTCATCTGTAATCTGGCATCTGTCATCTGTCGTCTGTCATCTGTCATTTGTCATCTGTCATCTGTCATCTGTCATTTGTCATTTGTCATCTGTCATGTGTCATCTGCCATCTGTCATCTTTCATCTGTCATCTGTCATCTGTCATCTGTCATCTGTCATCTGTCATCTGTCATCTATCATCTGTCATCTGTCATCTGTCATCTGTCATCTGTCATCTGTCATTTGTCATTTGTCATCTGTCGTCTGTCGTCTGTCATCTGTCATCTGTCATCTGTCATCTGTCATCTGTCATCTGTCATCTGTCATCTGTCATCTGTCATCTGTCATCTGTCATCTGTCATCTGTCATCTGTCATCTGTCATCTGTCATCTGTCATCTGTCATCTGTCATCTGTCATCTGTCATCTGTCATCTGTCATCTGTCATCTGTAATCTGTCATCTGTCATCTGTCATCTGTCGTCTGTCATCTGTCATCTGTCATCTGTCATCTGTCATTTGTCATTTGTCATCTGTCATCTGTCGTCTGTCATCTGTCATTTGTCATCTGTCATCTGTCATCTGCCGTCTGTCGTCTGTCATCTGTCATCTGTCATCTGTCATCTGTCATGTGTCATTTATCATCTGTCGTCTGTCATCTGTCATCTGTCATCTGTCATCTGTTATCTGTCATCTGTCATCTGTCATCTGTCATCTGTCATCTGTCATCTGTCATCTGTCGTCTGTCATCTGTCATTTGTCATCTGTCATCTGTCGTCTGTCTTCTGTCATCTTTCATCTGTCATCTGTCATCTGTCATCTGTCATCTGTCATCTGTCATCTCACATCTGTCATCTGTCATCTGTAATCTGTCATCTGTCATCTGTCGTCTGTCATCTGTCATTTGTCATCTGTCATCTGTCATCTGTCATCTGTCATCTGTCATCTGTCATCTGTCATCTGTCATCTGTCATCTGTCATCTGTCATCTGTCATCTGTCATCTGTCATCTGTCATTTGTAATCTGTCATCTGTCATCTGTCATCTGTCGTCTGTCATCTGTCATCTGTCATCTGTCATCTGTAATCTGTCATCTGTCATCTATCGTCTGTCATCTGTCGTCTGTCATCTGTCATCTGTCATCTGTCATCTGTCATCTGTCATCTGTCATCTGTCATCTGTCATCTGTCTTCTGTCATCTGTCATCTGTCATCTGTCATCTGTCGTCTGTCGTCTGTCATCTTTCATCTGTCATCTGTCATCTGTAATCTGTCATCTGTCATCTGTCGTCTGTCATCTGTCATCTGTCATCTGTCATCTGTCATCTGTCATCTGTCATCTGTCATCTCACATCTGTCATCTGTCATCTGTCATCTCACATCTGTCATCTGTTATCTGTAATCTGTCATCTGTCATCTGTCGTCTGTCATCTGTCATTTGTCATCTGTCATCTGTCGTCTGTCGTCTGTCATCTGTCATCTGTCATCTGTCATCTGTCATCTGTCATCTGTCATGTGTCATCTATCATCTGTCGTCTGTCATCTGTCATCTGTAATCTGTCATCTGTCATCTGTCATCTGTCATCTGTCATCTGTCATCTGTCATCTGTCATCTGTAATCTGTCATCTGTCATCTGTCATCTGTCGTCTGTCATCTGTCATCTGTCATCTGTCATCTGTAATCTGTCATCTGTCATCTGTCATCTGTCGTCTGTCATCTGTCATCTGTCGTCTGTCGTCTGTCATCTGTCATCTGTCATCTGTCATCTCATCTGTCATCTGTAATCTTCATCTGTCATCTGTCATCTGTCACCTGTCAACTGTCATCTGTCATCTGTCAATCGTCATCTGTCATCTGCCATCTGTCATCTGTCACCTGTCATGTTACATCTGTCATCTGTCATCTGTCATCTGACATCTGTCATCTGTCATCTGTCATCTGTCATCTGTCATCTGCCATCTGTCATCTTTCATCTGTCATCTGTCATCTGTCATCTGTCATCTGTCATCTGTCATCTGTCATCTGTCATCTGTCATCTGTCATCTGTCACCTGTCATCTGTCATCTGTCATCTGTCATCTGGCATCTGTCATCTGTCATCTGTCATCTGTCATCTGTCATCTGTCATCTGTCATCTACCATCTGTCATCTTTCATCTGTCATCTGTCATCTGTTATCTGTCATCTGTCATTTGTCATCTGTCATCTGTCATCTGTCATCTGTCATCTGTCATCTGTCATCTGTCACCTGTCATCGGTCATCTGTCATCTGTCATCTCTCATCTGTTATCTGTCATCTGTCATCTGTCATCTGTCATCTGTCATTTGTCATCTGTCATCTGTCAACTGTCATCTGTCATGTGTCATCTATCATCTGTCATCTGTCATCTGTCATCTGTAATCTGTCATCTGTCATCTGTCGTCTGTCATCTGTCATCTGTCATCTGTCATCTGTAATCTGTCATCTGTCATCTGTCATCTGTCATCTGTCATCTGTCATCTGTCATCTGTCATCTGTCATCTGTAATCTGTCATCTGTCATCTGTCGTCTGTCATCTGTCATTTGTCATCTGTCATCTGTCGTCTGTCGTCTGTCATCTGTCATCTGTCAACTGTCATCTGTCATGTGTCATCTATCATCTGTCATCTGTCATCTGTCATCTGTCATCTGTAATCTGTCATCTGTCATTTGTCATTTGTCATCAGTCATGTGTCATCTGCCATCTGTCATCTTTCATCTGTCATCTGTCATCTGTCATCTGTCATCTGTCATTTGTCATCTGTCATCTGTCAACTGTCATCTGTCATGTGTCATCTATCATCTGTCATCTGTCATCTGTCATCTGTCATCTGTCATCTGTCATCTGTCATCTGTCATTTGTCATCTGTCATCTGTCAATTGTCATCTGTCATGTGTCATCTATCATCTGTCATCTGTCATCTGTCATCTGTAATCTGTCATCTGTCATCTGTCATCTGTCATCTGTAATCGGTCATCTGTCATCTGTCGTCTGTCATCTGTCATCTGTCATCTGTCATCTGTAATCTGTCATCTGTCATCTGTCGTCTGTCATCTGTCATTTGTCATCTGTCATCTGTCATCTGTCATCTGTCATCTGTCATCTGTAATCTGGCATCTGTCATCTGTCGTCTGTCATCTGTCATTTGTCATCTGTCATCTGTCATCTGTCATTTGTCATTTGTCATCTGTCATGTGTCATCTGCCATCTGTCATCTTTCATCTGTCATCTGTCATCTGTCATCTGTCATCTGTCATCTGTCATGTGTCATCTATCATCTGTCATCTGTCATCTGTCATCTGTCATCTATCATCTGTCATCTGTCATGTGTCAACTGTCATCTGTCATCTGTCATCTGTCATCTGTCATCTGTCATCTGTCATCTGTCATCTGTCATCTGTCATCCGTCATCTGTCATCTGTCATCTGTCAGCTGTCACCTGTCATGTTACATCTGTCATCTGTCATCTGTCATCTGTCATCTGTCATCTGTCATCTGACATCTGTCATCTGTCATCTGTCATCTGTCATCTGTCATCTGTCATCTGTCATCTGTCATCTGTCATCTGTCATCTGTCATTGTCATCTATCATCTGTCATCTGTCATCTTTCATCTGTCATCTGTCATCTGTCATCTGTCATCTGTCATCTGTCATCTGTCATCTGTCATCTGTCATCTGTCATCTGTCATCTGTCATCTGTCATCTGTCATCTGTCATCTGTCATCTATCATCTGTCATCTGTCATCTGTCATCTGTTATCTGTCATCTGTCATCTGTCATCTGTCATTTGTCATTTGTCATCAGTCATGTGTCATCTGCCATCTGTCATCTTTCATCTGTCATCTGTCATCTGTCATCTGTCATCTGTCATCTGTCATCTGTCATCTGTCATCTGTCATCTGTCATTTGTCATTTGTCATCTGTCATGTGTCATCTGCCATCTGTCATCTTTCATCTGTCGTCTGTCATCTGTCATCTGTCATCTGTCATCTGTCATGTGTCATCTATCATCTGTCATCTGTCATCTGTCATCTATCATCTGTCATCTGTCATGTGTCAACTGTCATCTGTCATCTGTCATCTGTCATCTGTCATCTGTCATCTGTCATCTGTCATCTGTCATCTGTCATCTGTCATCTGTCATCTGTCATCTGTCATCCGTCATCTGTCATCTGTCATCTGTCAGCTGTCACCTGTCATGTTACATCTATCATCTGTCATCTGTCACCTGTCATCTGACATCTGTCATCTGTCATCTGTCATCTGTCATCTGTCATCTGTCATCTGTCATCTGTCATCTGTCATCTGTCATCTGTCATCTGTCATCTATCATCTGTCATCTTTCATCTGTCATCTGTCATCTGTCATCTGTCATCTGTCATCTGTCATCTGTCATCTGTCATCTGTCATCTGTCATCTGTCATCTATCATCTGTCATCTTTCATCTGTCATCTGTCATCTGTCATCTGTCATCTGTCATCTGTCATCTGTCATCTGTCATCTGTCATCTGTCATCTGTCATCTGTCATCTGTCATCTGTCATCTGTCATCTGTCATCTGACATCTGTCATCTGTCATCTGTCATCTGTCATCTGTCATCTATCATCTGTCATCTGTCATCTCTCATCTGTCATCTGTCATCTGTCATCTGTCAACTGTCATCTGTCATCTGTCATCTGTCACCTGTCATATGTCATTTGTCATTTGTCATCAGTCATGTGTCATCTGCCATCTGTCATCTTTCATCTGTCATCTGTCATCTGTCATCTGTCATGTGTCATCTGCCATCTGTCATCTTTCATCTGTCATCTGTCATCTGTCATGTGTCATCTGTCATCTGTCACCTGTCATCTGTCATCTGTCATCTGCCATCTGTCATCTGTCATCTGTCATCTGTCATCTGTCATCTATCATCTGTCATCTGTCATCTCTCATCTGTCATCTGTCATCTGTCAACTGTTATCTGTCATTTGTCATTTGTCATCTGTCATGTGTCATCTGCCATCTGTCATCTTTCATCTGTCATCTGTCATCTGTCATCTGTCATCTGTCATCTGTCACCTGTCATCTGTCATCTGTCATCTGTTATCTGTCATCTGTCATCTGTCATCTGTCATCTGTCATCTGTCATCTGTCATCTGTCATCTGTCATCTGTCATCTATCATCTGTCATCTGTCATCTGTCATCTGTCATCTGTCATCTGTCATCTGTCATCTGTCATCTGTCATCTGTCATTTGTCATTTGTCATCAGTCATGTGTCATCTGCCATCTGTCATCTTTCATCTGTCATCTCTCATCTGTCATCTGTCATCTGTCATCTGTCATCTGTCATCTGTCATCTGTCATCTGTCATCTGTCATCTGTCATCTGTCATCTGTCATCTGTCATCTGTCATCTGTCATCTGTCATCTGTCATCTATCATCTGTCATCTGTCATCTGTCATCTGTCATCTGTCATCTGTCATCTGTCATCTGTCATCTGTCATCTGTCATTTGTCATTTGTCATCAGTCATGTGTCATCTGCCATCTGTCATCTTTCATCTGTCATCTGTCATTTGTCATTTGTCATCTGTCATGTGTCATTAGCCATCTGTCATCTGTCATCTGTCATCTGTTATCTGTCATCTGTGATTTGTCATCTGTCATCTGTCATCTGCCATCTGTCATCTGTCATCTGTCATCTGTCATCTGTCATCTGTCATCTGTCATCTGTCATCTGTCATCTGTCACCTGTCATCTGTCATCTGTCATCTGTTATCTGTCATCTGTCATCTGTCATCTGTCATCTGTCATCTGTCATCTGTCATCTGTCATCTGTCATCTGTCATCTGTCATCTGTCATCTGTCATCTGTCATCTGTCATGTGTCATATGCCATCTGTCATCTTTCATCTGTCATCTGTCATCTGTCTTCTGTTATCTGTCATCTGTCATCTGCCATCTGTCATCTGTCATCTGTCATCTGTTATCTGTCATCTGTCATCTGCCATCTGTCATCTGTCATCTGTCATCTGTCATCTGTCATCTGTCATCAGTCATCTGTCATCTGTCATCTGTCATCTGTCATCTGTCATCTGTCATCTGTCATCTGTCACCTGTCATCTGTCATCTGTTATCTGTCATCTGTCATCTGTCATCTGTCATCTGTCAGCTGTCACCTGTCATGTTACATCTGTCATCTGTAATCTGTCATCTGTCATCTGTCATCTGACATCTGTCATCTGTCATCTGTCATCTGTCATCTGTCATCTGTCATCTGTCATCTGTCATCTGTCATCTATCATCTGTCATCTGTCATCTGTCATCTGTCATCTGTCATCTGTCATCTGTCATCTGTCATCTGTCATCTGTCATCTGTCATCTGTCACCTGTCATCTGTCATCTGTCATCTGTTATCTGTCATCTGTCATCTGTCATCTGTCATCTGTCACCTGTCATCTGTCATCTGTCATCTGTTATCTGTCATCTGTCATCTGTCATCTGTCATCTGTCATCTGTCATCTGTCATCTGTCATCTGTCATCTGTCATCTGTCATCTGTCATCTGTCATCTGTCATCTGTCACCTGTCATCTGTCATCTGTCATCTGTTATCTGTCATCTGTCATCTGTCATCTGTCATCTGTCAACTGTCATCTGTCATCTGTCATCTATCATCTGTCATCTGTCATCTGTCATCTGACATCTGTCATCTGTCATCTGTCATCTGTCATCTGTCATCTGTCATCTGTCATCTGTCATCTGTCATCTGTCATCTGTCATCTGTCATCTGTCATCTGTCATCTGTCATCTGTCATCTGTCATCTATCATCTGTCATCTGTCATCTGTCATCTGTCATCTGTCATCTGTCATCTGTCATCTGTCATCTGTCATCTGTCACCTGTCATCTGTCATCTGTCATCTGTCATCTGTCATCTGTCATCTGTCATCTGTTATCTGTCATTTGTCATCTGTCATCTGTCATCTATCATCTGTCATCTGTCATCTGTCATCTGTCATCTGTTATCTGTCATCTGCCATCTGTCATCTTTAATCTGTCATCTGTCATCTGTTATCTGTCATCTGTCATTTGTCATCTGTCATCTGTCATCTGTCATCTGTCATCTGTCATCTGTCATCTGTCATCTGTCATCTGTCATCTGTCACCTGTCATTTGTCATCTGTCATCTGTCATCTGTCATTTGTCATCTGTTATCTGTCATCTGTCATCTGTCATCTGTCATCTGTCATCTGTCATCTGTCATCTGTCATCTGTCATCTGTCATCTGTCATCTGTAATCTTCATCTGTCATCTGTCATCTGTCACCTGTCAACTGTCATCTGTCATCTGTCAATCGTCATCTGTCATCTGCCATCTGTCATCTGTCACCTGTCATGTTACATCTGTCATCTGTCATCTGTCATCTGACATCTGTCATCTGTCATCTGTCATCTGTCATCTCTCATCTGCCATCTGTCATCTTTCATCTGTCATCTGTCATCTGTCATCTGTCATCTGTCATCTGTCATCTGTCATCTGTCATCTGTCATCTGTCATCTGTCACCTGTCATCTGTCATCTGTCATCTGTCATCTGGCATCTGTCATCTGTCATCTGTTATCTGTCATCTGTCATCTGTCATCTGTCATCTGTCATCTGTCATCTGTCATCTTCATCTGTCATCTGTCATCTGTCATCTGTCACCTGTCATCTGTATCTGTCATCTGTCATCTGTCATCTGTCATCTGTCATATGTCGTCTGTCATCTGTCATCTGTCATTTGTCATTTGTCATCTGTCATGTGTCATCTGCCATCTGTCATCTTTCATCTGTCATCTGTCATCTGTCATCTGTCATCTGTCATCTGTCATCTGTCATCTGCCTTCTGTCATCTGTCATCTGTAATCTGTCATCTGTCACCAGTCATCTGTCATCTGTCATGTGACATCTGTCATCTGTCATCTGTCATCTGTCATCTGTCATCTGTCATCTGTCATCTGTCATCTGTCATCTGTCATCTGCCATCTGTCACCTGTCATCTGTCATCTGTCACCTGTCACCTGTCATCTGTCATCTGTCATCTGTCATCTGTCATCTGTCATCTGTCATCTGTCATCTGTCAACTGTCATCTGTCATCTGTCATCTGTCATCTGTCATCTGTCACCTGTCATCTGTCATCTGTCATCTGTCATCTGTCATCTGTCATCTGTCATCTGTTATCTGTCATCTGTCATCTGTCATCTGTCATCTGTCATCTGTCATCTGTCATCTACCATCTGTCATCTTTCATCTGTCATCTGTCATCTGTTATCTGTCATCTGTCATTTGTCATCTGTCATCTGTCATCTGTCATCTGTCATCCGTCATCTGTCATCTGTCACCTGTCATCGGTCATCTGTCATCTGTCATCTGTCATCTGTCATCTGTTATCTGTCATCTGTCATCTGTCATCTGTCATCTGTCATCTGTCATCTGTCATCTGTCAACTGTCATCTGTCATGTGTCATCTATCATCTGTCATCTGTCATCTGTCATCTGTAATCTGTCATCTGTCATCTGTCGTCTGTCATCTGTCATCTGTCATCTGTCATCTGTCATCTGTAATCTGTCATCTGTCATCTGTCATCTGTCATCTGTCATCTGTCATCTGTCATCTGTCATCTGTAATCTGTCATCTGTCATCTGTCGTCTGTCATCTGTCATTTGTCATCTGTCATCTGTCGTCTGTCGTCTGTCATCTGTCATCTGTCAACTGTCATCTGTCATGTGTCATCTATAATCTGTCATCTGTCATCTGTCATCTGTCATCTGTAATCTGTCATCTGTCATCTGTCATATGTCGTCTGTCATCTGTCATCTGTCATTTGTCATTTGTCATCTGTCATGTGTCATCTGCCATCTGTCATCTTTCATCTGTCATCTGTCATCTGTCATCTGTCATCTGTCATCTGTCATCTGCCATCTGTCATCTGTCATCTGTAATCTGTCATCTGTCACCAGTCATCTGTCATCTGTCATGTGACATCTGTCATCTGTCATCTGTCATCTGTCATCTGTCATCTGTCATCTGTCATCTGTCATCTGTCATCTGTCATCTGTCATCTGTCATCTGTCACCTGTCATCTGTCATCTGTCATCTGTCATCTGTCATCTGTCACCTGTCACCTGTCATCTGTCATCTGTCATCTGTCATCTGTCATCTGTCATCTGTCATCTGTCATCTGTCATCTGTCATCTGTCAACTGTCATCTGTCATCTGTCATCTGTCATCTGTCACCTGTCATCTGTCATCTGTCATCTGTCATCTGTCATCTGTCATCTGTCATCTGTCATCTGTCATCTGTTATCTGTCATCTGTCATCTGTCATCTGTCATCTGTCATCTGTCATCTACCATCTGTCATCTTTCATCTGTCATCTGTCATCTGTTATCTGTCATCTGTCATTTGTCATCTGTCATCTGTCATCTGTCATCTGTCATCTGTCATCTGTCATCTGTCATCTGTCATTTGTCATCTGTTATCTGTCATCTGTCATCTGTCATCTGTCATCTGTCATCTGTCATCTGTCATCTGTCATCTGTCATCTGTCATCTGTAATCTTCATCTGTCATCTGTCATCTGTCACCTGTCAACTGTCATCTGTCATCTGTCAATCGTCATCTGTCATCTGCCATCTGTCATCTGTCACCTGTCATGTTACATCTGTCATCTGTCATCTGTCATCTGACATCTGTCATCTGTCATCTGTCATCTGTCATCTGTCATCTGCCATCTGTCATCTTTCATCTGTCATCTGTCATCTGTCATCTGTCATCTGTCATCTGTCATCTGTCATCTGTCATCTGTCATGTGTCATCTGTCATCTACCATCTGTCATCTTTCATCTGTCATCTGTCATCTGTTATCTGTCATCTGTCATTTGTCATCTGTCATCTGTCATCTGTCATCTGTCATCAGTCATCTGTCATCTTTCATCTGTCATCTGTCATCTGTCATCTGTCATCTGTCATCTGTCATCTGCCATCTGTCATCTGTCATCTGTAATCTGTCATCTGTCACCAGTCATCTGTCATCTGTCATGTGACATCTGTCATCTGTCATCTGTCATCTGTCATCTGTCATCTGTCATCTGTCATCTGTCATCTGTCACCTGTCATCTGTCATCTGTCATCTGTCATCTGTCATCTGTCATCTGTCACCTGTCACCTGTCATCTGTCATCTGTCATCTGTCATCTGTCATCTGTCATGTGTCATCTGTCATCTGTCATCTGTCATCTGTCATCTGTCATCTGTCATCTGTCATCTGTCACCTGTCATCTGTCATCTGTCATCTGTCATCTGTCATCTGTCATCTGTCATCTGTTATCTGTCATTTGTCATCTGTCATCTGTCATCTGTCATCTGTCATCTGTCATCTGTCATCTGTTATCTGTCATCTGCCATCTGTCATCTTTAATCTGTCATCTGTCATCTGTCATCTGTCATCTGTCATCTGTCATTTGTCATCTGTTATCTGTCATCTGTCATCTGTCATCTGTCATCTGTCATCTGTCATCTGTCATCTGTCATCTGTCATCTGTCATCTGTAATCTTCATCTGTCATCTGTCATCTGTCACCTGTCAACTGTCATCTGTCGTCTGTCAATCGTCATCTGTCATCTGTCATCTGTCATCTGTCACCTGTCATGTTACATCTGTCATCTGTCATCTGTCATCTGACATCTGTCATCTGTCATCTGTCATCTGTCATCTCTCATCTGCCATCTGTCATCTTTCATCTGTCATCTGTCATCTGTCATCTGTCATCTGTCATCTGTCATCTGTCATCTGTCATCTGTCATCTGTCATCTGTCACCTGTCATCTGTCATCTGTCATCTGTCATCTGGCATCTGTCATCTGTCATCTGTTATCTGTCATCTGTCATCTGTCATCTGTCATCTGTCATCTGTCATCTTCATCTGTCATCTGTCATCTGTCATCTGTCACCTGTCATCTATATCTGTCATCTGTCATCTGTCATCTGTCATCTGTCATATGTCGTCTGTCATCTGTCATCTGTCATTTGTCATTTGTCATCTGTCATGTGTCATCTGCCATCTGTCATCTTTCATCTGTCATCTGTCATCTGTCATCTGTCATCTGTCATCTGTCATCTGTCATCTGTCATCTGCCATCTGTCATCTGTCATCTGTAATTTGTCATCTGTCACCAGTCATCTGTCATCTGTCATGTGACATCTGTCATCTGTCATCTGTCATCTGTCATCTGTCATCTGTCATCTGTCATCTGTCATCTGTCATCTGTCATCTGTCACCTGTCATCTGTCATCTGTCATCTGTCATCTGTCATCTGTCACCTGTCACCTGTCATCTGTCATCTGTCATCTGTCATCTGTCATCTGTCATCTGTCATCTGTCATCTGTCAACTGTCATCTGTCATCTGTCATCTGTCATCTGTCACCTGTCATCTGTCATCTGTCATCTGTCATCTGTCATCTGTCATCTGTCATCTGTCACCTGTTATCTGTCATCTGTCATCTGTCATCTGTCATCTGTCATCTGTCATCTGTCATCTACCATCTGTCATCTTTCATCTGTCATCTGTCATCTGTTATCTGTCATCTGTCATTTGTCATCTGTCATCTGTCATCTGTCATCTGTCATCTGTCATCTGTCATCTGTCACCTGTCATCGGTCATCTGTCATCTGTCATCTGTCATCTGTCATCTGTTATCTGTCATCTGTCATCTGTCATCTGTCATCTGTCATCTGTCATCTGTCATCTGTCATCTGTCAACTGTCATCTGTCATGTGTCATCTATCATCTGTCATCTGTCATCTGTCATCTGTAATCTGTCATCTGTCATCTGTCGTCTGTCATCTGTCATCTGTCATCTGTCATCTGTAATCTGTCATCTGTCATCTGTCATCTGTCATCTGTCATCTGTCATCTGTCATCTGTCATCTGTAATCTGTCATCTGTCATCTGTCGTCTGTCATCTGTCATTTGTCATCTGTCATCTGTCGTCTGTCGTCTGTCATCTGTCATCTGTCAACTGTCATCTGTCATGTGTCATCTATCATCTGTCATCTGTCATCTGTCATCTGTCATCTGTAATCTGTCATCTGTCATCTGTCATATGTCGTCTGTCATCTGTCATCTGTCATTTGTCATTTGTCATCTGTCATGTGTCATCTGCCATCTGTCATCTTTCATCTGTCATCTGTCATCTGTCATCTGTCATCTGTCATCTGTCATCTGCCATCTGTCATCTGTCATCTGTAATCTGTCATCTGTCACCAGTCATCTGTCATCTGTCATGTGACATCTGTCATCTGTCATCTGTCATCTGTCATCTGTCATCTGTCATCTGTCATCTGTCATCTGTCATCTGTCATCTGTCACCTGTCATCTGTCATCTGTCATCTGTCATCTGTCATCTGTCATCTGTCACCTGTCACCTGTCATCTGTCATCTGTCATCTGTCATCTGTCATCTGTCATCTGTCATCTGTCATCTGTCAACTGTCATCTGTCATCTGTCATCTGTCATCTGTCACCTGTCATCTGTCAGCTGTCATCTGTCATCTGTCATCTGTCATCTGTCATCTGTCATCTGTCATCTGTTATCTGTCATCTGTCATCTGTCATCTGTCATCTGTCATCTGTCATCTGTCATCTACCATCTGTCATCTTTCATCTGTCATCTGTCATCTGTTATCTGTCATCTGTCATTTGTCATCTGTCATCTGTCATCTGTCATCTGTCATCTGTCATCTGTCATCTGTCATCTGTCACCTGTCATCGGTCATCTGTCATCTGTCATCTGTCATCTGTCATCTGTTATCTGTCATCTGTCATCTGTCATCTGTCATCTGTCATCTGTCATTTGTCATCTGTCAACTGTCATCTGTCATGTGTCATCTATCATCTGTCATCTGTCATCTGTCATCTGTAATCTGTCATCTGTCGTCTGTCATCTGTCATCTGTCATCTGTAATCTGTCATCTGTCATCTGTCATCTGTCATCTGTCATCTGTCATCTGTCATCTGTCATCTGTCATCTGTAATCTGTCATCTGTCATCTGTCGTCTGTCATCTGTCATTTGTCATCTGTCATCTGTCGTCTGTCGTCTGTCATCTGTCATCTGTCAACTGTCATCTGTCATGTGTCATCTATCATCTGTCATCTGTCATCTGTCATCTGTAATCTGTCATCTGTCATCTGTCGTCTGTCATCTGTCATCTGTCATCTGTAATCTGTCATCTGTCATCTGTCGTCTGTCATCTGTCATTTGTCATCTGTCATCTGTCATCTGTCATCTGTCATCTGTCATCTGTAATCTGTCATCTGTCATCTGTCAACTGTCATCTGTCATCTGTCATCTGTCATCTGTAATCTGTCATCTGTCATCTGTCGTCTGTCATCTGTCATTTGTCATCTGTCATCTGTCATCTGTCATCTGTCATCTGTCATCTGTAATCTGTCATCTGTCATCTGTCAACTGTCATCTGTCATGTGTCATCTATCATCTGTCATCTGTCATCTGTCATCTGTAATCTGTCATCTGTCATCTGTCGTCTGTCAACTGTCATCTGTCATCTGTCATCTGTAATCTGTCATCTGTCATCTGTCATCTGTCATCTGTCATCTGTCATCTGTCATCTGTCATCTGTCATCTGTCATCTGTAATCTGTCATCTGTCATCTGTCGTCTGTCATCTGTCATTTGTCATCTGTCATCTGTCGTCTGTCGTCTGTCATCTGTCATCTGTCATCTGTCATCTGTAATCTGTCATCTGTCATCTGTCATCTGTCATCTGTCATCTGTCATCTGTCATCTGTCATCTGTAATCTGTCATCTGTCATCTGTCGTCTGTCATCTGTCATTTGTCATCTGGCATCTGTCGTCTGTCGTCTGTCATCTGTCATCTGTCAACTGTCATCTGTCATGTGTCATCTATCATCTGTCATCTGTCATCTGTCATCTGTCATCTGTAATCTGTCATCTGTCATCTGTCGTCTGTCATCTGTCATCTGTCATCTGTCATCTGTCATCTGTAATCTGTCATCTGTCATCTGTCGTCTGTCATCTGTCATTTGTCATTTGTCATCTGTCATCTGTCATCTGTCATCTGTCATCTGTCATCTGTAATCTGTCATCTGTCATCTGTCAACTGTCATCTGTCATGTGTCATCTATCATCTGTCATCTGTCATCTGTCATCTGTAATCTGTCATCTGTCATTTGTCGTCTGTCATCTGTCATCTGTCATCTGTCATCTGTAATCTGTCATCTGTCATCTGTCATCTGTCATCTGTCATCTGTCATCTGTCATCTGTCATCTGTCATCTGTTATCTGTCATTTGTCATCTGTCATCTGTCATCTGTCATCTGTCATCTGTCATCTGTCATCTGTTATCTGTCATCTGCCATCTGTCATCTTTAATCTGTCATCTGTCATTTGTTATCTGTCATCTGTCATTTGTCATCTGTCATCTGTCATCTGTCATCTGTCATCTGTCATCTGTCATCTGTCATCTGTCATCTGTCATCTGTCATCTGTCATCTGTCACCTGTCATCGGTCATCTGTCATCTGTCATCTGTCATTTGTCATCTGTTATCTGTCATCTGTCATCTGTCATCTGTCATCTGTCATCTGTCATCTGTCATCTGTCATCTGTCATCTGTCATCTGTCATCTGTCATCTGTAATCTTCATCTGTCATCTGTCATCTGTCACCTGTCAACTGTCATCTGTCATCTGTCAATCGTCATCTGTCATCTGCCATCTGTCATCTGTCACCTGTCATGTTACATCTGTCATCTGTCATCTGTCATCTGACATCTGTCATCTGTCATCTGTCATCTGTCATCTGCCATCTGTCATCTTTCATCTGTCATCTGTCATCTGTCATCTGTCATCTGTCATCTGTCATCTGTCATCTGTCATCTGTCATCTGTCATCTGTCATCTGTCACCTGTCATCTGTCATCTGTCATCTGTCATCTGGCATCTGTCATCTGTCATCTGTTATCTGTCATCTGTCATCTGTCATCTGTCATCTGTCATCTGTCATCTTCATCTGTCATCTGTCATCTGTCACCTGTCATCTGTCATCTGTCATCTGTCATCTGTCATCTGTCATCTGTCATATGTCGTCTGTCATCTGTCATCTGTCATTTGTCATTTGTCATCTGTCATGTGTCATCTGCCATCTGTCATCTTTCATCTGTCATCTGTCATCTGTCATCTGTCATCTGCCATCTGTCATCTGTCATCTGTAATCTGTCATCTGTCACCAGTCATCTGTCATCTGTCATGTGACATCTGTCATCTGTCATCTGTCATCTGTCATCTGTCATCTGTCATCTGTCATCTGTCATCTGTCATCTGTCATCTGTCACCTGTCATCTGTCATCTGTCATCTGTCATCTGTCATCTGTCACCTGTCACCTGTCATCTGTCATCTGTCATCTGTCATCTGTCATCTGTCATCTGTCATCTGTCATCTGTCAACTGTCATCTGTCATCTGTCATCTGTCATCTGTCACCTGTCATCTGTAATCTGTCATCTGTCATCTGTCATCTGTCATCTGTCATCTGTCATCTGTTATCTGTCATCTGTCATCTGTCATCTGTTATCTGTCATCTGTCATCTGTCATCTACTATCTGTCATCTTTCATCTGTCATCTGTCATCTGTTATCTGTCATCTGTCATTTGTCATCTGTCATCTGTCATCTGTCATCTGTCATCTGTCATCTGTCATCTGTCACCTGTCATCGGTCATCTGTCATCTGTCATCTGTCATCTGTCATCTGTTATCTGTCATCTGTCATCTGTCATCTGTCATCTGTCATCTGTCATCTGTCATCTGTCATCTGTCATCTGTCATGTGTCATATATCATCTGTCATCTGTCATCTGTCATCTGTAATCTGTCATCTGTCATCTGTCGTCTGTCATCTGTCATCTGTCATCTGTAATCTGTCATCTGTCATCTGTCATCTGTCATCTGTCATCTGTCATCTGTCATCTGTCATCTGTCATCTGTAATCTGTCATCTGTCATCTGTCGTCTGTCATCTGTCATTTGTCATCTGTCATCAGTCGTCTGTCGTCTGTCATCTGTCATCTGTCAACTGTCATCTGTCATGTGTCATCTATCATCTGTCATCTGTCATCTGTCATCTGTCATCTGTAATCTGTCATCTGTCATCTGTCGTCTGTCATCTGTCATCTGTCATCTGTCATCTGTAATCTGTCATCTGTCATCTGTCGTCTGTCATCTGTCATTTGTCATCTGTCATCTGTCATCTGCCATTTGTCATCTGTCATCTGTCATTTGTCATTTGTCATCTGTCATGTGTCATCTGCCATCTGTCATCTTTCATCTGTCATCTGTCATCTGTCATCTGTCATCTGTCATCTGTCATGTGTCATCTATCATCTGTCATCTGTCATCTGTCATCTATCATCTGTCATCTGTCATGTGTCAACTGTCATCTGTCATCTGTCATCTGTCATCTGTCATCTGTCGTCTGTCATCTGTCATTTGTCATCTGTCATCTGTCATCTGTCATCTGTCATCTGTCATCTGTAATCTGTCATCTGTCATCTGTCGTCTGTCATCTGCCATTTGTCATCTGTCATCTGTCATCCGTCATCTGTCATCTGTCATCTGTCAGCTGTCACCTGTCATGTTACATCTGTCACTGTCATCTGTCATCTGTCATCTGTCATCTGACATCTGTCATCTGTCATCTGTCATCTGTCATCTGTCATCTGTCATCTGTCATCTGTCATCTGTCATCTGTCATCTGTCATCTATCATCTGTCATCTTTCATCTGTCATCTGTCATCTGTCATCTGTCATCTGTCATCTGTCATCTGTCATCTGTCATCTGTCATCTGTCATCTGTCATCTGTCATCTGTCATCTGTCATCTATCATCTGTCATCTGTCATCTGTCATCTGTTATCTGTCATCTGTCATCTGTCATCTGTCATTTGTCATTTGTCATCAGTCATGTGTCATCTGCCATCTGTCATCTTTCATCTGTCATCTGTCATCTGTCATCTGTCATCTATCATCTGTCATCTGTCATCTGTCATCTGTCATCTGTCATTTGTCATTTGTCATCTGTCATGTGTCATCTGCCATCTGTCATCTTTCATCTGTCGTCTGTCATCTGTCATCTGTCATCTGTCATCTGTCATGTGTCAACTATCATCTGTCATCTGTCATCTGTCATCTATCATCTGTCATCTGTCATGTGTCAACTGTCATCTGTCATCTGTCATCTGTCATCTGTCATCTGTCATCTGTCATCTGTCATCTGTCATCTGTCATCCGTCATCTGTCATCTGTCATCTGTCAGCTGTCACCTGTCATGTTACATCTATCATCTGTCATCTGTCATCTGTCATCTGTCATCTGTCATCTGACATCTGTCATCTGTCATCTGTCATCTGTCATCTGTCATCTGTCATCTGTCATCTGTCATCTGTCATCTGTCATCTATCATCTGTCATCTTTCATCTGTCATCTGTCATCTGTCATCTGTCATCTGTCATCTGTCATCTGTCATCTGTCATCTGTCATCTGTCATCTGTCATCTGTCATCTGTCATCTGTCATCTGTCATCTGTCATCTGTCATCTGTCATCTGTCATCTGTCATCTGTCATCTGTCATCTGTCATCTATCATCTGTCATCTGTCATCTCTCATCTGTCATCTGTCATCTGTCAACTGTCATCTGTCATCTGTCATCTGTCACCTGTCATCTGTCATTTGTCATTTGTCATCAGTCATCTGTCATCTTTCATCTGTCATCTGTCATCTGTCATCTGTCATCTGTCATCTGTCACCTGTCATCTGTCATCTGTCATCTGTCATCTTGCATCTGTCATCTATCATCTGTCATCTGTCATCTGTCATCTGTTATCTGTCATCTGTCATCTTTCATCTGTCATCTGTCATCTGTCATCTGTCATCTGTCATCTGTCACCTGTCATCTGTCATCTGTCATCTGTCATCTGTCATCTGTCATCTGTCATCTGTCATCTGTCATCTATCATCTGTCATCTGTCATCTCTCATCTGTCATCTGTCATCTGTCATCTGTCAACTGTCATCTGTCATTTGTCATTTGTCATCTGTCATGTGTCATCTGCCATCTGTCATCTTTCATCTGTCATCTGTCATCTGTCATCTGTCATCTGTCATCTGTCATCTGTCACCTGTCATCTGTCATCTGTCATCTGTTATCTGTCATCTGTCATCTGTCATCTGTCATCTGTCATCTGTCATCTGTCATCTGTCATCTGTCATCTGTCATCTGTCATCTGTCATCTGTCATCTATCATCTGTCATCTGTCATCTGTCATCTGTCATCTGTCATCTGTCATCTGTCATCTGTCATCTGTCATCTGTCATCTGTCATCTGTCATTTGTCATTTGTCATCAGTCATGTGTCATCTGCCATCTGTCATCTTTCATCTGTCATCTCTCATCTGTCATCTGTCATCTGTCATCTGTCATCTGTCATCTGTCATCTGTCATCTGTCATCTGTCATCTGTCATCTGTCATTTGTCATCTATCATCTGTCATCTGTCATATGTCATCTGTCATCTGTCATCTGTCATCTGTCATCTGTCATCTGTCATCTGTCATCTGTCATTTGTCATTTGTCATCAGTCATGTGTCATCTGCCATCTGTCATCTTTCATCTGTCATCTGTCATTTGTCATTTGTCATCTGTCATGTGTCATTAGCCACCTGTCATCTGTCATCTGTCATCTGTCATCTGTTATCTGTCATCTGTGATTTGTCATCTGTCATCTGTCATCTGTCATCTGTCATCTGTCATCTGTCATCTGTCATCTGTCATCTGTCACCTGTCATCTGTCATCTGTCATCTGTTATCTGTCATCTGTCATCTGTCATCTGTCATCTGTCATCTGTCATCTGTCATCTGTCATCTGTCATCTGTCATCTGTCATCTGTCATCTGTCATCTGTCATCTGTCATCTGTCATCTGTCATCTGTCATCTGTCATCTGTCATGTGTCATCTGTCATCTGTCATTTGTCATCAGTCATGTGTCATCTGCCATCTGTCATCTTTCATCTGTCATCTCTCATCTGTCATCTGTCATCTGTCATCTGTCATCTGTCATCTGTCATCTGTCATCTGTCATCTGTCATCTGTCATCTGTCATCTGTCATTTGTCATCTATCATCTGTCATCTGTCATATGTCATCTGTCATCTGTCATCTGTCATCTGTCATCTGTCATCTGTCATCTGTCATCTGTCATTTGTCATTTGTCATCAGTCATGTGTCATCTGCCATCTGTCATCTTTCATCTGTCATCTGTCATTTGTCATTTGTCATCTGTCATGTGTCATTAGCCACCTGTCATCTGTCATCTGTCATCTGTCATCTGTTATCTGTCATCTGTGATTTGTCATCTGTCATCTGTCATCTGTCATCTGTCATCTGTCATCTGTCATCTGTCATCTGTCATCTGTCACCTGTCATCTGTCATCTGTCATCTGTTATCTGTCATCTGTCATCTGTCATCTGTCATCTGTCATCTGTCATCTGTCATCTGTCATCTGTCATCTGTCATCTGTCATCTGTCATCTGTCATCTGTCATCTGTCATCTGTCATCTGTCATCTGTCATCTGTCATCTGTCATGTGTCATCTGTCATCTCTCATTTGTCATTTGTCATCTGTCATGTGTCATTAGCCATCTGTCATCTGTCATCTGTCATCTGTCATCTGTTATCTGTCATCTGTGATTTGTCATCTGTCATCTGTCATCTGCCATCTGTCATCTGTCATCTGTCATCTGTCATCTGTCATCTGTCATCTGTCATCTGTCATCTGTCATCTGTCACCTGTCATCTGTCATCTGTCATCTGTTATCTGTCATCTGTCATCTGTCATCTTTCATCTGTCATCTGTCATCTGTCTTCTGTTATCTGTCATCTGTCATCTGCCATCTGTCATCTGTCATCTGTCATCTGTTATCTGTCATCTGTCATCTGCCATCTGTCATCTGTCATCTGTCATCTGTCATCTGTCATCTGTCATCTGTCATCTGTCATCTGTCATCTGTCATCTGTCATCTGTCATCTGTCATCTGTCATCTGTCATCTGTCATCTGTCACCTGTCATCTGTCATCTGTTATCTGTCATCTGTCATCTGTCATCTGTCATCTGTCAGCTGTCACCTGTCATGTTACATCTGTCATCTGTCATCTGTAATCTGTCATCTGTCATCTGTCATCTGACATCTGTCATCTGTCATCTGTCATCTGTCATCTGTCATCTGTCATCTGTCATCTGTCATCTGTCATCTATCATCTGTCATCTGTCATCTGTCATCTGTCATCTGTCATCTGTAATCTGTCATCTGTCATCTGTCATCTGTCATCTGTCATCTGTCATCTGTCATCTGTCATCTGTCATCTGTAATCTGTCATCTGTCATCTGTCGTCTGTCATCTGTCATTTGTCATCTGTCATCAGTCGTCTGTCGTCTGTCATCTGTCATCTGTCATCTGTCATGTGTCATCTATCATCTGTCATCTGTCATCTGTCATCTGTCATCTGTAAACTGTCATCTGTCATCTGTCGTCTGTCATCTGTCATCTGTCATCTGTCATCTGTAATCTGTCATCTGTCATCTGTCGTCTGTCATCTGTCATTTGTCATCTGTCATCTGTCATCTGTCATCTGTCATCTGTCATCTGTAATCTGTCATCTGTCATCTGTCGTCTGTCATCTGTCATTTGTCATCTGTCATCTGTCATCTGTCATTTGTCATTTGTCATCTGTCATGTGTCATCTGCCATCTGTCATCTTTCATCTGTCATCTGTCATCTGTCATCTGTCATCTGTCATCTGTCATGTGTCATCTATCATCTGTCATCTGTCATCTGTCATCTGTCATCTATCATCTATCATCTGTCATCTGTCATGTGTCAACTGTCATCTGTCATCTGTCATCTGTCATCTGTCATCTGTCATCTGTCATCTGTCATCTGTCATCCGTCATCTGTCATCTGTCAGCTGTCACCTGTCATGTTACATCTGTCATCTGTCATCTGTCATCTGTCATCTCACATCTGTCATCTGTCATCTGTCATCTGTCATCTGTCATCTGTCATCTGTCATCTGTCATCTGTCATCTGTCATCTATCATCTGTCATCTTTCATCTGTCATCTGTCATCTGTCATCTGTCATCTGTCATCTGTCATCTGTCATCTGTCATCTGTCATCTATCATCTGTCATCTGTCATCTGTCATCTGTTATCTGTCATCTGTCATCTGTCATCTGTCATTTGTCATTTGTCATCAGTCATGTGTCATCTGCCATCTGTCATCTTTCATCTGTCATCTGTCATCTGTCATCTGTCATCTGTCATCTGTCATCTGTCATCTGTCATTTGTCATTTGTCATCTGTCATGTGTCATCTGCCATCTGTCATCTTTCATCTGTCGTCTGTCATCTGTCATCTGTCATCTGTCATCTGTCATGTGTCATCTATCATCTGTCATCTGTCATCTGTCATCTATCATCTGTCATCTGTCATGTGTCAACTGTCATCTGTCATCTGTCATCTGTCATCTGTCATCTGTCATCTGTCATCTGTCATCTGTCATCTGTCATCTGTCATCTGTCATCTGTCATCCGTCATCTGTCATCTGTCAGCTGTCACCTGTCATGTTACATCTATCATCTGTCATCTGTCATCTGTCATCTGTCATCTGACATCTGTCATCTGTCATCTGTCATCTGTCATCTGTCATCTGTCATCTGTCATCTGTCATCTGTCATCTGTCATCTGTCATCTATCATCTGTCATCTTTCATCTGTCATCTGTCATCTGTCATCTGTCATCTGTCATCTGTCATCTGTCATCTGTCATCTGTCATCTGTCATCTGTCATCTGTCATCTGTCATCTGTCATCTGTCATCTGTCATCTGTCATCTGTCATCTGTCATCTGTCATCTGTCATCTGTCATCTATCATCTGTCATCTGTCATCTCTCATCTGTCATCTGTCATCTGTCATCTGTCAACTGTCATCTGTCATCTGTCATCTGTCACCTGTCATCTGTCATTTGTCATTTGTCATCAGTCATGTGTCATCTGCCATCTGTCATCTTTCATCTGTCATCTGTCATCTGTCATCTGTCATGTGTCATCTGCCATCTGTCATCTTTCATCTGTCATCTGTCATCTGTCATCTGTCATCTGTCATCTGTCACCTGTCATCTGTCATCTGTCATCTGTCATCTGTCATCTGTCATCTGTCATCTGTCATCTGTCATCTATCATCTGTCATCTGTCATCTCTCATCTGTCATCTGTCATCTGTCATCTGTCAACTGTCATCTGTCATTTGTCATTTGTCATCTGTCATGTGTCATCTGCCATCTGTCATCTTTCATCTGTCATCTGTCATCTGTCATCTGTCATCTGTCATCTGTCATCTGTCCTCTGTCACCTGTCATCTGTCATCTGTCATCTGTTATCTGTCATCTGTCATCTGTCATCTGTCATCTGTCATCTGTCATCTGTCATCTGTCATCTGTCATCTGTCATCTGTCATCTGTCATCTATCATCTGTCATCTGTCATCTGTCATCTGTCATCTCTCATCTGTCATCTGTCATCTGTTATCTGTCATCTGTCATCTGTCATTTGTCATTTGTCATCAGTCATGTGTCATCTGCCATCTGTCATCTTTCATCTGTCATCTCTCATCTGTCATCTGTCATCTGTCATCTGTCATCTGTCATCTGTCATCTGTCATCTGTCATCTGTCATCTGTCATCTGTCATCTGTCATCTGTCATCTGTCATCTATCATCTGTCATCTGTCATCTGTCATCTGTCATCTGTCATCTGTCATCTGTCATCTGTCATCTGTCATCTGTCATCTTTCATCTGTCATCTGTCATTTGTCATCTGTCATGTGTCATTAGCCATCTGTCATCTGTCATCTGTCATCTGTCATCTGTTATCTGTCATCTGTGATTTGTCATCTGTCATCTGTCATCTGCCATCTGTCATCTGTCATCTGTCATCTGTCATCTGTCATCTGTCATCTGTCATCTGTCATCTGTCATCTGTCATCTGTCACCTGTCATCTGTCATATGTCATCTGTTATCTGTCATCTGTCATCTGTCATCTGTCATCTGTCATCTGTCATCTGTCATCTGTCATCTGTCATCTGTCATCTGTCATCTGTCATCTGTCATCTGTCATCTGTCATCTGTCATCTGTCATGTGTCATATGCCATCTGTCATCTTTCATCTGTCATCTGTCATCTGTCTTCTGTTATCTGTCATCTGTCATCTGCCATCTGTCATCTGTCATCTGTCATCTGTTATCTGTCATCTGTCATCTGCCATCTGTCATCTGTCATCTGTCATCTGTCATCTGTCATCTGTCATCTGTCATCTGTCATCTGTCATCTGTCATCTGTCATCTGTCATCTGTCATCTGTCATCTGTCATCTGTCACCTGTCATCTGTCATCTGTTATCTGTCATCTGTCATCTGTCATCTGTCATCTGTCAGCTGTCACCTGTCATGTTACATCTGTCATCTGTCATCTGTAATCTGTCATCTGTCATCTGTCATCTGACATCTGTCATCTGTCATCTGTCATCTGTCATCTGTCATCTGTCATCTGTCATCTGTCATCTATCATCTGTCATCTGTCATCTGTCATCTGTCATCTGTCATCTGTCATCTGTCATCTGTCATCTGTCATCTGTCATCTGTCACCTGTCATCTGTCATCTGTCATCTGTTATCTGTCATCTGTCATCTGTCATCTGTCACCTGTCATCTGTCATCTGTCATCTGTTATCTGTCATCTGTCATCTGTCATCTGTCATCTGTCATCTGTCATCTGTCATCTGTCATCTGTCATCTGTCATCTGTCATCTGTCACCTGTCATCTGTCATCTGTCATCTGTTATCTGTCATCTGTCATCTGTCATCTGTCATTTGTCAACTGTCATCTGTCATCTGTCATCTGTCATCTGTCATCTATCATCTGTCATCTGTCATCTGTCATCTGTCATCTGTCATCTATCATCTGTCATCTGTCATCTGTCATCTGTCATCTGTCATCTGTCATCTGTCATCTGTCATCTGTCATCTGTCATCTGTCACCTGTCATCTGTCATCTGTCATCTGTCATCTGTCATCTGTCATCTGTCATCTGTCACCTGTCATCTGTCATCTGTCATCTGTTATCTGTCATCTGTCATCTGTCATCTGTCATCTGTCATCTGTCAGCTGTCACCTGTCATGTTACATCTGTCATCTGTAATCTGTCATCTGTCATCTGTCATCTGACATCTGTCATCTGTCATCTGTCAACTGTCATCTGTCATCTGTCATCTGTCATCTGTCATCTGTCATCTGTTATCTGTCATCTATCATCTGTCATCTTTCATCTGTCATCTGTCATCTGTCATCTGTCATCTGTCATCTGTCATCTGTCATCTGTTATCTGTCATCTGTCATCTGTCATCTGTCATCTATCATCTGTCATCTGTCATCTGTCATCTGTCATCTGTCATTTGTCATCTGTCATCTGCCATCTGTCATCTGTCATCTGTCATCTGTCATCTGTCATCTGTCATCTGTCATCTGTCATCTGTCATCTGTCATCTGTCATCTGTCATCTTTCATCTGTTATCTGTCATCTGTCATCTGTCATCTGTCATCTGTCATCTGTCATCTGTCATCTGTCATTTGTCATTTGTCATCTGTCATGTGTCATATGCCATCTGTCATCTGCCATCTGTCATCTGTCATCTGTCATCTGTCATCTGTCATCTGTCATCTGTCGTCTGTCATCTGTCACCTGTCATCTGTCATCTGTCATCTGTTATCTGTCATCTGTCATCTGTCATCTGTCATCTGTCATCTGTCATCTGTCATCTGTCATCTGTCATCTGTCATCTGTCATCTGTCATCTGTCATCTGTCACCTGTCATCTGTCATCTGTCATCTGTCATCTGTCATCTGTCATCTGTTATCTGTCATCTGTCATGTGTCATATGCCATCTGTCATCTGCCATCTGTCATCTGTCATCTGTCATCTGTCATCTGTCATCTGTCGTCTGTCATCTGTCACCTGTCATCTGTCATCTGTCATCTGTTATCTGTCATCTGTCATCTGTCATCTGTCATCTGTCATCTGTCATCTGTCATCTGTCATCTGTCATCTGTCATCTGTCATCTGTCATCTGTCATCTGTCATCTGTCATCTGTCATCTGTCATCTGTCATCTGTCATCTGTCATCTGTCATCTGTCATCTGTCATCTGTCACCTGTCATCTGTCATCTGTTATCTGTCATCTGTCATCTGTCATCTGTCATCTGTCAGCTGTCACCTGTCATGTTACATCTGTCATCTGTCATCTGTAATCTGTCATCTGTCATCTGTCATCTGACATCTGTCATCTGTCATCTGTCATCTGTTATCTGTCATCTGTCATGTGTCATATGCCATCTGTCATCTGCCATCTGTCATCTGTCATCTGTCATCTGTCATCTGTCACCTGCCATCTGTCATCTGTCATCTGTCATCTGTCATCTGTCATCTGTCATCTGTCATCTGTCATCTGTCATCTGTCACCTGTCATCTGTCATCTGTCATCTGTTATCTGTCATCTGTCATCTGTCATCTGTCATCTGTCATCTGTCATCTGTCATCTGTCATCTGTCAGCTGTCACCTGTCATGTTACATCTGTCATCTGTAATCTGTCATCTGTCATCTGTCATCTGACATCTGTCATCTGTCATCTGTCAACTGTCATCTGTCATCTGTCATCTGTCATCTGTCATCTGTCATCTGTTATCTGTCATCTATCATCTGTCATCTTTCATCTGTCATCTGTCATCTGTCATCTGTCATCTGTCATCTGTCATCTGTCATCTGTTATCTGTCATCTGTCATCTGTCATCTGTCATCTGTCATGTGTCATATGCCATCTGTCATCTGTCATCTGTCATCTGTCACCTGTCATCTGTCATCTGTCATCTGTTATCTGTCATCTGTCATCTGTCATCTGTCATCTGTCATCTGTCATCTGTCATCTGTCATCTGTCATCTGTCGTCTGTCATCTGTCACCTGTCATCTGTCATCTGTCATCTGTTATCTGTCATCTGTCATCTGTCATCTGTCATCTGTCATCTGTCATCTGTCATCTGTCATCTGTCATCTGTCATCTGTCATCTGTCATCTGTCATCTGTCATCTGTCATCTGTCATCTGTCATCTGTCATCTGTCATCTGTCATCTGTCATCTGTCACCTGTCATCTGTCATCTGTTATCTGTCATCTGTCATCTGTCATCTGTCATCTGTCAGCTGTCACCTGTCATGTTACATCTGTCATCTGTCATCTGTAATCTGTCATCTGTCATCTGTCATCTGACATCTGTCATCTGTCATCTGTTATCTGTCATCTGTCATGTGTCATATGCCATCTGTCATCTGCCATCTGTCATCTGTCATCTGTCATCTGTCATCTGTCATCTGCCATCTGTCATCTGTCATCTGTCATCTGTCATCTGTCATCTGTCATCTGTCAGCTGTCACCTGTCATGTTACATCTGTCATCTGTAATCTGTCATCTGTCATCTGTCATCTGACATCTGTCATCTGTCATCTGTCAACTGTCATCTGTCATCTGTCATCTGTCATCTGTCATCTGTCATCTGTTATCTGTCATCTATCATCTGTCATCTTTCATCTGTCATCTGTCATCTGTCATCTGTCATCTGTCATCTGTCATCTGTCATCTGTTATCTGTCATCTGTCATCTGTCATCTGTCATGTGTCATATGCCATCTGTCATCTGCCATCTGTCATCTGTCATCTGTCATCTGTCATCTGTCATCTGTCATCTGTCGTCTGTCATCTGTCACCTGTCATCTGTCATCTGTCATCTGTTATCTGTCATCTGTCATCTGTCATCTGTCATCTGTCATCTGTCCTCTGTCATCTGTCATCTGTCATCTGTCATCTGTCATCTGTCATCTGTCATCTGTCATCTGTCATCTGTCATCTGTCATCTGTCATCTGTCATCTGTCATCTGTCATCTGTCACCTGTCATCTGTCATCTGTTATCTGTCATCTGTCATCTGTCATCTGTCATCTGTCAGCTGTCACCTGTCATGTTACATCTGTCATCTGTCATCTGTAATCTGTCATCTGTCATCTGTCATCTGACATCTGTCATCTGTCATCTGTTATCTGTCATCTGTCATGTGTCATATGCCATCTGTCATCTGCCATCTGTCATCTGTCATCTGTCATCTGTCATCTGTCATCTGCCATCTGTCATCTGTCATCTGTCATCTGTCATCTGTCATCTGTCATCTGTCATCTGTCATCTGTCATCTGTCACCTGTCATCTGTCATCTGTCATCTGTCATCTGTCATCTGTCATCTGTCACCTGTCATCTGTCATCTGTCATCTGTCATCTGTCATCTGTCATCTGTTATCTGTCATCTGTCATGTGTCATATGCCATCTGTCATCTGCCATCTGTCATCTGTCATCTGTCATCTGTCATCTGTCATCTGCCATCTGTCATCTGTCATCTGTCATCTGTCATCTGTCATCTGTCATCTGTCATCTGTCATCTGTCATCTGTCACCTGTCATCTGTCATCTGTCATCTGTTATCTGTCATCTGTCATCTGTCATCTTTCATCTGTCATCTGTCATCTGTCTTCTGTTATCTGTCATCTGTCATCTGCCATCTGTCATCTGTCATCTGTCATCTGTTATCTGTCATCTGTCATCTGCCATCTGTCATCTGTCATCTGTCATCTGTCATCTGTCATCTGTCATCTGTCATCTGTCATCTGTCATCTGTCATCTGTCATCTGTCATCTGTCATCTGTCATCTGTCATCTGTCATCTGTCACCTGTCATCTGTCATCTGTTATCTGTCATCTGTCATCTGTCATCTGTCATCTGTCAGCTGTCACCTGTCATGTTACATCTGTCATCTGTCATCTGTAATCTGTCATCTGTCATCTGTCATCTGACATCTGTCATCTGTCATCTGTCATCTGTCATCTGTCATCTGTCATCTGTCATCTGTCATCTGTCATCTATCATCTGTCATCTGTCATCTGTCATCTGTCATCTGTCATCTGTCATCTGTCATCTGTCATCTGTCATCTGTCATCTGTCATCTGTCATCTGTCATCTGTCATCTGTAATCTGTCATCTGTCATCTGTCGTCTGTCATCTGTCATTTGTCATCTGTCATCAGTCGTCTGTCGTCTGTCATCTGTCATCTGTCATCTGTCATGTGTCATCTATCATCTGTCATCTGTCATCTGTCATCTGTCATCTGTAAACTGTCATCTGTCATCTGTCGTCTGTCATCTGTCATCTGTCATCTGTCATCTGTAATCTGTCATCTGTCATCTGTCGTCTGTCATCTGTCATTTGTCATCTGTCATCTGTCATCTGTCATCTGTCATCTGTCATCTGTAATCTGTCATCTGTCATCTGTCGTCTGTCATCTGTCATTTGTCATCTGTCATCTGTCATCTGTCATTTGTCATTTGTCATCTGTCATGTGTCATCTGCCATCTGTCATCTTTCATCTGTCATCTGTCATCTGTCATCTGTCATCTGTCATCTGTCATGTGTCATCTATCATCTGTCATCTGTCATCTGTCATCTGTCATCTATCATCTATCATCTGTCATCTGTCATGTGTCAACTGTCATCTGTCATCTGTCATCTGTCATCTGTCATCTGTCATCTGTCATCTGTCATCCGTCATCTGTCATCTGTCAGCTGTCACCTGTCATGTTACATCTGTCATCTGTCATCTGTCATCTGTCATCTGTCATCTCACATCTGTCATCTGTCATCTGTCATCTGTCATCTGTCATCTGTCATCTGTCATCTGTCATCTGTCATCTGTCATCTATCATCTGTCATCTTTCATCTGTCATCTGTCATCTGTCATCTGTCATCTGTCATCTGTCATCTGTCATCTGTCATCTGTCATCTGTCATCTGTCATCTGTCATCTGTCATCTGTCATCTGTCATCTATCATCTGTCATCTGTCATCTGTCATCTGTTATCTGTCATCTGTCATCTGTCATCTGTCATTTGTCATTTGTCATCAGTCATGTGTCATCTGCCATCTGTCATCTTTCATCTGTCATCTGTCATCTGTCATCTGTCATCTGTCATCTGTCATCTGTCATCTGTCATTTGTCATTTGTCATCTGTCATGTGTCATCTGCCATCTGTCATCTTTCATCTGTCGTCTGTCATCTGTCATCTGTCATCTGTCATCTGTCATGTGTCATCTATCATCTGTCATCTGTCATCTGTCATCTATCATCTGTCATCTGTCATGTGTCAACTGTCATCTGTCATCTGTCATCTGTCATCTGTCATCTGTCATCTGTCATCTGTCATCTGTCATCTGTCATCTGTCATCTGTCATCTGTCATCTGTCATCCGTCATCTGTCATCTGTCAGCTGTCACCTGTCATGTTACATCTATCATCTGTCATCTGTCATCTGTCATCTGTCATCTGACATCTGTCATCTGTCATCTGTCATCTGTCATCTGTCATCTGTCATCTGTCATCTGTCATCTGTCATCTGTCATCTGTCATCTATCATCTGTCATCTTTCATCTGTCATCTGTCATCTGTCATCTGTCATCTGTCATCTGTCATCTGTCATCTGTCATCTGTCATCTGTCATCTGTCATCTGTCATCTGTCATCTGTCATCTGTCATCTGTCATCTGTCATCTGTCATCTGTCATCTGTCATCTGTCATCTGTCATCTGTCATCTGTCATCTGTCATCTATCATCTGTCATCTGTCATCTCTCATCTGTCATCTGTCATCTGTCATCTGTCAACTGTCATCTGTCATCTGTCATCTGTCACCTGTCATCTGTCATTTGTCATTTGTCATCAGTCATGTGTCATCTGCCATCTGTCATCTTTCATCTGTCATCTGTCATCTGTCATCTGTCATGTGTCATCTGCCATCTGTCATCTTTCATCTGTCATCTGTCATCTGTCATCTGTCATCTGTCACCTGTCATCTGTCATCTGTCATCTGTCATCTGTCATCTGTCATCTGTCATCTGTCATCTGTCATCTATCATCTGTCATCTGTCATCTCTCATCTGTCATCTGTCATCTGTCATCTGTCAACTGTCATCTGTCATTTGTCATTTGTCATCTGTCATGTGTCATCTGCCATCTGTCATCTTTCATCTGTCATCTGTCATCTGTCATCTGTCATCTGTCATCTGTCATCTGTCACCTGTCATCTGTCATCTGTCATCTGTTATCTGTTATCTGTCATCTGTCATCTGTCATCTGTCATCTGTCATCTGTCATCTGTCATCTGTCATCTGTCATCTGTCATCTATCATCTGTCATCTGTCATCTGTCATCTGTCATCTGTCATCTGTCATCTGTCATCTGTCATCTGTCATCTGTCATTTGTCATTTGTCATCAGTCATGTGTCATCTGCCATCTGTCATCTTTCATCTGTCATCTCTCATCTGTCATCTGTCATCTGTCATCTGTCATCTGTCATCTGTCATCTGTCATCTGTCATCTGTCATCTGTCATCTGTCATCTGTCATCTGTCATCTATCATCTGTCATCTGTCATCTGTCATCTGTCATCTGTCATCTGTCATCTGTCATCTGTCATCTGTCATCTGTCATTTGTCATTTGTCATCAGTCATGTGTCATCTGCCATCTGTCATCTTTCATCTGTCATCTGTCATTTGTCATTTGTCATCTGTCATGTGTCATTAGCCATCTGTCATCTGTCATCTGTCATCTGTCATCTGTTATCTGTCATCTGTGATTTGTCATCTGTCATCTGTCATCTGCCATCTGTCATCTGTCATCTGTCATCTGTCATCTGTCATCTGTCATCTGTCATCTGTCATCTGTCATCTGTCATCTGTCACCTGTCATCTGTCATCTGTCATCTGTTATCTGTCATCTGTCATCTGTCATCTGTCATCTGTCATCTGTCATCTGTCATCTGTCATCTGTCATCTGTCATCTGTCATCTGTCATCTGTCATCTGTCATCTGTCATCTGTCATCTGTCATCTGTCATGTGTCATATGCCATCTGTCATCTTTCATCTGTCATCTGTCATCTGTCTTCTGTTATCTGTCATCTGTCATCTGCCATCTGTCATCTGTCATCTGTCATCTGTTATCTGTCATCTGTCATCTGCCATCTGTCATCTGTCATCTGTCATCTGTCATCTGTCATCTGTCATCTGTCATCTGTCATCTGTCATCTGTCATCTGTCATCTGTCATCTGTCATCTGTCATCTGTCATCTGTCATCTGTCATCTGTCACCTGTCATCTGTCATCTGTTATCTGTCATCTGTCATCTGTCATCTGTCATCTGTCAGCTGTCACCTGTCATGTTACATCTGTCATCTGTCATCTGTAATCTGTCATCTGTCATGTGTCATCTGACATCTGTCATCTGTCATCTGTCATCTGTCATCTGTCATCTGTCATCTGTCATCTGTCATCTGTCATCTATCATCTGTCATCTGTCATCTGTCATCTGTCATCTGTCATCTGTCATCTGTCATCTGTCATCTGTCATCTGTCATCTGTCACCTGTCATCTGTCATCTGTCATCTGTTATCTGTCATCTGTCATCTGTCATCTGTCACCTGTCATCTGTCATCTGTCATCTGTTATCTGTCATCTGTCATCTGTCATCTGTCATCTGTCATCTGTCATCTGTCATCTGTCATCTGTCATCTGTCATCTGTCATCTGTCACCTGTCATCTGTCATCTGTCATCTGTTATCTGTCATCTGTCATCTGTCATCTGTCATTTGTCAACTGTCATCTGTCATCTGTCATCTGTCATCTGTCATCTATCATCTGTCATCTGTCATCTGTCATCTGTCATCTATCATCTGTCATCTGTCATCTGTCATCTGTCATCTGTCATCTGTCATCTGTCATCTGTCATCTGTCACCTGTCATCTGTCATCTGTCATCTGTCATCTGTCATCTGTCATCTGTCATCTGTCACCTGTCATCTGTCATCTGTCATCTGTTATCTGTCATCTGTCATCTGTCATCTGTCATCTGTCAGCTGTCACCTGTCATGTTACATCTGTCATCTGTAATCTGTCATCTGTCATCTGTCATCTGACATCTGTCATCTGTCATCTGTCAACTGTCATCTGTCATCTGTCATCTGTCATCTGTCATCTGTCATCTGTTATCTGTCATCTATCATCTGTCATCTTTCATCTGTCATCTGTCATCTGTCATCTGTCATCTGTCATCTGTCATCTGTCATCTGTTATCTGTCATCTGTCATCTGTCATCTATCATCTATCATCTGTCATCTGTCATCTGTCATCTGACATCTGTCATTTGTCATCTGTCATCTGCCATCTGTCATCTGTCATCTGTCATCTGTCATCTGTCATCTGTCATCTGTCATCTGTCATCTGTCATCTGTCATCTGTCATCTGTCATCTGTCATCTGTCATCTGTCATCTTTCATCTGTTATCTGTCATCTGTCATCTGTCATCTGTCATCTGTCATCTGTCATCTGTCATCTGTCATTTGTCATTTGTCATCTGTCATGTGTCATATGCCATCTGTCATCTGCCATCTGTCATCTGTCATCTGTCATCTGTCATCTGTCATCTGTCGTCTGTCATCTGTCACCTGTCATCTGTCATCTGTTATCTGTCATCTGTCATCTGTCATCTGTCATCTGTCATCTGTCATCTGTCATCTGTCATCTGTCATCTGTCATCTGTCATCTGTCATCTGTCATCTGTCATCTGTCACCTGTCATCTGTCATCTGTCATCTGTCATCTGTCATCTGTCATCTGTTATCTGTCATCTGTCATCTGTCATCTGTCATCTGTCATCTGTCATCTGTCATCTGTTATCTGTCATCTGTCATCTTTCATCTGTCATCTGTCATCTGTTATCTGTCATCTGTCATTTGTCATCTGTCATCTGTCATCTGTCATCTGTCATCTGTCATCTGTCATCTGTCATCTGTCATCTGTCATCTGTCATCTGTCATCTGTCATCTGTCATCTGTCATCTGTCATCTGTCACCTGTCATCGGTCATATGTCATCTGTCATCTGTCATTTGTCATCTGTTATCTGTCATCTGTCATCTGTCATCTGTCATCTGTCATCTGTCATCTGTCATCTGTCATCTGTAATCTTCATCTGTCATCTGTCATCTGTCACCTGTCAACTGTCATCTGTCATCTGTCAATCGTCATCTGTCATCTGCCATCTGTCATCTGTCACCTGTCATGTTACATCTGTCATCTGTCATCTGTCATCTGACATCTGTCATCTGTCATCTGTCATCTGTCATCTGTCATCTGTCATCTGCCATCTGTCAGCTTTCATCTGTCATCTGTCATCTGTCATCTGTCACCTGTCATCTGTCATCTGTCATCTGTCATCTGTCATCTGTCATCTGTCACCTGTCATCTGTCATCTGTCATCTGTCATCTGTCATCTGGCATCTGTCATCTGTCATCTGTTATCTGTCATCTGTCATCTGTCATCTGTCATCTGTCATCTGTCATCTTCATCTGTCATCTGTCATCTGTCACCTGTCATCTGTCATCTGTCATCTGTCATCTGTCATCTGTCATCTGTCATCTGTCATCTGTCATATGTCGTCTGTCATCTGTCATCTGTCATTTGTCATTTGTCATCTGTCATGTGTCATCTGCCATCTGTCATCTTTCATCTGTCATCTGTCATCTGTCATCTGTCATCTGTCATCTGCCATCTGTCATCTGTCATCTGTAATCTGTCATCTGTCACCAGTCATCTGTCATCTGTCATGTGACATCTGTCATCTGTCATCTGTCATCTGTCATCTGTCATCTGTCATCTGTCATCTGTCATCTGTCATCTGTCATCTGTCACCTGTCATCTGTCATCTGTCATCTGTCATCTGTCATCTGTCACCTGTCATCTGTCATCTGTCATCTGTCATCTGTCATCTGTCATCTGTCATCTGTCATCTGTCATCTGTCAACTGTCATCTGTCATCTGTCATCTGTCATCTGTCACCTGTCATCTGTCATCTGTCATCTGTCATCTGTCATCTGTCATCTGTCATCTGTCATCTGTTATCTGTCATCTGTCATCTGTCATCTGTCATCTGTCATCTGTCATCTGTCATCTGTCATCTGCCATCTGTCATCTTTCATCTGTCATCTGTCATCTGTTATCTGTCATCTGTCATTTGTCATCTGTCATCTGTCATCTGTCATCTGTCACCTGTCATCGGTCATCTGTCATCTGTCATCTGTCATCTGTCATCTGTCATCTGTTGTCTGTCATCTGTCATCTGTCATCTGTCATCTGTCATCTGTCATCTGTCATCTGTCATCTGTCATCTGTCATCTGTCATCTGTCATCTGTCATCTGTAATCTTCATCTGTCATCTGTCATCTGTCACCTGTCAACTGTCATCTGTCATCTGTCATCCGTCATCTGTCATCTGCCATCTGTCATCTGTCACCTGTCATGTTACATCTGTCATCTGTCATCTGTCATCTGTCACCTGTCATCTGTCATCTGTCATCTGTCATCTGTCATCTGTCATCTGTCATCTGTCATCTGTCATCTGTCATCTGTCATCTGTCATCTGTCATCTGTCACCTGTCATCTGTCATCTGTCATCTGTTATCTGTCATCTGTCATCTGTCATCTGTCATTTGTCAACTGTCATCTGTCATCTGTCATCTGTCATCTGTCATCTATCATCTGTCATCTGTCATCTGTCATCTGTCATCTATCATCTGTCATCTGTCATCTGTCATCTGTCATCTGTCATCTGTCATCTGTCATCTGTCATCTGTCACCTGTCATCTGTCATCTGTCATCTGTCATCTGTCATCTGTCATCTGTCATCTGTCACCTGTCATCTGTCATCTGTCATCTGTTATCTGTCATCTGTCATCTGTCATCTGTCATCTGTCAGCTGTCACCTGTCATGTTACATCTGTCATCTGTAATCTGTCATCTGTCATCTGTCATCTGACATCTGTCATCTGTCATCTGTCAACTGTCATCTGTCATCTGTCATCTGTCATCTGTCATCTGTCATCTGTTATCTGTCATCTATCATCTGTCATCTTTCATCTGTCATCTGTCATCTGTCATCTGTCATCTGTCATCTGTCATCTGTCATCTGTTATCTGTCATCTGTCATCTGTCATCTATCATCTATCATCTGTCATCTGTCATCTGTCATCTGACATCTGTCATTTGTCATCTGTCATCTGCCATCTGTCATCTGTCATCTGTCATCTGTCATCTGTCATCTGTCATCTGTCATCTGTCATCTGTCATCTGTCATCTGTCATCTGTCATCTGTCATCTGTCATCTGTCATCTTTCATCTGTTATCTGTCATCTGTCATCTGTCATCTGTCATCTGTCATCTGTCATCTGTCATCTGTCATTTGTCATTTGTCATCTGTCATGTGTCATATGCCATCTGTCATCTGCCATCTGTCATCTGTCATCTGTCATCTGTCATCTGTCATCTGTCGTCTGTCATCTGTCACCTGTCATCTGTCATCTGTTATCTGTCATCTGTCATCTGTCATCTGTCATCTGTCATCTGTCATCTGTCATCTGTCATCTGTCATCTGTCATCTGTCATCTGTCATCTGTCATCTGTCATCTGTCACCTGTCATCTGTCATCTGTCATCTGTCATCTGTCATCTGTCATCTGTTATCTGTCATCTGTCATCTGTCATCTGTCATCTGTCATCTGTCATCTGTCATCTGTTATCTGTCATCTGTCATCTTTCATCTGTCATCTGTCATCTGTTATCTGTCATCTGTCATTTGTCATCTGTCATCTGTCATCTGTCATCTGTCATCTGTCATCTGTCATCTGTCATCTGTCATCTGTCATCTGTCATCTGTCATCTGTCATCTGTCATCTGTCATCTGTCATCTGTCACCTGTCATCGGTCATATGTCATCTGTCATCTGTCATTTGTCATCTGTTATCTGTCATCTGTCATCTGTCATCTGTCATCTGTCATCTGTCATCTGTCATCTGTCATCTGTAATCTTCATCTGTCATCTGTCATCTGTCACCTGTCAACTGTCATCTGTCATCTGTCAATCGTCATCTGTCATCTGCCATCTGTCATCTGTCACCTGTCATGTTACATCTGTCATCTGTCATCTGTCATCTGACATCTGTCATCTGTCATCTGTCATCTGTCATCTGTCATCTGTCATCTGCCATCTGTCAGCTTTCATCTGTCATCTGTCATCTGTCATCTGTCACCTGTCATCTGTCATCTGTCATCTGTCATCTGTCATCTGTCATCTGTCACCTGTCATCTGTCATCTGTCATCTGTCATCTGTCATCTGGCATCTGTCATCTGTCATCTGTTATCTGTCATCTGTCATCTGTCATCTGTCATCTGTCATCTGTCATCTTCATCTGTCATCTGTCATCTGTCACCTGTCATCTGTCATCTGTCATCTGTCATCTGTCATCTGTCATCTGTCATCTGTCATCTGTCATATGTCGTCTGTCATCTGTCATCTGTCATTTGTCATTTGTCATCTGTCATGTGTCATCTGCCATCTGTCATCTTTCATCTGTCATCTGTCATCTGTCATCTGTCATCTGTCATCTGCCATCTGTCATCTGTCATCTGTAATCTGTCATCTGTCACCAGTCATCTGTCATCTGTCATGTGACATCTGTCATCTGTCATCTGTCATCTGTCATCTGTCATCTGTCATCTGTCATCTGTCATCTGTCATCTGTCATCTGTCATCTGTCACCTGTCATCTGTCATCTGTCATCTGTCATCTGTCATCTGTCACCTGTCATCTGTCATCTGTCATCTGTCATCTATCATCTGTCATCTGTCATCTGTCATCTGTCATCTGTCAACTGTCATCTGTCATCTGTCATCTGTCATCTGTCACCTGTCATCTGTCATCTGTCATCTGTCATCTGTCATCTGTCATCTGTCATCTGTCATCTGTTATCTGTCATCTGTCATCTGTCATCTGTCATCTGTCATCTGTCATCTGTCATCTGTCATCTGCCATCTGTCATCTTTCATCTGTCATCTGTCATCTGTTATCTGTCATCTGTCATTTGTCATCTGTCATCTGTCATCTGTCATCTGTCACCTGTCATCGGTCATCTGTCATCTGTCATCTGTCATCTGTCATCTGTCATCTGTTGTCTGTCATCTGTCATCTGTCATCTGTCATCTGTCATCTGTCATCTGTCATCTGTCATCTGTCATCTGTCATCTGTCATCTGTCATCTGTCATCTGTAATCTTCATCTGTCATCTGTCATCTGTCACCTGTCAACTGTCATCTGTCATCTGTCATCCGTCATCTGTCATCTGCCATCTGTCATCTGTCACCTGTCATGTTACATCTGTCATCTGTCATCTGACATCTGTCATCTGTCATCTGTCATCTGCCATCTGTCATCTTTCATCTGTCATCTGTCATCTGTCATCTGTCATCTGTCATCTGTCATCTGTCATCTGTCATCTGTCATCTGTCATATGTCATCTGACATCTGTCATCTGTCATCTGTCACCTGTCATCTGTCATCTGTCATCTGTCATCTGTCATCTGTCATCTGTCATCTGTCATCTGTCATCTGTCATCTGTCATCTGTCATCTGTCATCTGTCATCTGTGATCTGTCATCTGTCATCTGTCATCTGTCATCTGACATCTGTCATCTGACATCTGTCATCTGTCACCTGTCATCTGTCATCTGTCATCTGTCATCTGTCATCTGTCATCTGTCATCTGTCATCTGTCATCTGTCATCTGACATCTGTCATCTGTCATCTGTCACCTGTCATCTGTCATCTGTCATCTGTCATCTGTCATCTGTCATTTGTCATCTGTCATATGTCATCTGTCATCTGTCATCTGTCATCTGTCATCTGTCATCTGACATCTGTCATCTGACATCTGTCATCTGTCACCTGTCATCTGTCATCTGTCATCTGTCATCTGTCATCTGTCATCTGTCATCTGTCATCTGACATCTGTCATCTGTCATCTGTCATCTGTCACCTGTCATCTGTCATCTGTCATCTGTCATTTGTCATCTGTCATATGTCATCTGTCATCTGTCATCTGTCATCTGTCATCTGTCATCTGTCATCTGTCATCTGTCATCTGTCATCTGTCATCTGTCATCTGTCATCTGTTATCTGTCATCTGTCATCTGTCATCTGTCATCTGTCATCTGTCATCTGTCATCTGTCATCTGTCATATGTCGTCTGTCATCTGTCATCTGTCATCTGTGATCTGTGATCTGTGATCTGTCATCTGTCATCTGACATCTGTCATCTGTCATCTGTCACCTGTCATCTGTCATCTGTCATCTGTCATCTGTCATCTGTCATCTGTCATCTGTCATTTGTCATCTGTTATCTGTCATCTGTCATCTGTCATCTGTCATCTGTCATCTGTCATCTGTCATCTGTCATCTGTCATCTGTCATCTGTCATCTGTCATCTGTCATCTGTCATCTGTCATCTGTCATCTGTCATCTGTCATCTGTCATCTGTCATCTGTCATCTGTCACCTGTCATCTGTCATCTGTCATCTGTCATCTGTCATCTGTCATCTGACATCTGTCATCTGTCATCTGTCACCTGTTATCTGTCATCTGTCATCTGTCATCTGTCATTTGTCATCTGTCATCTGTCATCTGTCATCTGTCATCTGTCATCTGTCATCTGTCATCTGTCATCTGTCATCTGTCATCTGTCATCTGTCATCTGTCATCTGTCATCTGTCATCTGTCGTCTGTCATCTGTGATCTGTCATCTGTCATCTGTCATATGTCGTCTGTCATCTGTCATCTGTGATCTGTCATCTGTCATCTGACATCTGTCATCTGTCATCTGTCATCTGTCACCTGTCATCTGTCATCTGTCATCTGTCATCTGTCATCTGTCATCTGTCATCTGTCATCTGTCATCTGTCATCTGTCATCTGTCATCTGTCATCTGTCATCTGTCATCTGTCATCTGTCATCTGTCATCTGTCATCTGTCATCTGTCATCTGTCATCTGTCATCTGTCATCTGTCATCTGTCATCTGTCATCTGTCATCTGTGTTCTGTCATCTGTCATCTCTCATTTGTCATCTGTTATCTGTCATCTGTCATGTGACATCTGTCATCTGTCATCTGTCATCTTTCATCTGTCATCTGTCATGTGTCACCTGTGATGTGTCATTTCACATCTGTCATCTGTCATTTGTTATCTGTCATCTGTCATCTGTCATCTGTCATCTGTCATCTGTCATGTCACATCTGTCATCTGTCATTTGTCGTCTGTCATCTGTCATCTGTCATCTGTCATCTGTCAGCCGTCATCCGTCATCCGTCATCCGTCATCTGTCATCTGACATCTGTCATCTGTCATCTGTCATCTGTCACTTGTCATCTGTCATCTGTCATCTGTCATCTGTCATCTGTCATCTGTCATCTGACATCTGACATCTGTCATCTGTCATCTGTCATCTGTCACTTGTCATCTGTCATCTGTCATCTGTCATCTGTCATCTGTCATGTGACATCTGTCATCTGTCATCTGTCATCTGTCATCTGTCACCTGACATCTGACATCTGTCATCTGTCATCTGTCATCTGTCACTTGTCATCTGTCATCTGTCATCTGTCATCCGTCATCTGTCATCTGTCATCTGTCACCTGTCATCTGTCATCTGTGATCTGTCATCTGTCATCTGTCATCTGTCATCTGTCATCTGTCATCTGTCATCTGTCATCTGTCATCTGTCATCTGTCATCTGTCATCTGTCATCTGTCATCTGTCATCTGTCATCTGTCATCTGTCATCTGTCATCTGTCATCTGTCATCTGTCATCTGTCATCTGTCATCTGTCATCTGTCATCTGTCATCTGTAATCTGTCATCTGTCATCTGTCATCTGTCATCTGTCATCTGTCACCTGTCATCTGTCATCTGTGATCTGTCATCTGTCATTTGTTATCTGTCATCTGTCATCTGTCATCTGTCATCTGTCATCTGTCATCTGTCATCTGTCATCTGTCATCTGTCATCTCACATCTGTCATCTCACATCTGTCATCTGTCATCTGTCGTCTGTAATCTTTCATCTGTCATCTGTCATCCGTCATCCGTCATCCGTCGTCTGTCATCTGACATCTGTCATCTGTCATCTGTCATCTGTCACTTGTCATCTGTCATCTGTCATCTGTCATCTGTCATCTGTCATCTGTCATCTGTCATCTGTCATCTGTCATGTGACATCTGTCATCTGTCATCTGTCATCTGTCATCTGACATCTGTCATCTGTCATCTGTCATCTGTCATCTGTCATCTGTCATCTGTCATCTGTCATCTGTCATCTGTCATCTGTCATCTGTCATCTGTCATCTGTCATCTGTCATCTGTCATCTGTCATCTGTCATCTGTCATCTGTCATCTGTCATCTGTCATCTGACATCTGTCATCTGTCACCTGTCATCTGTCATCTGTGATCTGTCATCTGTCATCTGACATCTGACATCTGTCATCTGTCATCTGTCATCTGTCATCTGTCACCTGTCATCTGTCATCTGTCAACTGTCATCTGTCATCTGTCATCTGTCATCTGTCATCTGTCATCTGTCATCTGTCATCTGTCATCTGTCATCTGTCATCTGTCATCTGTAATCTGTCATCTGTCACCAGTCATCTGTCATCTGTCATGTGACATCTGTCATCAGTCATCTGTCATCTGTCATCTGTCATCTGTCATCTGTCATCCCACATCTGTCATCTGTTATCTGTCATCTGTCATCTGTCATCTGTCATCTGTCATCTGTCATCTGTCATCTGTCATCTGTCATCTGTCATCTGTCATGTGACATCTGTCATCTGTCATCTGTCATCTGTCATCTGACATCTGACATCGGTCATCTGTCATCTGTCATCTGTCACTTGTCATCTGTCATCTGTCATCTGTCATCTGTCATCTGTCATCTGTCATCTGTCATGTGACATCTGTCATTTGTCATCTGTCATCTGTCATCTGACATCTGACATCTGTCATCTGTCATCTGTCATCTGTCACTTGTCATCTGTCATCTGTCATCTGTCATCTGTCATCTGTCATCTGTAATGTGACATCTGTCATCTGTCATCTGTCATCTGTCATCTGACATCTGACATCTGTCATCTGTCATCTGTCATCTGTCACTTGTCATCTGTCATCTGTCATCTGTCATCTGTCATCCGTCATCTGTCACCTGTCATCTGTCATCTGTGATCTGTCATCTGTCATCTGTCATCTGTCATCTGTCATCTGTCATCTGTCATCTGTCATCTGTCATCTGTCATCTGTCATCTGTCATCTGTCATCTGTCATCTGTCATTTGTCATCTGTCATCTGTCACCTGTCATCTGTCATCTGTCATCTGTCATCTGTCATCTGTCATCTGACATCTGTCATCTGTCATCTGTCACCTGTTATCTGTCATCTGTCATCTGTCATCTGTCATCTGTCATCAGTCATCTGTCATCTGTCATCTGTCATTTGTCATCTGTCATCTGTCATCTGTCATCTGTCATCTGTCATCTGTCATCTGTCATCTGTCATCTGTCATCTGTCATCTGTCATCTGTCATCTGCCATCTGTCATCTGTCATCTGTCATCTGTCATCTGTCATCTGTCATCTGTCATCTGTCATCTGTCATCTGTCATATGTCGTCTGTCATCTGTCATCTGTCATCTGTGATCTGTCATCTTTCATCTGTCATCTGACATCTGTCATCTGTCATCTGTCATCTGTCACCTGTCATCTGTCATCTGTCATCTGTCATCTGTCATCTGTCATCTGTCATCTGTCATCTGTCATCTGTCATCTGTCATCTGTCATCTGTCATCTGTCATCTGTCATCTGTCATCTGTCATCTGTCATCTGTCATCTGTCATCTGTCATCTGTCATCTGTCATCTGTCATCTGTCATCTGTCATCTGTCATCTGTCATCTGACATCTGTCATCTGTCATCTGTCACCTGTCATCTGTCATCTGTCATCTGTCATCTGTCATTTGTCATCTGTCATCTGTCATCTGTCATCTGTCATCCGTCATCTGTCATCTGTCATCTGTCATCTGTCATCTGTCATCTGTCATCTGTCATCTGTCATCTGTCATCTGTCATCTGTCATCTGTCATCTGTCATCTGTCTTCTGTCATCTGTCATCTGTCATCTGTCATCTGTAATCTGTCAGCTGTCATCTGTCATCTGTCATCTGTCATCTGTCATGTGACACCTGTCATCTGTCATCTGTCATCTGTAATCTGTCAGCTGTCATCTGTCATCTGTCATCTGTCATCTGTCATCTGTCATCTGTCATCTGTCATCCGTCATCTGTCATCTGTCATCTGTCATCTGTCATCTGTCAACTGTCATCTGTCATCTGTCATCTGTCACCTGTCATCTGTCATTTGTCATTTGTCATCAGTCATGTGTCATCTGCCATCTGTCATCTTTCATCTGTCATCTGTCATCTGTCATCTGTCATGTGTCATCTGCCATCTGTCATCTTTCATCTGTCATCTGTCATCTGTCATCTGTCATCTGTCACCTGTCATCTGTCATCTGTCATCTGTCATCTGTCATCTGTCATCTGTCATCTGTCATCTGTCATCTATCATCTGTCATCTGTCATCTCTCATCTGTCATCTGTCATCTGTCATCTGTCAACTGTCATCTGTCATTTGTCATTTGTCATCTGTCATGTGTCATCTGCCATCTGTCATCTTTCATCTGTCATCTGTCATCTGTCATCTGTCATCTGTCATCTGTCATCTGTCACCTGTCATCTGTCATCTGTCATCTGTTATCTGTTATCTGTCATCTGTCATCTGTCATCTGTCATCTGTCATCTGTCATCTGTCATCTGTCATCTGTCATCTGTCATCTATCATCTGTCATCTGTCATCTGTCATCTGTCATCTGTCATCTGTCATCTGTCATCTGTCATCTGTCATCTGTCATTTGTCATTTGTCATCAGTCATGTGTCATCTGCCATCAGTCATCTTTCATCTGTCATCTCTCATCTGTCATCTGTCATCTGTCATCTGTCATCTGTCATCTGTCATCTGTCATCTGTCATCTGTCATCTGTCATCTGTCATCTATCATCTGTCATCTGTCATCTGTCATCTGTCATCTGTCATCTGTCATCTGTCATCTGTCATCTGTCATCTGTCATTTGTCATTTGTCATCAGTCATGTGTCATCTGCCATCTGTCATCTTTCATCTGTCATCTGTCATTTGTCATTTGTCATCTGTCATGTGTCATTAGCCATCTGTCATCTGTCATCTGTCATCTGTCATCTGTTATCTGTCATCTGTGATTTGTCATCTGTCATCTGTCATCTGCCATCTGTCATCTGTCATCTGTCATCTGTCATCTGTCATCTGTCATCTGTCATCTGTCATCTGTCATCTGTCATCTGTCACCTGTCATCTGTCATCTGTCATCTGTTATCTGTCATCTGTCATCTGTCATCTGTCATCTGTCATCTGTCATCTGTCATCTGTCATCTGTCATCTGTCATCTGTCATCTGTCATCTGTCATCTGTCATCTGTCATCTGTCATCTGTCATCTGTCATGTGTCATATGCCATCTGTCATCTTTCATCTGTCATCTGTCATCTGTCTTCTGTTATCTGTCATCTGTCATCTGCCATCTGTCATCTGTCATCTGTCATCTGTTATCTGTCATCTGTCATCTGCCATCTGTCATCTGTCATCTGTCATCTGTCATCTGTCATCTGTCATCTGTCATCTGTCATCTGTCATCTGTCATCTGTCATCTGTCATCTGTCATCTGTCATCTGTCATCTGTCATCTGTCATCTGTCATCTGTCACCTGTCATCTGTCATCTGTTATCTGTCATCTGTCATCTGTCATCTGTCATCTGTCAGCTGTCACCTGTCATGTTACATCTGTCATCTGTCATCTGTAATCTGTCATCTGTCATCTGTCATCTGACATCTGTCATCTGTCATCTGTCATCTGTCATCTGTCATCTGTCATCTGTCATCTGTCATCTGTCATCTATCATCTGTCATCTGTCATCTGTCATCTGTCATCTGTCATCTGTCATCTGTCATCTGTCATCTGTCATCTGTCATCTGTCACCTGTCATCTGTCATCTGTCATCTGTTATCTGTCATCTGTCATCTGTCATCTGTCACCTGTCATCTGTCATCTGTCATCTGTTATCTGTCATCTGTCATCTGTCATCTGTCATCTGTCATCTGTCATCTGTCATCTGTCATCTGTCATCTGTCATCTGTCATCTGTCACCTGTCATCTGTCATCTGTCATCTGTTATCTGTCATCTGTCATCTGTCATCTGTCATTTGTCAACTGTCATCTGTCATCTGTCATCTGTCATCTGTCATCTATCATCTGTCATCTGTCATCTGTCATCTGTCATCTATCATCTGTCATCTGTCATCTGTCATCTGTCATCTGTCATCTGTCATCTGTCATCTGTCATCTGTCACCTGTCATCTGTCATCTGTCATCTGTCATCTGTCATCTGTCATCTGTCATCTGTCACCTGTCATCTGTCATCTGTCATCTGTTATCTGTCATCTGTCATCTGTCATCTGTCATCTGTCAGCTGTCACCTGTCATGTTACATCTGTCATCTGTAATCTGTCATCTGTCATCTGTCATCTGACATCTGTCATCTGTCATCTGTCAACTGTCATCTGTCATCTGTCATCTGTCATCTGTCATCTGTCATCTGTTATCTGTCATCTATCATCTGTCATCTTTCATCTGTCATCTGTCATCTGTCATCTGTCATCTGTCATCTGTCATCTGTCATCTGTTATCTGTCATCTGTCATCTGTCATCTATCATCTATCATCTGTCATCTGTCATCTGTCATCTGACATCTGTCATTTGTCATCTGTCATCTGCCATCTGTCATCTGTCATCTGTCATCTGTCATCTGTCATCTGTCATCTGTCATCTGTCATCTGTCATCTGTCATCTGTCATCTGTCATCTGTCATCTGTCATCTGTCATCTGTCATCTTTCATCTGTTATCTGTCATCTGTCATCTGTCATCTGTCATCTGTCATCTGTCATCTGTCATCTGTCATTTGTCATTTGTCATCTGTCATGTGTCATATGCCATCTGTCATCTGCCATCTGTCATCTGTCATCTGTCATCTGTCATCTGTCATCTGTCGTCTGTCATCTGTCACCTGTCATCTGTCATCTGTTATCTGTCATCTGTCATCTGTCATCTGTCATCTGTCATCTGTCATCTGTCATCTGTCATCTGTCATCTGTCATCTGTCATCTGTCATCTGTCATCTGTCATCTGTCACCTGTCATCTGTCATCTGTCATCTGTCATCTGTCATCTGTCATCTGTTATCTGTCATCTGTCATCTGTCATCTGTCATCTGTCATCTGTCATCTGTCATCTGTCATCTGTTATCTGTCATCTGTCATCTTTCATCTGTCATCTGTCATCTGTTATCTGTCATCTGTCATTTGTCATCTGTCATCTGTCATCTGTCATCTGTCATCTGTCATCTGTCATCTGTCATCTGTCATCTGTCATCTGTCATCTGTCATCTGTCATCTGTCATCTGTCATCTGTCATCTGTCACCTGTCATCGGTCATATGTCATCTGTCATCTGTCATTTGTCATCTGTTATCTGTCATCTGTCATCTGTCATCTGTCATCTGTCATCTGTCATCTGTCATCTGTCATCTGTAATCTTCATCTGTCATCTGTCATCTGTCACCTGTCAACTGTCATCTGTCATCTGTCAATCGTCATCTGTCATCTGCCATCTGTCATCTGTCACCTGTCATGTTACATCTGTCATCTGTCATCTGTCATCTGACATCTGTCATCTGTCATCTGTCATCTGTCATCTGTCATCTGTCATCTGCCATCTGTCAGCTTTCATCTGTCATCTGTCATCTGTCATCTGTCACCTGTCATCTGTCATCTGTCATCTGTCATCTGTCATCTGTCATCTGTCACCTGTCATCTGTCATCTGTCATCTGTCATCTGTCATCTGGCATCTGTCATCTGTCATCTGTTATCTGTCATCTGTCATCTGTCATCTGTCATCTGTCATCTGTCATCTTCATCTGTCATCTGTCATCTGTCACCTGTCATCTGTCATCTGTCATCTGTCATCTGTCATCTGTCATCTGTCATCTGTCATCTGTCATATGTCGTCTGTCATCTGTCATCTGTCATTTGTCATTTGTCATCTGTCATGTGTCATCTGCCATCTGTCATCTTTCATCTGTCATCTGTCATCTGTCATCTGTCATCTGTCATCTGCCATCTGTCATCTGTCATCTGTAATCTGTCATCTGTCACCAGTCATCTGTCATCTGTCATGTGACATCTGTCATCTGTCATCTGTCATCTGTCATCTGTCATCTGTCATCTGTCATCTGTCATCTGTCATCTGTCATCTGTCACCTGTCATCTGTCATCTGTCATCTGTCATCTGTCATCTGTCACCTGTCATCTGTCATCTGTCATCTGTCATCTGTCATCTGTCATCTGTCATCTGTCATCTGTCATCTGTCAACTGTCATCTGTCATCTGTCATCTGTCATCTGTCACCTGTCATCTGTCATCTGTCATCTGTCATCTGTCATCTGTCATCTGTCATCTGTCATCTGTTATCTGTCATCTGTCATCTGTCATCTGTCATCTGTCATCTGTCATCTGTCATCTGTCATCTGCCATCTGTCATCTTTCATCTGTCATCTGTCATCTGTTATCTGTCATCTGTCATTTGTCATCTGTCATCTGTCATCTGTCATCTGTCACCTGTCATCGGTCATCTGTCATCTGTCATCTGTCATCTGTCATCTGTCATCTGTTGTCTGTCATCTGTCATCTGTCATCTGTCATCTGTCATCTGTCATCTGTCATCTGTCATCTGTCATCTGTCATCTGTCATCTGTCATCTGTCATCTGTCATCTGTAATCTTCATCTGTCATCTGTCATCTGTCACCTGTCAACTGTCATCTGTCATCTGTCATCCGTCATCTGTCATCTGCCATCTGTCATCTGTCACCTGTCATGTTACATCTGTCATCTGTCATCTGTCATCTGTCACCTGTCATCTGTCATCTGTCATCTGTCATCTGTCATCTGTCATCTGTCATCTGTCATCTGTCATCTGTCATCTGTCATCTGTCATCTGTCATCTGTCACCTGTCATCTGTCATCTGTCATCTGTTATCTGTCATCTGTCATCTGTCATCTGTCATTTGTCAACTGTCATCTGTCATCTGTCATCTGTCATCTGTCATCTATCATCTGTCATCTGTCATCTGTCATCTGTCATCTATCATCTGTCATCTGTCATCTGTCATCTGTCATCTGTCATCTGTCATCTGTCATCTGTCATCTGTCACCTGTCATCTGTCATCTGTCATCTGTCATCTGTCATCTGTCATCTGTCATCTGTCACCTGTCATCTGTCATCTGTCATCTGTTATCTGTCATCTGTCATCTGTCATCTGTCATCTGTCAGCTGTCACCTGTCATGTTACATCTGTCATCTGTAATCTGTCATCTGTCATCTGTCATCTGACATCTGTCATCTGTCATCTGTCAACTGTCATCTGTCATCTGTCATCTGTCATCTGTCATCTGTCATCTGTTATCTGTCATCTATCATCTGTCATCTTTCATCTGTCATCTGTCATCTGTCATCTGTCATCTGTCATCTGTCATCTGTCATCTGTTATCTGTCATCTGTCATCTGTCATCTATCATCTATCATCTGTCATCTGTCATCTGTCATCTGACATCTGTCATTTGTCATCTGTCATCTGCCATCTGTCATCTGTCATCTGTCATCTGTCATCTGTCATCTGTCATCTGTCATCTGTCATCTGTCATCTGTCATCTGTCATCTGTCATCTGTCATCTGTCATCTGTCATCTGTCATCTTTCATCTGTTATCTGTCATCTGTCATCTGTCATCTGTCATCTGTCATCTGTCATCTGTCATCTGTCATTTGTCATTTGTCATCTGTCATGTGTCATATGCCATCTGTCATCTGCCATCTGTCATCTGTCATCTGTCATCTGTCATCTGTCATCTGTCGTCTGTCATCTGTCACCTGTCATCTGTCATCTGTTATCTGTCATCTGTCATCTGTCATCTGTCATCTGTCATCTGTCATCTGTCATCTGTCATCTGTCATCTGTCATCTGTCATCTGTCATCTGTCATCTGTCATCTGTCACCTGTCATCTGTCATCTGTCATCTGTCATCTGTCATCTGTCATCTGTTATCTGTCATCTGTCATCTGTCATCTGTCATCTGTCATCTGTCATCTGTCATCTGTTATCTGTCATCTGTCATCTTTCATCTGTCATCTGTCATCTGTTATCTGTCATCTGTCATTTGTCATCTGTCATCTGTCATCTGTCATCTGTCATCTGTCATCTGTCATCTGTCATCTGTCATCTGTCATCTGTCATCTGTCATCTGTCATCTGTCATCTGTCATCTGTCATCTGTCACCTGTCATCGGTCATATGTCATCTGTCATCTGTCATTTGTCATCTGTTATCTGTCATCTGTCATCTGTCATCTGTCATCTGTCATCTGTCATCTGTCATCTGTCATCTGTAATCTTCATCTGTCATCTGTCATCTGTCACCTGTCAACTGTCATCTGTCATCTGTCAATCGTCATCTGTCATCTGCCATCTGTCATCTGTCACCTGTCATGTTACATCTGTCATCTGTCATCTGTCATCTGACATCTGTCATCTGTCATCTGTCATCTGTCATCTGTCATCTGTCATCTGCCATCTGTCAGCTTTCATCTGTCATCTGTCATCTGTCATCTGTCACCTGTCATCTGTCATCTGTCATCTGTCATCTGTCATCTGTCATCTGTCACCTGTCATCTGTCATCTGTCATCTGTCATCTGTCATCTGGCATCTGTCATCTGTCATCTGTTATCTGTCATCTGTCATCTGTCATCTGTCATCTGTCATCTGTCATCTTCATCTGTCATCTGTCATCTGTCACCTGTCATCTGTCATCTGTCATCTGTCATCTGTCATCTGTCATCTGTCATCTGTCATCTGTCATATGTCGTCTGTCATCTGTCATCTGTCATTTGTCATTTGTCATCTGTCATGTGTCATCTGCCATCTGTCATCTTTCATCTGTCATCTGTCATCTGTCATCTGTCATCTGTCATCTGCCATCTGTCATCTGTCATCTGTAATCTGTCATCTGTCACCAGTCATCTGTCATCTGTCATGTGACATCTGTCATCTGTCATCTGTCATCTGTCATCTGTCATCTGTCATCTGTCATCTGTCATCTGTCATCTGTCATCTGTCATCTGTCATCTGTCATCTGTCACCTGTCATCTGTCATCTGTCATCTGTCATCTGTCATCTGTCACCTGTCATCTGTCATCTGTCATCTGTCATCTATCATCTGTCATCTGTCATCTGTCATCTGTCATCTGTCAACTGTCATCTGTCATCTGTCATCTGTCATCTGTCACCTGTCATCTGTCATCTGTCATCTGTCATCTGTCATCTGTCATCTGTCATCTGTCATCTGTTATCTGTCATCTGTCATCTGTCATCTGTCATCTGTCATCTGTCATCTGTCATCTGTCATCTGCCATCTGTCATCTTTCATCTGTCATCTGTCATCTGTTATCTGTCATCTGTCATTTGTCATCTGTCATCTGTCATCTGTCATCTGTCACCTGTCATCGGTCATCTGTCATCTGTCATCTGTCATCTGTCATCTGTCATCTGTTGTCTGTCATCTGTCATCTGTCATCTGTCATCTGTCATCTGTCATCTGTCATCTGTCATCTGTCATCTGTCATCTGTCATCTGTCATCTGTCATCTGTAATCTTCATCTGTCATCTGTCATCTGTCACCTGTCAACTGTCATCTGTCATCTGTCATCCGTCATCTGTCATCTGCCATCTGTCATCTGTCACCTGTCATGTTACATCTGTCATCTGTCATCTGACATCTGTCATCTGTCATCTGTCATCTGCCATCTGTCATCTTTCATCTGTCATCTGTCATCTGTCATCTGTCATCTGTCATCTGTCATCTGTCATCTGTCATCTGTCATCTGTCATATGTCATCTGACATCTGACATCTGTCATCTGTCATCTGTCACCTGTTATCTGTCATCTGTCATCTGTCATCTGTCATTTGTCATCTGTCATCTGTCATCTGTCATCTGTCATCTGTCATCTGTCATCTGTCATCTGTCATCTGTCATCTGTCATCTGTCATCTGTCATCTGTCATCTGTCATCTGTCATCTGTCGTCTGTCATCTGTGATCTGTCATCTGTCATCTGTCATATGTCGTCTGTCATCTGTCATCTGTGATCTGTCATCTGTCATCTGACATCTGTCATCTGTCATCTGTCATCTGTCACCTGTCATCTGTCATCTGTCATCTGTCATCTGTCATCTGTCATCTGTCATCTGTCATCTGTCATCTGTCATCTGTCATCTGTCATCTGTCATCTGTCATCTGTCATCTGTTATCTGTCATCTGTCATCTGTCATCTGTCATCTGTCATCTGTCATCTGTCATCTGTCATCTGTCATCTGTCATCTGTCATCTGTCATCTGTGTTCTGTCATCTGTCATCTCTCATTTGTCATCTGTTATCTGTCATCTGTCATGTGACATCTGTCATCTGTCATCTGTCATCTTTCATCTGTCATCTGTCATGTGTCACCTGTGATGTGTCATTTCACATCTGTCATCTGTCATTTGTTATCTGTCATCTGTCATCTGTCATCTGTCATCTGTCATCTGTCATCTGTCATGTCACATCTGTCATCTGTCATTTGTCGTCTGTCATCTGTCATCTGTCATCTGTCATCTGTCAGCCGTCATCCGTCATCCGTCATCCGTCATCTGTCATCTGACATCTGTCATCTGTCATCTGTCATCTGTCACTTGTCATCTGTCATCTGTCATCTGTCATCTGTCATCTGTCATCTGTCATCTGACATCTGACATCTGTCATCTGTCATCTGTCATCTGTCACTTGTCATCTGTCATCTGTCATCTGTCATCTGTCATCTGTCATGTGACATCTGTCATCTGTCATCTGTCATCTGTCATCTGTCACCTGACATCTGACATCTGTCATCTGTCATCTGTCATCTGTCACTTGTCATCTGTCATCTGTCATCTGTCATCCGTCATCTGTCATCTGTCATCTGTCACCTGTCATCTGTCATCTGTGATCTGTCATCTGTCATCTGTCATCTGTCATCTGTCATCTGTCATCTGTCATCTGTCATCTGTCATCTGTCATCTGTCATCTGTCATCTGTCATCTGTCATCTGTCATCTGTCATCTGTCATCTGTCATCTGTCATCTGTCATCTGTCATCTGTCATCTGTCATCTGTCATCTGTCATCTGTCATCTGTCATCTGTCATCTGTCATCTGTCATCTGTCATCTGTAATCTGTCATCTGTCATCTGTCATCTGTCATCTGTCATCTGTCACCTGTCATCTGTCATCTGTGATCTGTCATCTGTCATTTGTTATCTGTCATCTGTCATCTGTCATCTGTCATCTGTCATCTGTCATCTGTCATCTGTCATCTGTCATCTGTCATCTCACATCTGTCATCTCACATCTGTCATCTGTCATCTGTCGTCTGTAATCTTTCATCTGTCATCTGTCATCCGTCATCCGTCATCCGTCGTCTGTCATCTGACATCTGTCATCTGTCATCTGTCATCTGTCACTTGTCATCTGTCATCTGTCATCTGTCATCTGTCATCTGTCATCTGTCATCTGTCATCTGTCATCTGTCATGTGACATCTGTCATCTGTCATCTGTCATCTGTCATCTGACATCTGTCATCTGTCATCTGTCATCTGTCATCTGTCATCTGTCATCTGTCATCTGTCATCTGTCATCTGTCATCTGTCATCTGTCATCTGTCATCTGTCATCTGTCATCTGTCATCTGTCATCTGTCATCTGTCATCTGTCATCTGTCATCTGTCATCTGTCATCTGACATCTGTCATCTGTCACCTGTCATCTGTCATCTGTGATCTGTCATCTGTCATCTGACATCTGACATCTGTCATCTGTCATCTGTCATCTGTCATCTGTCACCTGTCATCTGTCATCTGTCAACTGTCATCTGTCATCTGTCATCTGTCATCTGTCATCTGTCATCTGTCATCTGTCATCTGTCATCTGTCATCTGTCATCTGTCATCTGTAATCTGTCATCTGTCACCAGTCATCTGTCATCTGTCATGTGACATCTGTCATCAGTCATCTGTCATCTGTCATCTGTCATCTGTCATCTGTCATCCCACATCTGTCATCTGTCATCTGTTATCTGTCATCTGTCATCTGTCATCTGTCATCTGTCATCTGTCATCTGTCATCTGTCATCTGTCATCTGTCATGTGACATCTGTCATCTGTCATCTGTCATCTGTCATCTGACATCTGACATCGGTCATCTGTCATCTGTCATCTGTCACTTGTCATCTGTCATCTGTCATCTGTCATCTGTCATCTGTCATCTGTCATCTGTCATGTGACATCTGTCATTTGTCATCTGTCATCTGTCATCTGACATCTGACATCTGTCATCTGTCATCTGTCATCTGTCACTTGTCATCTGTCATCTGTCATCTGTCATCTGTCATCTGTCATCTGTAATGTGACATCTGTCATCTGTCATCTGTCATCTGTCATCTGACATCTGACATCTGTCATCTGTCATCTGTCATCTGTCACTTGTCATCTGTCATCTGTCATCTGTCATCTGTCATCCGTCATCTGTCACCTGTCATCTGTCATCTGTGATCTGTCATCTGTCATCTGTCATCTGTCATCTGTCATCTGTCATCTGTCATCTGTCATCTGTCATCTGTCATCTGTCATCTGTCATCTGTCATCTGTCATCTGTCATTTGTCATCTGTCATCTGTCACCTGTCATCTGTCATCTGTCATCTGTCATCTGTCATCTGTCATCTGACATCTGTCATCTGTCATCTGTCACCTGTTATCTGTCATCTGTCATCTGTCATCTGTCATCTGTCATCAGTCATCTGTCATCTGTCATCTGTCATTTGTCATCTGTCATCTGTCATCTGTCATCTGTCATCTGTCATCTGTCATCTGTCATCTGTCATCTGTCATCTGTCATCTGTCATCTGTCATCTGCCATCTGTCATCTGTCATCTGTCATCTGTCATCTGTCATCTGTCATCTGTCATCTGTCATCTGTCATCTGTCATATGTCGTCTGTCATCTGTCATCTGTCATCTGTGATCTGTCATCTTTCATCTGTCATCTGACATCTGTCATCTGTCATCTGTCATCTGTCACCTGTCATCTGTCATCTGTCATCTGTCATCTGTCATCTGTCATCTGTCATCTGTCATCTGTCATCTGTCATCTGTCATCTGTCATCTGTCATCTGTCATCTGTCATCTGTCATCTGTCATCTGTCATCTGTCATCTGTCATCTGTCATCTGTCATCTGTCATCTGTCATCTGTCATCTGTCATCTGTCATCTGTCATCTGACATCTGTCATCTGTCATCTGTCACCTGTCATCTGTCATCTGTCATCTGTCATCTGTCATTTGTCATCTGTCATCTGTCATCTGTCATCTGTCATCCGTCATCTGTCATCTGTCATCTGTCATCTGTCATCTGTCATCTGTCATCTGTCATCTGTCATCTGTCATCTGTCATCTGTCATCTGTCATCTGTCATCTGTCTTCTGTCATCTGTCATCTGTCATCTGTCATCTGTAATCTGTCAGCTGTCATCTGTCATCTGTCATCTGTCATCTGTCATCTGTCATGTGACACCTGTCATCTGTCATCTGTCATCTGTAATCTGTCAGCTGTCATCTGTCATCTGTCATCTGTCATCTGTCATCTGTCATCTGTCATCTGTCATCCGTCATCTGTCACCTGTCATCTGTCATCTGTCATCTGTCATCTGTCATCTGTCTTCTGTCATCTGTCATCTGTCATGTGACACCTGTCATCTGCCATCTGTCATCTGTCATCTGTCATCTGTCATCTGTCATCTGTCATCTGTCATCTGTCATCTGTCATCTGTCTTCTGTCATCTGTCATCTGTCATCTGTCATCTGTAATCTGTCAGCTGTCATCTGTCATCTGTCATCTGTCATCTGTCATGTGACACCTGTCATCTGTCATCTGTCATCTGTCATATGTCATCTGTCATCTGCCATCTGTCATCTGTCATCTGTCATCTGTCATCTGTCTTCTGTCATCTGTCATCTGTCATCTGTCATCTGTAATCTGTCAGCTGTCATCTGTCATCTGTCATCTGTCATCTGTCATGTGACACCTGTCATCTGTCATCTGTCATCTGTCATCTGTCATCTGTCATCTGTCATCTGTCATCTGTCATCTGTCATCTGTCATCCGTCATCTGTCATCTGTCATCTGTCATCTGTCATCTGTCATCTGTCATCTGTCATCTGTCATCTGTCATCTGTCATCTCTCATCTGTCATCTGTCTTCTGTCATCTGTCATCTGTCATCTGTCATCTGTAATCTGTCAGCTGTCATCTGTCATCTGTCATCTGTCATCTGTCATGTGACACCTGTCATCTGTCATCTGTCATCTGTCATCTGTCATCTGCCATCTGTCATCTTTCATCTGTCATCTGTCATCTGTTATCTGTCATCTGTCATTTGTCATCTGTCATCTGTCATCTGTCATCTGTCACCTGTCATCGGTCATCTGTCATCTGTCATCTGTCATCTGTCATCTGTCATCTGTTATCTGTCATCTGTCATCTGTCATCTGTCATCTGTCATCTGTCATCTGTCATCTGTCATCTGTCATCTGTCATCTGTCATCTGTCATCTGTCATCTGTCATCTGTCATCTGTAATCTTCATCTGTCATCTGTCATCTGTCACCTGTCAACTGTCATCTGTCATCTGTCATCCGTCATCTGTCATCTGCCATCTGTCATCTGTCACCTGTCATGTTACATCTGTCATCTGTCATCTGACATCTGTCATCTGTCATCTGTCATCTGCCATCTGTCATCTTTCATCTGTCATCTGTCATCTGTCATCTGTCATGTGTCATCTGTCATCTGTCATCTGTCATCTGTCATCTGTCATATGTCATCTGACATCTGTCATCTGTCATCTGTCACCTGTCATCTGTCATCTGTCATCTGTCATCTGTCATCTGTCATCTGTCATCTGTCATCTGTCATCTGTCATCTGTCATCTGTCATCTGTCATCTGTCATCTGTCATCTGTCATCTGTGATCTGTCATCTGTCATCTGTCATCTGTCATCTGTCATTTGTCATCTGTTATCTGCCATCTGTCATCTGTCATCTGTCATCTGTCATCTGTCATCTGTCATCTGTCATCTGTCATCTGTCATCTGTCATCTGTCATCTGTCATCCGTCATCCGTCATCCGTCGTCTGTCATCTGACATCTGTCATCTGTCATCTGTCATCTGTCACTTGTCATCTGTCATCTGTCATCTGTCATCTGTCATCTGTCATCTGTCATCTGTCATCTGTCATCTGTCATGTGACATCTGTCATCTGTCATCTGTCATCTGTCATCTGACATCTGTCATCTGTCATCTGTCATCTGTCATCTGTCATCTGTCATCTGTCATCTGTCATCTGTCATCTGTCATCTGTCATCTGTCATCTGTCATCTGTCATCTGTCATCTGTCATCTGTCATCTGTCATCTGTCATCTGTCATCTGTCATCTGACATCTGTCATCTGTCACCTGTCATCTGTCATCTGTGATCTGTCATCTGTCATCTGACATCTGACATCTGTCATCTGTCATCTGTCATCTGTCATCTGTCATCTGTCATCTGTCATCTGTCATCTGTCATCTGTCATCTGTCATCTGTAATCTGTCATCTGTCACCAGTCATCTGTCATCTGTCATGTGACATCTGTCATCAGTCATCTGTCATCTGTCATCTGTCATCTGTCATCTGTCATCCCACATCTGTCATCTGTCATCTGTTATCTGTCATCTGTCATCCGTCATCTGTCACCTGTCATCTGTCATCTGTCATCTGTCATCTGTCATCTGTCATCTGTCATCTGTCATCTGTCATCTTCATCTGGCACCTGTCATCTGTCATCTGTCATCTGTCATCTGTCATCTGTCATCTGTCATCTGTCATCTGTCATCTGTCATCTGTCATCTGACATCTGTCATCTGTCATCTGTCATCTGTCATCTGTCACCTGTCATCTGTCATCTGTCAACTGTCATCTGTCATCTGTCATCTGTCATCTGTCATCTGTCATCTGTCATCTGTCATCTGTCATCTGTCATCTGTCATCTGTCATCTGTAATCTGTCATCTGTCACCAGTCATCTGTCATCTGTCATGTGACATCTGTCATCAGTCATCTGTCATCTGTCATCTGTCATCTGTCATCTGTCATCCCACATCTGTCATCTGTCATCTGTTATCTGTCATCTGTCATCTGTCATCTGTCATCTGTCATCTGTCATCTGTCATCTGTCATCTGTCATCTGTCATGTGACATCTGTCATCTGTCATCTGTCATCTGTCATCTGACATCTGACATCGGTCATCTGTCATCTGTCATCTGTCACTTGTCATCTGTCATCTGTCATCTGTCATCTGTCATCTGTCATCTGTCATCTGTCATGTGACATCTGTCATTTGTCATCTGTCATCTGTCATCTGACATCTGACATCTGTCATCTGTCATCTGTCATCTGTCACTTGTCATCTGTCATCTGTCATCTGCCATCTGTCATCTGTCATCTGTCATCTGTCATCTGTCATCTGTCATCTGTCATCTGTCATCTGTCATATGTCGTCTGTCATCTGTCATCTGTCATTTGTGATCTGTCATCTTTCATCTGTCATCTGACATCTGTCATCTGTCATCTGTCATCTGTCACCTGTCATCTGTCATCTGTCATCTGTCATCTGTCATCTGTCATCTGTCATCTGTCATCTGTCATCTGTCATCTGTCATCTGTCATCTGTCATCTGTCATCTGTCATCTGTCATCTGTCATCTGTCATCTGTCATCTGTCATCTGTCATCTGTCATCTGTCATCTGTCATCTGTCATCTGTCATCTGTCATCTGTCATCTGTCATCTGTCATCTGTCATCTGTCATCTGTCATCTGACATCTGTCATCTGTCATCTGTCACCTGTCATCTGTCATCTGTCATCTGTCATCTGTCATTTGTCATCTGTCATCTGTCATCTGTCATCTGTCATCCGTCATCTGTCATTTGTCATCTGTCATCTGTCATCTGTCATCTGTCATCTGTCATCTGTCATCTGTCATCTGTCATCTGTCATCTGTCATCTGTCTTCTGTCATCTGTCATCTGTCATCTGTCATCTGTAATCTGTCAGCTGTCATCTGTCATCTGTCATCTGTCATCTGTCATGTGACACCTGTCATCTGTCATCTGTCATCTGTAATCTGTCAGCTGTCATCTGTCATCTGTCATCTGTCATCTGTCATCTGTCATCTGTCATCTGTCATCCGTCATCTGTCATCTGTCATCTGTCATCTGTCATCTGTCATCTGTCATCTGTCTTCTGTCATCTGTCATCTGTCATGTGACACCTGTCATCTGCCATCTGTCATCTGTCATCTGTCATCTGTAATCTGTCAGCTGTCATCTGTCATCTGTCATCTGTCATCTGTCATCTGTCATCTGTCATCTGTCATCTGTCATCTGTCATCTGTCATCTGTCATCTGTTATCTGTCATCTGTCATCTGTCATCTGTCATCTGTCATCTGTCATCTGTCATCTGTCATCTGTCATCTGTCATCTGTCAACTGTCATTTGTTATCTGTCATCTGTCATCTGTCATCTGTCATCTAAAATCTAAAATCTGTCATCTGTCATCTGTCATCTGTCATCTGTAATCTGTCAGCTGTCATCTGTCATCTGTCATCTGTCATCTGTCATGTGACACCTGTCATCTGTCATCTGTCATCTGTAATCTGTCAGCTGTCATCTGTCATCTGTCATCTGTCATCTGTCATCTGTCATCTGTCATCTGTCATCCGTCATCTGTCATCTGTCATCTGTCATCTGTCATCTGTCATCTGTCATCTGTCATCTGTCATCTGTCATGTGACACCTGTCATCTGTCATCTGTCATCTGTCATCTGTAATCTGTCAGCTGTCATCTGTCATCTGTCATCTGTCATCTGTCATCTGTCATCTGTCATCTGTCATCTGTCATCTGTCATCTGTCATCTGTCATCTGTCATCTGTCATCCGTCATCTGTCATCTGTCATCTGTCATCTGTCATCTGTCATCTGTCATCTGTCATCTGTCTTCTGTCATCTGTCATCTGTCATCTGTCATCTGTAATCTGTCAGCTGTCATCTGTCATCTGTCATCTGTCATCTGTCTTGTGACACCTGTCATCTGTCATCTGTCATCTGTAATCTGTCAGCTGTCATCTGTCATCTGTCATCTGTCATCTGTCATCTGTCATCTGTCATCTGTCATCCGTCATCTGTCATCTGTCATCTGTCATCTGTCATCTGTCATCTGTCATCTGTCTTCTGTCATCTGTCATCTGTCATGTGACACCTGTCATCTGTCATCTGTCATCTGTAATCTGTCAGCTGTCATCTGTCATCTGTCATCTGTCATCTGTCATCTGTCATCTGTCATCTGTCATCTGTCATCTGTCATCTGTCATCTGTTATCTGTCATCTGTCATCTGTCATCTGTCATCTGTCATCTGTCATCTGTCATATGTCGTCTGTCATCTGTCATCTGTCATCTGTGATCTGTGATCTGTGATCTGTCATCTGTCATCCGACATCTGTCATCTGTCATCTGTCACCTGTCATCTGTCATCTGTCATCTGTCATCTGTCATCTGTCATCTGTCATCTGTCATCTGTCATCTGTCATCTGTCATCTGTCATCTGTCATCTGTCATCTGTGTTCTGTCATCTGTCATCTGTCATTTGTCATCTGTTATCTGTCATCTGTCATCTGTCATGTGACACCTGCCATCTGTCATCTGTTATCTGTCATCTGTCATCTGTCATCTGTCATCTGTCATCTGTCATCTGTCATCTGTCATCTGTCATCTGTCATCTGTCATCTGTCATCTGTCATTTGTCATCTTTCATCTATCATCTGTCTTCTGTCACCTGTCATGTGACACCTGTCATCTGTCATTTGACATCTGTCATCTGTCATCCGTCATCTGTCATCTGTCATCTGTTATCTGTCATCTGTCATCTGTCATCTGTTATCTGTCATCTGTCATCTGTCATCTGTCATCTGTCATCTGTCATCTGTCATCTGTCATCTGTCATCTGTCATCTGTCATCTGTCATCTGTCATCTGTCATCTGTCATCTTTCATCTGTCATCTGTCATCTGTCATCTGTCATCTGTCATCTGTCATCTGTCATCTGTCATCTGTCATCTGTCATCTGTCATCTGTCATCTGTCATCTGTCATCTGTCATCTGTCATCTGTCATCTGTCATCTGTCATCTGTCATCTGTCATCTGTCATCTGTCATCTGTCATCTGTCATCTGTCATCTGTCATCTGTCATCTGTCATCTGTCATCTGTCATCTGTCATCTGTCATCTGTCATCTGACATCTGTCATCTGTCATCTGTCACCTGTCATCTGTCATCTGTCATCTGTCATCTGTCATCTGTCATCTGTCATCTGTCATCTGTCATCTGTCATCTGTCATCTGTCATCTGTCATCTGTCATCTGTCATCTGTGATCTGTCATCAGTCATCTGTCATCTGTCATCTGTCATCTGTCATCTGTCATCTGTCATCTGTCATTTGTCATCTTTCATCTATCATCTGTCTTCTGTCACCTGTCATGTGACACCTGTCATCTGTCATTTGACATCTGTCATCTGTCACCTGTCATCTGTCATCTGTCATCTGTCATCTGTCATCTGTCATCTGTCATCTGTCATCTGACATCTGTCATCTGTCATCTGTCACCTGTCATCTGTCATCTGTCATCTGTCATTTGTCATCTGTCATATGTCATCTGTCATCTGTCATCTGTCATCTGTCATCTGTCATCTGTCATCTGTCATCTGTCATCTGTCATCTGTCATCTGTCATCTGTCATCTGTTATCTGTCATCTGTCATCTGTCATCTGTCATCTGTCATCTGTCATCTGTCATTTGTCATCTTTCATCTATCATCTGTCATCTGTCATCTGTCATCTGTCATCTGACATCTGTCATCTGTCATCTGTCATCTGTCATCTGTCATCTGTCATCTGTCATCTGTCATCTGTCATCTGTCATCTGTGATCTGTCATCAGTCATCTGTCATCTGTCATCTGTCATCTGTCATCTGTCATCTGTCATCTGTCATTTGTCATCTTTCATCTATCATCTGTCTTCTGTCACCTGTCATGTGACACCTGTCATCTGTCATTTGACATCTGTCATCTGTCATCTGTCACCTGTCATCTGTCATCTGTCATCTGTCATCTGTCATCTGTCATCTGTCATCTGTCATCTGACATCTGTCATCTGTCATCTGTCACCTGTCATCTGTCATCTGTCATCTGTCATTTGTCATCTGTCATATGTCATCTGTCATCTGTCATCTGTCATCTGTCATCTGTCATCTGTCATCTGTCATCTGTCATCTGTCATCTGTGATCTGTCATCAGTCATCTGTCATCTGTCATCTGTCATCTGTCATCTGTCATCTGTCATCTGTCATTTGTCATCTTTCATCTATCATCTGTCTTCTGTCACCTGTCATGTGACACCTGTCATCTGTCATTTGACATCTGTCATCTGTCATCTGTCATCTGTCATCTGACATCTGTCATCTGTCATCTGTCACCTGTCATCTGTCATCTGTCATCTGTCATCTGTCACCTGTCATCTGTCATCTGTCATCTGTCATTTGTCATCTGTCATATGTCATCTGTCATCTGTCATCTGTCATCTGTCATCTGTCATCTGTCATCTGTCATCTGTCATCTGTCATCTGTCATCTGTCATCTGTCATCTGTCATCTGTCATCTGTCATCTGTCATCTGTCATCTGTCATCTGTCATTTGTCATCTTTCATCTATCATCTGTCTTCTGTCACCTGTCATGTGACACCTGTCATCTGTCATTTGACATCTGTCATCTGTCATCTGTCACCTGTCATCTGTCATCTGTCATCTGTCATCTGTCATCTGTCATCTGTCATCTGTCATCTGACATCTGTCATCTGTCATCTGTCACCTGTCATCTGTCATCTGTCATCTGTCATTTGTCATCTGTCATATGTCATCTGTCATCTGTCATCTGTCATCTGTCATCTGTCATCTGTCATCTGTCATCTGTCATCTGTCATCTGTCATCTGTCATCTGTCATCTGTCATCTGTTATCTGTCATCTGTCATCTGTCATCTGTCATCTGTCATCTGTCATCTGTCATATGTCGTCTGTCATCTGTCATCTGTCATCTGTGATCTGTGATCTGTCATCTATCATCTGTCATCTGACATCTGTCATCTGTTCTCTGTCACCTGTCATCTGTCATCTGTCATCTGTCATCTGTCATCTGTCATCTGTCATCTGTCATCTGTCATCTGTGTTCTGTCATCTGTCATCTGTCATCTGTCATTTGTCATCTGTTATCTGTCATCTGACATCTGTCATCTGTCATCTGTCACCTGTCATCTGTCATCTGTCATCTGTCATCTGTCATCTGTCATCTGACATCTGTCATCTGTCATCTGTCACCTGTCATCTGTCATCTGTCATCTGTCATCTGTCATCTGTCATCTGTCATCTGTCATCTGTCATCTGTCATCTGTCATCTGTCATCTGTCATCTGTCATCTGTCATCTGTCATCTGTCATCTGTCATCTGTCATCTGTCATCTGTCATCTGTCATCTGTCATCTGTCATCTGTCATCTGTCATCTGTCATCTGTCATCTGTCATCTGTCATCTGACATCTGTCATCTGTCATCTGTCACCTGTCATCTCTCATCTGTCAACTGTCATCTGTCATCTGTCATCTGTCATCTGTCATCTGTCATCTGTCATCTGTCATCTGTCATCTGTCATCTGTGATCTGTCATCTGTCATCTGTCATCTGTCATCTGACATCTGTCATCTGACATCTGTCATCTGTCACCTGTCATCTGTCATCTGTCATCTGTCATCTGTCATCTGTCATCTGTCATCTGTCATCTGTCATCTGTCATCTGTCATCTGTCATCTGTCATCTGTCATCTGACATCTGTCATCTGTCATCTGTCACCTGTCATCTGTCATCTGTCATCTGTCACATGTCATCTGTCATCTGTCATCTGTCATCTGTCATCTGTCATCTGACATCTGTCATCTGTCATCTGTCACCTGTCATCTGTCATCTGTCATCTGTCATTTGTCATCTGTCAGATGTCATCTGTCATCTGTCATCTGTCATCTGTCATCTGTCATCTGTCATCTGTCATCTGTCATCTGTCATCTGTCATCTGTTATCTGTCATCTGTCATCTGTCATCTGTCATCTGTCATCTGTCATCTGTCATCTGTCATATGTCGTCTGTCATCTGTCATCTATCATCTGTCATCTGTGATCTGTGATCTGTGATCTGTCATCTATCATCCGACATCTGTCATCTGTCATCTGTCACCTGTCATCTGTCATCTGTCATCTGTCATCTGTCATCTGTCATCTGTCATCTGTCATCTGTCATCTGTCATCTGTCATCTGTCATCTGTCATCTGTCATCTGTGTTCTGTCATCTGTCATCTGTCATCTGTCAACTGTCATCTGTCATCTGTCATCTGTCATCTGTCATCTGTCATCTGTCATCTGTCATCTGTCATCTGTCATCTGTCATCTGTCATCTGTCATCTGTCATCTGTCATCTGTCATCTGACATCTGTCATCTGTCATCTGTCACCTGTCATCTGTCATCTGTCATCTGTCATCTGTCATCTGTCATCTGTCATCTGTCATCTGTCATCTGTCATCTGTCATCTGTCATCTGTCATCTGTCATCTGTCATCTGTCATCTGTCATCTGTGATCTGTCATCAGTCATCTGTCATCTGACATCTGTCATCTGACATCTGTCATCTGTCACCTGTCATCTGTCATCTGTCATCTGTCATCTGTCATCTGTCATCTGTCATCTGTCATCTGACATCTGTCATCTGTCATCTGTCACCTGTCATCTGTCATCTGTCATCTGTCATCTGTCATCTGTCATCTGTCATCTGTCATCTGTCATCTGTCATCTGTCATCTGTCATCTGTCATCTGTCATCTGTCATCTGTCATCTGTCATCTGTCATCTGTGATCTGTCATCAGTCATCTGTCATCTGACATCTGTCATCTGACATCTGTCATCTGTCACCTGTCATCTGTCATCTGTCATCTGTCATCTGTCATCTGTCATCTGTCATCTGTCATCTGTCATCTGACATCTGTCATCTGTCATCTGTCACCTTTCATCTGTCATCTGTCATCTGTCATTTGTCATCTGTCATATGTCATCTGTCATCTGTCATCTGTCATCTGTCATCTGTCATCTGTCATCTGTCATCTGTCATCTGTCATCTGTCATCTGTTATCTGTCATCTGTCATCTGTCATCTGTCATCTGTCATCTGTCATCTGTCATATGTCGTCTGTCATCTGTCATCTGTCATCTGTGATCTGTGATCTGTCATCTGTCATCTGTCATCTGACATCTGTCATCTGTTCTCTGTCACCTGTCATCTGTCATCTGTCATCTGTCATCTGTCATCTGTCATCTGTCATCTGTCATCTGTCATCTGTGTTCTGTCATCTGTCATCTGTCATCTGTCATTTGTCATCTGTTATCTGTCATCTGTCATCTGACATCTGTCATCTGACATCTGTCATCTGTCATCTGTCACCTGTCCTCTGTCATCTGTCATCTGTCATCTGTCATCTGTCATCTGTCATCTGACATCTGTCATCTGTCATCTGTCACCTGTCATCTGTCATCTGTCATCTGTCATCTGTCATCTGTCATCTGTCATCTGTCATCTGTCATCTGTCATCTGTCATCTGTCATCTGTCATCTGTCATCTGTCATCTGTCATCTGTCATCTGTCATCTGTCATCTGTCATCTGTCATCTGTCATCTGTCATCTGTCATCTGTCATCTGTCATCTGTCATCTGTCATCTGTCATCTGTCATCTGTCATCTGTCATCTGTCATCTGTCATCTGTCATCTGACATCTGTCATCTGTCATCTGTCACCTGTCATCTGTCATCTGTCATCTGTCATCTGTCATCTGTCATCTGTCATCTGTCATCTGTCATCTGTCATCTGTCATCTGTCATCTGTCATCTGTCATCTGTCATCTGTCATCTGTGATCTGTCATCTGTCATCTGTCATCTGTCATCTGACATCTGTCATCTGACATCTGTCATCTGTCACCTGTCATCTGTCATCTGTCATCTGTCATCTGTCATCTGTCATCTGTCATCTGTCATCTGACATCTGTCATCTGTCATCTGTCACCTGTCATCTGTCATCTGTCATCTGTCATTTGTCATCTGTCATATGTCATCTGTCATCTGTCATCTGTCATCTGACATCTGTCATCTGACATCTGTCATCTGTCACATGTCATCTGTCATCTGTCATCTGTCATCTGTCATCTGTCATCTGTCATCTGTCATCTGACATCTGTCATCTGTCATCTGTCACCTGTCATCTGTCATCTGTCATCTGTCATTTGTCATCTGTCAGATGTCATCTGTCATCTGTCATCTGTCATCTGTCATCTGTCATCTGTCATCTGTCATCTGTCATCTGTCATCTGTTATCTGTCATCTGTCATCTGTCATCTGTCATCTGTCATCTGTCATCTGTCATCTGTCATATGTCGTCTGTCATCTGTCATCTGTCATCTGTCATCTGTGATCTGTGATCTGTGATCTGTCATCTATCATCCGACATCTGTCATCTGTCATCTGTCACCTGTCATCTGTCATCTGTCATCTGTCATCTGTCATCTGTCATCTGTCATCTGTCATCTGTCATCTGTCATCTGTCATCTGTCATCTGTCATCTGTCATCTGTCATCTGTCATCTGTCATCTGTCATCTGTCATCTGTGTTCTGTCATCTGTCATCTGTCATCTGTCAACTGTCATCTGTCATCTGTCATCTGTCATCTGTCATCTGTCATCTGTCATCTGTCATCTGTCATCTGTGTTCTGTCATCTGTCATTTGTCATCTGTTATCTGTCATCTGTCATCTGTCATCTGTCATCTGTCATCTGTCATCTGTCATCTGTCATCTGTCATCTGTCATCTGTCATCTGTCATCTGTCACCTGTCATCTGTCATCTGTCATCTGTCATCTGTCATCTGACATCTGTCATCTGTCATCTGTCACCTGTTATCTGTCATCTGTCATCTGTCATCTGTCATCTGTCATCTGTCATTTGTCATCTGTCATCTGTCATCTGTCATCTGTCATCTGTCATCTGTCATCTGTCATCTGTCATCTGTCATCTGTCATCTGTCATCTGTCATCTGTCATCTGTCATCTGTCATCTGTCATCTGTCATCTGTCATCTGTCATATGTCGTCTGTCATCTGTCATCTGTCATCTGTGATCTGTCATCTGTCATCTGTCATCTGACATCTGTCATCTGTCATCTGTCATCTGTCACCTGTCATCTGTCATCTCTCATCTGTCATCTGTCATCTGTCATCTGTCATCTGTCATCTGTCATCTGTCATCTGTCATCTGTCATCTGTCATCTGTCATCTGTCATCTGTCATCTGTCATCTGTCATCTGTCATCTGTCATCTGTCATCTGTCATCTGTGTTCTGTCATCTGTCATCTGTCATTTGTCATCTGTTATCTGTCATCTGTCATGTGACATCTGTCATCTGTCATCTGTCATCTTTCATCTGTCATCTGTCATGTGTCACCTGTGATGTGTCATTTCACATCTGTCATCTGTCATTTGTTATCTGTCATCTGTCATCTGTCATCTGTCATCTGTCATCTGTCATCTGTCATCTGTCATGACACATCTGTCATCTGTCATTTGTCGTCTGTCATCTGTCATCTGTCATCTGTCATCTGTCAGCCGTCATCCGTCATCCGTCATCTGTCATCTGACATCTGTCATCTGTCATCTGTCATCTGTCACTTGTCATCTGTCATCTGTCATCTGTCATCTGTCATCTGTCATCTGTCATCTGTCATCTGTCATCTGTCATCTGACATCTGACATCTGTCATCTGTCATCTGTCATCTGTCACTTGTCATCTGTCATCTGTCATCTGTCATCTGTCATCTGTCATGTGACATCTGTCATCTGTCATCTGTCATCTGTCACCTGACATCTGACATCTGTCATCTGTCATCTGTCATCTGTCACTTGTCATCTGTCATCTGTCATCTGTCATCTGTCATCTGTCATCTGTCATCTGTCATCTGTCATCTGTCATCTGTCATCTGTCATCTGTCATCTGTCATCTGTCATCTGTCATCTGTCATCTGTCATCTGTCATCTGTCATCTGTCATCTGTCATCTGTCATCTGTCATCTGTCTTCTGTCATCTGTCATCTGTCATCTGTCATCTGTCATCTGACATCTGTCATCTGTCATCTGTCACCTGTCATCTGTCATCTGTCATCTGTCATCTGTCATCTGTCATCTGTCATCTGTCATCTGTCATCTGTCATCTGTCATCTGTCATCTGTCATCTGTCATCTGTCATCTGTCATCTGTCATCTGTCATCTGTGATCTGTCATCTGTCATCTGTCATCTGTCATCTGACATCTGTCATCTGACATCTGTCATCTGTCACCTGTCATCTGTCATCTGTCATCTGTCATCTGTCATCTGTCATCTGTCATCTGTCATCTGTCATCTGTCATCTGACATCTGTCATCTGTCATCTGTCACCTGTCATCTGTCATCTGTCATCTGTCATTTGTCATCTGTCATATGTCATCTGTCATCTGTCATCTGTCATCTGTCATCTGACATCTGTCATCTGACATCTGTCATCTGTCACCTGTCATCTGTCATCTGTCATCTGTCATCTGTCATCTGTCATCTGTCATCTGTCATCTGTCATCTGTCATCTGTCATCTGTCATCTGTCATCTGTCATCTGTCATCTGACATCTGTCATCGGTCATCTGTCACCTGTCATCTGTCATCTGTCATCTGTCATTTGTCATCTGTCATATGTCATCTGTCATCTGTCATCTGTCATCTGTCATCTGTCATCTGTCATCTGTCATCTGTCATCTGTCATCTGTCATCTGTTATCTGTCATCTGTCATCTGTCATCTGTCATCTGTCATCTGTCATCTGTCATCTGTGATCTGTGATCTGTGATCTGTCATCTGTCATCTGACATCTGTCATCTGTCATCTGTCACCTGTCATCTGTCATCTGTCATCTGTCATCTGTCATCTGTCATCTGTCATCTGTCATCTGTCATCTGTCATCTGTCATCTGTCATCTGTGTTCTGTCATATGTCATCTGTCATCTGTCACCTGTCATCTGTCATCTGTCATCTGTCATCTGTCATCTGTCATCTGTCATCTGTCATCTGTCATCTGTCATCTGTCATCTGTCATCTGTCATCTGTGTTCTGTCATCTGTCATCTGTCATTTGTCATCTGTTATCTGTCATCTGTCATCTGTCATCTGTCATCTGTCATCTGTCATCTGTCATCTGTCATCTGTCATCTGTCATCTGTCATCTGTCATCTGTCATCTGTCATCTGTCATCTGTCATCTGTCATCTGTCACCTGTCATCTGTCATCTGTCATCTGTCATCTGTCATCTGTCATCTGACATCTGACATCTGTCATCTGTCATCTGTCACCTGTTATCTGTCATCTGTCATCTGTCATCTGTCATTTGTCATCTGTCATCTGTTATCTGTCATCTGTCATCTGTCATCTGTCATCTGTCATCTGTCATCTGTCATCTGTCATCTGTCATCTGTCATCTGTCATCTGTCATCTGTCATCTGTCATCTGTCATCTGTCATATGTCGTCTGTCATCTGTCATCTGTCATCTGTGATCTGTCATCTGTCATCTGTCATCTGACATCTGTCATCTGTCATCTGTCATCTGTCACCTGTCATCTGTCATCTGTCATCTGTCATCTGTCATCTGTCATGTGTCACCTGTGATGTGTCATTTCACATCTGTCATCTGTCATTTGTTATCTGTCATCTGTCATCTGTCATCTGTCATCTGTCATCTGTCATGTCACATCTGTCATCTTTCATCTGTCACCTGTCATCTGTCATCTGTCATCTGTCATCTGTCATCTGTCATCTGTCATCTGTCATCTGTCATCTGTCATCTGTCATCTGTCATCTGTGTTCTGTCATATGTCATCTGTCATCTGTCACCTGTCATCTGTCATCTGTCATCTGTCATCTGTCATCTGTCATCTGTCATCTGTCATCTGTCATCTGTCATCTGTCATCTGTCATCTGTCATCTGTGTTCTGTCATCTGTCATTTGTCATTTGTTATCTGTCATCTGTCATCTGTCATCTGTCATCTGTCATCTGTCATCTGTCATCTGTCATCTGTCATCTGTCATCTGTCATCTGTCATCTGTCATCTGTCATCTGTCATCTGTCATCTGTCACCTGTCATCTGTCATCTGTCATCTGTCATCTGTCATCTGTCATCTGACATCTGACATCTGTCATCTGTCATCTGTCACCTGTTATCTGTCATCTGTCATCTGTCATCTGTCATCTGTCATTTGTCATCTGTCATCTGTCATCTGTCATCTGTCATCTGTCATCTGTCATCTGTCATCTGTCATCTGTCATCTGTCATCTGTCATCTGTCATCTGACATCTGTCATCGGTCATCTGTCACCTGTCATCTGTCATCTGTCATCTGTCATTTGTCATCTGTCATATGTCATCTGTCATCTGTCATCTGTCATCTGTCATCTGTCATCTGTCATCTGTCATCTGTCATCTGTCATCTGTCATCTGTCATCTGTGTTCTGTCATATGTCATCTGTCATCTGTCACCTGTCATCTGTCTTCTGTCATCTGTCATCTGTCATCTGTCATCTGTCATCTGTCATCTGTCATCTGTCATCTGTCATCTGTCATCTGTCATCTGTCATCTGTGTTCTGTCATCTGTCATCTGTCATTTGTCATCTGTTATCTGTCATCTGTCATCTGTCATCTGTCATCTGTCATCTGTCATCTGTCATCTGTCATCTGTCATCTGTCATCTGTCATCTGTCATCTGTCATCTGTCATTTGTCATCTGTTATCTGTCATCTGTCATCTGTCATCTGTCATCTGTCATCTGTCATCTGTCATCTGTCATCTGTCATCTGTCATCTGTCATCTGTCATCTGTCATCTGTCATCTGTCATCTGTCATCTGTCATCTGTCATCTGTCATCTGTCATCTGTCATCTGTCATCTGTCATCTGTCATCTGTCATCTGTCATCTGTCATCTGTCATCTGTCATCTGTCATCTGTCATCTGTCATCTGTCATCTGTCATCTGTCATCTGTCATCTGTCATCTGTCATCTGTCATCTGACATCTGTCATCTGTCATCTGTCATCTGTCACCTGTCATCTGTCATCTGTCATCTGTCATCTGTCATCTGTCATCTGTCATCTGTCATCTGTCATCTGTCATCTGTCATCTGTCATCTGTCATCTGTCATCTGTCATCTGTGATCTGTCATCTGTCATCTGTCATCTGTCATCTGACATCTGTCATCTGACATCTGTCATCTGTCACCTGTCATCTGTCATCTGTCATCTGTCATCTGTCATCTGTCATCTGTCATCTGTCATCTGTCATCTGACATCTGTCATCTGTCATCTGTCACCTGTCATCTGTCATCTGTCATTTGTCATCTGTCATATGTCATCTGTCATCTGTCATCTGTCATCTGTCATCTGACATCTGTCATCTGACATCTGTCATCTGTCACCTGTCATCTGTCATCTGTCATCTGTCATCTGTCATCTGTCATCTGTCATCTGTCATCTGACATCTGTCATCTGTCATCTGTCACCTGTCATCTGTCATCTGTCATCTGTCATTTGTCATCTGTCATATGTCATCTGTCATCTGTCATCTGTCATCTGTCATCTGTCATCTGTCATCTGTCATCTGTCATCTGTCATCTGTTATCTGTCATCTGTCATCTGTCATCTGTCATCTGTCATGTGTCACCTGTGATGTGTCATTTCACATCTGTCATCTGTCATTTGTTATCTGTCATCTGTCATCTGTCATCTGTCATCTGTCATCTGTCATCTGTCATGTCACATCTGTCATCTGTCATCTGTCACCTGTCATCTGTCATCTGTCATCTGTCATCTGTCATCTGTCATCTGTCATCTGTCATCTGTCATCTGTCATCTGTCATCTGTCATCTGTCATCTGTCATCTGTCATCTGTGTTCTGTCATATGTCATCTGTCACCTGTCATCTGTCATCTGTCATCTGTCATCTGTCATCTGTAATCTGTCATCTGTCATCTGTCATCTGTCATCTGTCATCTGTCATCTGTCATCTGTCATCTGTCATCTGTGTTCTGTCATCTGTCATTTGTCATCTGTTATCTGTCATCTGTCATCTGTCATCTGTCATCTGTCATCTGTCATCTGTCATCTGTCATCTGTCATCTGTCATCTGTCATCTGTCATCTGTCATCTGTCATCTGTCATCTGTCATCTGTCATCTGTCATCTGTCATCTGTCATCTGTCATCTGACATCTGTCATCTGTCATCTGTCACCTGTCATCTGTCATCTGTCATCTGTCATTTGTCATCTGTCATATGTCATCTGTCATCTGTCATCTGTCATCTGTCATCTGTCATCTGTCATCTGTCATCTGTCATCTGTCATCTGTCATCTGTTATCTGTCATCTGTCATCTGTCATCTGTCATCTGTCATCTGTCATATGTCGTCTGTCATCTGTCATCTGTCATCTGTGATCTGTGATCTGTGATCTGTCATCTGTCATCTGACATCTGTCATCTGTCATCTGTCACCTGTCATCTGTCATCTGTCATCTGTCATCTGTCATCTGTCATCTGTCATCTGTCATCTGTCATCTGTCATCTGTCATCTGTCATCTGTCATCTGTCATCTGTCATCTGTCATCTGTCATCTGTCATCTGTCATCTGTCATCTGTCATCTGTCATCTGTCATCTGTCATCTGTCATCTGTGTTCTGTCATCTGTCATCTGTCATTTGTCATCTGTTATCTGTCATCTGTCATGTGACATCTGTCATCTGTCATCTGTCATCTGTCATCTGTCATCTGTCATCTGTCATCTGTCATCTGTCATCTGTCATCTGTCATCTGTCATCTGTCATCTGTCATCTGTCACCTGTCATCTGTCATCTGTCATCTGTCATCTGTCATCTGTCATCTGACATCTGACATCTGTCATCTGTCATCTGTCACCTGTTATCTGTCATCTGTCATCTGTCATCTGTGATCTGTCAGCTGTCATCTGACATCTGTCACCTGTCATCTGTCATCTGTCATCTGTCATCTGTCATCTGTCATCTGTCATCTGTCATCTGTCATCTGTCATCTGTCATCTGTCATCTGTCATCTGTCATCTGTCATCTGTCATCTGTCATCTGTCATCTGTCATCTGTCATCTGTGTTCTGTCATCTGTCATCTGTCATTTGTCATCTGTTATCTGTCATCTGTCATGTGACATCTGTCATCTGTCATCTGTCATCTTTCATCTGTCATCTGTCATGTGTCACCTGTGATGTGTCATTTCACATCTGTCATCTGTCATTTGTTATCTGTAATCTGTCATCTGTCATCTGTCATCTGTCATCCGTCATCTGTCATCTGACATCTGTCATCTGTCATCTGTCATCTGTCACTTGTCATCTGTCATCTGTCATCTGTCATCTGTCATCTGTCATCTGTCATCTGTCATCTGTCATCTGACATCTGACATCTGTCATCTGTCATCTGTCATCTGTCACTTGTCATCTGTCATCTGTCATCTGTCATCTGTCATCTGTCATGTGACATCTGTCATCTGTCATCTGTCATCTGTCATCTGTCACCTGACATCTGACATCTGACATTTGACATCTGTCATCTGTCATCTGTCATCTGTCACTTGTCATCTGTCATCTGTCATCTGTCATCTGTCATCTGTCATTTGTCATCTGTCATCTGTCATCTGTCATCTGTCATCTGTCATCTGTCATCTGTCATCTGTCATCTGTCATCTGTCATCTGTCATCTGTCATCTGTCATCTGTCATCTGTCATCTGTCATCTGTCATCTGTCATCTGTCATCTGTCATCTGTCATCTGTCATCTGACATCTGTCATCTGTCATCTGTCACCTGTCATCTGTCATCTGTCATCTGTCATCTGTCATCTGTCATCTGTCATCTGTCATCTGTCATCTGTCATCTGTCATCTGTCATCTGTCATCTGTCATCTGTCATCTGTCATCTGTGATCTGTCATCTGTCATCTGTCATCTGTCATCTGACATCTGTCATCTGACATCTGTCATCTGTCACCTGTCATCTGTCATCTGTCATCTGTCATCTGTCATCTGTCATCTGTCATCTGTCATCTGTCATCTGTCATCTGTCATCTGTCATCTGACATCTGTCATCTGTCATCTGTCACCTGTCATCTGTCATCTGTCATCTGTCATTTGTCATCTGTCATATGTCATCTGTCATCTGTCATCTGTCATCTGTCATCTGACATCTGTCATCTGACATCTGTCATCTGTCACCTGTCATCTGTCATCTGTCATCTGTCATCTGTCATCTGTCATCTGTCATCTGTCATCTGTCATCTGACATCTGTCATCTGTCATCTGTCACCTGTCATCTGTCATCTGTCATCTGTCATTTGTCATCTGTCATATGTCATCTGTCATCTGTCATCTGTCATCTGTCATCTGTCATCTGTCATCTGTCATTTGTCATCTGTCATCTGTCATCTGACATCTGTCATCTGTCATCTGTCACCTGTCATCTGTCATCTGTCATCTGTCATTTGTCATCTGTCATATGTCATCTGTCATCTGTCATCTGTCATCTGTCATCTGTCATCTGTCATCTGTCATCTGTCATCTGTCATCTGTCATCTGTCATCTGTTATCTGTCATCTGTCATCTGTCATCTGTCATATGTCGTCTGTCATCTGTCATCTGTCATCTGTCATCTGTGATCTGTGATCTGTGATCTGTCATCTATCATCCGACATCTGTCATCTGTCATCTGTCACCTGTCACCTGTCATCTGTCATCTGTCATCTGTCATCTGTCATCTGTCATCTGTCATCTGTCATCTGTCATCTGTCATCTGTCATCTGTCATCTGTCATCTGTCATCTGTCATCTGTCATCTGTGTTCTGTCATCTGTCATCTGTCATCTGTCACCTGTCATCTGTCATCTGTCATCTGTCATCTGTCATCTGTCATCTGTCATCTGTCATCTGTCATCTGTCATCTGTCATCTGTGTTCTGTCATCTGTCATCTGTCATTTGTCATCTGTTATCTGTCATCTGTCATCTGTCATCTGTCATCTGTCATCTGTCATCTGTCATCTGTCATCTGTCATCTGTCATCTGTCATCTGTCATCTGTCACCTGTCATCTGTCATCTGTCATCTGTCATCTGTCATCTGTCATCTGACATCTGTCATCTGTCATCTGTCATCTGTTATTTGTCATCTGTCATCTGTCATCTGTCATCTGTCATTTGTCATCTGTCATCTGTCATCTGTCATCTGTCATCTGTCATCTGTCATCTGTCATCTGTCATCTGTCATCTGTCATCTGTCATCTGTCATCTGTCATCTGTCATATGTCGTCTGTCATCTGTCATCTGTCATCTGTGATCTGTCATCTGTCATCTGTCATCTGACATCTGTCATCTGTCATCTGTCATCTGTCATCTGTCATCTGTCATCTGTCATCTGTCATCTGTCATCTGTCATCTGTCATCTGTCATCTGTCATCTGTCATCTGTCATCTGTCATCTGTCATCTGTCATCTGTCATCTGTCATCTGTCATCTGTCATCTGTCATCTGTCATCTGTCATCTGTCATCTGTGTTCTGTCATCTGTCATCTGTCATTTGTCATCTGTTATCTGTCATCTGTCATCTGTCATCTGTCATCTGTCATCTGTCATCTGTCATCTGTCATCTGTCATCTGTCATCTGTCATCTGTCATCTGACATCTGTCATCTGTCATCTGTCATCTGTTATCTGTCATCTGTCATCTGTCATCTGTCATCTGTCATTTGTCATCTGTCATCTGTCATCTGTCATCTGTCATCTGTCATCTGTCATCTGTCATCTGTCATCTGTCATCTGTCATCTGTCATCTGTCATCTGTCATCTGTCATATGTCGTCTGTCATCTGTCATCTGTCATCTGTGATCTGTCATCTGTCATCTGTCATCTGACATCTGTCATCTGTCATCTGTCATCTGTCATCTGTCATCTGTCATCTGTCATCTGTCATCTGTCATCTGTAATCTGTCATATGTCACATATCATCTGTCATCTGTCATCTGCCATATGTCATCTGTCATCTGTCATCTGTCATCTGTCATCTGTCATCTGTCATCTGTAATCTGTAATTTGTCATTTGTCATCTGTCATCTGTCATCTGTTATCTGTCATCTGTCATCTGTCATCTGTCATCTGTCATCTGTCATCTGTCATCTGTCATCTGTCATCTGTCATCTGTCATCTGTCATCTGTCATCTGTCATCTGTCACCTGTCATCTGTCATCTGTCATCTGTCATCTGTCATCTGTCATCTGACATCTGACATCTGTCATCTGTCATCTGTCACCTGTTATCTGTCATCTGTCATCTGTCATCTGTCATCTGTCATTTGTCATCTGTCATCTGTCATCTGTCATCTGTCATCTGTCATCTGTCATCTGTCATCTGTCATCTGTCATCTGTCATCTGTCATCTGTCATCTGTCATCTGTCATCTGACATCTGTCATCGGTCATCTGTCACCTGTCATCTGTCATCTGTCATCTGTCATTTGTCATCTGTCATATGTCATCTGTCATCTGTCATCTGTCATCTGTCATCTGTCATCTGTCATCTGTCATCTGTCATCTGTCATCTGTCATCTGTGTTCTGTCATATGTCATCTGTCATCTGTCACCTGTCATCTGTCTTCTGTCATCTGTCATCTGTCATCTGTCATCTGTCATCTGTCATCTGTCATCTGTCATCTGTCATCTGTCATCTGTCATCTGTGTTCTGTCATCTGTCATCTGTCATTTGTCATCTGTTATCTGTCATCTGTCATCTGTCATCTGTCATCTGTCATCTGTCATCTGTCATCTGTCATCTGTCATCTGTCATCTGTCATCTGTCATCTGTCATTTGTCATCTGTTATCTGTCATCTGTCATCTGTCATCTGTCATCTGTCATCTGTCATCTGTCATCTGTCATCTGTCATCTGTCATCTGTCATCTGTCATCTGTCATCTGTCATCTGTCATCTGTCATCTGTCATCTGTCATCTGTCATCTGTCATCTGTCATCTGTCATCTGTCATCTGTCATCTGTCATCTGTCATCTGTCATCTGTCATCTGTCATCTGTCATCTGTCATCTGTCATCTGTCATCTGTCATCTGTCATCTGTCATCTGTCATCTGTCATCTGTCATCTGTCATCTGTCATCTGTCATCTGACATCTGTCATCTGTCATCTGTCATCTGTCACCTGTCATCTGTCATCTGTCATCTGTCATCTGTCATCTGTCATCTGTCATCTGTCATCTGTCATCTGTCATCTGTCATCTGTCATCTGTCATCTGTCATCTGTGATCTGTCATCTGTCATCTGTCATCTGTCATCTGACATCTGTCATCTGACATCTGTCATCTGTCACCTGTCATCTGTCATCTGTCATCTGTCATCTGTCATCTGTCATCTGTCATCTGTCATCTGTCATCTGACATCTGTCATCTGTCATCTGTCACCTGTCATCTGTCATCTGTCATTTGTCATCTGTCATATGTCATCTGTCATCTGTCATCTGTCATCTGTCATCTGACATCTGTCATCTGACATCTGTCATCTGTCACCTGTCATCTGTCATCTGTCATCTGTCATCTGTCATCTGTCATCTGTCATCTGACATCTGTCATCTGTCATCTGTCACCTGTCATCTGTCATCTGTCATCTGTCATTTGTCATCTGTCATATGTCATCTGTCATCTGTCATCTGTCATCTGTCATCTGTCATCTGTCATCTGTCATCTGTCATCTGTCATCTGTTATCTGTCATCTGTCATCTGTCATCTGTCATCTGTCATGTGTCACCTGTGATGTGTCATTTCACATCTGTCATCTGTCATTTGTTATCTGTCATCTGTCATCTGTCATCTGTCATCTGTCATCTGTCATCTGTCATGTCACATCTGTCATCTGTCATCTGTCACCTGTCATCTGTCATCTGTCATCTGTCATCTGTCATCTGTCATCTGTCATCTGTCATCTGTCATCTGTCATCTGTCATCTGTCATCTGTCATCTGTCATCTGTCATCTGTGTTCTGTCATATGTCATCTGTCACCTGTCATCTGTCATTTGTCATCTGTCATCTGTCATCTGTCATCTGTCATCTGTCATCTGTCATCTGTCATCTGTCATCTGTCATCTGTCATCTGTCATCTGTGTTCTGTCATCTGTCATTTGTCATCTGTCATCTGTCATCTGTCATCTGTCATCTGTCATCTGTCATCTGTCATCTGTCATCTGTCATCTGTCATCTGTCATCTGTCATCTGTCATCTGTCATCTGTCATCTGACATCTGTCATCTGTCATCTGTCACCTGTCATCTGTCATCTGTCATCTGTCATTTGTCATCTGTCATATGTCATCTGTCATCTGTCATCTGTCATCTGTCATCTGTCATCTGTCATCTGTCATCTGTCATCTGTCATCTGTCATCTGTCATCTGTTATCTGTCATCTGTCATCTGTCATCTGTCATCTGTCATCTGTCATCTGTCATCTGTCATATGTCGTCTGTCATCTGTCATCTGTCATCTGTGATCTGTGATCTGTGATCTGTCATCTGTCATCTGACATCTGTCATCTGTCATCTGTCACCTGTCATCTGTCGTCTGTCATCTGTCATCTGTCATCTGTCATCTGTCATCTGTCATCTGTCATCTGTCATCTGTCATCTGTCATCTGTCATCTGTCATCTGTCATCTGTCATCTGTCATCTGTCATCTGTCATCTGTCATCTGTCATCTGTCATCTGTCATCTGTCATCTGTCATCTGTCATCTGTCATCTGTGTTCTGTCATCTGTCATCTGTCATTTGTCATCTGTTATCTGTCATCTGTCATGTGACATCTGTCATCTGTCATCTGTCATCTGTCATCTGTCATCTGTCATCTGTCATCTGTCATCTGTCATCTGTCATCTGTCATCTGTCATCTGTCATCTGTCACCTGTCATCTGTCATCTGTCATCTGTCATCTGTCATCTGTCATCTGTCATCTGACATCTGACATCTGTCATCTGTCATCTGTCACCTGTTATCTGTCATCTGTCATCTGTCATCTGTGATCTGTCAGCTGTCATCTGACATCTGTCACCTGTCATCTGTCATCTGTCATCTGTCATCTGTCATCTGTCATCTGTCATCTGTCATCTGTCATCTGTCATCTGTCATCTGTCATCTGTCATCTGTCATCTGTCATCTGTCATCTGTCATCTGTCATCTGTCATCTGTCATCTGTCATCTGTGTTCTGTCATCTGTCATCTGTCATTTGTCATCTGTTATCTGTCATCTGTCATGTGACATCTGTCATCTGTCATCTGTCATCTTTCATCTGTCATCTGTCATGTGTCACCTGTGATGTGTCATTTCACATCTGTCATCTGTCATTTGTTATCTGTAATCTGTCATCTGTCATCTGTCATCTGTCATCTGTCATGTCACATCTGTCATCTGTCATTTGTCGTCTGTCATCTGTCATCTGTCATCTGTCATCTGTCAGCCGTCATCCGTCATCCGTCATCTGTCATCTGACATCTGTCATCTGTCATCTGTCATCTGTCACTTGTCATCTGTCATCTGTCATCTGTCATCTGTCATCTGTCATCTGTCATCTGTCATCTGTCATCTGACATCTGACATCTGTCATCTGTCATCTGTCATCTGTCACTTGTCATCTGTCATCTGTCATCTGTCATCTGTCATCTGTCATGTGACATCTGTCATCTGTCATCTGTCATCTGTCATCTGTCACCTGACATCTGACATCTGACATTTGACATCTGTCATCTGTCATCTGTCATCTGTCACTTGTCATCTGTCATCTGTCATCTGTCATCTGTCATCTGTCATTTGTCATCTGTCATCTGTCATCTGTCATCTGTCATCTGTCATCTGTCATCTGTCATCTGTCATCTGTCATCTGTCATCTGTCATCTGTCATCTGTCATCTGTCATCTGTCATCTGTCATCTGTCATCTGTCATCTGACATCTGTCATCTGTCATCTGTCACCTGTCATCTGTCATCTGTCATCTGTCATCTGTCATCTGTCATCTGTCATCTGTCATCTGTCATCTGTCATCTGTCATCTGTCATCTGTCATCTGTCATCTGTCATCTGTGATCTGTCATCTGTCATCTGTCATCTGTCATCTGTCATCTGTCATCTGTCATTTGTCATCTGTCATATGTCATCTGTCATCTGTCATCTGTCATCTGTCATCTGACATCTGTCATCTGACATCTGTCATCTGTCACCTGTCATCTGTCATCTGTCATCTGTCATCTGTCATCTGTCATCTGTCATCTGTCATCTGTCATCTGTCATCTGACATCTGTCATCTGTCATCTGACATCTGTCATATGTCATCTGTCACCTGTCATCTGTCATCTGTCATCTGTCATTTGTCATCTGTCATATGTCATCTGTCATCTGTCATCTGTCATCTGTCATCTGTCATCTGTCATCTGTCATCTGTCATCTGTCATTTGTCATCTGTCATCTGTCATCTGACATCTGTCATCTGTCATCTGTCACCTGTCATCTGTCATCTGTCATCTGTCATTTGTCATCTGTCATATGTCATCTGTCATCTGTCATCTGTCATCTGTCATCTGTCATCTGTCATCTGTCATCTGTCATCTGTCATCTGTCATCTGTTATCTGTCATCTGTCATCTGTCATCTGTCATATGTCGTCTGTCATCTGTCATCTGTCATCTGTGATCTGTGATCTGTGATCTGTCATCTATCATCCGACATCTGTCATCTGTCATCTGTCACCTGTCATCTGTCATCTGTCATCTGTCATCTGTCATCTGTCATCTGTCATCTGTCATCTGTCATCTGTCATCTGTCATCTGTCATCTGTCATCTGTCATCTGTCATCTGTCATCTGTCATCTGTGTTCTGTCATCTGTCATCTGTCATCTGTCACCTGTCATCTGTCATCTGTCATCTGTCATCTGTCATCTGTCATCTGTCATCTGTCATCTGTCATCTGTGTTCTGTCATCTGTCATCTGTGTTCTGTCATCTGTCATCTGTCATTTGTCATCTGTTATCTGTCATCTGTCATCTGTCATCTGTCATCTGTCATCTGTCATCTGTCATCTGTCATCTGTCATCTGTCATCTGTCATCTGTCATCTGTCATCTGTCACCTGTCATCTGTCATCTGTCATCTGTCATCTGTCATCTGTCATCTGACATCTGTCATCTGTCATCTGTCATCTGTTATCTGTCATCTGTCATCTGTCATCTGTCATCTGTCATTTGTCATCTGTCATCTGTCATCTGTCATCTGTCATCTGTCATCTGTCATCTGTCATCTGTCATCTGTCATCTGTCATCTGTCATCTGTCATCTGTCATCTGTCATCTGTCATATGTCGTCTGTCATCTGTCATCTGTCATCTGTGATCTGTCATCTGTCATCTGTCATCTGACATCTGTCATCTGTCATCTGTCATCTGTCATCTGTCATCTGTCATCTGTCATCTGTCATCTGTCATCTGTCATCTGTCATCTGTCATCTGTCATCTGTCATCTGTCATCTGTCATCTGTCATCTGTCATCTGTCATCTGTCATCTGTCATCTGTCATCTGTCATCTGTCATCTGTCATCTGTCATCTGTCATCTGTCATCTGTCATCTGTCATCTGTCATCTGTCATCTGTCATCTGTCATCTGTGTTCTGTCATCTGTCATCTGTCATTTGTCATCTGTTATCTGTCATCTGTCATGTGACATCTGTCATCTGTCATCTGTCATCTTTCATCTGTCATCTGTCATGTGTCACCTGTGATGTGTCATTTCACATCTGTCATCTGTCATTTGTTATCTGTCATCTGTCATCTGTCATCTGTCATCTGTCATCTGTCATGTCACATCTGTCATCTGTCATTTGTCGTCTGTCATCTGTCATCTGTCATCTGTCATCTGTCAGCCGTCATCCGTCATCCGTCATCTGTCACCTGTCATCTGTCATCTGTCATCTGTCATCTGTCATTTGTCATCTGTCATATGTCATCTGTCATCTGTCATCTGTCATCTGTCATCTGTCATCTGTCATCTGTCATCTGTCATCTTTCATCTGTCATCTGATCCGTCATCCGTCATCTGTCACCTGTGATGTGTCATTTCACATCTGTCATCTGTCATTTGTTATCTGTAATCTGTCATCTGTCATCTGTCATCTGTCATCTGTCATGTCACATCTGTCATCTGTCATTTGTCGTCTGTCATCTGTCATCTGTCATCTGTCATCTGTCAGCCGTCATCCGTCATCCGTCATCTGTCATCTGACATCTGTCATCTGTCATCTGTCATCTGTCACTTGTCATCTGTCATCTGTCATCTGTCATCTGTCATCCGTCATCTGTCATCTGTCATCTGTCATCTGACATCTGACATCTGTCATCTGTCATCTGTCATCTGTCACTTGTCATCTGTCATCTGTCATCTGTCATCTGTCATCTGTCATGTGACATCTGTCATCTGTCATCTGTCATCTGTTATCTGTCACCTGACATCTGACATCTGACATCTGACATCTGTCATCTGTCATCTGTCATCTGTCATGTGACATCTGTCATCTGTCATCTGTCATCTGTCATCTGTCACCTGACATCTGACATCTGACATCTGACATCTGTCATCTGTCATCTGTCATGTCACATCTGTCATCTGTCATTTGTCGTCTGTCATCTGTCATCTGTCATCTGTCATCTGTCATCTGTCATCTGTCATCTGTCATCTGTCATCTGTCATCTGTCATCTGTCATCTGTCATCTGTCATCTGTCATCTGTCATCTGTCATCTGTCATCTGTCATCTGTCATCTGTCATCTGTCATCTGTCATCTGTCATCTGTCATCTGTCATCTGTCATCTGTCATCTGTCATATGTCATATGTCGTCTGTCATCTGTCATCTGTCATCTGTGATCTGTCATCTGTCATCTGACATCTGTCATCTGTCATCTGTCATTTGTCATCTGTCATCTGTCATCTGTCATCTGTCATCTGTCATCTGTCATCTGTCATCTGTCATCTGTCATCTGTCATCTGTCATCTGTCATCTGTCATCTGTCATCTGTCATCTGTCATCTGTCATCTGTCATCTGTCATCTGTCATCTGTCATCTGTCATCTGTCATCTGTCATCTGTCATCTGTCATCTGTCATCTGTCATCTGTCATCTGTCATCTGTCATCTGTCATCTGTCATCTGTCATCTGTCATCTGTCATCTGTCATCTGTCATCTGTCATCTGTCATCTGTCATCTGTCATCTGTCATCTGTCATCTGTCATCTGTCATCTGTCATCTGTGATCTGTCATCTGTCATCTGTCATCTGACATCTGTCATCTGTCATCTGTCATCTGTCACCTGTCATCTGTCATCTGTCATCTGTCATCTGTCATCTGTCATCTGTCATCTGTCATCTGTCATCTGTCATCTGTCATCTGTCATCTGTCATCTGTCATCTGTCATCTGTCACCTGTCATCTGTCATCTGTCATCTGTCATCTGTCATCTGTCATCTGTCATCTGTCATCTGTCATCTGTCATCTGTCATCTGTCATCTGTCATCTGTCATCTGTCATCTGTCATCTGTCATCTGTCATCTGTCATCTGTTATCTGTCATCTGTCATGTGACATCTGTCATCTGTCATCTGTCATCTTTCATCTGTCATCTGTCATGTGTCACCTGTGATGTGTCATTTCACATCTGTCATCTGTCATTTGTTATCTGTAATCTGTCATCTGTCATCTGTCATCTGTCATCTGTCATGTCACATCTGTCATCTGTCATTTGTCGTCTGTCATCTGTCATCTGTCATCTGTCATCTGTCAGCCGTCATCCGTCATCCGTCATCTGTCATCTGACATCTGTCATCTGTCATCTGTCATCTGTCACTTGTCATCTGTCATCTGTCATCTGTCATCTGTCATCTGTCATCTGTCATCTGTCATCTGTCATCTGTCATCTGTCATCTGACATCTGACATCTGTCATCTGTCATCTGTCATCTGTCACTTGTCATCTGTCATCTGTCATCTGTCATCTGTCATCTGTCATCTGTCATGTGACATCTGTCATCTGTCATCTGTCATCTGTCATCTGTCACCTGACATCTGACATCTGACATTTGACATCTGTCATCTGTCATCTGTCATCTGTCATGTGACATCTGTCATCTGTCATCGGTCATCTGTCACCTGACATCTGACATCTGACATCTGACATCTGTCATCTGTCATCTGTCATCTGTCATTTGTTATCTGTCATCTGTCATCTGTCATCTGTCATCTGTCATCTGTCATCTGTCATGTCACATCTGTCATCTGTCATTTGTCGTCTGTCATCTGTCATCTGTCATCTGTCAGCCGTCATCCGTCATCCGTCATCTGTCATCTGACATCTGTCATCTGTCATCTGTCATCTGTCACTTGTCATCTGTCATCTGTCATCTGTCATCTGTCATCTGTCATCTGTCATCTGTCATCTGTCATCTGTCATATGTCGTCTGTCATCTGTCATCTGTCATCTGTGATCTGTCATCTGTCATCTGTCATCTGTCATCTGACATCTGTCATCTGTCATCTGTCATTTGTCATCTGTCATCTGTCATCTGTCATCTGTCATCTGTCATCTGTCATCTGTCATCTGTCATCTGTCATCTGTCATCTGTCATCTGTCATCTGACATCTGTCATCGGTCATCTGTCACCTGTCATCTGTCATCTGTCATCTGTCATTTGTCATCTGTCATATGTCATCTGTCATCTGTCATCTGTCATCTGTCATCTGTCATCTGTCATCTGTCATCTGTCATCTGTCATCTGTCATCTGTGTTCTGTCATATGTCATCTGTCATCTGTCACCTGTCATCTGTCATCTGTCATCTGTCATCTGTCATCTGTCATCTGTCATCTGTCATCTGTCATCTGTCATCTGTCATCTGTGTTCTGTCATCTGTCATCTGTCATTTGTCATCTGTTATCTGTCATCTGTCATCTGTCATCTGTCATCTGTCATCTGTCATCTGTCATCTGTCATCTGTCATCTGTCATCTGTCATCTGTCATCTGTCATCTGTCATTTGTCATCTGTTATCTGTCATCTGTCATCTGTCATCTGTCATCTGTCATCTGTCATCTGTCATCTGTCATCTGTCATCTGTCATCTGTCATCTGTCATCTGTCATCTGTCATCTGTCATCTGTCATCTGTCATCTGTCATCTGTCATCTGTCATCTGTCATCTGTCATCTGTCATCTGTCATCTGTCATCTGTCATCTGTCATCTGTCATCTGTCATCTGTCATCTGTCATCTGTCATCTGTCATCTGTCATCTGTCATCTGTCATCTGACATCTGTCATCTGTCATCTGTCACCTGTCATCTGTCATCTGTCATCTGTCATCTGTCATCTGTCATCTGTCATCTGTCATCTGTCATCTGTCATCTGTCATCTGTCATCTGTCATCTGTCATCTGTCATCTGTCATATGTCATCTGTCATCTGTCATCTGTCATCTGTCATCTGACATCTGTCATCTGACATCTGTCATCTGTCACCTGTCATCTGTCATCTGTCATCTGTCATCTGTCATCTGTCATCTGTCATCTGTCATCTGTCATCTGACATCTGTCATCTGTCATCTGTCATCTGTCACCTGTCATCTGTCATCTGTCATCTGTCATTTGTCATCTGTCATATGTCATCTGTCATCTGTCATCTGTCATCTGTCATCTGTCATCTGTCATCTGTCATCTGTCATCTGTCATCTGTTATCTGTCATCTGTCATCTGTCATCTGTCATCTGTCATCTGTCATCTGTCATCTGTCATCTGTCATATGTCGTCTGTCATCTGTCATCTGTCATCTGTGATCTGTGATCTGTGATCTGTCATCTGTCATCTGACATCTGTCATCTGTCATCTGTCACCTGTCATCTGTCATCTGTCATCTGTCATCTGTCATCTGTCATCTGTCATCTGTCATCTGTCATCTGTCATCTGTCATCTGCCATCTGTCATCTGTCATCTGTCATCTGTCATCTGTCATCTGTCATCTGTCATCTGTCATCTGTCATCTGTCATCTGTCATCTGTGTTCTGTCATCTGTCATCTGTCATTTGTCATCTGTTATCTGTCATCTGTCATGTGACATCTGTCATCTGTCATCTGTCATCTGTCATCTGTCATCTGTCATCTGTCATCTGTCATCTGTCATCTGTCATCTGTCATCTGTCATCTGTCATCTGTCATCTGTCATCTGTCACCTGTCATCTGTCATCTGTCATCTGTCATCTGTCATCTGTCATCTGACATCTGACATCTGTCATCTGTCATCTGTCACCTGTTATCTGTCATCTGTCATCTGTCATCTGTGATCTGTCAGCTGTCATCTGACATCTGTCATCTGTCATCTGTCACCTGTCATCTGTCATCTGTCATCTGTCATCTGTCATCTGTCATCTGTCATCTGTCATCTGTCATCTGTCATCTGTCATCTGTCATCTGTCATCTGTCATCTGTCATCTGTCATCTGTCATCTGTCATCTGTCATCTGTCATCTGTCATCTGTCATCTGTGTTCTGTCATCTGTCATCTGTCATTTGTCATCTGTTATCTGTCATCTGTCATGTGACATCTGTCATCTGTCATCTGTCATCTTTCATCTGTCATCTGTCATGTGTCACCTGTGATGTGTCATTTCACATCTGTCATCTGTCATTTGTTATCTGTAATCTGTCATCTGTCATCTGTCATCTGTCATCTGTCATGTCACATCTGTCATCTGTCATTTGTCGTCTGTCATCTGTCATCTGTCATCTGTCATCTGTCAGCCGTCATCCGTCATCCGTCATCTGTCATCTGACATCTGTCATCTGTCATCTGTCATCTGTCACTTGTCATCTGTCATCTGTCATCTGTCATCTGTCATCTGTCATCTGTCATCTGTCATCTGTCATCTGTCATCTGACATCTGACATCTGTCATCTGTCATCTGTCATCTGTCACTTGTCATCTGTCATCTGTCATCTGTCATCTGTCATCTGTCATGTGACATCTGTCATCTGTCATCTGTCACCTGACATCTGACATCTGACATCTGACATCTGTCATCTGTCATCTGTCATCTGTCACTTGTCATCTGTCATCTGTCATCTGTCATCTGTCATCTGTCATCTGTCATCTGTCATCTGTCATCTGTCATCTGTCATCTGTCATCTGTCATCTGTCATCTGTCATCTGTCATCTGTCATCTGTCATCTGTCATCTGTCATCTGTCATCTGTCATCTGTCATCTGTCATCTGTCATCTGTCATCTGTCATCTGTCATCTGTCATCTGTCATCTGTCATCTGTCATCTGTCATCTGACATCAGTCATCTGTCATCTGTCACCTGTCATCTGTCATCTGTCATCTGTCATCTGTCATCTGTCATCTGTCATCTGTCATCTGTCATCTGTCATCTGTCATCTGTCATCTGTCATCTGTCATCTGTCATCTGTCATCTGTCATCTGTGATCTGTCATCTGTCATCTGTCATCTGTCATCTGTCATCTGTCATCTGTCACTTGTCATCTGTCATCTGTCATCTGTCATCTGTCATCTGTCATCTGTCATCTGTCATCTGTCATCTGTCATCTGTCATCTGTCATCTGTCATCTGTCATCTGTCATCTGTCATCTGTCATCTGTCATCTGTCATCTGTCATCTGTCATCTGTCATCTGTCATCTGTCATCTGTCATCTGTCATCTGTCATCTGTCATCTGTCATCTGTCATCTGACATCTCTCATCTGACATCTGTCATCTGTCACCTGTCATCTGTCATCTGTCATCTGTCATCTGTCATCTGTCATCTGTCATCTGTCATCTGTCATCTGTCATCTGACATCTGTCATCTGTCATCTGTCACCTGTCATCTGTCATCTGTCATCTGTCATTTGTCATCTGTCATATGTCATCTGTCATCTGTCATCTGTCATCTGTCATCTGTCATCTGTCATCTGTCATCTGTCATCTGTCATCTGTTATCTGTCATCTGTCATCTGTCATCTGTCATCTGTCATCTGTCATCTGTCATCTGTCATATGTCGTCTGTCATCTGTCATCTGTCATCTGTGATCTGTGATCTGTGATCTGTCATCTGTCATCTGTCATTTGTTATCTGTCATCTGTCATCTGTCATCTGTCATCTGTCATCTGTCATGTCACATCTGTCATCTGTCATTTGTCGTCTGTCATCTGTCATCTGTCATCTGTCATCTGTCAGCCGTCATCCGTCATCCGTCATCTGTCAACTGACATCTGTCATCTGTCATCTGTCATCTGTCACTTGTCATCTGTCATCTGTCATCTGTCATCTGTCATCTGTCATCTGTCATCTGTCATCTGACATCTGACATCTGTCATCTGTCATCTGTCATCTGTCACTTGTCATCTGTCATCTGTCATCTATCATCTGTCATCTGTCATGTGACATCTGTCATCTGTCATCTGTCATCTGTCATCTGTCACCTGACATCTGACATCTGTCATCTGTCATCTGTCATCTGTCACTTGTCATCTGTCATCTGTCATCCGTCATCTGTCATCTGTCATCTGTCACCTGTCATCTGTCATCTGTGATCTGTGATCTGTCATCTGTCATCTGTCATCTGTCATCTGTCATCTGTCATCTGTCATCTGTCATCTGTCATCTGTCATCTGTCATCTGTCATCTGTCATCTGTCATCTGTCATCTGTCATCTGTCATCTGTCATCTGTCATCTGTCATCTGTCATCTGTCATCTGTAATCTGTCATCTGTCATCTGTCATCTGTCATCTGTCATCTGTCACCTGTCATCTGTCATCTGTGATCTGTCATCTGTCATTTGTTATCTGTCATCTGTCATCTGTCATCTGTCATCTGTCATCTGTCATCTGTCATCTGTCATCTGTCATCTCACATCTGTCATCTCACATCTGTCATCTGTCATCTGTCGTCTGTAATCTTTCATCTGTCATCTGTCATCCGTCATCCGTCGTCTGTCATCTGACATCTGTCATCTGTCATCTGTCATCTGTCACTTGTCGTCTGTCATCTGTCATCTGTCATCTGTCATCTGTCATCTGTCATCTGTCATGTGACATCTGTCATCTGTCATCTGTCATCTGTCATCTGACATCTGTCATCTGTCATCTGTCATCTGTCATCTGTCATCTGTCATCTGTCATCTGTCATCTGTCATCTGTCATCTGTCATCTGTCATCTGTCATCTGTCATCTGACATCTGTCATCTGTCACATGTCATCTGTCATCTGTCATCTGTCATCTGTCATCTGTCATCTGTTATCTGTCATCTGTCATCTGACATCTGTCATCTGTCATCTGTCACCTGTCATCTGTCATCTGTCATCTGTCATCTGTCATCTGTCATCTGTCATCTGTCATCTGTCATCTGTCATCTGACATCTGTCATCTGTCATCTGTCACCTGTCATCTGTCATCTGTCATCTGTCATTTGTCATCTGTCATATGTCATCTGTCATCTGTCATCTGTCATCTGTCATCTGTCATCTGTCATCTGTCATCTGTCATCTGACATCTGTCATCTGTCATCTGTCATCTTTCATCTGTCATCTGTCATGTGTCACCTGTGATGTGTCATTTCACATCTGTCATCTGTCATTTGTTATCTGTCATCTGTCATCTGTCATCTGTCATCTGTCATCTGTCATGTCACATCTGTCATCTGTCATTTGTCGTCTGTCATCTGTCATCTGTCATCTGTCATCTGTCAGCCGTCATCCGTCATCCGTCATCTGTCATCTGACATCTGTCATCTGTCATCTGTCATCTGTCACTTGTCATCTGTCATCTGTCATCTGTCATCTGTCATCTGTCATCTGTCATTTGTCATCTGTCATCTGTCATCTGTCATCTGACATCTGACATCTGTCATCTGTCATCTGTCATCTGTCACTTGTCATCTGTCATCTGTCATCTGTCATCTGTCATCTGTCATGTGACATCTGTCATCTGTCATCTGTCATCTGTCATCTGTCACCTGACATCTGACATCTGACATCTGTCATCTGTCATCTGTCATCTGTCACTTGTCATCTGTCATCTGTCATCTGTCATCTGTCATCTGTCATCTGTCATCTGTCATCTGTCATCTGTCATCTGTCATCTGTCATCTGTCATCTGTCACCTGTCATCTGTCATCTGTCATCTGTCATCTGTCATCTGTCATCTGTCATCTGTCATCTGTCATCTGTCATCTGTCATCTGTCATCTGTCATCTGTCATCTGTCATCTGTCATCTGTCATCTGTCATCTGTCATCTGTCATCTGTCATCTGTGTTCTGTCATCTGTCATCTGTCATCTGTCATCTGACATCTGTCATCTGTCATCTGTCATCTGTCACCTGTCATCTGTCATCTGTCATCTGTCATCTGTCATCTGTCATCTGTCATCTGTCATCTGTCATCTGTCATCTGTCATCTGTCATCTGTCATCTGTCATCTGTCATCTGTCATCTGTCATCTGTCATCTGTCATCTGTCATCTGTCATCTGTCATCTGTGTTCTGTCATCTGTCATCTGTCATTTGTCATCTGTTATCTGTCATCTGTCATGTGACATCTGTCATCTGTCATCTGTCATCTTTCATCTGTCATCTGTCATGTGTCACCTGTGATGTGTCATTTCACATCTGTCATCTGTCATTTGTTATCTGTCATCTGTCATCTGTCATCTGTCATCTGTCATCTGTCATGTCACATCTGTCATCTGTCATTTGTCGTCTGTCATCTGTCATCTGTCATCTGTCAGCCGTCATCCGTCATCCGTCATCTGTCATCTGACATCTGTCATCTGTCATCTGTCATCTGTCACTTGTCATCTGTCATCTGTCATCTGTCATCTGTCATCTGTCATCTGTCATTTGTCATCTGTCATCTGTCATCTGTCATCTGACATCTGACATCTGTCATCTGTCATCTGTCATCTGTCACTTGTCATCTGTCATCTGTCATCTGTCATCTGTCATCTGTCATGTGACATCTGTCATCTGTCATCTGTCATCTGTCATCTGTCACCTGACATCTGACATCTGACATCTGTCATCTGTCATCTGTCATCTGTCACTTGTCATCTGTCATCTGTCATCTGTCATCTGTCATCTGTCATCTGTCATCTGTCATCTGTCATCTGTCATCTGTCATCTGTCATCTGTCATCTGTCATCTGTCATCTGTCATCTGTCATCTGTCATCTGTCATCTGTCATCTGTCATCTGTCATCTGTCATCTGTCATCTGACATCTGTCATCTGTCATCTGTCACCTGTCATCTGTCATCTGTCATCTGTCATCTGTCATCTGTCATCTGTCATCTGTCATCTGTCATCTGTCATCTGTCATCTGTCATCTGTCATCTGTCATCTGTCATCTGTCATCTGTCATCTGTCATCTGACATCTGTCATCTGACATCTGTCATCTGTCACCTGTCATCTGTCATCTGTCATCTGTCATCTGTCATCTGACATCTGTCACCTGTCATCTGTCATCTGTCATCTGTCATCTGTCATCTGTCATCTGTCATCTGTCATCTGACATCTGTCATCTGTCATCTGTCACCTGTCATCTGTCATCTGTCATCTGTCATCTGTCATCTGTCATCTGTCATCTGTCATCTGTCATCTGTCATCTGTCATCTGTCATCTGTCATCTGTCATCTGTCATCTGTCATCTGTCATCTGTCATCTGTCATCTGTCATCTGTCATCTGTCATCTGTCATCTGTCATCTGTCATCTGTCATCTGTCATCTGTCATCTGTCATCTGTCATCTGTCATCTGTCATCTGTCATCTGTCATCTGTCATATGTCATATGTCGTCTGTCATCTGTCATCTGTCATCTGTGATCTGTCATCTGTCATCTGACATCTGTCATCTGTCATCTGTCATTTGTCATCTGTCATCTGTCATCTGTCATCTGTCATCTGTCATCTGTCATCTGTCATCTGTCATCTGTCATCTGTCATCTGTCATCTGTCATCTGTCATCTGTCATCTGTCATCTGTCATCTGTCATCTGTCATCTGTCATCTGTCATCTGTCATCTGTCATCTGTCATCTGTCATCTGTCATCTGTCATCTGTCATCTGTCATCTGTCATCTGTCATCTGTCATCTGTCATCTGTCATCTGTCATCTGTCATCTGTCATCTGTCATCTGTCATCTGTCATCTGTCATCTGTCATCTGTCATCTGTCATCTGTCATCTGTCATCTGTCATCTGTCATCTGTCATCTGTCATCTGTGATCTGTCATCTGTCATCTGTCATCTGACATCTGTCATCTGTCATCTGTCATCTGTCACCTGTCATCTGTCATCTGTCATCTGTCATCTGTCATCTGTCATCTGTCATCTGTCATCTGTCATCTGTCATCTGTCATCTGTCATCTGTCATCTGTCATCTGTCATCTGTCATCTGTCACCTGTCATCTGTCATCTGTCATCTGTCATCTGTCATCTGTCATCTGTCATCTGTCATCTGTCATCTGTCATCTGTCATCTGTCATCTGTCATCTGTCATCTGTCATCTGTCATCTGTCATCTGTCATCTGTCATCTGTTATCTGTCATCTGTCATGTGACATCTGTCATCTGTCATCTGTCATCTTTCATCTGTCATCTGTCATGTGTCACCTGTGATGTGTCATTTCACATCTGTCATCTGTCATTTGTTATCTGTAATCTGTCATCTGTCATCTGTCATCTGTCATCTGTCATGTCACATCTGTCATCTGTCATTTGTCGTCTGTCATCTGTCATCTGTCATCTGTCATCTGTCAGCCGTCATCCGTCATCCGTCATCTGTCATCTGACATCTGTCATCTGTCATCTGTCATCTGTCACTTGTCATCTGTCATCTGTCATCTGTCGTCTGTCATCTGTCATCTGTCATCTGTCATCTGTCATCTGTCATCTGTCATCTGACATCTGACATCTGTCATCTGTCATCTGTCATCTGTCACTTGTCATCTGTCATCTGTCATCTGTCATCTGTCATCTGTCATCTGTCATGTGACATCTGTCATCTGTCATCTGTCATCTGTCATCTGTCACCTGACATCTGACATCTGACATTTGACATCTGTCATCTGTCATCTGTCATCTGTCATGTGACATCTGTCATCTGTCATCGGTCATCTGTCACCTGACATCTGACATCTGACATCTGACATCTGTCATCTGTCATCTGTCATCTGTCATTTGTTATCTGTCATCTGTCATCTGTCATCTGTCATCTGTCATCTGTCATCTGTCATGTCACATCTGTCATCTGTCATTTGTCGTCTGTCATCTGTCATCTGTCATCTGTCAGCCGTCATCCGTCATCCGTCATCTGTCATCTGACATCTGTCATCTGTCATCTGTCATCTGTCACTTGTCATCTGTCATCTGTCATCTGTCATCTGTCATCTGTCATCTGTCATCTGTCATCTGTCATCTGTCATATGTCGTCTGTCATCTGTCATCTGTCATCTGTGATCTGTCATCTGTCATCTGTCATCTGTCATCTGACATCTGTCATCTGTCATCTGTCATTTGTCATCTGTCATCTGTCATCTGTCATCTGTCATCTGTCATCTGTCATCTGTCATCTGTCATCTGTCATCTGTCATCTGTCATCTGACATCTGTCATCGGTCATCTGTCACCTGTCATCTGTCATCTGTCATCTGTCATTTGTCATCTGTCATATGTCATCTGTCATCTGTCATCTGTCATCTGTCATCTGTCATCTGTCATCTGTCATCTGTCATCTGTCATCTGTCATCTGTGTTCTGTCATATGTCATCTGTCATCTGTCACCTGTCATCTGTCATCTGTCATCTGTCATCTGTCATCTGTCATCTGTCATCTGTCATCTGTCATCTGTCATCTGTCATCTGTGTTCTGTCATCTGTCATCTGTCATTTGTCATCTGTTATCTGTCATCTGTCATCTGTCATCTGTCATCTGTCATCTGTCATCTGTCATCTGTCATCTGTCATCTGTCATCTGTCATCTGTCATCTGTCATTTGTCATCTGTTATCTGTCATCTGTCATCTGTCATCTGTCATCTGTCATCTGTCATCTGTCATCTGTCATCTGTCATCTGTCATCTGTCATCTGTCATCTGTCATCTGTCATCTGTCATCTGTCATCTGTCATCTGTCATCTGTCATCTGTCATCTGTCATCTGTCATCTGTCATCTGTCATCTGTCATCTGTCATCTGTCATCTGTCATCTGTCATCTGTCATCTGTCATCTGTCATCTGTCATCTGTCATCTGTCATCTGTCATCTGTCATCTGTCATCTGACATCTGTCATCTGTCATCTGTCACCTGTCATCTGTCATCTGTCATCTGTCATCTGTCATCTGTCATCTGTCATCTGTCATCTGTCATCTGTCATCTGTCATCTGTCATCTGTCATCTGTCATCTGTCATCTGTCATATGTCATCTGTCATCTGTCATCTGTCATCTGTCATCTGACATCTGTCATCTGACATCTGTCATCTGTCACCTGTCATCTGTCATCTGTCATCTGTCATCTGTCATCTGTCATCTGTCATCTGTCATCTGTCATCTGACATCTGTCATCTGTCATCTGTCACCTGTCATCTGTCATCTGTCATCTGTCATTTGTCATCTGTCATATGTCATCTGTCATCTGTCATCTGTCATCTGTCATCTGTCATCTGTCATCTGTCATCTGTCATCTGTCATCTGTTATCTGTCATCTGTCATCTGTCATCTGTCATCTGTCATCTGTCATCTGTCATCTGTCATCTGTCATATGTCGTCTGTCATCTGTCATCTGTCATCTGTGATCTGTGATCTGTGATCTGTCATCTGTCATCTGACATCTGTCATCTGTCATCTGTCACCTGTCATCTGTCATCTGTCATCTGTCATCTGTCATCTGTCATCTGTCATCTGTCATCTGTCATCTGTCATCTGTCATCTGCCATCTGTCATCTGTCATCTGTCATCTGTCATCTGTCATCTGTCATCTGTCATCTGTCATCTGTCATCTGTCATCTGTCATCTGTCATCTGTGTTCTGTCATCTGTCATCTGTCATTTGTCATCTGTTATCTGTCATCTGTCATGTGACATCTGTCATCTGTCATCTGTCATCTGTCATCTGTCATCTGTCATCTGTCATCTGTCATCTGTCATCTGTCATCTGTCATCTGTCATCTGTCATCTGTCATCTGTCATCTGTCATCTGTCATCTGTCATCTGTCACCTGTCATCTGTCATCTGTCATCTGTCATCTGTCATCTGTCATCTGACATCTGACATCTGTCATCTGTCATCTGTCACCTGTTATCTGTCATCTGTCATCTGTCATCTGTGATCTGTCAGCTGTCATCTGACATCTGTCATCTGTCATATGTCACCTGTCATCTGTCATCTGTCATCTGTCATCTGTCATCTGTCATCTGTCATCTGTCATCTGTCATCTGTCATCTGTCATCTGTCATCTGTCATCTGTCATCTGTCATCTGTCATCTGTCATCTGTCATCTGTCATCTGTCATCTGTCATCTGTCATCTGTCATCTGTGTTCTGTCATCTGTCATCTGTCATTTGTCATCTGTTATCTGTCATCTGTCATGTGACATCTGTCATCTGTCATCTGTCATCTTTCATCTGTCATCTGTCATGTGTCACCTGTGATGTGTCATTTCACATCTGTCATCTGTCATTTGTTATCTGTAATCTGTCATCTGTCATCTGTCATCTGTCATCTGTCATGTCACATCTGTCATCTGTCATTTGTCGTCTGTCATCTGTCATCTGTCATCTGTCATCTGTCAGCCGTCATCCGTCATCCGTCATCTGTCATCTGACATCTGTCATCTGTCATCTGTCATCTGTCACTTGTCATCTGTCATCTGTCATCTGTCATCTGTCATCTGTCATCTGTCATCTGTCATCTGTCATCTGACATCTGACATCTGTCATCTGTCATCTGTCATCTGTCACTTGTCATCTGTCATCTGTCATCTGTCATCTGTCATCTGTCATGTGACATCTGTCATCTGTCATCTGTCACCTGACATCTGACATCTGACATCTGACATCTGTCATCTGTCATCTGTCATCTGTCACTTGTCATCTGTCATCTGTCATCTGTCATCTGTCATCTGTCATCTGTCATCTGTCATCTGTCATCTGTCATCTGTCATCTGTCATCTGTCATCTGTCATCTGTCATCTGTCATCTGTCATCTGTCATCTGTCATCTGTCATCTGTCATCTGTCATCTGTCATCTGTCATCTGTCATCTGTCATCTGTCATCTGTCATCTGTCATCTGTCATCTGTCATCTGTCATCTGTCATCTGACATCTGTCATCTGTCATCTGTCACCTGTCATCTGTCATCTGTCATCTGTCATCTGTCATCTGTCATCTGTCATCTGTCATCTGTCATCTGTCATCTGTCATCTGTCATCTGTCATCTGTCATCTGTCATCTGTCATCTGTCATCTGTGATCTGTCATCTGTCATCTGTCATCTGTCATCTGTCATCTGTCATCTGTCACTTGTCATCTGTCATCTGTCATCTGTCATCTGTCATCTGTCATCTGTCATCTGTCATCTGTCATCTGTCATCTGTCATCTGTCATCTGTCATCTGTCATCTGTCATCTGTCATCTGTCATCTGTCATCTGTCATCTGTCATCTGTCATCTGTCATCTGTCATCTGTCATCTGTCATCTGTCATCTGTCATCTGTCATCTGTCATCTGACATCTGTCATCTGACATCTGTCATCTGTCACCTGTCATCTGTCATCTGTCATCTGTCATCTGTCATCTGTCATCTGTCATCTGTCATCTGACATCTGTCATCTGTCATCTGTCACCTGTCATCTGTCATCTGTCATCTGTCATTTGTCATCTGTCATATGTCATCTGTCATCTGTCATCTGTCATCTGTCATCTGTCATCTGTCATCTGTCATCTGTCATCTGTCATCTGTTATCTGTCATCTGTCATCTGTCATCTGTCATCTGTCATCTGTCATCTGTCATCTGTCATATGTCGTCTGTCATCTGTCATCTGTCATCTGTGATCTGTGATCTGTGATCTGTCATCTGTCATCTGTCATTTGTTATCTGTCATCTGTCATCTGTCATCTGTCATCTGTCATCTGTCATGTCACATCTGTCATCTGTCATTTGTCGTCTGTCATCTGTCATCTGTCATCTGTCATCTGTCAGCCGTCATCCGTCATCCGTCATCTGTCAACTGACATCTGTCATCTGTCATCTGTCATCTGTCACTTGTCATCTGTCATCTGTCATCTGTCATCTGTCATCTGTCATCTGTCATCTGTCATCTGACATCTGACATCTGTCATCTGTCATCTGTCATCTGTCACTTGTCATCTGTCATCTGTCATCTATCATCTGTCATCTGTCATGTGACATCTGTCATCTGTCATCTGTCATCTGTCATCTGTCACCTGACATCTGACATCTGTCATCTGTCATCTGTCATCTGTCACTTGTCATCTGTCATCTGTCATCCGTCATCTGTCATCTGTCATCTGTCACCTGTCATCTGTCATCTGTGATCTGTGATCTGTCATCTGTCATCTGTCATCTGTCATCTGTCATCTGTCATCTGTCATCTGTCATCTGTCATCTGTCATCTGTCATCTGTCATCTGTCATCTGTCATCTGTCATCTGTCATCTGTCATCTGTCATCTGTCATCTGTCATCTGTCATCTGTAATCTGTCATCTGTCATCTGTCATCTGTCATCTGTCATCTGTCACCTGTCATCTGTCATCTGTGATCTGTCATCTGTCATTTGTTATCTGTCATCTGTCATCTGTCATCTGTCATCTGTCATCTGTCATCTGTCATCTGTCATCTGTCATCTCACATCTGTCATCTCACATCTGTCATCTGTCATCTGTCGTCTGTAATCTTTCATCTGTCATCTGTCATCCGTCATCCGTCGTCTGTCATCTGACATCTGTCATCTGTCATCTGTCATCTGTCACTTGTCGTCTGTCATCTGTCATCTGTCATCTGTCATCTGTCATCTGTCATCTGTCATGTGACATCTGTCATCTGTCATCTGTCATCTGTCATCTGACATCTGTCATCTGTCATCTGTCATCTGTCATCTGTCATCTGTCATCTGTCATCTGTCATCTGTCATCTGTCATCTGTCATCTGTCATCTGTCATCTGTCATCTGACATCTGTCATCTGTCACATGTCATCTGTCATCTGTCATCTGTCATCTGTCATCTGTCATCTGTTATCTGTCATCTGTCATCTGACATCTGTCATCTGTCATCTGTCACCTGTCATCTGTCATCTGTCATCTGTCATCTGTCATCTGTCATCTGTCATCTGTCATCTGTCATCTGTCATCTGACATCTGTCATCTGTCATCTGTCACCTGTCATCTGTCATCTGTCATCTGTCATTTGTCATCTGTCATATGTCATCTGTCATCTGTCATCTGTCATCTGTCATCTGTCATCTGTCATCTGTCATCTGTCATCTGACATCTGTCATCTGTCATCTGTCATCTTTCATCTGTCATCTGTCATGTGTCACCTGTGATGTGTCATTTCACATCTGTCATCTGTCATTTGTTATCTGTCATCTGTCATCTGTCATCTGTCATCTGTCATCTGTCATGTCACATCTGTCATCTGTCATTTGTCGTCTGTCATCTGTCATCTGTCATCTGTCATCTGTCAGCCGTCATCCGTCATCCGTCATCTGTCATCTGACATCTGTCATCTGTCATCTGTCATCTGTCACTTGTCATCTGTCATCTGTCATCTGTCATCTGTCATCTGTCATCTGTCATTTGTCATCTGTCATCTGTCATCTGTCATCTGACATCTGACATCTGTCATCTGTCATCTGTCATCTGTCACTTGTCATCTGTCATCTGTCATCTGTCATCTGTCATCTGTCATGTGACATCTGTCATCTGTCATCTGTCATCTGTCATCTGTCACCTGACATCTGACATCTGACATCTGTCATCTGTCATCTGTCATCTGTCACTTGTCATCTGTCATCTGTCATCTGTCATCTGTCATCTGTCATCTGTCATCTGTCATCTGTCATCTGTCATCTGTCATCTGTCATCTGTCATCTGTCACCTGTCATCTGTCACCTGTCATCTGTCATCTGTCATCTGTCATCTGTCATCTGTCATCTGTCATCTGTCATCTGTCATCTGTCATCTGTCATCTGTCATCTGTCATCTGTCATCTGTCATCTGTCATCTGTCATCTGTCATCTGTCATCTGTCATCTGTGTTCTGTCATCTGTCATCTGTCATCTGTCATCTGACATCTGTCATCTGTCATCTGTCATCTGTCACCTGTCATCTGTCATCTGTCATCTGTCATCTGTCATCTGTCATCTGTCATCTGTCATCTGTCATCTGTCATCTGTCATCTGTCATCTGTCATCTGTCATCTGTCATCTGTCATCTGTCATCTGTCATCTGTCATCTGTCATCTGTCATCTGTGTTCTGTCATCTGTCATCTGTCATTTGTCATCTGTTATCTGTCATCTGTCATGTGACATCTGTCATCTGTCATCTGTCATCTTTCATCTGTCATCTGTCATGTGTCACCTGTGATGTGTCATTTCACATCTGTCATCTGTCATTTGTTATCTGTCATCTGTCATCTGTCATCTGTCATCTGTCATCTGTCATGTCACATCTGTCATCTGTCATTTGTCGTCTGTCATCTGTCATCTGTCATCTGTCAGCCGTCATCCGTCATCCGTCATCTGTCATCTGACATCTGTCATCTGTCATCTGTCATCTGTCACTTGTCATCTGTCATCTGTCATCTGTCATCTGTCATCTGTCATCTGTCATTTGTCATCTGTCATCTGTCATCTGTCATCTGACATCTGACATCTGTCATCTGTCATCTGTCATCTGTCACTTGTCATCTGTCATCTGTCATCTGTCATCTGTCATCTGTCATGTGACATCTGTCATCTGTCATCTGTCATCTGTCATCTGTCACCTGACATCTGACATCTGACATCTGTCATCTGTCATCTGTCATCTGTCACTTGTCATCTGTCATCTGTCATCTGTCATCTGTCATCTGTCATCTGTCATCTGTCATCTGTCATCTGTCATCTGTCATCTGTCATCTGTCATCTGTCATCTGTCATCTGTCATCTGTCATCTGTCATCTGTCATCTGTCATCTGTCATCTGTCATCTGTCATCTGTCATCTGACATCTGTCATCTGTCATCTGTCACCTGTCACCTGTCATCTGTCATCTGTCATCTGTCATCTGTCATCTGTCATCTGTCATCTGTCATCTGTCATCTGTCATCTGTCATCTGTCATCTGTCATCTGTCATCTGTCATCTGTCATCTGTCATCTGACATCTGTCATCTGACATCTGTCATCTGTCACCTGTCATCTGTCATCTGTCATCTGTCATCTGTCATCTGACATCTGTCACCTGTCATCTGTCATCTGTCATCTGTCATCTGTCATCTGTCATCTGTCATCTGACATCTGTCATCTGTCATCTGTCACCTGTCATCTGTCATCTGTCATCTGTCATTTGTCATCTGTCATATGTCATCTGTCATCTGTCATCTGTCATCTGTCATCTGTCATCTGTCATCTGTCATCTGTCATCTGTCATCTGTCATCTGACATCTGTCATCTGTCATCTGTCATCTGTCATCTGTCATCTGTCATCTGTCATCTGTCATCTGTCATCTGTCATCTGTCATCTGTCATCTGTCATCTGTCATCTGTCATCTGTCATCTGTGATCTGTCATCTGTCATCTGTCATCTGACATCTGTCATCTGTCATCTGTCATCTGTCACCTGTCATCTGTCATCTGTCATCTGTCATCTGTCATCTGTCATCTGTCATCTGTCATCTGTCATCTGTCATCTGTCATCTGTCATCTGTCATCTGTCATCTATCATCTGTCATCTGTCATCTGTCATCTGTCATCTGTCATCTGTCATCTGTCATCTGTCATCTGTCATCTGTCATCTGTCATCTGTGTTCTGTCATCTGTCATCTGTCATTTGTCATCTGTTATCTGTCATCTGTCATGTGACATCTGTCATCTGTCATCTGTCATCTTTCATCTGTCATCTGTCATGTGTCACCTGTGATGTGTCATTTCACATCTGTCATCTGTCATTTGTTATCTGTCACCTGTCATCTGTCATCTGTCATCTGTCATCTGTCATGTCACATCTGTCATCTGTCATTTGTCGTCTGTCATCTGTCATCTGTCATCTGTCAGCCGTCATCCGTCATCCGTCATCTGTCATCTGTCATCTGACATCTGTCATCTGTCATCTGTCATCTGTCACTTGTCATCTGTCATCTGTCATCTGTCATCTGTCATCTGTCATCTGTCATTTGTCATCTGTCATCTGTCATCTGTCATCTGACATCTGACATCTGTCATCTGTCATCTGTCATCTGTCACTTGTCATCTGTCATCTGTCATCTGTCATCTGTCATCTGTCATGTGACATCTGTCATCTGTCATCTGTCATCTGTCATCTGTCACCTGACATCTGACATCTGACATCTGTCATCTGTCATCTGTCATCTGTCACTTGTCATCTGTCATCTGTCATCTGTCATCTGTCATCTGTCATCTGTCATCTGTCATCTGTCATCTGTCATCTGTCATCTGTCATCTGTCATCTGTCATCTGTCATCTGTCATCTGTCATCTGTCATCTGTCATCTGTCATCTGTCATCTGTCATCTGTCATCTGTCATCTGACATCTGTCATCTGTCATCTGTCACCTGTCATCTGTCATCTGTCATCTGTCATCTGTCATCTGTCATCTGTCATCTGTCATCTGTCATCTGTCATCTGTCATCTGTCATCTGTCATCTGTGATCTGTCATCTGTCATCTGTCATCTGTCATCTGACATCTGTCATCTGACATCTGTCATCTGTCACCTGTCATCTGTCATCTGTCATCTGTCATCTGTCATCTGTCATCTGTCATCTGTCATCTGTCATCTGACATCTGTCATCTGTCATCTGTCACCTGTCATCTGTCATCTGTCATCTGTCATTTGTCATCTGTCATATGTCATCTGTCATCTGTCATCTGTCATCTGTCATCTGACATCTGTCATCTGACATCTGTCATCTGTCACCTGTCATCTGTCATCTGTCATCTGTCATCTGTCATCTGTCATCTGTCATCTGTCATCTGTCATCTGACATCTGTCATCTGTCATCTGTCACCTGTCATCTGTCATCTGTCATTTGTCATCTGTCATATGTCATCTGTCATCTGTCATCTGTCATCTGTCATCTGTCATCTGTCATCTGTCATCTGTCATCTGTCATCTGTCATCTGTCATCTGTCATCTGTTATCTGTCATCTGTCATCTGTCATCTGTCATCTGTCATCTGTCATCTGTCATCTGTCATATGTCGTCTGTCATCTGTCATCTGTCATCTGTGATCTGTGATCTGTGATCTGTCATCTGTCATCTGACATCTGTCATCTGTCATCTGTCACCTGTCATCTGTCATCTGTCATCTGTCATCTGTCATCTGTCATCTGTCATCTGTCATCTGTCATCTGTCATCTGTCATCTGTCATCTGTCATCTGTCATCTGTCATCTGTCATCTGTGTTCTGTCATCTGTCATCTGTCACCTGTCATCTGTCATCTGTCATCTGTCATCTGTCATCTGTCATCTGTCATCTGTCATCTGTCATCTGTGTTCTGTCATCTGTCATCTGTCATTTGTCATCTGTTATCTGTCATCTGTCATCTGTCATCTGTCATCTGTCATCTGTCATCTGTCATCTGTCATCGGTCATCTGTCATCTGTCATCTGTCATCTGTCATCTGTCATCTGTCATCTGTCATCTGTCATCTGTCATCTGTCATCTGTCATCTGTCATCTGTCATCTGTCATCTGTCACCTGTCATCTGTCATCTGTCATCTGTCATCTGTCATCTTTCATCTGTCATCTGTCATCTGTCATCTGTCATCTATCATCTGTCATCTGTCATGTGTCAACTGTCATCTGTCATCTGTCATCTGTCACCAGTCATCTGTCATCTGTCATGTGTCATCTGCCATCTGTCATCTTTCATCTGTCATCTGTCATCTGTCATCTGTCATCTGTCATCTGTCATCTCTAATCTGTCATCTGTCACCAGTCATCTGTCATCTGTCATGTGACATCTGTCATCTGTCATCTGTCATCTGTCATCTGTCATCCCACATCTGTCATCTGTCATCTGTCATCTGTCATCTGTCATCTGTCATCTGTCATCTGTCATCTGTCATCTCTCATCTGTCATCTGTCATCTGTCATCTGTCATCTGTCATCTGTCATCTGTCATCTGTCATCTGTCATCTGTCATCTGTCATCTGTCATCTGTCATCTGTCATCTGTCATCCGTCATCTGTCATCTGTCATCTGTCATCTGTCATCTGTCACCTGTCATGTACATCTGTCATCTGTCATCTGTCATCTGTCATCTGTCATCTGTCATCTGTCATCTATCATCTGTCATCTGTCATCTGTCATCTGTCATCTGTCATCTGTCATCTGTCATCTGTCATCTGTCATCTGTCATCTGTCATCTATCATCTGTCATCTGTCATCTGTCATCTGTCATCTGTCATTTGTCATCTGTCATCTGTCATCTGTCATCTGTCATCTGTCATCTGTCATCTGTCATCTGTCATCTGTCATCTGTCATCTGTCATCTGTCATCTGTCATCTGTCATCTGTCATCTGTCATCTGTCATCTGTCATCTATCATCTGTCATCTGTCATCTGTCATCTGTCATCTGTCATCTGTCATTTGTCATCTGTCATCTATCATCTCTCGTCTGTCATCTGTCATCTGTCATCTGTCATCTGCCATCTGTCATCTGTAATCTGTCATCTGTCATCTGTCATCTGTCATCTGTCATCTGTCATCTGTAATCTGTCATCTGTCATCTGTCATCTGTCGTCTGTCATCTGTCATCTGTCATCTGTAATCTGTCATCTGTCATCTGTCGTCTGTCATCTGTCATCTGTCGTCTGTCGTCTGTCATCTGTCATCTGTCATCTGTCATCTGTCATCTGTCATCTGTCATGTGTCATCTATCATCTGTCATCTGTCATCTGTCATCTATCATCTATCATCTGTCATCTGTCATGTGTCAACTGTCATCTGTCATCTGTCATCTGTCGTCTGTCATCTGTCATCTGTCATCTGTCATCTGTCATCTGTCATCTCACATCTGTCATCTGTCATCTGTAATCTGTCATCTGTCATCTGTCGTCTGTCATCTGTCATCTGTCATTTGTCATCTGTCATCTGTCGTCTGTCGTCTGTCATCTGTCATCTGTCATCTGTCATCTGTCATCTGTCATGTGTCATCTTTCATCTGTCATCTGTAATCTGTCATCTGTCATCTATCATCTGTCATCTGTCATGTGTCAACTGTCATCTGTCATCTGTCATCTGTCATCTGTCATCTGTCATCTGTCATCTGTCATCTGTCATCTGTCATCTGTCATCTGTCATCTGTCATCTGTCATCTGTCATCTGTCATCTGTCATCTGTCATCTGTCATCTGTCATCTGTCATCTGTCATCTGTCATCTGTCATCTGTCATTTGTCATTTGTCATCTGTCATGTGTCATCTGCCATCTGTCATCTTTCATCTGTCATCTGTCATCTGTCATCTGTCATCTGTCATCTGTCATCTGTCATCTGTCATCTGTCATCTGTCATCTGTCATCTCACATCTGTCGTCTGTCATCTCACATCTGTCATCTGTCATCTGTCGTCTGTCATCTGTCATCTGTCGTCTGTCATCTGTCATTTGCCATCTGTCATCTGTCGTCTGTCGTCTGTCATCTGTCATCTGTCATCTGTCATTTGTCATCTGTCATCTGTCATCTGTCATCTGTCATCTGTCATCTGTCATCTGTCATCTGTCATCTGTCATCTGTCATCTGTCATCTGTCATCTGTCATCTGTCATCTGTCATCTGTCATCTGTCATCTGTCGTCTGTCATCTTTCATCTGTCATCTGTCATCTGTCATCTGTCATTTGTTATCTGTCATCTGTCATCTGTCATCTGTCATCTGTCATCCCACATCTGTCATCTCACATCTGTCATCTGTCATCTGTCATCTGTCATCTGTCATCTGTCATCTGTCATCTGTCATCTGTCATCTGTCATCTGTCATCTGTCATCTGTCATCTGTCATCTGTCATCTGTCATCTGTCATCTGTCATCTGTCATCTGTCATCTGTCATCTGTCATCTGTCATCCGTCATCTGTCATCTGTCATCTGTCATCTGTCACCTGTCATGTACATCTGTCATCTGTCATCTGTCATCTGTCATCTGTCATCTGTCATCTGTCATCTGTCATCTGTCATCTGTCATCTGTCATCTGTCATCTGTCATCTATCATCTGTCATCTGTCATCTGTCATCTGTCATCTGTCATCTGTCATCTGTCATCTGTCATCTGTCATCTGTCATCTGTCATCTGTCATCTGTCATCTGTCATCTGTCATCTGTCATCTGTCATCTGTCATCTGTCATCTGTCATCTGTCATCTGTCATCTGTCATCTGTCATCTGTCATCTGTCATCTATCATCTGTCATCTGTCATCTGTCATCTGTCATCTGTCATCTGTCATCTGTCATCTGTCATCTATCATCTCTCGTCTGTCATCTGTCATCTGTCATCTGTCATCTGCCATCTGTAATCTGTCATCTGTCATCTGTCATCTGTCATCTGTCATCTGTCATCTGTCATCTGTAATCTGTCATCTGTCATCTGTCATCTGTCGTCTGTCATCTGTCATCTGTCATCTGTAATCTGTCATCTGTCATCTGTCGTCTGTCATCTGTCATCTGTCGTCTGTCGTCTGTCATCTGTCATCTGTCATCTGTCATCTGTCATCTGTCATCTGTCATGTGTCATCTATCATCTGTCATCTGTCATCTGTCATCTGTCATCTATCATCTGTCATCTGTCATGTGTCAACTGTCATCTGTCATCTGTCATCTGTCGTCTGTCATCTGTCATCTGTCATCTGTCATCTGTCATCTGTCATCTGTCATCTCACATCTGTCATCTGTCATCTGTAATCTGTCATCTGTCATCTGTCGTCTGTCATCTGTCATCTGTCATTTGTCATCTGTCATCTGTCGTCTGTCGTCTGTCATCTGTCATCTGTCATCTGTCATCTGTCATCTGTCATCTGTCATGTGTCATCTTTCATCTGTCATCTGTCATCTGTCATCTATCATCTGTCATCTGTCATGTGTCAACTGTCATCTGTCATCTGTCATCTGTCATCTGTCATCTGTCATCTGTCATCTGTCATCTGTCATCTGTCATCTGTCATCTGTCATCTGTCATCTGTCATCTGTCATCTGTCATCTGTCATCTGTCATCTGTCATCTGTCATCTGTCATCTGTCATCTGTCATCTGTCATCTGTCATCTGTCATCTGTCATCTGTCATCTGTCATCTGTCATCTGTCATTTGTCATTTGTCATCTGTCATGTGTCATCTGCCATCTGTCATCTTTCATCTGTCATCTGTCATCTGTCATCTGTCATCTGTCATCTGTCATCTGTCATCTGTCATCTGTCATCTGTCATCTGTCATCTGTCATCTCACATCTGTCGTCTGTCATCTCACATCTGTCATCTGTCATCTGTCGTCTGTCATCTGTCATCTGTCGTCTGTCATCTGTCATTTGCCATCTGTCATCTGTCGTCTGTCATCTGTCATCTGTCATCTGTCATTTGTCATCTGTCATCTGTCATCTGTCATCTGTCATCTGTCATCTGTCATCTGTCATCTGTCATCTGTCATCTGTCATCTGTCATCTGTCATCTGTCATCTGTCATCTGTCGTCTGTCATCTTTCATCTGTCATCTGTCATTTGTCATCTGTCATTTGTTATCTGTCATCTGTCATCTGTCATCTGTCATCTGTCATCTGTCATCTGTCATCTGTCATCTGTCATCTCACATCTGTCATCTGTCATCTGTAATCTGTTATCTGTCATCTGTCATCTGTAATCTGTCATCTCTCATCTGTCGTCTGTCATCTGTCATTTGTCATCTGTCATCTGTCGTCTGTCGTCTGTCATCTGTCATCTGTCATCTGTCATCTGTCATCTGTCATGTGTCATCTATCATCTGTCGTCTGTCATCTGTCATCTGTCATCTGTCATCTGTCATCTGTCATCTGTCATCTGTCATCTGTCATCTGTCATCTGTCATCTGTCATCTGTCATCTGTAATCTGTCATCTGTCATCTGTCATCTGTCATCTGTCGTCTGTCATCTGTCATCTGTCATCTGTCATCTGTCATCTGTAATCTGTCATCTGTCATCTGTCATCTGTCATCTGTCATCTGTCATCTGTCATCTGTCATCTGTCATCTGTCATCTGTCATCTGTCATCTGTCATCTGTCATCTGTCATCTGTCATTTGTAATCTGTCATCTGTCATCTGTCATCTGTCGTCTGTCATCTGTCATCTGTCATCTGTCATCTGTAATCTGTCATCTGTCATCTGTCATCTGTCATGTGTCATCTATCATCTGTCGTCTGTCATCTGTCATCTGTCATCTGTCATCTGTCATCTGTCATCTGTTATCTGTCATCTGTCATCTGTCATCTGTCATCTGTCATCTGTCATCTGTCATCTGTCATCTGTCATCTGTCATCTGTCATCTGTCATCTGTCATCTGTCATCTGTCATCTGTCATCTGTCATCTGTCATCTGTCATCTGTCATGTGTCATCTATCATCTGTCGTCTGTCATCTGTCATCTGTCATCTGTCATCTGTCATCTGTTATCTGTCATCTGTCATCTGTCATCTGTCATCTGTCATCTGTCATCTGTCATCTGTCATCTGTCATCTGTCATCTGTCATCTGTCATCTGTCATCTGTCATCTGTCATCTGTCATCTGTCATCTGTCATCTGTCATCTGTCATCTGTCATCTGTCATTTGTAATCTGTCATCTGTCATCTGTCATCTGTCGTCTGTCATCTGTCATCTGTCATCTGTCATCTGTAATCTGTCATCTGTCATCTATCGTCTGTCATCTGTCATCTGTCGTCCGTCATCTGTCATCTGTCATCTGTCATCTGTCATCTGTCATCTGTCATCTGTCATCTGTCATCTGTCTTCTGTCATCTGTCATCTGTCATCTGTCATCTGTCATCTGTCGTCTGTCGTCTGTCATCTTTCATCTGTCATCTGTCATCTGTAATCTGTCATCTGTCATCTGTCGTCTGTCATCTGTCATCTGTCATCTGTCATCTGTCATCTGTCATCTGTCATCTCACATCTGTCATCTGTCATCTGTCATCTCACATCTGTCATCTGTTATCTGTAATCTGTCATCTGTCATCTGTCGTCTGCCATCTGTCATTTGTCATCTGTCATCTGTCGTCTGTCGTCTGTAATCTGTCATCTGTCATCTGTCATCTGTCATCTGTCATCTGTCATCTGTCATCTGTAATCTGTCATCTGTCATCTGTCATCTGTCATCTGTCATCTGTCATCTGTCATCTGTCATCTAACATCTGTCATCTGTCATCTGTCACCTGTCATCTGTCATCTGTGATCGGTCATCTGTCATCTGTCATCTGTCATCTGTCATCTGTCATCTGGCATCTGTCATCTGTCATCTGTCATCTGTCATCTGTCATCTGTCATCTGTCATCTGTCATCTGTCACCAGTCATATGTCATCTGTCATCTGTCATCTGTCATCTGTCATCTGTCATCTGTCATCTGTCATCTGTCATCTGTCATCTGTCATCTGTCAGCTGTCATCTGTCATCTGTCATCTGTCATCTGTCATCTGTCATCTGTCATCTGTCATCTGTCATCTGTCATCTGTCATCTGTCATCTGTCATCTGTCATCTGTCATCTGTCATCTGTCATCTGTCATCTGTCATCTGTCATCTGTCATCTGTCATGTGACATCTGTCATCTGTCATCTGTCATCTGTCATCTGTCATCTGTCATCTGTCATCTGTCATCTGTCATCTGTCATCTGTCATCTGTCATCTGTCATCTGTCATCTGTCTTGTGACATCTGTCATCTGTCATCTGTCATCTGTCATCTGTCATCTGTCATCTGTCATCTGTCATCTGACATCTGTCATCTGTCATCTGTCAAATGTCATCTGTCATCTGTCATCTGTCATCTGTCATATGTCATCTGTCATCTGTCATCTGTCATCTGTCATCTGTCATCTGTCATCTGTCATCTGTCATCTGTCATCTGTCATCTGTCATCTGTCATCTGTCATATGTCGTCTGTCATCTGTCATCTGTCATCTGTGATCTGTCATCTGTCATCTGTCATCTGTCACCTGTCATCTGTCATCTGTCATCTGTCATCTGTCATCTGTCATCTGACATCTGTCATATGTCATCTGTCACCTGTTATCTGTCATCTGTCATCTGTCATTTGTCATCTGTCATCTGTCATCTGTCATCTGTCATCTGTCATCTGTCATCTGTCATCTGTCATTTGTCATCTGTCATCTGTCATCTGTCATCTGTCATCTGTCATCTGTCATCTGTCATCTGTCATCTGTCATCTGTCATCTGTCATCTGTCATCTGTCATCTGTCATCTGTCATCTGTCATCTGTCATCTGTCATCTGTCATCTGTCATCTGTCATCTGTCATCTGTCATCTGTCATCTGTCATCTGTCATCTGTCATGTGACATCTGTCATCTGTCATCTGTCATCTGTCATCTGTCATCTGACATCTGTCATCTGTCATCTGTCACCTGTCATCTGTCATCTGTCATCTGTCATCTGTCATCTGTCATCTGTCATCTGTCATCTGTCATCTGTCATCTGTCATCTGTCATCTGTCATCTGTGATCGGTCATCTGTCATCTGTCATCTGTCATCTGTCATCTGTCATCTGTCATCTGACATCTGTCATATGTCATCTGTCACCTGTTATCTGTCATCTGTCATCTGTCATTTGTCATCTGTCATCTGTCATCTGTCATCTGTCATTTGTCATCTGTCATTTGTCATCTGTCATCTGTCATCTGTCATCTGTCATCTGTCATCTGTCATCTGTCATCTGTCATCTGTCATCTGTCATCTGTCATCTGTCATCTGTCATCTGTCATCTGTCATCTGTCATCTGTCATCTGTCATCTGTCATCTGTCATCTGTCATCTGTCATCTGTCATCTGTCATCTGTCATCTGTCATGTGACATCTGTCATCTGTCATCTGTCATCTGTCATCTGTCATCTGACATCTGTCATCTGTCATCTGTCACCTGTCATCTGTCATCTGTCATCTGTCATCTGTCATCTGTCATCTGTCATCTGACATCTGTCATCTGTCATCTGTCACCTGTCATCTGTCATCTGTGATCGGTCATCTGTCATCTGTCATCTGTCATCTGTCATCTGTCATCTGGCATCTGTCATCTGTCATCTGTCATCTGTCATCTGTCATCTGTCATCTGTCATCTGTCATCTGTCACCAGTCATATGTCATCTGTCATCTGTCATCTGTCATCTGTCATCTGTCATCTGTCATCTGTCATCTGTCATCTGTCATCTGTCATCTGTCAGCTGTCATCTGTCATCTGTCATCTGTCATCTGTCATCTGTCATCTGTCATCTGTCATCTGTCATCTGTCATCTGTCATCTGTCATCTGTCATCTGTCATCTGTCATCTGTCATCTGTCATCTGTCATCTGTCATCTGTCATCTGTCATGTGACATCTGTCATCTGTCATCTGTCATCTGTCATCTGTCATCTGTCATCTGTCATCTGTCATCTGTCATCTGTCATCTGTCATCTGTCATCTGTCATCTGTCATCTGTCTTGTGACATCTGTCATCTGTCATCTGTCATCTGTCATCTGTCATCTGTCATCTGTCATCTGTCATCTGACATCTGTCATCTGTCATCTGTCAAATGTCATCTGTCATCTGTCATCTGTCATCTGTCATATGTCATCTGTCATCTGTCATCTGTCATCTGTCATCTGTCATCTGTCATCTGTCATCTGTCATCTGTCATCTGTCATCTGTCATCTGTCATCTGTCATATGTCGTCTGTCATCTGTCATCTGTCATCTGTGATCTGTCATCTGTCATCTGTCATCTGTCACCTGTCATCTGTCATCTGTCATCTGTCATCTGTCATCTGTCATCTGACATCTGTCATATGTCATCTGTCACCTGTTATCTGTCATCTGTCATCTGTCATTTGTCATCTGTCATCTGTCATCTGTCATCTGTCATCTGTCATCTGTCATTTGTCATCTGTCATCTGTCATCTGTCATCTGTCATCTGTCATCTGTCATCTGTCATCTGTCATCTGTCATCTGTCATCTGTCATCTGTCATCTGTCATCTGTCATCTGTCATCTGTCATCTGTCATCTGTCATCTGTCATCTGTCATCTGTCATCTGTCATCTGTCATCTGTCATCTGTCATCTGTCATGTGACATCTGTCATCTGTCATCTGTCATCTGTCATCTGTCATCTGACATCTGTCATCTGTCATCTGTCACCTGTCATCTGTCATCTGTCATCTGTCATCTGTCATCTGTCATCTGTCATCTGTCATCTGTCATCTGTCATCTGTCATCTGTCATCTGTCATCTGTCATATGTCGTCTGTCATCTGTCATCTGTGATCTGTCATCTGTCGTCTGTCATCTGTCATCTGTCACCTGTCATCTGTCATCTGTCATCTGTCATCTGTCATCTGTCATCTGTCATCTGTCATCTGTCATCTGTCATCTGTCATCTGTCATCTGTCATCTGTCATCTGTCATCTGTCATCTGTCATCTGTCATCTGTCACCAGTCATCTGTCATCTGTCATCTGTCATCTGTCATCTGTCATCTGTCATCTGTCATCTGTCATTTGTCACCTGTCACCTGTCATCGGTCATCTGTCATCTGTCATGTCATCTTCATCTGTCATCTGTCATCTGTCATCTGTCATCTGTCATCTGTCATCTGTCATATGTCGTCTGTCATCTGTCATCTGTCATTTGTCATTTGTCATCTGTCAAGTGTCATCTGCCATCTGTCATCTTTCATCTGTCATCTGTCATCTGTCATCTGTCATCTGTCATCTGTCATCTCTAATCTGTCATCTGTCACCAGTCATCTGTCATCTGTCATGTGACATCTGTCATCTGTCATCTGTCATCTGTCATCTGTCATCTGTCATCCCACATCTGTCATCTGTCATCTGTCATCTGTCATCTGTCATCTGTCATCTGTCATCTGTCATCTGTCATCTGTCATCTGTCATCTGTCATCTGTCATCTGTCATCTGTCATCTGTCATCTGTCATCTGTCATCTGTCATCTGTCATCTGTCATCTGTCATCTGTCATCTGTCATCTGTCATCTGTCATCTGTCATCCGTCATCTGTCATCTGTCATCTGTCACCTGTCATGTTACATCTGTCATCTGTCATCTGTCATCTGTCATCTGTCATCTGTCATCTGTCATCTGTCATCTGTCATCTGTCATCTATCATCTGTCATCTGTCATCTGTCATCTGTCATCTGTCATCTGTCATCTGTCATCTGTCATCTGTCATCTGTCATCTGTCATCTGTCATCTGTCATCTGTCATCTGTCATCTGTCATCTGTCATCTGTCATCTGTCATCTGTCATCTGTCATCTGTCATCTGTCATCTGTCATCTGTCATCTGTCATCTGTCATCTGTCATCTGTCATCTGTCATCTGTCATCTGTCATCTATCATCTGTCATCTGTCATCTGTCATCTGTCATCTGTCATCTGTCATCTGTCATCTGTCATCTGTCATCTGTCATCTGTCATCTGTCATCTATCATCTCTCGTCTGTCATCTGTCATCTGTCATCTGTCATCTGCCATCTGTCATCTGTAATCTGTCATCTGTCATCTGTCATCTGTCATCTGTCATCTGTCATCTGTAATCTGTCATCTGTCATCTGTCATCTGTCGTCTGTCATCTGTCATCTGTCATTTGTCATCTGTAATCTGTCATCTGTCATCTGTCGTCTGTCATCTGTCATCTGTCGTCTGTCGTCTGTCATCTGTCATCTGTCATCTGTCATCTGTCATCTGTCATCTGTCATCTGTCATGTGTCATCTATCATCTGTCATCTGTAATCTGTCATCTGTCATCTATCATCTGTCATCTGTCATATGTCAACTGTCATCTGTCATCTGTCATCTGTCGTCTGTCATCTGTCATCTGTCATCTGTCATCTGTCATCTGTCATCTGTCATCTCACATCTGTCATCTGTCATCTGTAATCTGTCATCTGTCATCTGTCGTCTGTCATCTGTCATCTGTCATTTGTCATCTGTCATCTGTCGTCTGTCGTCTGTCATCTGTCATCTGTCATCTGTCATCTGTCATCTGTCATCTGTCATGTGTCATCTTTCATCTGTCATCTGTCATCTGTCATCTGTCATCTGTCATCTGTCATCTGTCATCTGTCATTTGTCATTTGTCATCTGTCATGTGTCATCTGCCATCTGTCATCTTTCATCTGTCATCTGTCATCTGTCATCTGTCATCTGTCATCTGTCATCTGTCATCTGTCATCTGTCATCTGTCATCTGTCATCTCACATCTGTCGTCTGTCATCTCACATCTGTCATCTGTCGTCTGTCATCTGTCATCTGTCGTCTGTCATCTGTCATTTGTCATCTGTCATCTGTCGTCTGTCGTCTGTCATCTGTCATCTGTCATCTGTCATCTGTCATCTGTCATCTGTCATCTGTCATCTGTCATCTGTCATCTGTCATCTGTCATCTGTCATCTGTCATCTGTCATCTGTCGTCTGTCATCTTTCATCTGTCATCTGTCATCTGTCATCTGTCATTTGTTATCTGTCTTCTGTCATCTGTCATCTGTCATCTGTCATCTGTCATCTGTCATCTCACATCTGTCATCTGTCATCTGTAATCTGTTATCTGTCATCTGTCATCTGTAATCTGTCATCTGTCATCTGTCGTCTGTCATCTGTCATTTGTCATCTGTCATCTGTCGTCTGTCGTCTGTCATCTGTCATCTGTCATCTGTCATCTGTCATCTGTCATGTGTCATCTATCATCTGTCGTCTGTCATCTGTCATCTGTCATCTGTCATCTGTCATCTGTCATCTGTCATCTGTCATCTGTCATCTGTCATCTGTCATCTGTCATCTGTAATCTGTCATCTGTCATCTGTCATCTGTCATCTGTCGTCTGTCATCTGTCATCTGTCATCTGTCATCTGTAATCTGTCATCTGTCATCTGTCATCTGTCATCTGTCATCTGTCATCTGTCATCTGTCATCTGTCATCTGTCATCTGTCTTCTGTCATCTGTCATCTGTCATCTGTCATCTGTCATCTGTCATCTGTCATGTGTCATCTATCATCTGTCGTCTGTCATCTGTCATCTGTCATCTGTCATCTGTCATCTGTCATCTGTCATCTGTCATCTGTCATCTGTCATCTGTCGTCTGTCATCTTTCATCTGTCATCTGTCATCTGTCATCTGTCATCTGTCATGTGTCATCTATCATCTGTCGTCTGTCATCTGTCATCTGTCATCTGTCATCTTTCATCTGTCATCTGTCATCTGTCATCTGTCATCTGTCATCTGTCATCTGTCATCTGTCATCTGTCATCTGTCATCTGTCATCTGTCATCTGTAATCTGTCATCTGTCATCTGTCGTCTGTCGTCTGTCATCTGTCATCTGTCATCTGTCATCTGTCATCTTTCATGTGTCATCTATCATCTGTCGTCTGTCATCTGTCATCTGTCATCTGTCATCTGTCATCTGTCATCTGTAATCTGTCATCTGTCATCTGTCATCTGTCATCTGACGTCTGTCATCTTTCATCTGTCATCTGTCATCTGTCATCTGTCATCTGTCATCTGTCATTTGTCATCTGTCATCTGTCGTCTGTCGTCTGTCATCTGTCATCTGTCATCTGTCATCTGTCATCTGTCATCTGTCATCTGTCATCTGTCATCTGTCATCTGTCATCTGTCATCTGTCATCTGTCATCTGTCATCTGTCATCTGTCATCTGTCATCTGTCATCTGTCATCTGTCATCTGTCATCTGTCATCTGTCATCTGTCATCTGTAATCTGTCATCTGTCATCTGTCATCTGTCGTCTGTCATCTGTCATCTGTCATCTGTCATCTGTAATCTGTCATCTGTCATCTGTCGTCTGTCATCTGTCATCTGTCATCTGTCGTCTGTCATCTGTCATTTGTCATCTGTCATCTGTCGTCTGTCGTCTGTCATCTCACATCTGTCATCTGTCATCTGACGTCTGTCATCTTTCATCTGTCATCTGTCATCTGTCATCTGTCATCTGTCATCTGTCATTTGTCATCTGTCATCTGTCGTCTGTCGTCTGTCATCTGTCATCTGGCATCTGTCATCTGTCATCTGTCATCTGTCATCTGTCATCTGTCATCTGTCATCTGTCATCTGTCATCTGTCATCTGTCATCTGTCGTCTGTCATCTGTCATCTGTCATCTGTCATCTGTAATCTGTCATCTGTCATCTGTCGTCTGTCATCTGTCATCTGTCATCTGTCGTCTGTCATCTGTCATTTGTCATCTGTCATCTGTCGTCTGTCGTCTGTCATCTCACATCTGTCATCTGTCATCTGTCATCTGTCATCTGTCATCTGTCATGTGACATCTGTCATCTGTCATCTGTCATCTGTCATCTGTCATCTGTCATCTGTCATCTGTCATCTGTCATCTGTCATGTGTCATCTATCATCTGTCGTCTGTCATCTGTCATCTGTCATCTGTCATCTGTTATCTGTCATCTGTCATCTGTCATCTGTCATCTGTCATCTGTCATCTGTCTTCTGTCATCTGTCATTTGTCATCTGTCATCTGTCGTCTGTCTTCTGTCATCTTTCATCTGTCATCTGTCATCTGTCATCTGTCATCTGTCATCTGTCATCTGTCATCTCACATCTGTCATCTGTCATCTGTAATCTGTCATCTGTCATCTGTCGTCTGTCATCTGTCATTTGTCATCTGTCATCTGTCATCTGTCATCTGTCATCTGTAATCTGTCATCTGTCATCTGTCATCTGTCGTCTGTCATCTGTCATCTGTCATCTGTCATCTGTAATCTGTCATCTGTCATCTATCGTCTGTCATCTGTCATCTGTCGTCTGTCATCTGTCATCTGTCGTCTGTCATCTGTCATCTGTCATCTGTCATCTGTCATCTGTCATCTGTCATCTGTCTTCTGTCATCTGTCATCTGTCATCTGTCATCTGTCGTCTGTCGTCTGTCGTCTGTCATCTTTCATCTGTCATCTGTCATCTGTAATCTGTCATCTGTCATCTGTCGTCTGTCATCTGTCATCTGTCATCTGTCATCTGTCATCTGTCATCTGTCATCTGTCATCTCACATCTGTCATCTGTCATCTGTCATCTCACATCTGTCATCTGTTATCTGTAATCTGTCATCTATCATCTGTCATCTGTCATCTGTCATCTGTCATCTGTAATCTGTCATCTGTCATCTGTCATCTGTCATCTGTCATCTGTCATCTATCATTTGTCATTTGTCATCTGTCATGTGTCATCTGCCATCTGTCATCTATCATCTGTCATCTGTCATGTGTCAACTGTCATCTGTCATCTGCCATCTGTCATCTGTCGTCTGTCATCTGTCATCTGTCATCTGTCATCTGTCATCTGTCATCTGTCATCTGTCATCTGTCATCTGTCATCTGTCATCTGTCATCTGTCATCTGTCATCTGTCATCTGTCATTTGTCATTTGTCATTTGTCATGTGTCATCTGCCATCTGTCATCTGTCATCTGTCATCTGTCATCTGTCATCTGTCATCTGTCATCTGTCATCTGTCATCTGTCATCTGTCATCTGTCATCTGTCATCTGTCATCTGTCATCTGTCATCTGTCACCTGTCATCTGTCATCTGTCATCTGTCATCTGTCATCTGTCATCTGTCATCTGTCATCTGTCATCTGTAATCTGTAATCTGTCATCTGTCATCTGTCATCTGTCATCTGTCATCTGTCATCTGTAATCTGTCATCTGTCATCTGTCGTCTGTCATCTGTCATCTGTCATCTGTCATCTGTCATCTGTCATCTGTAATCTGCCATCTATCATCTGTCGTCTGTCATCTGTCATTTGTCATCTGTCATCTGTCATCTGTCATCTGTCATCTGTAATCTGTCATCTGTCATCTGTCGTCTGTCATCTGTCATTTGTCATCTGTCATCTGTCATCTGTCATCTGTCATCTGTCATCTGTCATCTGTCATCTGTCATCTGTCATCTGTCATCTGTCATCTGTCATCTGTCATCTCACATCTGTCATCTGTCATCTGTCATCTCACATCTGTCATCTGTTATCTGTTATCTGTAATCTGTCATCTGTCATCTGTCGTCTGTCATCTGTCATTTATCATCTGTCATCTGTCGTCTGTCGTCTGTCATCTGTCATCTGTCATCTGTCATCTGTCATGTGTCATCTATCATCCGTCGTCTGTCATCTGTCATCTGTCATCTGTAATCTGTCATCTGTCATCTGTCATCTGTCATCTGTCATCTGTCATCTGTCATCTGTCATCTGTAATCTGTCATCTGTCATCTGTCATCTGTCGTCTGTCGTCTGTCATCTGTCATCTGTCATCTGTCATCTGTCATGTGTCATCTATCATCTGTCATCTGTCATCTGTCATCTGTCATCTATCAACTGTCATCTGTCATGTGTCAACTGTCATCTGTCATCTGTCATCTGTCGTCTTACATCTGTCATCTGTCATCTGTCATCTGTCATCTGTAATCTGTCATCTGTCATCTGTCATCTGTCATCTCACATCTGTCATCTGTCATCTGTAATCTGTCATCTGTCATTTGTCGTCTGTCAGCTGTCATTTGTCATCTGTCATCTGTCGTCTGTCATCTGTTATCTGTCATCTGTCATCTGTCATCTGTCACCTGTCATCTGTCATCTGTCACCTGTCATCTGTCATCTGTCATCTGTCATCTGTCATCTGTTATCTGTCATCTGTCATCTGTCATCTGTCATCTGTCATCTGTGATCTGTCATCTGTCACCTGTCATCTGTCATCTGTCATCTGTCATCTGTCATCTGTCATCTGTCACCTGTCATCTGTCATCTGTCATCTGTCATCTGTCATCTGTCATCTGTCATCTGTTATCTGTCATCTGTCATCTGTCATCTGTCATCTGTCATCTGTCATCTGTCATCTGTCATCTGTCATCTGCCATCTGTCATCTCACATCTGTCATCTGTTATCTGTCATCTGTCATCTGTCATCTGTCATCTGTCATCTGTCATCTGTCATCTGTAATCTTCATCTGTCATCTGTCATCTGTCACCTGTCAACTGTCATCTGTCATCTGTCATCCGTCATCTGTCATGTGCCATCTGTCATCTGTCACTTGTCATGTTACATCTGTCATCTGTCATCTGTCATCTGTCATCTGACATCTGTCATCTGTCATCTGTCATCTGTCATCTGTCATCTGCCATCTGTCATCTTTCATCTGTCATCTGTCATCTGTCATCTGTCATCTGTCATCTGTCATCTGTCATCTGTCATCTGTCATCTGTCATCTGTCATCTGTCATCTGTCATCTGTCATCTGTCATCTGTCATCTGTCATCTGTCATCTGTCACCTGTCATCTGTCATCTGTCATCTGTCATCTGTCATCTGTCATCTGTTATCTGTCATCTGTCATCTGTCATCTGTCATCTGTCATCTGTCATCTGTCATCTTCATCTGTCATCTGTCATCTGTCACCTGTCATCTGAAATCTGTCATCTGTCATCTGTCATCTGTCATATGTCGTCTGTCATCTGTCATTTATCATTTGTCATCTGTCATGTTTCATCTGCCATCTGTCATCTTTCATCTGTCATCTGTCATCTGTCATCTGTCATCTGTCATCTGTAATATGTCATCTGTCACCAGTCATCTGTCATCTGTCATGTGACATCTGTCATCTGTCATCTGTCATCTGTCATCTGTCACCTGTCATGTTACATCTGTCATCTGTAATCTTCATCTGTCATCTGTCATCTGTCACCTGTCAACTGTCATCTGTCATCTGTCATCCGTCATCTGTCATCTGCCATCTGTCATCTGTCACTTGTCATGTTACATCTGTCATCTGTCATCTGTCATCTGACATCTGTCATCTGTCATCTGTCATCTGTCATCTGCCATCTGTCATCTTTCATCTGTCATCTGTCATCTGTCATCTGTCATTTGTCATCTGTCATCTGTCATCTGTCATCTGTCATCTGTCATCTGTCATCTGTCATGTGTCATCTGTCACCTGTCATCTGTCATCTGTCATCTGTCATCTGTCATCTGTCATCTGTTATCTGTCATCTGTCATCTGTCATCTGTCATCTGTCATCTGTCATCTGTCATCTGTCATCTTCATCTGTCATCTGTCATCTGTCACCTGTCATCTGTCATCTGTCATCTGTCATCTGTCATATGTCGTCTGTCATCTGTCATTTATCATTTGTCATCTGTCATGTTTCATCTGCCATCTGTCATCTTTCATCTGTCATCTGTCATCTGTCATCTGTCATCTGTCATCTGTCATCTGTCATCTGTCATCTGTAATATGTCATCTGTCACCAGTCATCTGTCATCTGTCATGTGACATCTGTCATCTGTCATCTGTCATCTGTCATCTGTCACCTGTCATGTTACATCTGTCATCTGTCATCTGTCATCTGTCATCTGTCATCTGTCATCTGTCATCTGTCATCGGTCATCTGTCATCTGTCATCTGTCATCTGTCATCTGTCATCTGTCATCTGTCATGTGTCATCTGTCATCTGTCATCTGTCATCTGTCATCTGTCATCTGTCATCTGTCATCTGTCATCTGTCATCTGTCATCTGTCATCTGTCATCTGTCATCCGTCATCTGTCATCTGTCATCTGTCATCTGTCACCTGTCATGTTACATCTGTCATCTGTCATCTGACATCTGTCATCTGTCATCTGTCATCTGTCATCTGTCATCTGTCATCTGTCATCTGTCATCTATCATCTGTCATCTGTCATCTGTCATCTGTCATCTGTCATCTGTCATCTGTCATCTGTCATCTGTCATCTGTCATCTGTCATCTGTCATCTGTCATCTGTCATCTCTCATCTGTCATCTGTCATCTGTCATCTGTCATCTGTCATCTGTCATCTGTCATCTGTCATCTGCCATCTGTCATCTGTCATCTGTCATCTGTCATCTGTCATCTGTCATCTGTCATCTGTCATCTGTCATCTGTCATCTGTCATCTGTCATCTGTCATCTGTAATCTGTCATCTGTCATCTGTCATCTGTCATCTGTCGTCTGTCATCTGTCATCTGTCATCTGTCATCTGTAATCTGTCATCTGTCATCTGTCGTCTGTCATCTGTCATTTGTCATCTGTCATCTGTCATCTGTCATCTGTCATCTGTAATCTGTCATCTGTCATCTGTCATCTGTCATCTGTCATCTGTCATCTGTCATTTGTCATCTGTCATCTGTCGTCTGTCGTCTGTCATCTGTCATCTGTCAACTGACATCTGTCATGTGTCATCTATCATCTGTCATCTGTCATCTGTCATCTGTAATCTGTCATCTGTCATCTGTCGTCTGTCATCTGTCATCTGTCATCTGTCATCTGTAATCTGTCATCTGTCATCTGTCGTCTGTCATCTGTCATTTGTCATCTGTCATCTGTCATCTGTCATCTGTCATCTGTAATCTGTCATCTGTCATCTGTCGTCTGTCATCTGTCATTTGTCATCTGTCATCTGTCATCTGTCATTTGTCATTTGTCATCTGTCATGTGTCATCTGCCATCTGTCATCTTTCATCTGTCATCTGTCATCTGTCATCTGTCATCTGTCATCTGTCATCTGTCATGTGTCATCTATCATCTGTCATCTGTCATCTGTCATCTGTCATCTATCATCTGTCATCTGTCATGTGTCAACTGTCATCTGTCATCTGTCATCTGTCATCTGTCATCTGTCATCTGTCATCTGTCATCTGTCATCCGTCATCTGTCATCTGTCATCTGTCAGCTGTCACCTGTCATGTTACATCTGTCATCTGTCATCTGTCATCTGTCATCTGTCATCTGTCATCTGTCATCTGTCATCTGACATCTGTCATCTGTCATCTGTCATCTGTCATCTGTCATCTGTCATCTGTCATCTGTCATCTGTCATCTGTCATCTGTCATCTGTCATCTGTCATCTGTCATCTGTCATCTATCATCTGTCATCTTTCATCTGTCATCTGTCATCTGTCATCTGTCATCTGTCATCTGTCATCTGTCATCTGTCATCTGTCATCTGTCATCTGTCATCTGTCATCTGTCATCTGTCATCTGTCATCTATCATCTGTCATCTGTCATCTGTCATCTGTTATCTGTCATCTGTCATCTGTCATCTGTCATTTGTCATTTGTCATCAGTCATGTGTCATCTGCCATATGTCATCTTTCATCTGTCATCTGTCATCTGTCATCTGTCATCTGTCATCTGTCATCTGTCATCTGTCATCTGTCATCTGTCATTTGTCATTTGTCATCTGTCATGTGTCATCTGCCATCTGTCATCTTTCATCTGTCATCTGTCATCTGTCATCTGTCATCTGTCATCTGTCATCTGTCATCTGTCATGTGTCAACTGTCATCTGTCATCTGTCATCTGTCATCTATCATCTGTCATCTGTCATCTGTCATGTGTCAACTGCCATCTGTCATCTGTCATCTGTCATCTGTCATCTGTCATCTGTCATCTGTCATCTGTCATCTGCCATCTGTCATCTGTCATCTGTCATCTGTCATCTGTCATCTGTCATCTGTCATCTGTCATCCGTCATCTGTCATCTGTCATCTGTCAGCTGTCACCTGTCATGTTACATCTGTCATCTGTCATCTGTCATCTGTCATCTGTCATCTGACATCTGTCATCTGTCATCTGTCATCTGTCATCTGTCATCTGTCATCTGTCATCTGTCATCTGTCATCTGTCATCTGTCATCTGTCATCTGTCATCTGTCATCTATCATCTGTCATCTTTCATCTGTCATCTGTCATCTGTCATCTGTCATCTGTCATCTGTCATCTGTCATCTGTCATCTGCCATCTGTCATCTGTCATCTGTCATCTGTCATCTGTCATCTGTCATCTGTCATCTGTCATCTGTCATCTGTCATCTGTCATCTGTCATCTGTCATCTGTCATCTGTCATCTGTCATCTATCATCTGTCATCTGTCATCTCTCATCTGTCATCTGTCATCTGTCATCTGTCAACTGTCATCTGTCATCTGTCATCTGTCATCTGTCATCTGTCACCTGTCATCTGTCATTTGTCATTTGTCATCAGTGATTTGTCATCTGCCATCTGTCATCTTTCATCTGTCATCTGTCATCTGTCATCTGTCATCTGTCATCTGTCATCTGTCATCTGTCATCTGTCATCTGTCATCTGTCATCTGTCATCTGTCATCTGTCATCTGTCATCTGTCATCTGTCATCTGTCATTTGTCATTTGTCATCTGTCATGTGTCATCTGCCATCTGTCATCTTTCATCTGTCATCTGTCATCTGTCATCTGTCATCTGTCATGTGTCATCTATCATCTGTCATCTGTCATCTGTCATCTATCATCTGTCATCTGTCATGTGTCAACTGTCATCTGTCATCTGTCATCTGTCATCTGTCATCTGTCATCTGTCATCTGTCATCTGTCATCTGTCATCTGTCATCCGTCATCTGTCATCTGTCATCTGTCAGCTGTCACCTGTCATGTTACATCTGTCATCTGTCATCTGTCATCTGTCATCTGACATCTGTCATCTGTCATCTGTCATCTGTCATCTGTCATCTGTCATCTGTCATCTGTCATCTGTCATCTATCATCTGTCATCTTTCATCTGTCATCTGTCATCTGTCATCTGTCATCAGTCATCTGTCATCTGTCATCTGTCATCTATCATCTGTCATCTGTCATCTGTCATCTGTCATCTGTCATCTGTCATCTGTCATCTGTCATCTGTCATCTATCATCTGTCATCTGTCATCTGTCATCTGTCATCTGTCATCTGTCATCTGTCATCTGTCATCTGTCATCTGTCATCTGTCATTTGTCATTTGTCATCAGTCATGTGTCATCTGCCATCTGTCATCTGTCATCTGTCATCTGTCATCTGTCATCTGTCATCTGTCATCTGTCATCTGTCATCTGTCATCTGTCATCTGTCATCTGTCATCTGTCATTTGTCATTTGTTATCTGTCATGTGTCATCTGCCATCTGTCATCTTTCATCTGTCATCTGTCATCTGTCATCTGTCATCTGTCATCTGTCATCTGTCATGTGTCATCTATCATCTGTCATCTGTCATCTGTCATCTATCATCCGTCATCTGTCATGTGTCAACTGTCATCTGTCATCTGTCATCTGTCATCTGTCATCTGTCATCTGTCATCTGTCATCTGTCATCTGTCATCTGTCATCTGTCATCTGTCATCTGTCATCTGTCATCTGTCATCCGTCATCTGTCATCTGTCATCTGTCAGCTGTCACCTGTCATGTTACATCTGTCATCTGTCATCTGTAATCTGTCATCTGTCATCTGTCATCTGACATCTGTCATCTGTCATCTGTCATCTGTCATCTGTCATTTGTCATCTGTCATCTGTCATCTGTCATCTGTCATCTGTCATCTGTCATCTGTCATCTGTCATTTGTCATTTGTTATCTGTCATGTGTCATCTGCCATCTGTCATCTTTCATCTGTCATCTGTCATCTGTCATCTGTCATCTGTCATCTGTCATGTGTCATCTATCATCTGTCATCTGCCATCTGTCATCTGTCATCTATCATCCGTCATCTGTCATGTGTCAACTGTCATCTGTCATCTGTCATCTGTCATCTGTCATCTGTCATCTGTCATCTGTCATCTGTCATCTGTCATCTGTCATCTGTCATCCGTCATCTGTCATCTGTCATCTGTCAGCTGTCACCTGTCATGTTACATCAGTCATCTGTCATCTCTAATCTGTCATCTGTCATCTGTCATCTGACATCTGTCATCTGTCATCTGTCATCTGTCATCTGTCATCTGTCATCTGTCATCTGTCATCTATCATCTGTCATCTTTCATCTGTCATCTGTCATCTGTCATCTGTCATCTGTCATCTGTTATCTGTCATCTATCATCTGTCATCTGTCATCTGTCATCTGTCATCTGTCATCTGTCATCTGTCATCTGTCATCTGTCATCTGTCATCTGTCATCTGTCATCTGTCATCTATCATCTGTCATCTGTCATCTGTCATCTGTCATCTGTCATCTGTCATCTGTCATCTGTCATCTGTCATCTGTCATCTGTCATCTATCATATGTCATCTGTCATCTGTCAACTGTCATCTGTCATCTGTCATCTGTCATCTGTCATCTGTCATTTGTCATTTGTCATCAGTCATGTGTCATCTGCCATCTGTCATCTTTCATCTGTCATCTGTCATTTGTCATTTGTCATCTGTCATGTGTCATATGCCATCTGTCATCTTTCATCTGTCATCTGTCATCTGTCATCTGTCATCTGTTATCTGTCATCTGTGATTTGTCATCTGTCATCTGTCATCTGCCATCTGTCATCTGTCATCTGTCATCTGTCATCTGTCATCTGTCATCTGTCATCTGTCATCTGTCATCTGTCATCTGTCATCGGTCATCTGTCACCTGTCATCTGTCATCTGTCATCTGTCATCTGTCATCTGTCATCTTTTATCTGTCATCTGTCATCTGTCATCTGTCATGTGTCATATGCCATCTGTCATCTGTCATCTGTCATCTGTCATCTGTCTTTTGTTATCTGTCATCTGTCATCTGCCATCTGTCATCTGTCATCTGTCATCTGTTATCTGTCATCTGTCATCTGCCATCTGTCATCTGTCATCTGTCATCTGTCATCTGTCATCTGTCATCTGTCATCTGTCATCTGTCATCTGTCATCTGTCATCTGTCACCTGTCATCTGTCATCTGTCATCTGTTATCTGTCATCTGTCATCTGTCATCTGTCAGCTGTCACCTGTCATGTTACATCTGTCATCTGTCATCTGTAATCTGTCATCTGTCATCTGACATCTGTCATCTGTCATCTGTCATCTGTCATCTGTCATCTGTCATCTGTCATCTGTCATCTGTCATCTATCATCTGTCATCTGTCATCTGTCATCTGTCATCTGTCATCTGTCATCTGTCATCTGTCATCTGTCACCTGTCATCTGTCATCTGTCATCTGTTATCTGTCATCTGTCATCTGTCATCTGTCACCTGTCATCTGTCATCTGTCATCTGTTATCTGTCATCTGTCATCTGTCATCTGTCATCTGTCATCTGTCATGTGTCATATGCCATCTGTCATCTGTCATCTGTCATCTGTCATCTGTCTTTTGTTATCTGTCATCTGTCATCTGCCATCTGTCATCTGTCATCTGTCATCTGTTATCTGTCATCTGTCATCTGTTATCTGTCATCTGTCATCTGTCATCTGTCATCTGTCACCTGTCATCTGTCATCTGTCATCTGTTATCTGTCATCTGTCATCTGTCATCTGTCAGCTGTCACCTGTCATGTTACATCTGTCATCTGTCATCTGTAATCTGTCATCTGTCATCTGTCATCTGTCATCTGTCATCTGTCATCTGTCATCTGTCATCTGTCATCTGTCATCTGTCATCTGTCATTTGTCATTTGTCATCTGTCATGTGTCATCTGCCATCTGTCATCTTTCATCTGTCATCTGTCATCTGTCATCTGTCATCTGTCATCTGTCATCTGTCATCTGTCATGTGTCATCTATCATCTGTCATCTGTCATCTGTCATCTATCATCTGTCATCTGTCATCTGTCATGTGTCAACTGTCATCTGTCATCTGTCATCTGTCATCTGTCATCTGTCATCTGTCATCTGTCATCTGCCATCTGTCATCTGTCATCTGTCATCTGTCATCTGTCATCTGTCATCTGTCATCTGTCATCCGTCATCTGTCATCTGTCATCTGTCAGCTGTCACCTGTCATGTTACATCTGTCATCTGTCATCTGTCATCTGTCATCTGTCATCTGACATCTGTCATCTGTCATCTGTCATCTGTCATCTGTCATCTGTCATCTGTCATCTGTCATCTGTCATCTGTCATCTGTCATCTGTCATCTGTCATCTGTCATCTATCATCTGTCATCTTTCATCTGTCATCTGTCATCTGTCATCTGTCATCTGTCATCTGTCATCTGTCATCTGTCATCTGTCATCTGTCATCTGTCATCTGTCATCTGTCATCTGTCATCTGTCATCTGTCATCTGTCATCTGTCATCTGTCATCTGTCATCTGTCATCTGTCATCTGTCATCTGTCATCTATCATCTGTCATCTGTCATCTCTCATCTGTCATCTGTCATCTGTCATCTGTCAACTGTCATCTGTCATCTGTCATCTGTCATCTGTCATCTGTCACCTGTCATCTGTCATTTGTCATTTGTCATCAGTGATGTGTCATCTGCCATCTGTCATCTTTCATCTGTCATCTGTCATCTGTCATCTGTCATCTGTCATCTGTCATCTGTCATCTGTCATCTGTCATCTGTCATCTGTCATCTGTCATCTGTCATCTGTCATCTGTCATCTGTCATCTGTCATCTGTCATCTGTCATTTGTCATTTGTCATCTGTCATGTGTCATCTGCCATCTGTCATCTTTCATCTGTCATCTGTCATCTGTCATCTGTCATCTGTCATGTGTCATCTATCATCTGTCATCTGTCATCTGTCATCTATCATCTGTCATCTGTCATGTGTCAACTGTCATCTGTCATCTGTCATCTGTCATCTGTCATCTGTCATCTGTCATCTGTCATCTGTCATCTGTCATCCGTCATCTGTCATCTGTCATCTGTCAGCTGTCACCTGTCATGTTACATCTGTCATCTGTCATCTGTCATCTGTCATCTGACATCTGTCATCTGTCATCTGTCATCTGTCATCTGTCATCTGTCATCTGTCATCTGTCATCTGTCATCTATCATCTGTCATCTTTCATCTGTCATCTGTCATCTGTCATCTGTCATCAGTCATCTGTCATCTGTCATCTGTCATCTATCATCTGTCATCTGTCATCTGTCATCTGTCATCTGTCATCTGTCATCTGTCATCTGTCATCTGTCATCTATCATCTGTCATCTGTCATCTGTCATCTGTCATCTGTCATCTGTCATCTGTCATCTGTCATCTGTCATCTGTCATCTGTCATTTGTCATTTGTCATCAGTCATGTGTCATCTGCCATCTGTCATCTGTCATCTGTCATCTGTCATCTGTCATCTGTCATCTGTCATCTGTCATCTGTCATCTGTCATCTGTCATCTGTCATCTGTCATCTGTCATCTGTCATTTGTCATTTGTTATCTGTCATGTGTCATCTGCCATCTGTCATCTTTCATCTGTCATCTGTCATCTGTCATCTGTCATCTGTCATCTGTCATGTGTCATCTATCATCTGTCATCTGTCATCTGTCATCTATCATCCGTCATCTGTCATGTGTCAACTGTCATCTGTCATCTGTCATCTGTCATCTGTCATCTGTCATCTGTCATCTGTCATCTGTCATCTGTCATCTGTCATCTGTCATCTGTCATCTGTCATCTGTCATCTGTCATCTGTCATCCGTCATCTGTCATCTGTCATCTGTCAGCTGTCACCTGTCATGTTACATCTGTCATCTGTCATCTGTAATCTGTCATCTGTCATCTGTCATCTGACATCTGTCATCTGTCATCTGTCATCTGTCATCTGTCATTTGTCATCTGTCATCTGTCATCTGTCATCTGTCATCTGTCATCTGTCATCTGTCATCTGTCATTTGTCATTTGTTATCTGTCATGTGTCATCTGCCATCTGTCATCTTTCATCTGTCATCTGTCATCTGTCATCTGTCATCTGTCATCTGTCATGTGTCATCTATCATCTGTCATCTGCCATCTGTCATCTGTCATCTATCATCCGTCATCTGTCATGTGTCAACTGTCATCTGTCATCTGTCATCTGTCATCTGTCATCTGTCATCTGTCATCTGTCATCTGTCATCTGTCATCTGTCATCTGTCATCCGTCATCTGTCATCTGTCATCTGTCAGCTGTCACCTGTCATGTTACATCTGTCATCTGTCATCTCTAATCTGTCATCTGTCATCTGTCATCTGACATCTGTCATCTGTCATCTGTCATCTGTCATCTGTCATCTGTCATCTGTCATCTGTCATCTATCATCTGTCATCTTTCATCTGTCATCTGTCATCTGTCATCTGTCATCTGTCATCTGTTATCTGTCATCTATCATCTGTCATCTGTCATCTGTCATCTGTCATCTGTCATCTGTCATCTGTCATCTGTCATCTGTCATCTGTCATCTGTCATCTGTCATCTATCATCTGTCATCTGTCATCTGTCATCTGTCATCTGTCATCTGTCATCTGTCATCTGTCATCTGTCATCTGTCATCTGTCATCTGTCATCTATCATATGTCATCTGTCATCTGTCATCTGTCATCTGTCATCTGTCATCTGTCATCTGTCATCTGTCATTTGTCATTTGTCATCAGTCATGTGTCATCTGCCATCTGTCATCTTTCATCTGTCATCTGTCATTTGTCATTTGTCATCTGTCATGTGTCATATGCCATCTGTCATCTTTCATCTGTCATCTGTCATCTGTCATCTGTTATCTGTCATCTGTGATTTGTCATCTGTCATCTGTCATCTGCCATCTGTCATCTGTCATCTGTCATCTGTCATCTGTCATCTGTCATCTGTCATCTGTCATCTGTCATCTGTCATCTGTCATCGGTCATCTGTCACCTGTCATCTGTCATCTGTCATCTGTCATCTGTCATCTGTCATCTTTTATCTGTCATCTGTCATCTGTCATCTGTCATGTGTCATATGCCATCTGTCATCTGTCATCTGTCATCTGTCATCTGTCTTTTGTTATCTGTCATCTGTCATCTGCCATCTGTCATCTGTCATCTGTCATCTGTTATCTGTCATCTGTCATCTGCCATCTGTCATCTGTCATCTGTCATCTGTCATCTGTCATCTGTCATCTGTCATCTGTCATCTGTCATCTGTCATCTGTCATCTGTCACCTGTCATCTGTCATCTGTCATCTGTTATCTGTCATCTGTCATCTGTCATCTGTCAGCTGTCACCTGTCATGTTACATCTGTCATCTGTCATCTGTAATCTGTCATCTGTCATCTGACATCTGTCATCTGTCATCTGTCATCTGTCATCTGTCATCTGTCATCTGTCATCTGTCATCTGTCATCTATCATCTGTCATCTGTCATCTGTCATCTGTCATCTGTCATCTGTCATCTGTCATCTGTCATCTGTCACCTGTCATCTGTCATCTGTCATCTGTTATCTGTCATCTGTCATCTGTCATCTGTCACCTGTCATCTGTCATCTGTCATCTGTTATCTGTCATCTGTCATCTGTCATCTGTCATCTGTCATCTGTCATCTGTCATCTGTCGTCTGTCATCTGTCATCTGTCATCTGTCATCTGTCACCTGTCATCTGTCATCTGTCATCTGTTATCTGTCATCTGTCATCTGTCATCTGTCATCTGTCATCTGTCATCTGTCATCTGTCATCTGTCATCTGTCATCTGTCATCTGTCATCTGTCATCTGTCATCTATCATCTGTCATCTGTCATCTGTCATCTGACATCTGTCATCTGTCATCTGTCATCTGTCATCTGTCATCTGTCATCTGTCATCTGTCATCTGTCATCTGTCATCTGTCATCTGTCATCTGTCATCTGTCATCTGTCATCTATCATCTATCATCTGTCATCTGTCATCTGTCATCTGTCATCTGTCATCTGTCATCTGTCATCTGTCATCTGTCATCTGTCATCTGTCATCTGTCATCTATCATCTATCATCTGTCATCTGTCATCTGTCATCTGTCATCTGTCATCTGTCATCTGTCATCTGTCATCTGTCATCTGTCATCTGTCATCTGTCATCTATCATCTATCATCTGTCATCTGTCATCTGTCATCTGTCATCTGTCATCTGTCATCTGTCATCTGTCATCTGTCATCTGTCATCTGTCACCTGTCATCTGTCATCTGTTATCTGTCATCTGTCATCTGTCATCTGTCATCTGTCATCTGTCATCTGTCATCTGTCATCTGTCATCTGTCATCTGTCATCTGTCATCTGTCACCTGTAATCTGTCATCTGTCATCTGTTATCTGTCATCTGTCATCTGTCATCTGTCATCTGTCAGCTGTCACCTGTCATGTTACATCTGTCATCTGTAATCTGTCATCTGTCATCTGACATCTGTCATCTGTCATCTGTCATCTGTCATCTGTCATCTGTCATCTGACATCTGTGATTTGTCATCTGTCATCTGCCATCTGTCATCTGTCACCTGTCATCTGTCATCTGTCATCTGTTATCTGTCATCTGTCATCTGTTATCTGTCATCTGTCATCTGTCATCTGTCATCTGTCATCTGTCATCTGTCATCTGTCATCTGTCATCTGTCATCTGTCATCTGTCATCTGTCATCTGTCACCTGTCATCTGTCATCTGTCATCTGTTATCTGTCATCTGTCATCTGTCATCTGTCATCTGTCAGCTGTCACCTGTCATGTTACATCTGCCATCTGTAATCTGTCATCTGTCATCTGACATCTGTCATCTGTCATCTGTCAACTGTCATCTGTCATCTGTCATCTGTCATCTGTCATCTGTCATCTGTCATCTGTCATCTGTCATCTGACATCTGTCATCTGTCATCTGTTATCTGTCATCTGTCATCTGTCATCTGTCATCTGTCATCTGTCATCTGTCATCTGTCATCTGTCATCTGTCATCTGTCATCTGTCATCTGTCATCTGTCACCTGTCATCTGTCATTTGTCATCTGTTATCTGTCATCTGTCATCTGTCATCTTTCATCTGTCAGCTGTCACCTGTCATGTTACATCTGTCATCTGTAATCTGTCATCTGTCATCTTTCATCTGTCATCTGTCATCTGTCATCTGTCATCTGTCATCTGTCATCTGTCATCTGTCACCTGTCATCTGTCATCTGTCATCTGTCATCTGTCATCTGTTATCTGTCATCTGTCATCTGTCATCTGTCATCTGTCAGCTGTCACCTGTCATGTTACATCTGCCATCTGTAATCTGTCATCTGTCATCTGACATCTGTCATCTGTCATCTGTCAACTGTCATCTGTCATCTGTCATCTGTCAACTGTCATCTGTCATCTGTCATCTGTCATCTGTCATCTGTCATCTGTCATCTGTCATCTATCATCTGTCATCTTTCATCTGTCATCTGTCATCTGTCATCTGTCATCTGTCATCTGTCATCTGTCAACTGTCATCTGTCATCTGTCATCTGTCATCTGTCATCTGTCATCTGTCATCTGTCATCTGACATCTGTCATCTGTCATCTGTTATCTGTCATCTGTCATCTGTCATCTGTCATCTGTCATCTGTCATCTGTCATCTGTCATCTGTCATCTGTCAGCTGTCACCTGTCATGTTACATCTGTCATCTGTAATCTGTCATCTGTCATCTTTCATCTGTCATCTGTCATCTGTCATCTGTCATCTGTCATCTGTCATCTGTCATCTGTCATCTGTCATCTGACATCTGTCATCTGTCATCTGTTATCTGTCATCTGTCATCTGTCATCTGTCATCTGTCAGCTGTCACCTGTCATGTTACATCTGCCATCTGTAATCTGTCATCTGTCATCTGACATCTGTCATCTGTCATCTGTCATCTGTCAACTGTCATCTGTCATCTGTCATCTGTCAACTGTCATCTGTCATCTGTCATCTGTCATCTGTCATCTGTCATCTGTCATCTGTCATCTGTCATCTGTCATCTATCATCTGTCATCTTTCATCTGTCATCTGTCATCTGTCATCTGTCATCTGTCATCTGTCATCTGTCATCTGTCACCTGTCATCTGTCATCTGTCATCTGTTATCTGTCATCTGTCATCTGTCATCTGTCATCTGTCATCTGTCATCTGTCATCTGTCATCTGTCATCTGTCATCTGTCATCTGTCATCTGTCATCTGTCATCTGTCATCTGTCACCTGTCATCTGTCATCTGTCATCTGTCATCTGTCATCTGTCATCTGTTATCTGTCATTTGTCATCTGTCATCTGTCATCTGCCATCTGTCATCTGTCATCTGTCATCTGTCATCTGTCATCTGTCATCTGTCATCTGTCATCTGTCATCTGTCATCTGTCATCTGTCATCTGTCATCTGTCATCTGTCACCTGTCATCTGTCATCTGTCATCTGTTATCTGTCATCTGTCATCTGTCATCTGTCATCTGTCATCTGTCATCTGTCATCTGTCATCTGTCATCTGTCATCTGTCATCTGTCATCTGTCATCTGTCATCTGTCATCTGTCATCTGTCATCTGTCATCTGTCATCTGTCATCTGTCATCTGTCACCTGTCATCTGTCATCTGTCATCTGTTATCTGTCATCTGTCATCTGTCATCTGTCATCTGTCATCTGTCATCTGTCATCTGTCATCTGTCATCTGTCATCTGTCATCTGTCATCTGTCATCTGTCATCTGTCACCTGTCATCTGTCATCTGTCATCTGTCATCTGTCATCTGTCATCTGTCATCTGTCATCTGTTATCTGTCATTTGTCATCTGTCATCTGTCATCTGTCATCTGTCATCTGTCATCTGTCATCTGTCATCTGTTATCTGTCATCTGTTATCTGTCATCTTTAATCTGTCATCTGTCATCTGTTATCTGTCATCTGTCATTTGTCATCTGTCATCTGTCATCTGTCATCTGTCATCTGTCATCTGTCATCTGTCATCTGTCATCTGTCATCTGTCATCTGTCATCTGTCACCTGTCATCGGTCATCTGTCATCTGTCATCTGTCATTTGTCATCTGTTATCTGTCATCTGTCATCTGTCATCTGTCATCTGTCATCTGTCATCTGTCATCTGTCATCTGTCATCTGTCATCTGTCATCTGTCATCTGTCATCTGTCATCTGTCATCTGTAATCTTCATCTGTCATCTGTCATCTGTCACCTGTCAACTGTCATCTGTCATCTGTCAATCGTCATCTGTCATCTGTCATCTGTCATCTGTCATCTGTCATCTGTCATCTGTCATCTGTCATCTGTCATCTGTCACCTGTCATCTGTCATCTGTCATCTGTCATCTGGCATCTGTCATCTGTCATCTGTTATCTGTCATCTGTCATCTGTCATCTGTCATCTGTCATCTGTCATCTGTCATCTTCATCTGTCATCTGTCAGCTGTCACCTGTCATCTGTCATCTGTCATCTGTCATCTGTCATCTGTCATCTGTCATATGTCGTCTGTCATCTGTCATCTGTCATTTGTCATTTGTCATCTGTCATGTGTCATCTGCCATCTGTCATCTTTCATCTGTCATCTGTCATCTGTCATCTGTCATCTGTCATCTGTCATCTGCCATCTGTCATCTGTCATCTGTAATCTGTCATCTGTCACCAGTCATCTGTCATCTGTCATGTGACATCTGTCATCTGTCATCTGTCATCTGTCATCTGTCATCTGTCATCTGTCATCTGTCACCTGTCATCTGTCATCTGTCATCTGTCATCTGTCATCTGTCATCTGTCATCTGTCATCTGTCATCTGTCACCTGTCATCGGTCATCTGTCATCTGTCATCTGTCATTTGTCATCTGTTATCTGTCATCTGTCATCTGTCATCTGTCATCTGTCATCTGTCATCTGTCATCTGTCATCTGTCATCTGTCATCTGTCATCTGTCATCTGTCATCTGTCATCTGTAATCTTCATCTGTCATCTGTCATCTGTCACCTGTCAACTGTCATCTGTCATCTGTCAATCGTCATCTGTCATCTGTCATCTGTCATCTGTCATCTGTCATCTGTCATCTGTCACCTGTCATCTGTCATCTGTCATCTGTCATCTGTCATCTGTCATCTGTCATCTGTCATCTGTCATCTGTCATCTGTTATCTGTCATTTGTCATCTGTCATCTGTCATCTGTCATCTGTCATCTGTCATCTGTCATCTGTTATCTGTCATCTGTTATCTGTCATCTTTAATCTGTCATCTGTCATCTGTTATCTGTCATCTGTCATTTGTCATCTGTCATCTGTCATCTGTCATCTGTCATCTGTCATCTGTCATCTGTCATCTGTCATCTGTCATCTGTCATCTGTCATCTGTCATCTGTCATCTGTCATCTGTCACCTGTCATCGGTCATCTGTCATCTGTCATCTGTCATCTGTCATCTGTCATCTGTCATCTGTCATCTGTCATCTGTCATCTGCCATCTGTCATCTGTCATCTGTAATCTGTCATCTGTCACCAGTCATCTGTCATCTGTCATGTGACATCTGTCATCTGTCATCTGTCATCTGTCATCTGTCATCTGTCATCTGTCATCTGTCATCTGTCACCTGTCATCTGTCATCTGTCATCTGTCATCTGTCATCTGTCATCTGTAATCTTCATCTGTCATCTGTCATCTGTCACCTGTCAACTGTCATCTGTCATCTGTCAATCGTCATCTGTCATCTGTCATCTGTCATCTGTCATCTGTCATCTGTCATCTGTCATCTGTCATCTGTCATCTGTCACCTGTCATCTGTCATCTGTTATCTGTCATCTGTCATCTGTCATCTGTCATCTGTCATCTGTCATCTGTCATCTGTCATCTGTCATCTGTCATCTGTCATCTGTAATCTTCATCTGTCATCTGTCATCTGTCACCTGTCAACTGTCATCTGTCATCTGTCAATCGTCATCTGTCATCTGTCATCTGTCATCTGTCATCTGTCATCTGTCATCTGTCATCTGTCATCTGTCATCTGTCATCTGTCACCTGTCATCTGTCATCTGTTATCTGTCATCTGTCATTTGTCATCTGTCATCTGTCATCTGTCATCTTCATCTGTCATCTGTCAGCTGTCACCTGTCATCTGTCATCTGTCATCTGTCATCTGTCATCTGTCATCTGTCATCTGTCATATGTCGTCTGTCATCTGTCATCTGTCATTTGTCATTTGTCATCTGTCATGTGTCATCTGCCATCTGTCATCTTTCATCTGTCATCTGTCATCTGTCATCTGTCATCTGTCATCTGTCATCTGCCATCTGTCATCTGTCATCTGTAATCTGTCATCTGTCACCAGTCATCTGTCATGTGACATCTGTCATCTGTCATCTGTCATCTGTCATCTGTCATCTGTCATCTGTCATCTGTCATCTGTCATCTGTCACCTGTCATCTGTCATCTGTCATCTGTCATCTGTCATCTGTCATCTGTCACCTGTCACCTGTCATCTGTCATCTGTCATCTGTCATCTGTCATCTGTAATCTGTCATCTGTCATCTGTCGTCTGTCATCTGTCATCTGTCATCTGTCATCTGTAATCTGTCATCTGTCATCTGTCGTCTGTCATCTGTCATCTGTCATCTGTCATCTGTCATCTGTAATCTGTCATCTGTCATCTGTCGTCTGTCATCTGTCATTTGTCATCTGTCATCTATCGTCTGTCGTCTGTCATCTGTCATCTGTCAACTGTCATCTGTCATGTGTCATCTATCATCTGTCATCTGTCATCTGTCATCTGTCATCTGTAATCTGTCATCTGTCATCTGTCGTCTGTCATCTGTCATCTGTCATCTGTCATCTGTAATCTGTCATCTGTCATCTGTCGTCTGTCATCTGTCATTTGTCATCTGTCATCTGTCATCTGTCATCTGTCATCTGTCATCTGTAATCTGTCATCTGTCATCTGTCGTCTGTCATCTGTCATTTGTCATCTGTCATCTGTCATCTGTCATTTGTCATTTGTCATCTGTCATGTGTCATCTGCCATCTGTCATCTTTCATCTGTCATCTGTCATCTGTCATCTGTCATCTGTCATCTGTCATGTGTCATCTATCATCTGTCATCTGTCATCTGTCATCTGTCATCTATCATCTGTCATCTGTCATGTGTCAACTGTCATCTGTCATCTGTCATCTGTCATCTGTCATCTGTCATCTGTCATCTGTCATCTGTCATCCGTCATCTGTCATCTGTCATCTGTCAGCTGTCACCTGTCATGTTACATCTGTCATCTGTCATCTGTCATCTGTCATCTGTCATCTGTCATCTGTCATCTGACATCTGTCATCTGTCATCTGTCATCTGTCATCTGTCATCTGTCATCTGTCATCTGTCATCTGTCATCTGTCATCTATCATCTGTCATCTTTCATCTGTCATCTGTCATCTGTCATCTGTCATCTGTCATCTGTCATCTGTCATCTGTCATCTGTCATCTATCATCTGTCATCTGTCATCTGTCATCTGTTATCTGTCATCTGTCATCTGTCATCTGTCATTTGTCATTTGTCATCAGTCATGTGTCATCTGCCATCTGTCATCTTTCATCTGTCATCTGTCATCTGTCATCTGTCATCTGTCATCTGTCATCTGTCATCTGTCATTTGTCATTTGTCATCTGTCATGTGTCATCTGCCATCTGTCATCTTTCATCTGTCGTCTGTCATCTGTCATCTGTCATCTGTCATCTGTCATGTGTCATCTATCATCTGTCATCTGTCATCTGTCATCTATCATCTGTCATCTGTCATGTGTCAACTGTCATCTCTCATCTGTCATCTGTCATCTGTCATCTGTCATCTGTCATCTGTCATCTGTCATCTGTCATCTGTCATCTGTCATCTGTCATCCGTCATCTGTCATCTGTCATCTGTCAGCTGTCACCTGTCATGTTACATCTATCATCTGTCATCTGTCATCTGTCATCTGTCATCTGTCATCTGACATCTGTCATCTGTCATCTGTCATCTGTCATCTGTCATCTGTCATCTGTCATCTGTCATCTGTCATCTGTCATCTGTCATCTGTCATCTGTCATCTGTCATCTGTCATCTGTCATCTGTCATCTGTCATCTGTCATCTGTCATCTGTCATCTGTCATCTGTCATCTGTCATCTGTCATCTGTCATCTGTCATCTATCATCTGTCATCTGTCATCTCTCATCTGTCATCTGTCATCTGTCATCTGTCAACTGTTATCTGTCATCTGTCATCTGTCACCTGTCATCTGTCATTTGTCATTTGTCATCAGTCATGTGTCATCTGCCATCTGTCATCTTTCATCTGTCATCTGTCATCTGTCATCTGTCATCTGTCATCTGTCATCTGTCATCTGTCATCTGTCATCTGTCATCTGTCATCTGTCATCTGTCATCTGTCATCTGTCATCTGTCATCTGTCATCTGTCATCTGTCATCTGTCATCTGTCATTTGTCATTTGTCATCTGTCATGTGTCATCTGCCATCTGTCATCTTTCATCTGTCATCTGTCATCTGTCATCTGTCATCTGTCATCTGTCACCTGTCATCTGTCATCTGTCATCTGTCATCTGTCATCTGTCATCTGTCATCTGTCATCTGTCATCTGTCATCTGTCATCTATCATCTGTCATCTGTCATCTCTCATCTGTCATCTGTCATCTGTCATCTGTCAACTGTCATCTGTCATTTGTCATTTGTCATCTGTCATGTGTCATCTGCCATCTGTCATCTTTCATCTGTCATCTGTCATCTGTCATCTGTCATCTGTCATCTGTCACCTGTCATCTGTCATCTGTCATCTGTTATCTGTCATCTGTCATCTGTCATCTGTCATCTGTCATCTGTCATCTGTCATCTGTCATCTGTCATCTATCATCTGTCATCTGTCATCTGTCATCTGTCATCTGTCATCTGTCATCTGTCATCTGTCATCTGTCATCTGTCATTTGTCATTTGTCATCAGTCATGTGTCATCTGCCATCTGTCATCTTTCATCTGTCATCTCTCATCTGTCATCTGTCATCTGTCATCTGTCATCTGTTATCTGTCATCTGTCATCTGTCATCTGTCATCTGTCATCTGTCATCTGTCATCTGTCATCTGTCATCTATCATCTGTCATCTGTCATCTGTCATCTGTCATCTGTCATCTGTCATCTGTCATCTGTCATCTGTCATCTGTCATTTGTCATTTGTCATCAGTCATGTGTCATCTGCCATCTGTCATCTTTCATCTGTCATCTGTCATTTGTCATTTGTCATCTGTCATGTGTCATTAGCCATCTGTCATCTGTCATCTGTCATCTGTCATCTGTCATCTGTTATCTGTCATCTGTGATTTGTCATCTGTCATCTGTCATCTGCCATCTGTCATCTGTCATCTGTCATCTGTCATCTGTCATCTGTCATCTGTCATCTGTCATCTGTCATCTGTCATCTGTCATCTGTCACCTGTCATCTGTCATCTGTCATCTGTCATCTGTTATCTGTCATCTGTCATCTGTCATCTGTCATCTGTCATCTGTCATCTGTCATCTGTCATCTGTCATCTGTCATCTGTCATCTGTCATCTGTCATCTGTCATCTGTCATCTGTCATCTGTCATGTGTCATATGCCATCTGTCATCTTTCATCTGTCATCTGTCATCTGTCTTCTGTTATCTGTCATCTGTCATCTGCCATCTGTCATCTGTCATCTGTCATCTGTCATCTGTTATCTGTCATCTGTCATCTGCCATCTGTCATCTGTCATCTGTCATCTGTCATCTGTCATCTGTCATCTGTCATCTGTCATCTGTCATCTGTCATCTGTCATCTGTCATCTGTCATCTGTCATCTGTCATCTGTCATCTGTCACCTGTCATCTGTCATCTGTTATCTGTCATCTGTCATCTGTCATCTGTCATCTGTCAGCTGTCACCTGTCATGTTACATCTGTCATCTGTCATCTGTAATCTGTCATCTGTCATCTGTCATCTGACATCTGTCATCTGTCATCTGTCATCTGTCATCTGTCATCTGTCATCTGTCATCTGTCATCTGTCATCTATCATCTGTCATCTGTCATCTGTCATCTGTCATTTGTCATCTGTCATCTGTCATCTGTCATCTGTCATCTGTCATCTGTCATCTGTCATCTGTCACCTGTCATCTGTCATCTGTCATCTGTTATCTGTCATCTGTCATCTGTCATCTGTCACCAGTCATCTGTCATCTGTCATCTGTTATCTGTCATCTGTCATCTGTCATCAGTCATCTGTCATCTGTCATCTGTCATCTGTCATCTGTCATCTGTCACCTGTCATCTGTCATCTGTCATCTGTTATCTGTCATCTGTGATCTGTCATCTGTCATCTGTCAACTGTCATCTGTCATCTGTCATCTGTCATCTATCATCTGTCATCTGTCATCTGTCATCTGACATCTGTCATCTGTCATCTGTCATCTGTCATCTGTCATCTGTCATCTGTCATCTGTCATCTGTCATCTGTCATCTGTCATCTGTCATCTGTCATCTGTCATCTGTCATCTGTCATCTATCATCTGTCATCTGTCATCTGTCATCTGTCATCTGTCATCTGTCATCTGTCATCTGTCACCTGTCATCTGTCATCTGTCATCTGTCATCTGTCATCTGTCATCTGTCATCTGTCACCTGTCATCTGTCATCTGTCATCTGTTATCTGTCATCTGTCATCTGTCATCTGTCATCTGTCATCTGTCAGCTGTCACCTGTCATGTTACATCTGTCATCTGTAATCTGTCATCTGTCATCTGTCATCTGACATCTGTCATCTGTCATCTGTCAACTGTCATCTGTCATCTGTCATCTGTCATCTGTCATCTGTCATCTGTCATCTGTCATCTATCATCTGTCATCTGTCATCTGTCATCTGTCATCTGTCATCTGTCATCTGTCATCTGTTATCTGTCATCTGTCATCTGTCATCTGTCATCTATCATCTGTCATCTGTCATCTGTCATCTGACATCTGTCATTTGTCATCTGTCATCTGCCATCTGTCATCTGTCATCTGTCATCTGTCATCTGTCATCTGTCATCTGTCATCTGTCATCTGTCATCTGTCATCTGTCATCTGTCATCTGTCATCTTTCATCTGTTATCTGTCATCTGTCATCTGTCATCTGTCATCTGTCATCTGTCATCTGTCATCTGTCATTTGTCATTTGTCATCTGTCATGTGTCATATGCCATCTGTCATCTTTCATCTGTCATCTGTCATCTGTCATCTGTCATCTGTTATCTGTCGTCTGTCATTTGTCATCTGTCATCTGTCATCTGCCATCTGTCATCTGTCATCTGTCATCTGCCATCTGTCATCTGTCATCTGTCATCTGTCATCTGTCATCTGTCATCTGTCATCTGTCATCTGTCATCTGTCACCTGTCATCTGTCATCTGTCATCTGTTATCTGTCATCTGTCATCTGTCACCTGTCATCTGTCATCTGTCATCTGTTATCTGTCATCTGTCATCTGTCATCTGTCATCTGTCATCTGTCATCTGTCATCTGTCATCTGTCATCTGTCATCTGTCATCTGTCATCTTTCATCTGTCATCTGTCATCTGTTATCTGTCATCTGTCATTTGTCATCTGTCATCTGTCATCTGTCATCTGTCATCTGTCATCTGTCATCTGTCATCTGTCATCTGTCATCTGTCACCTGTCATCGGTCATCTGTCATCTGTCATCTGTCATTTGTCATCTGTTATCTGTCATCTGTCATCTGTCATCTGTCATCTGTCATCTGTCATCTGTCATCTGTCATCTGTCATCTGTCATCTGTCATCTGTCACTTGTCATCTGTCATCTGTCACCTGTCAACTGTCATCTGTCATCTGTCAATCGTCATCTGTCATCTGCCATCTGTCATCTGTCACCTGTCATGTTACATCTGTCATCTGTCATCTGACATCTGTCATCTGTCATCTGTCATCTGTCATCTGTCATCTGCCATCTGTCATCTTTCATCTGTCATCTGTCATCTGTCATCTGTCATCTGTCACCTGTCATCTGTCATCTGTCATCTGTCATCTGTCATCTGTCACCTGTCATCTGTCATCTGTCATCTGTCATCTGGCATCTGTCATCTGTCATCTGATATCTGTCATCTGTCATCTGTCATCTGTCATCTGTCATCTGTCATCTTCATCTGTCATCTGTCATCTGTCATCTGTCATCTGTCATCTGTCATCTGTCATCTGTCATCTGTCATCTGTCATCTGTCATCTGTCATATGTCGTCTGTCATCTGTCATCTGTCATTTGTCATTTGTCATCTGTCATGTGTCATCTGCCATCTGTCATCTTTCATCTGTCATCTGTCATCTGTCATCTGTCATCTGTCATCTGTCATCTGCAATCTGTCATCTGTCATCTGTAATCTGTCATCTGTCACCAGTCATCTGTCATCAGTCATGTGACATCTGTCATCTGTCATCTGTCATCTGTCATCTGTCATCTGTCATCTGTCATCTGTCATCTGTCATCTGTCATCTGTCATCTGTCACCTGTCATCTGTCATCTGTCATCTGTCATCTGTCATCTGTCACCTGTCATCTGTCATCTGTCATCTGTCATCTGTCATCTGTCATCTGTCATCTGTCATCTGTCATCTGTCAACTGTCATCTGTCATCTGTCATCTGTCATCTGTCACCTGTCATCTGTCATCTGTCATCTGTCATCTGTCATCTGTCATCTGTCATCTGTCATCTGTCATCTGTTATCTGTCATCTGTCATCTGTCATCTGTCATCTGTCATCTGTCATCTGTCATCTACCATCTGTCATCTTTCATCTGTCATCTGTTATCTGTCATCTGTCATTTGTCATCTGTCATCTGTCATCTGTCAGCTGTCATCTGTCACCTGTCATCGGTCATCTGTCATCTGTCATCTGTCATCTGTCATCTGTTATCTGTCATCTGTCATCTGTCATCTGTCATCTGTCATCTGTCATCTGTCATCTGTCATCTGTCATCTGTCATCTGTCATCTGTCATCTGTCATCTGTCATCTGTCATCTGTAATCTTCATCTGTCATCTGTCATCTGTCACCTGTCAACTGTCATCTGTCATCTGTCATCCGTCATCTGTCATCTGCCATCTGTCACCTGTCATGTTACATCTGTCATCTGTCATCTGTCATCTGACATCTGTCATCTGTCATCTGTCATCTGCCATCTGTCATCTTTCATCTGTCATCTGTCATCTGTCATCTGTCATCTGTCATCTGTCATCTGTCATCTGTCATCTGTCATATGTCATCTGACATCTGTCATCTGTCATCTGTCACCTGTCATCTGTCATCTGTCATCTGTCATCTGTCATCTGTCATCTGTCATCTGTCATCTGTCATCTGTCATCTGTCATCTGTCATCTGTCATCTGTCATCTGTCATCTGTCATCTGTCATCTGTGATCTGTCATCTGTCATCTATCATCTGTCATCTGACATCTGTCATCTGACATCTGTCATCTGTCACCTGTCATCTGTCATCTGTCATCTGTCATCTGTCATCTGTCATCTGTCATCTGTCATCTGTCATCTGTCATCTGACATCTGTCATCTGTCATCTGTCACCTGTCATCTGTCATCTGTCATCTGTCATCTGTCATTTGTCATCTGTCATATGTCATCTGTCATCTGTCATCTGTCATCTGTCATCTGTCATCTGACATCTGTCATCTGACATCTGTCATCTGTCACCTGTCATCTGTCATCTGTCATCTGTCATCTGTCATCTGTCATCTGTCATCTGTCATCTGTCATCTAACATCTGTCATCTGTCATCTGTCACCTGTCATCTGTCATCTGTCATCTGTCATTTGTCATCTGTCATATGTCATCTGTCATCTGTCATCTGTCATCTGTCATCTGTCATCTGTCATCTGTCATCTGTCATCTGTCATCTGTCATCTGTCATCTGTCATCTGTCATCTGTCATCTGTCATCTGTTATCTGTCATCTGTCATCTGTCATCTGTCATCTGTCATCTGTCATCTGTCATCTGTCATATGTCGTCTGTCATCTGTCATCTGTCATCTGTGATCTGTGATCTGTCATCTGTCATCTGACATCTGTCATCTGTCATCTGTCACCTGTCATCTGTCATCTGTCATCTGTCATCTGTCATCTGTCATCTGTCATCTGTCATCTGTCATCTGTCATCTGTCATTTGTCATCTGTTATCTGTCATCTGTCATCTGTCATCTGTCATCTGTCATCTGTCATCTGTCATCTGTCATCTGTCATCTGTCATCTGTCATCTGTCATCTGTCATCTGTCATCTGTCATCTGTCATCTGTCATCTGTCATCTGTCACCTGTCATCTGTCATCTGTCATCTGTCTTCTGTCATCTGTCATCTGACATCTGTCATCTGTCATCTGTCACCTGTTATCTGTCATCTGTCATCTGTCATCTGTCATTTGTCATCTGTCATCTGTCATCTGTCATCTGTCATCTGTCATCTGTCATCTGTCATCTGTCATCTGTCATCTGTCATCTGTCATCTGTCATCTGTCATCTGTCATCTGTCATCTGTCATCTGTCATCTGTCATCTGTCATCTGTCATCTGTCATCTGTGATCTGTCATCTGTCATCTGTCATATGTCGTCTGTCATCTGTCATCTGTCATCTGTGATCTGCCATCTGTCATCTGTCATCTGACATCTGTCATCTGTCATCTGTCATCTGTCACCTGTCATTTGTCATCTGTCATCTGTCATCTGTCATCTGTCATCTGTCATCTGTCATCTGTCATCTGTCATCTGTCATCTGTCATCTGTCATCTGTCATCTGTCATCTGTCATCTGTCATCTGTCATCTGTCATCTGTCATCTGTCATCTGTCATCTGTCATCTGTCATCTGTCATCTGTGTTCTGTCATCTGTCATCTGTCATTTGTCATCTGTTATCTGTCATCTGTCATGTGACATCTGTCATCTGTCATCTGTCATCTTTCATCTGTCATCTGTCATGTGTCACCTGTGATGTGTCATTTCACATCTGTCATCTGTCATTTGTTATCTGTCATCTGTCATCTGTCATCTGTCATCTGTCATCTGTCATGTCACATCTGTCATCTGTCATTTGTCGTCTGTCATCTGTCATCTGTCATCTGTCATCTGTCAGCCGTCATCCGTCATCCGTCATCTGTCATCTGACATCTGTCATCTGTCATCTGTCATCTGTCACTTGTCATCTGTCATCTGTCATCTGTCATCTGTCATCTGTCATCTGTCATCTGACATCTGACATCTGTCATCTGTCATCTGTCATCTGTCACTTGTCATCTGTCATCTGTCATCTGTCATCTGTCATGTGACATCTGTCATCTGTCATCTGTCATCTGTCATCTGTCACCTGACATCTGACATCTGTCATCTGTCATCTGTCATCTGTCACTTGTCATCTGTCATCTGTCATCTGCCATCCGTCATCTGTCATCTGTCATCTGTCATCTGTCACCTGTCATCTGTCATCTGTGATCTGTCATCTGTCATCTGTCATCTGTCATCTGTCATCTGTCATCTGTCATCTGTCATCTGTCATCTGTCATCTGTCATCTGTCATCTGTCATCTGTCATCTGTCATCTGTCATCTGTCATCTGTCATCTGTCATCTGTCATCTGTAATCTGTCATCTGTCATCTGTCATCTGTCATCTGTCATCTGTCACCTGTCATCTGTGATCTGTCATCTGTCATTTGTTATCTGTCATCTGTCATCTGTCATCTGTCATCTGTCATCTCACATCTGTCATCTCACATCTGTCATCTGTCATCTGTCGTCTGTAATCTTTCATCTGTCATCTGCCATCCGTCATCCGTCATCCGTCGTCTGTCATCTGACATCTGTCATCTGTCATCTGTCATCTGTCACTTGTCATCTGTCATCTGTCATCTGTCATCTGTCATCTGTCATCTGTCATCTGTCATCTGTCATGTGACATCTGTCATCTGTCATCTGTCATCTGTCATCTGACATCTGTCATCTGTCATCTGTCATCTGTCATCTGTCATCTGTCATCTGTCATCTGTCATCTGTCATCTGTCATCTGTCATCTGTCATCTGTCATCTGTCATCTGTCATCTGTCATCTGTCATCTGTCATCTGTCATCTGTCATCTGTCATCTGTCATCTGTCATCTGACATCTGTCATCTGTCACCTGTCATCTGTCATCTGTGATCTGTCATCTGTCATCTGACATCTGACATCTGTCATCTGTCATCTGTCATCTGTCATCTGTCACCTGTCATCTGTCATCTGTCAACTGTCATCTGTCATCTGTCATCTGTCATCTGTCATCTGTCATCTGTCATCTGTCATCTGTCATCTGTAATCTGTCATCTGTCACCAGTCATCTGTCATCTGTCATGTGACATCTGTCATCAGTCATCTGTCATCTGTCATCTGTCATCTGTCATCTGTCATCTGACATCTGACATCGGTCATCTGTCATCTGTCATCTGTCACTTGTCATCTGTCATCTGTCATCTGTCATCTGTCATCTGTCATCTGTCATCTGTCATCTGTCATCTGTCATCTGTCATCTGTCATCTGTCATCTGTCATCTGTCATCTGTCATCTGTAATCTGTCATCTGTCATCTGTCATCTGTCATCTGTCATCTGTCACCTGTCATCTGTGATCTGTCATCTGTCATTTGTTATCTGTCATCTGTCATCTGTCATCTGTCATCTGTCATCTCACATCTGTCATCTCACATCTGTCATCTGTCATCTGTCGTCTGTAATCTTTCATCTGTCATCTGCCATCCGTCATCCGTCATCCGTCGTCTGTCATCTGACATCTGTCATCTGTCATCTGTCATCTGTCACTTGTCATCTGTCATCTGTCATCTGTCATCTGTCATCTGTCATCTGTCATCTGTCATCTGTCATGTGACATCTGTCATCTGTCATCTGTCATCTGTCATCTGACATCTGTCATCTGTCATCTGTCATCTGTCATCTGTCATCTGTCATCTGTCATCTGTCATCTGTCATCTGTCATCTGTCATCTGTCATCTGTCATCTGTCATCTGTCATCTGTCATCTGTCATCTGTCATCTGTCATCTGTCATCTGTCATCTGTCATCTGTCATCTGTCATCTGTCATCCGTCATCCGTCGTCTGTCATCTGACATCTGTCATCTGTCATCTGTCATCTGTCACTTGTCATCTGTCATCTGTCATCTGTCATCTGTCATCTGTCATCTGTCATCTGTCATCTGTCATGTGACATCTGTCATCTGTCATCTGTCATCTGTCATCTGACATCTGTCATCTGTCATCTGTCATCTGTCATCTGTCATCTGTCATCTGTCATCTGTCATCTGTCATCTGTCATCTGTCATCTGTCATCTGTCATCTGTCATCTGTCATCTGTCATCTGTCATCTGTCATCTGTCATCTGTCATCTGTCATCTGTCATCTGTCATCTGTCATCTGACATCTGTCATCTGTCACCTGTCATCTGTCATCTGTGATCTGTCATCTGTCATCTGACATCTGACATCTGTCATCTGTCATCTGTCATCTGTCATCTGTCATCTGTCATTTGTCATCTGTCATCTGTCATCTGTCATCTGTCATCTGTCATCTGTCATCTGTCATCTGTCATCTGTCATCTGTCATCTGTCATCTGTCATCTGTCATCTGTCATCTGTCATCTGTCATCTGTCATCTGTCATCTGTCATCTGTCATCTGTCATCTGTCATCTGTCATCTGTGATCTGTCATCTGTCATCTGTCATATGTCGTCTGTCATCTGTCATCTGTCATCTGTGATCTGCCATCTGTCATCTGTCATCTGACATCTGTCATCTGTCATCTGTCATCTGTCACCTGTCATTTGTCATCTGTCATCTGTCATCTGTCATCTGTCATCTGTCATCTGTCATCTGTCATCTGTCATCTGTCATCTGTCATCTGTCATCTGTCATCTGTCATCTGTCATCTGTCATCTGTCATCTGTCATCTGTCATCTGTCATCTGTCATCTGTCATCTGTCATCTGTGTTCTGTCATCTGTCATCTGTCATTTGTCATCTGTTATCTGTCATCTGTCATGTGACATCTGTCATCTGTCATCTGTCATCTTTCATCTGTCATCTGTCATGTGTCACCTGTGATGTGTCATTTCACATCTGTCATCTGTCATTTGTTATCTGTCATCTGTCATCTGTCATCTGTCATCTGTCATCTGTCATGTCACATCTGTCATCTGTCATTTGTCGTCTGTCATCTGTCATCTGTCATCTGTCATCTGTCAGCCGTCATCCGTCATCCGTCATCTGTCATCTGACATCTGTCATCTGTCATCTGTCATCTGTCACTTGTCATCTGTCATCTGTCATCTGTCATCTGTCATCTGTCATCTGTCATCTGACATCTGACATCTGTCATCTGTCATCTGTCATCTGTCACTTGTCATCTGTCATCTGTCATCTGTCATCTGTCATGTGACATCTGTCATCTGTCATCTGTCATCTGTCATCTGTCACCTGACATCTGACATCTGTCATCTGTCATCTGTCATCTGTCACTTGTCATCTGTCATCTGTCATCTGCCATCCGTCATCTGTCATCTGTCATCTGTCATCTGTCACCTGTCATCTGTCATCTGTGATCTGTCATCTGTCATCTGTCATCTGTCATCTGTCATCTGTCATCTGTCATCTGTCATCTGTCATCTGTCATCTGTCATCTGTCATCTGTCATCTGTCATCTGTCATCTGTCATCTGTCATCTGTCATCTGTCATCTGTCATCTGTCATCTGTAATCTGTCATCTGTCATCTGTCATCTGTCATCTGTCATCTGTCACCTGTCATCTGTGATCTGTCATCTGTCATTTGTTATCTGTCATCTGTCATCTGTCATCTGTCATCTCACATCTGTCATCTCACATCTGTCATCTGTCATCTGTCGTCTGTAATCTTTCATCTGTCATCTGCCATCCGTCATCCGTCATCCGTCGTCTGTCATCTGACATCTGTCATCTGTCATCTGTCATCTGTCACTTGTCATCTGTCATCTGTCATCTGTCATCTGTCATCTGTCATCTGTCATCTGTCATCTGTCATGTGACATCTGTCATCTGTCATCTGTCATCTGTCATCTGACATCTGTCATCTGTCATCTGTCATCTGTCATCTGTCATCTGTCATCTGTCATCTGTCATCTGTCATCTGTCATCTGTCATCTGTCATCTGTCATCTGTCATCTGTCATCTGTCATCTGTCATCTGTCATCTGTCATCTGTCATCTGTCATCTGTCATCTGTCATCTGTCATCTGTCATCTGACATCTGTCATCTGTCACCTGTCATCTGTCATCTGTGATCTGTCATCTGTCATCTGACATCTGACATCTGTCATCTGTCATCTGTCATCTGTCATCTGTCACCTGTCATCTGTCATCTGTCAACTGTCATCTGTCATCTGTCATCTGTCATCTGTCATCTGTCATCTGTCATCTGTCATCTGTCATCTGTCATCTGTAATCTGTCATCTGTCACCAGTCATCTGTCATCTGTCATGTGACATCTGTCATCAGTCATCTGTCATCTGTCATCTGTCATCTGTCATCTGTCATCTGACATCTGACATCGGTCATCTGTCATCTGTCATCTGTCACTTGTCATCTGTCATCTGTCATCTGTCATCTGTCATCTGTCATCTGTCATCTGTCATCTGTCATCTGTCATCTGTCATCTGTCATGTGACATCTGTCATTTGTCATCTGTCATCTGTCATCTGACATCTGACATCTGTCATCTGTCATCTGTCATCTGTCACTTGTCATCTGTCATCTGTCATCTGTCATCTGTCATCTGTCATCTGTCATCTGTCATCTGTCATCTGTCATCTGTCATCTGTCATCTGTCATCTGTCATCTGTCATCTGTCATCTGTCATCTGTAATCTGTCATCTGTCACCAGTCATCTGTCATCTGTCATGTGACATCTGTCATCAGTCATCTGTCATCTGTCATCTGTCATCTGTCATCTGTCATCTGTCATCTGTCATCTGTCATCCCACATCTGTCATCTGTCATCTGTTATCTGTCATCTGTCATCTGTCATCTTTCATCTGTCATCTGTCATCTGTCATCTGTCATCTGTCATCTGTCATCTGTCATCTGTCATCTGTCATCTGTCATGTGACATCTGTCATCTGTCATCTGTCATCTGTCATCTGACATCTGACATCGGTCATCTGTCATCTGTCATCTGTCACTTGTCATCTGTCATCTGTCATCTGTCATCTGTCATCTGTCATCTGTCATCTGTCATCTGTCATCTGTCATCTGTCATGTGACATCTGTCATTTGTCATCTGTCATCTGTCATCTGACATCTGACATCTGTCATCTGTCATCTGTCATCTGTCACTTGTCATCTGTCATCTGTCATCTGTCATCTGTCATCTGTCATCTGTAATGTGACATCTGTCATCTGTCATCTGCCATCTGTCATCTGACATCTGACATCTGTCATCTGTCATCTGTCATCTGTCACTTGTCATCTGTCATCTGTCATCTGTCATCTGTCATCCGTCATCTGTCACCTGTCATCTGTCATCTGTGATCTGTCATCTGTCATCTGTCATCTGTCATCTGTCATCTGTCATCTGTCATCTGTCATCTGTCATCTGTCATCTGTCATCTGTCATCTGTCATCTGTCATCTGTCATCTGTCATCTGTCACCTGTCATCTGTCATCTGTCATCTGTCATCTGTCATCTGTCATCTGACATCTGTCATCTGTCATCTGTCACCTGTTATCTGTCATCTGTCATCTGTCATCTGTCATCTGTCATCTGTCATCTGTCATTTGTCATCTGTCATCTGTCATCTGTCATCTGTCATCTGTCATCTGTCATCTGTCATCTGTCATCTGTCATCTGTCATCTGTCATCTGTCATCTGTCATCTGTCATCTGTCATCTGTCATCTGTCATCTGTCATCTGTCATCTGTCATCTGTCATCTGTCATCTGTCATATGTCGTCTGTCATCTGTCATCTGTCATCTGTGATCTGTCATCTTTCATCTGTCATCTGACATCTGCCATCTGTCATCTGTCATCTGTCACCTGTCATCTGTCATCTGTCATCTGTCATCTGTCATCTGTCATCTGTCATCTGTCATCTGTCATCTGTCATCTGTCATCTGTCATCTGTCATCTGTCATCTGTCATCTGTCATCTGTCATCTGTCATCTGTCATCTGTCATCTGACATCTGTCATCTGTCATCTGTCATCTGTCATCTGTCATCTGTCGTCTGTCATCTGTCATTTGTCATCTGTCATCTGTCATCTGTCATCTGTCATCCGTCATCTGTCATCTGTCATCTGTCATCTGTCATCTGTCATCTGTCATCTGTCATCTGTCATCTGTCATCTGTCATGTGTCACCTGTGATGTGTCATTTCTCATCTGTCAACTGTCATTTGTTATCTGTCATCTGTCATCTGTCATCTGTCATCTAAAATCTGTCATCTGTCATCTGTCATCTGTCATCTGTCATCTGTCATCTGTAATCTGTCAGCTGTCATCTGTCATCTGTCATCTGTCATCTGTCATCTGTCATCTGTCATGTGACACCTGTCATCTGTCATCTGTCATCTGTAATCTGTCAGCTGTCATCTGTCATCTGTCATCTGTCATCTGTCATCTGTCATCTGTCATCTGTCATCCGTCATCTGTCATCTGTCATCTGTCATCTGTCATCTGTCATCTGTCTTCTGTCATCTGTCATCTGTCATGTGACACCTGTCATCTGTCATCTGTCATCTGTCATCTGTAATCTGTCAGCTGTCATCTGTCATCTGTCATCTGTCATCTGTCATCTGTCATCTGTCATCTGTCATCTGTCATCTGTCATCTGTCATCTGTCATCTGTCATCCGTCATCTGTCATCTGTCATCTGTCATCTGTCATCTGTCATCTGTCATCTGTCATCTGTCTTCTGTCATCTGTCATCTGTCATCTGTAATCTGTCAGCTGTCATCTGTCATCTGTCATCTGTCATCTGTCTTGTGACACCTGTCATCTGTCATCTGTCATCTGTAATCTGTCAGCTGTCATCTGTCATCTGTCATCTGTCATCTGTCATCTGTCATCTGTCATCTGTCATCCGTCATCTGTCATCTGTCATCTGTCATCTGTCATCTGTCATCTGTCATCTGTCTTCTGTCATCTGTCATCTGTCATGTGACACCTGTCATCTGTCATCTGTCATCTGTCATCTGTAATCTGTCAGCTGTCATCTGTCATCTGTCATCTGTCATCTGTCATCTGTCATCTGTCATGTGTTATCTGTCATCTGTTATCTGTCATCTGTCATCTGTCATCTGTCATCTGTCATCTGTCATATGTCGTCTGTCATCTGTCATCTGTCATCTGTGATCTGTGATCTGTCATCTGTCATCCGACATCTGTCATCTGTCATCTGTCACCTGTTATCTGTCATCTGTCATCTGTCATCTGTCATCTGTCATCTGTCATCTGTCATCTGTCATCTGTCATCTGTCATCTGTCATCTGTCATCTGTCATCTGTCATCTGTCATCTGTCATCTGTGTTCTGTCATCTGTCATCTGTCACCTGTCATCTGTCATCTGTCATCTGTCATCTGTCATCTGTCATCTGTCATCTGTCATCTGTCATCTGTCATCTGTCATCTGTCATCTGTGTTCTGTCATCTGTCATCTGTCATTTGTCATCTGTTATCTGTCATCTGTCATCTGTCATGTGACACCTGCCATCTGTCATCTGTTATCTGTCATCTGTCATCTGTCATCTGTCATCTGTCATCTGTCATCTGTCATCTGTCATCTGTCATCTGTCATCTGTCATCTGTCATCTGTCATCTGTCATCTGTCATCTGTCATCTGTCATCTGTCATCTATCATCTGTCTTCTGTCACCTGTCATGTGACACCTGTCATCTGTCATTTGACATCTGTCATCTGTCATCCGTCATCTGTCATCTGTCATCTGTTATCTGTCATCTGTCATCTGTCATCTGTTATCTGTCATCTGTCATCTGTCATCTGTCATCTGTCATCTGTCATCTGTCATCTGTCATCTGTCATCTGTCATCTGTCATCTGTCATCTTTCATCTGTCATCTGTCATCTGTCATCTGTCATCTGTCATCTGTCATCTGTCATCTGTCATCTGTCATCTGTCATCTGTCATCTGTCATCTGTCATCTGTCATCTGTCATCTGTCATCTGTCATCTGTCATCTGTCATCTGTCATCTGTCATCTGTCATCTGTCATCTGTCATCTGTCATCTGTCATCTGTCATCTGTCATCTGTCATCTGTCATCTGTCATCTGTCATCTGTCATCTGTCATCTGTCATCTGTCATCTGTCATCTGTCATCTGTCATCTGTCATCTGACATCTGTCATCTGTCATCTGTCATCTGTCATCTGTCATCTGTCATCTGTCATCTGTCATCTGTCATCTGTCATCTGTCATCTGTCATCTGTCATCTGTCATCTGTCATCTGTCATCTGTCATCTGTCATCTGTGATCTGTCATCAGTCATCTGTCATCTGACATCTGTCATCTGACATCTGTCATCTGTCACCTGTCATCTGTCATCTGTCATCTGTCATCTGTCATCTGTCATCTGTCATCTGACATCTGTCATCTGTCATCTGTCACCTGTCATCTGTCATCTGTCATCTGTCATTTGTCATCTGTCATATGTCATCTGTCATCTGTCATCTGTCATCTGTCATCTGTCATCTGTCATCTGTCATCTGTCATCTGTCATCTGTCATCTGTCATCTGTTATCTGTCATCTGTCATCTGTCATCTGTCATCTGTCATCTGTCATCTGTCATATGTCGTCTGTCATCTGTCATCTGTCATCTGTGATCTGTGATCTGTCATATGTCATCTGTCATCTGACATCTGTCATCTGTTCTCTGTCACCTGTCATCTGTCATCTGTCATCTGTCATCTGTCATCTGTCGTCTGTCATCTGTCATCTGTCATCTGTCATCTGTCAACTGTCATCTGTCATCTGTCATCTGTGTTCTGTCATCTGTCATCTGTCATTTGTCATCTGTTATCTGTCATCTGTCATCTGACATCTGTCATCTGACATCTGTCATCTGTCACCTGTCATCTGTCATCTGTCATCTGTCATCTGTCATCTGTCATCTGTCATCTGTCATCTGACATCTGTCATCTGTCATCTGTCACCTGTCATCTGTCATCTGTCATCTGTCATCTGTCATCTGTCATCTGTCATCTGTCATCTGTCATCTGTCATCTGTCATCTGTCATCTGTCATCTGTCATCTGTCATCTGTCATCTGTCATCTGTCATCTGTCATCTGTCATCTGTCATCTGTCATCTGTCATCTGTCATCTGTCATCTGTCATCTGTCATCTGTCATCTGTCATCTGTCATCTGTCATCTGTCATCTGTCATCTGTCATCTGTCATCTGTCATCTGTCATCTGTCATCTGTCATCTGTCATCTGTCATCTGTCATCTGTCATCTGTCATCTGACATCTGTCATCTGTCATCTGTCACCTGTCATCTGTCATCTGTCATCTGTCATCTGTCATCTGTCATCTGTCATCTGTCATCTGTCATCTGTCATCTGTCATCTGTCATCTGTCATCTGTCATCTGTCATCTGTGATCTGTCATCTGTCATCTGTCATTTGTCATCTGTCATATGTCATCTGTCATCTGTCATCTGTCATCTGACATCTGTCATCTGACATCTGTCATCTGTCACATGTCATCTGTTATCTGTCATCTGTCATCTGTCATCTGTCATCTGACATCTGTCATCTGTCATCTGTCACCTGTCATCTGTCATCTGTCATCTGTCATTTGTCATCTGTCATATGTCATCTGTCATCTGTCATCTGTCATCTGTCATCTGTCATCTGTCATCTGTCATCTGTCATCTGTCATCTGTCATCTGTCATCTGTCATCTGTTATCTGTCATCTGTCATCTGTCATCTGTCATCTGCCATCTGTCATCTGTCATCTGTCATATGTCGTCTGTCATCTGTCATCTGTCATCTGTCATCTGTGATCTGTGATCTGTGATCTGTCATCTATCATCCGACATCTGTCATCTGTCATCTGTCACCTGTCATCTGTCATCTGTCATCTGTCATCTGTCATCTGTCATCTGTCATCTGTCATCTGTCATCTGTCATCTGTCATCTGTCATCTGTCATCTGTCATCTGTCATCTGTGTTCTGTCATCTGTCATCTGTCATCTGTCATCTGTCATCTGACATCTGTCATCTGTCATCTGTCACCTGTTATCTGTCATCTGTCATCTGTCATCTGTCATCTGTCATTTGTCATCTGTCATCTGTCATCTGTCATCTGTCATCTGTCATCTGTCATCTGTCATCTGTCATCTGTCATCTGTCATCTGTCATCTGTCATCTGTCATCTGTCATCTGTCATCTGTCATCTGTCATCTGTCATCTGTCATCTGTCATCTGTCATCTGTCATCTGTCATATGTCGTCTGTCATCTGTCATCTGTCATCTGTGATCTGTCATCTGTCATCTGTCATCTGTCATCTGACATCTGTCATCTGTCATCTGTCATCTGTCACCTGTCATCTGTCATCTGTCATCTGTCATCTGTCATCTGTCATCTGTCATCTGTCATCTGTCATCTGTCATCTGTCATCTGTCATCTGTCATCTGTCATCTGTCATCTGTCATCTGTCATCTGTCATCTGTCATCTGTCATCTGTCATCTGTGTTCTGTCATCTGTCATTTGTCATTTGTCATCTGTTATCTGTCATCTGTCATGTGACATCTGTCATCTGTCATCTGTCATCTTTCATCTGTCATCTGTCATGTGTCACCTGTGATGTGTCATTTCACATCTGTCATCTGTCATTTGTTATCTGTCATCTGTCATCTGTCATCTGTCATGACACATCTGTCATCTGTCATTTGTCGTCTGTCATCTGTCATCTGTCATCTGTCATCTGTCAGCCGTCATCCGTCATCCGTCATCTGTCATCTGACATCTGTCATCTGTCATCTGTCATCTGTCACTTGTCATCTGTCATCTGTCATCTGTCATCTGTCATCTGTCATCTGTCATCTGTCATCTGTCATCTGACATCTGACATCTGTCATCTGTCATCTGTCATCTGTCACTTGTCATCTGTCATCTGTCATCTGTCATCTGTCATCTGTCATGTGACATCTGTCATCTGTCATTTGTCATCTGTCATCTGTCACCTGACATCTGACATCTGTCATCTGTCATCTGTCATCTGTCACTTCTCATCTGTCATCTGTCATCTGTCATCTGTCATCTGTCATCTGTCATCTGTCATCTGTCATCTGTCATCTGTCATCTGTCATCTGTCATCTGTCATCTGTCATCTGTCATCTGTCATCTGTCATCTGTCATCTGTCATCTGTCATCTGTCATCTATCATCTGTCATCTGTCATCTGTCATCTGTCATCTGTCATCTGTCATCTGACATCTGTCATCTGTCATCTGTCACCTGTCATCTGTCATCTGTCATCTGTCATCTGTCATCTGTCATCTGTCATCTGTCATCTGTCATCTGTCATCTGTCATCTGTCATCTGTCATCTGTCATCTGTCATCTGTGATCTGTCATCTGTCATCTGTCATCTGTCATCTGACATCTGTCATCTGACATCTGTCATCTGTCACCTGTCATCTGTCATCTGTCATCTGTCATGTGTCATCTGTCATCTGTCATCTGTCATCTGTCATCTGTCATCTGACATCTGTCATCTGTCATCTGTCACCTGTCATCTGTCATCTGTCATCTGTCATCTGTCATCTGTCATCTGACATCTGTCATCTGACATCTGTCATCTGTCACCTGTCATCTGTCATCTGTCATCTGTCATCTGCCATCTGTCATCTGTCATCTGTCATATGTCGTCTGTCATCTGTCATCTGTCATCTGTCATCTGTGATCTGTGATCTGTGATCTGTCATCTATCATCCGACATCTGTCATCTGTCATCTGTCACCTGTCATCTGTCATCTGTCATCTGTCATCTGTCATCTGTCATCTGTCATCTGTCATCTGTCATCTGTCATCTGTCATCTGTCATCTGTCATCTGTCATCTGTCATCTGTCATCTGTGTTCTGTCATCTGTCATCTGTCATCTGTCATCTGTCATCTGACATCTGTCATCTGTCATCTGTCACCTGTTATCTGTCATCTGTCATCTGTCATCTGTCATCTGTCATTTGTCATCTGTCATCTGTCATCTGTCATCTGTCATCTGTCATCTGTCATCTGTCATCTGTCATCTGTCATCTGTCATCTGTCATCTGTCATCTGTCATCTGTCATCTGTCATCTGTCATCTGTCATCTGTCATCTGTCATCTGTCATCTGTCATCTGTCATCTGTCATCTGTCATATGTCGTCTGTCATCTGTCATCTGTCATCTGTGATCTGTCATCTGTCATCTGTCATCTGTCATCTGACATCTGTCATCTGTCATCTGTCATCTGTCACCTGTCATCTGTCATCTGTCATCTGTCATCTGTCATCTGTCATCTGTCATCTGTCATCTGTCATCTGTCATCTGTCATCTGTCATCTGTCATCTGTCATCTGTCATCTGTCATCTGTCATCTGTCATCTGTCATCTGTCATCTGTCATCTGTGTTCTGTCATCTGTCATTTGTCATTTGTCATCTGTTATCTGTCATCTGTCATGTGACATCTGTCATCTGTCATCTGTCATCTTTCATCTGTCATCTGTCATGTGTCACCTGTGATGTGTCATTTCACATCTGTCATCTGTCATTTGTTATCTGTCATCTGTCATCTGTCATCTGTCATGACACATCTGTCATCTGTCATTTGTCGTCTGTCATCTGTCATCTGTCATCTGTCATCTGTCAGCCGTCATCCGTCATCCGTCATCTGTCATCTGTCATCTGACATCTGTCATCTGTCATCTGTCACCTGTCATCTGTCATCTGTCATCTGTCATTTGTCATCTGTCATATGTCATCTGTCATCTGTCATCTGTCATCTGTCATCTGTCATCTGTCATCTGTCATCTGTCATCTGTCATCTGTCATCTGTCATCTGTCATCTGTTATCTGTCATCTGTCATCTGTCATCTGTCATCTGCCATCTGTCATCTGTCATCTGTCATATGTCGTCTGTCATCTGTCATCTGTCATCTGTCATCTGTGATCTGTGATCTGTGATCTGTCATCTATCATCCGACATCTGTCATCTGTCATCTGTCACCTGTCATCTGTCATCTGTCATCTGTCATCTGTCATCTGTCATCTGTCATCTGTCATCTGTCATCTGTCATCTGTCATCTGTCATCTGTCATCTGTCATCTGTCATCTGTGTTCTGTCATCTGTCATCTGTCATCTGTCATCTGTCATCTGACATCTGTCATCTGTCATCTGTCACCTGTTATCTGTCATCTGTCATCTGTCATCTGTCATCTGTCATTTGTCATCTGTCATCTGTCATCTGTCATCTGTCATCTGTCATCTGTCATCTGTCATCTGTCATCTGTCATCTGTCATCTGTCATCTGTCATCTGTCATCTGTCATCTGTCATCTGTCATCTGTCATCTGTCATCTGTCATCTGTCATCTGTCATCTGTCATCTGTCATATGTCGTCTGTCATCTGTCATCTGTCATCTGTGATCTGTCATCTGTCATCTGTCATCTGTCATCTGACATCTGTCATCTGTCATCTGTCATCTGTCACCTGTCATCTGTCATCTGTCATCTGTCATCTGTCATCTGTCATCTGTCATCTGTCATCTGTCATCTGTCATCTGTCATCTGTCATCTGTCATCTGTCATCTGTCATCTGTCATCTGTCATCTGTCATCTGTCATCTGTCATCTGTCATCTGTGTTCTGTCATCTGTCATTTGTCATTTGTCATCTGTTATCTGTCATCTGTCATGTGACATCTGTCATCTGTCATCTGTCATCTTTCATCTGTCATCTGTCATGTGTCACCTGTGATGTGTCATTTCACATCTGTCATCTGTCATTTGTTATCTGTCATCTGTCATCTGTCATCTGTCATGACACATCTGTCATCTGTCATTTGTCGTCTGTCATCTGTCATCTGTCATCTGTCATCTGTCAGCCGTCATCCGTCATCCGTCATCTGTCATCTGACATCTGTCATCTGTCATCTGTCATCTGTCACTTGTCATCTGTCATCTGTCATCTGTCATCTGTCATCTGTCATCTGTCATCTGTCATCTGTCATCTGACATCTGACATCTGTCATCTGTCATCTGTCATCTGTCACTTGTCATCTGTCATCTGTCATCTGTCATCTGTCATCTGTCATGTGACATCTGTCATCTGTCATTTGTCATCTGTCATCTGTCACCTGACATCTGACATCTGTCATCTGTCATCTGTCATCTGTCACTTCTCATCTGTCATCTGTCATCTGTCATCTGTCATCTGTCATCTGTCATCTGTCATCTGTCATCTGTCATCTGTCATCTGTCATCTGTCATCTGTCATCTGTCATCTGTCATCTGTCATCTGTCATCTGTCATCTGTCATCTATCATCTGTCATCTGTCATCTGTCATCTGTCATCTGTCATCTGTCATCTGTCATCTGACATCTGTCATCTGTCATCTGTCACCTGTCATCTGTCATCTGTCATCTGTCATCTGTCATCTGTCATCTGTCATCTGTCATCTGTCATCTGTCATCTGTCATCTGTCATCTGTCATCTGTCATCTGTCATCTGTGATCTGTCATCTGTCATCTGTCATCTGTCATCTGACATCTGTCATCTGACATCTGTCATCTGTCACCTGTCATCTGTCATCTGTCATCTGTCATGTGTCATCTGTCATCTGTCATCTGTCATCTGTCATCTGTCATCTGACATCTGTCATCTGTCATCTGTCACCTGTCATCTGTCATCTGTCATCTGTCATTTGCCATCTGTCATATGTCATCTGTCATCTGTCATCTGTCATCTGTCATCTGACATCTGTCATCTGACATCTGTCATCTGTCACCTGTCATCTGTCATCTGTCATCTGTCATCTGTCATCTGTCATCTGTCATCTGTCATCTGTCATCTGTCATCTGACATCTGTCATCTGTCATCTGTCACCTGTCATCTGTCATCTGTCATCTGTCATCTGTCATTTGTCATCTGTCATATGTCATCTGTCATCTGTCATCTTTCATCTGTCATCTGTCATCTGTCATCTGTCATCTGTCATCTGTCATCTGTCATCTGTTATCTGTCATCTGTCATCTGTCATCTGTCATCTGTCATCTGTCATCTGTCATCTGTCATATGTCGTCTGTCATCTGTCATCTGTCATCTGTGATCTGTGATCTGTGATCTGTCATCTGTCATCTGACATCTGTCATCTGTCATCTGTCACCTGTCATCTGTCATCTGTCATCTGTCATCTGTCATCTGTCATCTGTCATCTGTCATCTGTCATCTGTCATCTGTCATCTGTCATCTGTCATCTGTCATCTGTCATCTGTGTTCTGTCATCTGTCATCTGTCATCTGTCACCTGTCATCTGTCATCTGTCATCTGTCATCTGTCATCTGTCATCTGTCGTCTGTCATCTGTCATCTGTCATCTGTCATCTGTCATCTGTCATCTGTCATCTGTGTTCTGTCATCTGTCATCTGTCATTTGTCATCTGTTATCTGTCATCTGTCATCTGTCATCTGTCATCTGTCATCTGTCATCTGTCATCTGTCATCTGTCATCTGTCATCTGTCATATGTCATCTGTCATCTGTCATCTGTCACCTGTCATCTGTCATCTGTCATCTGTCATCTGACATCTGACATCTGTCATCTGTCATCTGTCACCTGTTATCTGTCATCTGTCATCTGTCATCTGTCATCTGTCATTTGTCATCTGTCGTCTGTCATCTGTCATCTGTCATCTGTCATCTGTCATCTGTCATCTGTCATCTGTCATTTGTCATCTGTCATCTGTCATCTGTCATCTGTCATCTGTCATCTGTCATCTGTCATCTGTCATCTGTCATATGTCGTCTGTCATCTGTCATCTGTCATCTGTGATCTGTCATCTGTCATCTGTCATCTGACATCTGTCATCTGTCATCTGTCATCTGTCACCTGTCATCTGTCATCTGTCATCTGTCATCTGTCATCTGTCATCTGTCATCTGTCATCTGTCATCTGTCATCTGTCATCTGTCATCTGTCATCTGTCATCTGTCATCTGTCATCTGTCATCTGTGTTCTGTCATCTGTCATCTGTCATTTGTCATCTGTTATCTGTCATCTGTCATGTGACATCTGTCATCTGTCATCTGTCATCTTTCATCTGTCATCTGTCATGTGTCACCTGTGATGTGTCATTTCACATCTGTCATCTGTCATTTGTTATCTGTCATCTGTCATCTGTCATCTGTCATCTGTCATCTGTCAGCCGTCATCCGTCATCCGTCATCTGTCATCTGTCATCTGTCATCTGTCACCTGTCATCTGTCATCTGTCATCTGTCATCTGTCATCTGTCATCTGTCATCTGTCATCTGTCACCTGTCACTGTCACCTGTCACCTGTCACCTGTCACCTGTCACCTGTCACTTTATCACCTGTCACCTGTCACCTGTCACCTGTCACCTGTCACCTGTCACCTGTCACCTGTCACCTGTCACCTGTCACCTGTCACCTGTCACCTGTCACCTGTCACCTGTCACCTGTCACCTGTCACCTGTCACCTGTCAGCTGTCACCTGTCACCTGTCACCTGTCACCTGTCACCTGTCACCTGTCACCTGTCACCTGTCACCTGTCACCTGTCACCTGTCACCTGTCACCTGTCACCTGTCACCTGTCACCTGTCACCTGTCACCTGTCACCTGTCACCTGTCACCTGTCACTGTCACCTGTCACCTGTCACCTGTGACCTGTCACTGTGACCTGTCACCTGTCACCTGTCACCTGTCATCTGTCACCTGTCACCTGTCACCTGTCACCTGTCACCTGTCACCTGTCACCTGTCACCTGTCACCTGTCACCTGTCACCTGTCACCTGTCACCTGTCACCTGTACCCTGTCACCTGTCACCTGTCCCCTGTCACCTGTCACCTGTCACCTGTCACCTGTCACCTGTCACCTGTAACCTGTCACTGGCACCTGTCATCTGTCACCTGTCAACTGTCAACTGTCACCTGTCACCTGTCACCTGTCACCTGTCACCTGTCACCTGTCACCTGTCACCTGTCACCTGTCACCTGTCACCTGTCACCTGTCACCTGTCACCTGTCACCTGTCACCTGTCACCTGTCACCTGTCACTGGCACCTGTCACCTGTCATCTGTCAACTGTCACCTGTCACCTGTCACCTGTCACCTGTCACCTGTCACCTGTCACTGGCACCTGTCACCTGTCATCTGTCAACTGTCACCTGTCACCTGTCACCTGTCACCTGTCACCTGTCACCTGTCACCTGTCATCTGTCATCTGTCATCTGTCATCTGTCATCTGTCATCTGTCATATGTCGTCTGTCATCTGTCATCTGTCATCTGTGATCTGTCATCTGTCATCTGTCATCTGTCACCTGTCATCTGTCATCTGTCATCTGTCATCTGTCATCTGTCATCTGTCATCTGTCATCTGTCATCTGTCATCTGTCATCTGTCATCTGTCATCTGTCATCTGTCATCTGTCATCTGTCATCTGTGTTCTGTCATCTGTCATCTGTCATTTGTCATCTGTTATCTGTCATCTGTCATGTGACATCTGTCATCTGTCATCTGTCATCTTTCATCTGTCATCTGTCATGTGTCACCTGTGATGTGTCATTTCACATCTGTCATCTGTCATTTGTTATCTGTCATCTGTCATCTGTCATCTGTCATCTGTCATCTGTCAGCCGTCATCCGTCATCCGTCATCTGTCATCTGACATCTGTCATCTGTCATCTGTCATCTGTCACTTGTCATCTGTCATCTGTCATCTGTCATCTGTCATCTGTCATCTGTCATCTGTCATCTGTCATCTGACATCTGACATCTGTCATCTGTAATCTGTCATCTGTCACTTGTCATCTGTCATCTGTCATCTGTCATCTGTCATCTGTCATGTGACATCTGTCATCTGTCATCTGTCATCTGTCATCTGTCACCTGACATCTGACATCTGTCATCTGTCATCTGTCATCTGTCACTTGTCATCTGTCATCTGTCATCTGTCATCCGTCATCTGTCATCTGTCATCTGTCACCTGTCATCTGTCATCTGTCATCTGTCACCTGTCATCTGTCATCTGTGATCTGTCATCTGTCATTTGTTATCTGTCATCTGTCATCTGTCATCTGTCATCTGTCATCTGACATCTGTCATCTGTCACATGTCATCTGTCATCTGTCATCTGTCATCTGTCATCTGTCATCTGTCATCTGTCATCTGTCATATGTCATCTGTCATCTGACATCTGTCATCTGTCATCTGTCACCTGTCATCTGTCATCTGTCATCTGTCATCTGTCATCTGACATCTGTCATCTGTCATCTGTCACCTGTCATCTGTCATCTGTCATCTGTCATTTGTCATCTGTCATATGTCATCTGTCATCTGTCATCTGTCATCTGTCATCTGTCATCTGTCATCTGTCATCTGTCATCTGTCATCTGTTATCTGTCATCTGTCATCTGTCATCTGTCATCTGTCATCTGTCATATGTCATCTGTCATCTGTCATCTGTCATCTGTCATCTGACATCTGTCATCTGACATCTGTCATCTGTCACATGTCATCTGTCATCTGTCATCTGTCATCTGTCATCTGTCATCTGTCATCTGTCATCTGTCATCTGTCATCTGACATCTGTCATCTGTCATCTGTCACCTGTCATCTGTCATCTGTCATCTGTCATCTGTCATCTGTCATCTGTCATCTGTCATCTGTCATCTGTCATCTGTCATCTGTCATCTGTCATCTGTCATCTGTCAGCCGTCATCCGTCATCCGTCATCTGTCATGTGACATCTGTCATCTGTCATCTGTCATCTGTCACTTGTCATCTGTCATCTGTCATCTGTCATCTGTCATCTGTCATCTGTCATCTGTCATCTGTCATCTGACATCTGACATCTGTCATCTGTCATCTGTCATCTGTCACTTGTCATCTGTCATCTGTCATCTGTCATCTGTCATCTGTCATGTGACATCTGTCATCTGTCATCTGTCATCTGTCATCTGTCACCTGACATCTGACATCTGTCATCTGTCATCTGTGATCTGTCACTTGTCATCTGTCATCTGTCATCTGTCATCCGTCATCTGTCATCTGTCATCTGTCACCTGTCATCTGTCATCTGTGATCTGTCATCTGTCATCTGTCATCTGTCATCTGTCATCTGTCATCTGTCATCTGTCATCTGTCATCTGTCATCTGTCATCTGTCATCTGTCATCTGTCATCTGTCATCTGTCATCTGTCATCTGTCATCTGTCATCTGTCATCTGTCATCTGTCATCTGTCATCTGTCATCTGTCATCTGTCATCTGTCATCTGTCATCTGTCATCTGTCATCTGTCATCTGTCATCTGTCATCTGTCATCTGTCATCTGTCAGCCGTCATCCGTCATCCGTCATCTGTCATCTGACATCTGTCATCTGTCATCTGTCATCTGTCACTTGTCATCTGTCATCTGTCATCTGTCATCTGTCATCTGTCATCTGTCATCTGTCATCTGTCATCTGTCATCTGACATCTGACATCTGTCATCTGTCATCTGTCATCTGTCACTTGTCATCTGTCATCTGTCATCTGTCATCTGACATCTGTCATCTGTCATCTGTCATCTGTCACCTGTCATCTGTCATCTGTCATCTGTCATCTGTCATCTGTCATCTGTCATCTGTCATCTGTCATCTGTCATCTGTCATCTGTCATCTGTCATCTGTCAGCCGTCATCCGTCATCCGTCATCTGTCATCTGACATCTGTCATCTGTCATCTGTCATCTGTCACTTGTCATCTGTCATCTGTCATCTGTCATCTGTCATCTGTCATCTGTCATCTGTCATCTGACATCTGACATCTGTCATCTGTCATCTGTCATCTGTCACTTGTCATCTGTCATCTGTCATCTGTCATCTGTCATCTGTCATGTGACATCTGTCATCTGTCATCTGTCATCTGTCATCTGTCACCTGACATCTGACATCTGTCATCTGTCATCTGTCATCTGTCACTTGTCATCTGTCATCTGTCATCTGTCATCCGTCATCTGTCATCTGTCATCTGTCACCTGTCATCTGTCATCTGTCATCTGTCATCTGTCATCTGTCATCTGTCATCTGTCATCTGTCATCTGTCACTTGTCATCTGTCATCTGTCATCTGTCATCTGTCATCTGTCATGTGACATCTGTCATCTGTCATCTGTCATCTGTCATCTGTCACCTGACATCTGACATCTGTCATCTGTCATCTGTCATCTGTCACTTGTCATCTGTCATCTGTCATCTGTCATCCGTCATCTGTCATCTGTCATCTGTCACCTGTCATCTGTCATCTGTGATCTGTCATCTGTCATCTGTCATCTGTCATCTGTCATCTGTCATCTGTCATCTGTCATCTGTCATCTGTCATCTGTCATCTGTCATCTGTCATCTGTCATCTGTCATCTGTCATCTGTCATCTGTCATCTGTCATCTGTCATCTGTCATCTGTCATCTGTCATCTGTCATCTGTCATCTGTCATGTGACATCTGTCATCTGTCATCTGTCATCTGTCATCTGTCATCTGTCATCTGTCATCTGTCATCTGTCATCTGTCATCTGTCATCTGTCATCTGTCATCTGTCATCTGTCATCTGTCATCTGTCATCTGTCATCTGTCATCTGTCATCTGACATCTGTCATCTGTCACATGTCATCTGTCATCTGTCATCGGTCATCTGTCATCTGTCATTTGTCATCTGTCATCTGTCATCTGTCATCTGTCATCTGACATCTGTCATCTGTCATCTGTCATCTGTCATCTGTCATCTGTCATCTGTCATCTGTCATCTGTCATCTGTCATCTGTCATCTGTCATCTGACATCTGTCATCTGTCATCTGTCACCTGTCATCTGTCATCTGTCATCTGTCATTTGTCATCTGTCATATGTCATCTGTCATCTGTCATCTGTCATCTGTCATCTGTCATCTGTCATCTGTCATCTGTCATCTGTCATCTGTTATCTGTCATCTGTCATCTGTCATCTGTCATCTGTCATCTGTCATATGTCATCTGTCATCTGTCATCTGTCATCTGTCATCTGACATCTGTCATCTGACATCTGTCATCTGTCACATGTCATCTGTCATCTGTCATCTGTCATCTGTCATCTGTCATCTGTCATCTGTCATCTGTCATCTGTCATCTGTCATCTGACATCTGTCATCTGTCATCTGTCACCTGTCATCTGTCATCTGTCATCTGTCATTTGTCATCTGTCATATGTCATCTGTCATCTGTCATCTGTCATCTGTCATCTGTCATCTGTCATCTGTCATCTGTCATCTGTCATCTGTCATCTGTCATCTGTCATCTGTCATCTGTAATCTGTCATCTGTCATCTGTCATCTGTCATCTGTCATCTGTCATATGTCGTCTGTCATCTGTCATCTGTCATCTGTGATCTGTGATCTGTGATCTGTCATCTATCATCCGACATCTGTCATCTGTCATCTGTCATCTGTCATCTGTCATCTGTCATCTGTCATCTGTCATCTGTCATCTGTCATCTGTCATCTGTCATCTGTCATCTGTCATCTGTCATCTGTGTTCTGTCATCTGTCATCTGTCATCTGTCACCTGTCATCTGTCATCTGTCATCTGTCATCTGTCATCTGTCATCTGTCATCTGTCATCTGTCATCTGTCATCTGTCATCTGTGTTCTGTCATCTGTCATCTGTCATTTGTCATCTGTTATCTGTCATCTGTCATCTGTCATCTGTCATCTGTCATCTGTCATGTGTCATCTGTCATCTGTCATCTGTCATCTGTCATCTGTCATCTGTCACCTGTCATCTGTCATCTGTCATCTGTCATCTGTCATCTGTCATCTGACATCTGTCATCTGTCATCTGTCATCTGTTATCTGTCATCTGTCATCTGTCATCTGTCATTTGTCATCTGTCATCTGTCATCTGTCATCTGTCATCTGTCATCTGTCATCTGTCATCTGTCATCTGTCATCTGTCATCTGTCATCTGTCATCTGTCATCTGTCATCTGTCATCTGTCATCTGTCATCCGTCATCTGTCATATGTCGTCTGTCATCTGTCATCTGTCATCTGTGATCTGTCATCTGTCATCTGTCATCTGACATCTGTCATCTGTCATCTGTCATCTGTCACCTGTCATCTGTCATCTGTCATCTGTCATCTGTCATCTGTCATCTGTCATCTGTCATCTGTCATCTGTCATCTGTCATCTGTCATCTGTCATCTGTCATCTGTCATCTGTCATCTGTCATCTGTCATCTGTCATCTGTCATCTGTCATCTGTCATCTGTCATCTGTCATCTGTCATCTGTCATCTGTCATCTGTCATCTGTGTTCTGTCATCTGTCATCTGTCATTTGTCATCTGTTATCTGTCATCTGTCATGTGACATCTGTCATCTGTCATCTTTCATCTGTCATCTGTCATGTGTCACCTGTGATGTGTCATTTCACATCTGTCATCTGTCATTTGTTATCTGTAATCTGTCATCTGTCATCTGTCATCTGTCATCTGTCATGTCACATCTGTCATCTGCCATTTGTCGTCTGTCATCTGTCATCTGTCATCTGTCATCTGTCAGCCGTCATCCGTCATCCGTCATCTGTCATCTGACATCTGTCATCTGTCATCTGTCATCTGTCACTTGTCATCTGTCATCTGTCATCTGTCATCTGTCATCTGTCATCTGTCATCTGTCATCTGTCATCTGACATCTGACATCTGTCATCTGTCATCTGTCATCTGTCACTTGTCATCTGTCATCTGTCATCTGTCATCTGTCATCTGTCATGTGACATCTGTCATCTGTCATCTGTCATCTGTCATCTGTCACCTGACATCTGACATCTGACATCTGACATCTGTCATCTGTCATCTGTCATCTGTCACTTGTCATCTGTCATCTGTCATCTGTCATCTGTCATCTGTCATCTGTCATCTGTCATCTGTCATCTGTCATCTGTCATCTGTCATCTGTCATCTGTCATCTGTCATCTGTCATCTGTCATCTGTCATCTGTCATCTGTCATCTGTCATCTGTCATCTGTCATCTGTCATCTGTCATCTGTCATCTGTCATCTGTCATCTGTCATCTGTCATCTGTCATCTGTCATCTGTCATCTGTCATCTGTCATCTGTCATCTGTCATCTGTCATCTGACATCTGTCATCTGTCATCTGTCACCTGTCATCTGTCATCTGTCATCTGTCATCTGTCATCTGTCATCTGTCATCTGTCATCTGTCATCTGTCATCTGTCATCTGTCATCTGTCATCTGTCATCTGTCATCTGTGATCTGTCATCTGTCATCTGTCATCTGACATCTGTCATCTGACATCTGTCATCTGTCACCTGTCATCTGTCATCTATCATCTGTCATCTGTCATCTGTCATCTGTCATCTGTCATCTGTCATCTGACATCTGTCATCTGTCATCTGTCATCTGTCACCTGTCATCTGTCATCTGTCATCTGTCATTTGTCATCTGTCATATGTAATCTGTCATCTGTCATCTGTCATCTGTCATCTGACATCTGTCATCTGACATCTGTCATCTGTCACCTGTCATCTGTCATCTGTCATCTGTCATCTGTCATCTGTCATCTGTCATCTGTCATCTGTCATCTGTCATCTGACATCTGTCATCTGTCATCTGTCACCTGTCATCTGTCATCTGTCATCTGTCATTTGTCATCTGTCATATGTCATCTGTCATCTGTCATCTGTCATCTGTCATCTGTCATCTGTCATCTGTCATCTGTCATCTGTCATCTGTTATCTGTCATCTGTCATCTGTCATCTGTCATCTGTCATCTGTCATCTGTCATCTGTCATATGTCGTCTGTCATCTGTCATCTGTCATCTGTGATCTGTGATCTGTGATCTGTCATCTGTCATCTGACATCTGTCATCTGTCATCTGTCACCTGTCATCTGTCATCTGTCATCTGTCATCTGTCATCTGTCATCTGTCATCTGTCATCTGTCATCTGTCATCTGTCATCTGTCATCTGTCATCTGTCATCTCTGTTCTGTCATCTGTCATCTGTCACCTGTCATCTGTCATCTGTCATCGGTCATCTGTCATCTGTCATCTGTCATCTGTCATCTGTCATCTGTGTTCTGTCATCTGTCATCTGTCATTTGTCATCTGTTATCTGTCATCTGTCATCTGTCATCTGTCATCTGTCATCTGTCATCTGTCATCTGTCATCTGTCATCTGTCATCTGTCATCTGTCATCTGTCATCTGTCATCTGTCATCTGTCACCTGTCATCTGTCATCTGTCATCTGTCATCTGTCATCTGTCATCTGACATCTGACATCTGTCATCTGTCATCTGTCACCTGTTATCTGTCATCTGTCATCTGTCATCTGTCATCTGTCATTTGTCATCTGTCATCTGTCATTTGTCATCTGTCATCTGTCATCTGTCATCTGTCATCTGTCATCTGTCATCTGTCATCTGTCATCTGTCATCGGTCATCTGTCATCTGTCATCTGTCATCTGTCATCTGTCATCTGTCATCTGTCATCTGTCATCTGTCATATGTCGTCTGTCGTCTGTCATCTGTCATCTGTGATCTGTCATCTGTCATCTGTCATCTGACATCTGTCATCTGTCATCTGTCATCTGTCACCTGTCATCTGTCATCTGTCATCTGTCATCTGTCATCTGTCATCTGTCATCTGTCATCTGTCATCTGTCATCTGTCATCTGTCATCTGTCATCTGTCATCTGTCATCTGTCATCTGTCATCTGTGTTCTGTCATCTGTCATCTGTCATTTGTCATCTGTTATCTGTCATCTGTCATGTGACATCTGTCATCTGTCATCTGTCATCTTTCATCTGTCATCTGTCATGTGTCACCTGTGATGTGTCATTTCAAATCTGTCATCTGTCATTTGTTATCTGTCATCTGTCATCTGTCATCTGTCATTTGTCGTCTGTCATCTGTCATCTGTCATCTGTCAGCCGTAATCCGTCATCCGTCATCCGTCATCTGTCATCTGACATCTGTCATCTGTCATCTGTCATCTGTCACTTGTCATCTGTCATCTGTCATCTGTCATCTGTCATCTGTCATCTGTCATCTGTCATCTGACATCTGACATCTGTCATCTGTCATCTGACATCTGTCATCTGTCATCTGTCATCTGTCATCTGTCACTTGTCATCTGTCATCTGTCATCTGTCATCTGTCATGTGACATCTGTCATCTGTCATCTGTCATCTGTCACCTGACATCTGACATCTGTCATCTGTCATCTGTCATCTGTCACTTGTCATCTGTCATCTGTCATCTGTCATCCGTCATCTGTCATCTGTCATCTGTCACCTGTCATCTGTCATCTGTGATCTGTCAACTGTCATCTGTCATCTGTCATCTGTCATCTGTCATCTGTCATCTGTCATCTGTCATCTGTCATCTGTCATCTGTCATCTGTCATCTGTCATCTGTCATCTGTCATCTGTCATCTGTCATCTGTCATCTGTCATCCGTCATCTGTCATCTGTCATCTGTCATCTGTCATCTGTAATCGGTCATCTGTCATCTGTCATCTGTCATCTGTCATCTGTCACCTGTCATCTGTCATCTGTGATCTGTCATCTGTCATTTGTTATCTGTCATCTGTCATCTGTCATCTGTCATCTGTCATCTGTCATCTGTCATCTGTCATCTCACATCTGTCATCTCACATCTGTCATCTGTCATCTGTCGTCTGTAATCTTTCATCTGTCATCTGTCATCCGTCATCCGTCATCCGTCGTCTGTCATCTGACATCTGTCATCTGTCATCTGTCATCTGTCACTTGTCATCTGTCATCTGTCATCTGTCATCTGTCATCTGTCATCTGTCATCTGTCATCTGTCATCTGTCATCTGTCATGTGACATCTGTCATCTGTCATCTGTCATCTGTCATCTGACATCTGTCATCTGTCATCTGTCATCTGTCATCTGTCATCTGTCATCTGTCATCTGTCATCTGTCATCTGTCATCTGTCATCTGTCATCTGTCATCTGTCATCTGTCATCTGTCATCTGTCATCTGTCATCTGTCATCTGTCATCTGTCATCTGTCATCTGTCATCTGTCATCTGTCATCTGTCATCTGTCATCTGACATCTGTCATCTGTCACCTGTCATCTGTCATCTGTGATCTGTCATCTGTCATCTGTCATCTGACATCTGATATCTGTCATCTGTCATCTGTCATCTGTCATCTGTCACCTGTCATCTGTCATCTGTCAACTGTCATCTGTCATCTGTCATCTGTCATCTGTCATCTGTCATCTGTCATCTGTCATCTGTCATCTGTCATCTGTCATCTGTCATCTGTCATCTGTCATCTGTAATCTGTCATCTGTCACCAGTCATCTGTCATCTGTCATGTGACATCTGTCATCTGTCATCTGTCATCTGTCATCTGTCATCTGTCATCTGTCATCTGTCATCCCACATCTGTCATCTGTCATCTGTCATCTGTTATCTGTCATCTGTCATCTGTCATCTGTCATCTGTCATCTGTCATCTGTCATCTGTCATCTGTCATCTGTCATGTGACATCTGTCATCTGTCATCTGTCAGCTTTCATCTGTCATCTGTCATCTGTCATGTGTCACGTGTGATGTGTCATTTCTCATCTGTCATCTGTCATCTGTCATCTGTCATCTGTCATCTGTCATCTGTCATCTGTCATCTGTCATCTGTCATGTGACATCTGTCATTTGTCATCTGTCATCTGTCATCTGACATCTGACATCTGTCATCTGTCATCTGTCATCTGTCACTTGTCATCTGTCATCTGTCATCTGTCATCTGTCATCTGTCATCTGTAATGTGACATCTGTCATCTGTCATCTGTCATCTGACATCTGTCATCTGTCATCTGTCATCTGTCACTTGTCATCTGTCATCTGTCATCTGTCATCTGTCATCCGTCATCTGTCACCTGTCATTTGTCATCTGTGATCTGTCATCTGTCATCTGTCGTCTGTCATCTGTCATCTGTCATCTGTCATCTGTCATCTGTCATCTGTCATCTGTCATCTGTCATCTGTCATCTGTCATCTGTCATCTGTAATCTGTCATCTGTCATCTGCCATCTGTCATCTGTCATCTGTCACCTGTCATCTGTCATCTGTGATCTGTCATCTGTCATTTGTTATCTGTCATCTGTCATCTCACATCTGTCATCTCACATCTGTCATATGTCATCTGTCGTCTGTCATCTGTCATCTGTCACCTGTCATCTGTCATCTGTCATCTGTCATCTGTCATCTGTCATCTGACATCTGTCATCTGTCATCTGTCATCTGTCACTTGTCATCTGTCATCTGTCATCTGTTATCTGTCATCTGTCATCTGTCATCTGTCATCTGTCATCTGTCATGTGACATCTGTCATCTGTCATCTGACATCTGTCATCTGTCATCTGTCATCTGTCATCTGTCATCTGTCATCTGTCATCTGTCATCTGTCATCTGTCATATGTCATCTGTCATCTGACATCTGTCATCTGTCATCTGTCACCTGTCATCTGTCATCTGTGATTTGTCATCTGTCATCTGTCATCTGACATCTGACATCTGTCATCTGTCATCTGTCATCTGTCACCTGTCATCTGTCATCTGTCATCTGTCATCTGTCATCTGTCATCTGTCATCTGTGATCTGTCATCTGTCATCTGTCATCTGTCATCTGTCATCTGTCATCTGTCATCTGTCATCTGTCATCTGTCATCTGTCATCTGTCATCTGTCATCTGTAATCTGTCATCTGCCACCAGTCATCTGTCATCTGTCATGTGACATCTGTCATCTGTCATCTGTCATCTGTCATCCCACATCTGTCATCTGTAATCTGTCATCTGCCATCTGTCATCTGTCATCTGTCTTCTGTCATCTGTTATCTGTCATCTGTCATCTGTCATCTGTCATCTGTCGTCTGTCATCTGTCATGTGACATCTGTCATCTGTCATCTGTCATCTGACATCTGACATCTGACATCTGTCTTCTGTCATCTGTCACTTGTCATCTGTCATCTGTCATCTGTCATCTGTGATCTGTCATCTGTCATCTGTCATCTGTCATCTGTCATCTGTCATCTGTCATCTGTTATCTGTCATCTGTCATCCGTCATCTGTCATCTGTCATCTGTCATCTGTCATCTGTCATCTGTCATTTGTCATCTGTCATCTGTCATGTGTCACCTGTGATGTGTCAGCTGTCATCTATCACCTGTTATTTGTCATCTGTCATCTGTTCACTGTCATCTGTCAGTTGTCATCTTTCATCTGTCAACTGTCATGTATCACCTGTGATGTGTCATCTGTCATCTGTTATCTGTCATCTGTCATCTGTCATCTGTCATCTGTTCACTGTCATCTGTCATGTGACACCTGTGATGTGTCAGCTGTCATCTATCACCTGTTATTTGTCATCTGTCATCTGTTCACTGTCATCTGTCATGTGACATCTGTCATCTGTCATCTGTCATCTGTCATCCCACATCTGTCATCTGTAATCTGTCATCTGCCATCTGTCATCTGTCATCTGTCTTCTGTCATCTGTTATCTGTCATCTGTCATCTGTCATCTGTCATCTGTCGTCTGTCATCTGTCATGTGACATCTGTCATCTGTCATCTGTCATCTGACATCTGACATCTGACATCTGTCTTCTGTCATCTGTCACTTGTCATCTGTCATCTGTCATCTGTCATCTGTGATCTGTCATCTGTCATCTGTCATCTGTCATCTGTCATCTGTCATCTGTCATCTGTTATCTGTCATCTGTCATCCGTCATCTGTCATCTGTCATCTGTCATCTGTCATCTGTCATCTGTCATTTGTCATCTGTCATCTGTCATGTGTCACCTGTGATGTGTCAGCTGTCATCTATCACCTGTTATTTGTCATCTGTCATCTGTTCACTGTCATCTGTCAGTTGTCATCTTTCATCTGTCAACTGTCATGTATCACCTGTGATGTGTCATCTGTCATCTGTTATCTGTCATCTGCCATCTGTCATCTGTTATCTGTCAGCTGTCATCTGTCATCTATCATCTGTCATTTGTCATCTGTCATCTGCCATCTGTCATCTCTCGTGTCTCACCTGTGATGTGTCATCTGTCATCTGTCATCAATCACCTGTCATTTGTCATCTGTCATCTGTCATGTGACATCTGTCATCTGTCATCTGTCATCTGTCATCTAAAATCTGTCATCTGTCATGTGTCATCTGTCATCTGTCATCTATCATCTGTAATCTGTCATCTGTCATCTGTCGTCTGTCATCTATCATTTGTCATCTGTCATCTGTCATCTGTCATCTGTCATCTGTCATCTGTCATCTGTCATCTGTCATCCGTCATCTGTCATCTGTCATCTGTCATCTGTCATCTGTCATCTGTCTTCTGTCATCTGTCATCTGTCATGTGACACCTGTCATCTGTCATCTGTCATCTGTCATCTGTAATCTGTCAGCTGTCATCTCTCATCTGTCATCTGTCATCTGTCATGTGACACCTGTCATCTGTCATCTGTCATCTGTCATCTGTAATCTGTCATCTGTCATCTGTCATCTGTCATCTGTCATCTGTCATCTGTCATCTGTCATCTGTCATCTGTCATCTGTCATCTGTCATCTGTCATCCGTCATCTGTCATCTGTCATCTGTCATTTGTCATCTGTCATCTGTCATCTGTCTTCTGTCATCTGTCATCTGTCATGTGACACCTGTCATCTGTCATCTGTCATCTGTCATCTGTAATCTGTCAGCTGTCATCTGTCATCTGTCATCTGTCATCTGTCATCTGTCATCTGTCATCTGTCATCTGTCATCTGTCATCTGTCATCTGTCATCTGTCATCTGTCATCTGTTATCTGTCATCTGTCATCTGTCATCTGTCATCTGTCATCTGTCATCTGTCACGTGTCACCTGTGATGTGTCATTTCTCATCTGTCAACTGTCATTTGTTATCTGTCATCTGTCATCTGTCACCTAAAATCTAAAATCTGTCATCTGTCATGTGTCATCTGTCATCTGTCATCTGTCATCTGTCATCTGTTCTCTGTCATCTGTCATCTGTGGTCTGTCATCTGTCATCTGTCATCTGTCATCTGTCATCTGTCATCTGTCATCTGTCATCTGTCATCTGTCATCTGTCATCTGTCATCTGTCATCTGTCATCTGTAATCTGTCAGCTGTCATCTGTCATCTGTCATCTGTCATCTGTCATCTGTCATCTGTCATCTGTCATCTGTCATCTGTTATCTGTCATCTGTCATCTGTCATCTGTCATCTGTCATCTGTCATCTGTCATGTGTCACCTGTGATGTGTCATTTCTCATCTGTCAACTGTCATTTGTTATCTGTCATCTGTCATCTGTCATCTGTCATTTAAAATCTAAAATCTGTCATCTGTCATGTGTCATCTGTCATCTGTCATCTATCATCTGTAATCTGTCATCTGTCATCTGTCGTCTGTCATCTGTCATTTGTCATCTGTCATCTGTCATCTGTCATCTGTCATCTGTCATCTGTCATCTGTCATCTGTCATCTGTCATCCGTCATCTGTCATCTGTCATCTGTCATCTGTCATCTGTCATCTGTCATCTGTCATCTGTGATCAATCACCTGTCATTTGTCATCTGTCATCTGTCATGTGACAGCTGTCATCTGTCATCTGTCATCTGTCATCTAAAATCTGTCATCTGTCATGTGTCATCTGTCATCTGTCATCTATCATCTGTAATCTGTCATCTGTCATCTGTCGTCTGTCATCTGACATTTGTCATCTGTCATCTGTCATCTGTCATCTGTCATCTGTCATCCGTCATCTGTCATCTGTCATCTGTCATGTGACACCTGTCATCTGTCATCTGTCATCCGTCATCTGTCATCTGTCATCTGTCATCTGTCATCTGTCATCTGTCATCTGTCATCTGTCATCTGTCATCTGTCATGTGACACCTGTCATCTGTCATCTGTTATCTGTCATCTTTCATCTGTCATCTGTCATCTGTCATCTGTCATCTGGCATCTGTCATCTGTCATCTGTCATCTGTCATCTGTCATCTGTCTTCTGTCACCTGTCATGTGACACCTGTCATCTGTCATTTGACATCTGTCATCTGTCATCCGTCATCTGTCATCTGTCATCTGTCATCTGTTATCTGTCATCTGTCATCTGTCATCTGTCATCTGTCATCTGTCATCTGTTATCTGTCATCTGTCATCTGTCATCTGTCATCTGTCATCTGTCATCTGTCATCTGTCATCTGTCATCTGTCATCTGTCATCTGTCATCTGTCATCTGTCATCTGTCATCTGTCATCTGTCATCTGTCATCTGTCATCTTTCATCTGTCATCTGTAATCTGTCATCTGTCATCTGTCATCTGTCATCTGTCATCTGTCATCTGTCATCTGTCATCTGTCAGCTGTCATCTGTCATCTGTCATCTGTCATCTGTCATCTGTCATCTGTCATCTGTCATCTATCATCTGTCATCTGTCATCTGTCATCTGTCATCTGTCATCTGTCATCTGTCATCTGTCATCTGTCATCTGTCATCTGTCATCTGTCATCTGTCATCTGTCATCTGTCATCTGTCATCTGTCATCTGTCATCTGTCATCTGTCATCTGTCATCTGTCATCTGTCATCTGACATCTGTCATCTGTCATCTGTCATCTGTCACCTGTCATCTGTCATCTGTCATCTGTCATCTGTCATCTGTCATCTGTCATCTGTCATCTGTCATCTGTCATCTGTCATCTGTCATCTGTCATCTGTCATCTGTCATCTGTCATCTGTCATCTGTGATCTGTCATCTGTCATCTGTCATCTGTCACCTGACATCTGTCATCTGACATCTGTCATCTGTCACCTGTCATCTGTCATCTGTCATCTGTCATCTGTCATCTGTCATCTGTCATCTGACATCTGTCATCTGTCATCTGTCACCTGTCATCTGTCATCTGTCATCTGTCATTTGTCATCTGTCATATGTCATATGTCATCTGTCATCTGTCATCTGTCATCTGTCATCTGTCATCTGTCATCTGTCATCTGTCATCTGTCATCTGTCATCTGTTATCTGTCATCTGTCATCTGTCATCTGTCATCTGTCATCTGTCATCTGTCATCTGTCATCTGTCATATGTCGTCTGTCATCTGTCATCTGTCATCTGTGATCTGTGATCTGTGATCTGTCATCTGTCATCTGACATCTGTCATCTGTCATCTGTCATCTGTCATCTGTCATCTGTCATCTGTCATCTGTCATCTGTCATCTGTCATCTGTCACCTGTCATCTGTCATCTGTCATGTGTCATCTGTCATCTGTCATCTGTCATCTGACATCTGACATCTGTCATCTGTCATCTGTCACCTGTTATCTGTCATCTGTCATCTGTCATCTGTCATCTGTCACGTGTCACCTGTGATGTGTCATTTCTCATCTGTCAACTGTCATTTGTTATCTGTCATCTGTCATCTGTCATCTGTCATCTAAAATCTAAAATCTGTCATGTGTCATCTGTCATCTGTCATCTGTCATCTGTCATCTGTTCTCTGTCATCTGTCATCTGTGGTCTGTCATCTGTCATCTGTCATCTGTCATCTGTCATCTGTCATCTGTCATCTGTCATCTGTCATCTGTCATCTGTCATCGGTCATCTGTCATCTGTCATCTGTCATCTGTCATCTGTCATCTGTCATCTGTCATCTGTCATATGTCGTCTGTCATCTGTCATCTGTGATCTGTCATCTGTCATCTGTCATCTGACATCTGTCATCTGTCATCTGTCATCTGTCACCTGTCATCTGTCATCTGTCATCTGTCATCTGTCATCTGTCATCTGTCATCTGTCTTCTGTCATCTGTCATGTGACACCTGTCATCTGTCATCTGTCATCTGTCATCTGTAATCTGTCAGCTGTCATCTGTCATCTGTCATCTGTCATCTGTCATCTGTCATCTGTCATCTGTCATCTGTCATCTGTCATCTGTCATCTGTCATCTGTTATCTGTCATCTGTCATCTGTCATCTGTCATCTGTCATCTGTCATCTGTCACGTGTCACCTGTGATGTGTCATTTCTCATCTGTCAACTGTCATTTGTTATCTGTCATCTGTCATCTGTCATCTGTCATCTAAAATCTAAAATCTGTCATCTGTCATGTGTCATCTGTCATCTGTCATCTGTCATCTGTCATCTGTTCTCTGTCATCTGTCATCTGTGGTCTGTCATCTGTCATCTGTCATCTGTCATCTGTCATCTGTCATCTGTCATCTGTCATCTGTCATCTGTCATCTGTCATCTGTCATCTGTAATCTGTCAGCTGTCATCTGTCATCTGTCATCTGTCATCTGTCATCTGTCATCTGTCATCTGTCATCTGTTATCTGTCATCTGTCATCTGTCATCTGTCATCTGTCATCTGTCATCTGTCATCTGTCATCTGTCATGTGTCACCTGTGATGTGTCATTTCTCATCTGTCAACTGTCATTTGTTATCTGTCATCTGTCATCTGTCATCTGTCATTTAAAATCTAAAATCTGTCATCTGTCATGTGTCATCTGTCATCTGTCATCTATCATCTGTAATCTGTCATCTGTCATCTGTCGTCTGTCATCTGTCATTTGTCATCTGTCATCTGTCATCTGTCATCTGTCATCCCACATCTGTCATCTGTAATCTGTCATCTGCCATCTGTCATCTGTCATCTGTCTTCTGTCATCTGTTATCTGTCATCTGTCATCTGTCATCTGTCGTCTGTCATCTGTCATGTGACATCTGTCATCTGTCATCTGTCATCTGACATCTGACATCTGACATCTGTCTTCTGTCATCTGTCACTTGTCATCTGTCATCTGTCATCTGTCATCTGTGATCTGTCATCTGTCATCTGTCATCTGTCATCTGTCATCTGTCATCTGTCATCTGTTATCTGTCATCTGTCATCCGTCATCTGTCATCTGTCATCTGTCATCTGTCATCTGTCATCTGTCATTTGTCATCTGTCATCTGTCATGTGTCACCTGTGATGTGTCAGCTGTCATCTATCACCTGTTATTTGTCATCTGTCATCTGTTCACTGTCATCTGTCAGTTGTCATCTTTCATCTGTCAACTGTCATGTATCACCTGTGATGTGTCATCTGTCATCTGTTATCTGTCATCTGCCATCTGTCATCTGTTATCTGTCAGCTGTCATCTGTCATCTATCATCTGTCATTTGTCATCTGTCATCTGCCATCTGTCATCTCTCGTGTCTCACCTGTGATGTGTCATCTGTCATCTGTCATCAATCACCTGTCATTTGTCATCTGTCATCTGTCATGTGACATCTGTCATCTGTCATCTGTCATCTGTCATCTAAAATCTGTCATCTGTCATGTGTCATCTGTCATCTGTCATCTATCATCTGTAATCTGTCATCTGTCATCTGTCGTCTGTCATCTATCATTTGTCATCTGTCATCTGTCATCTGTCATCTGTCATCTGTCATCTGTCATCTGTCATCTGTCATCCGTCATCTGTCATCTGTCATCTGTCATCTGTCATCTGTCTTCTGTCATCTGTCATCTGTCATGTGACACCTGTCATCTGTCATCTGTCATCTGTCATCTGTAATCTGTCAGCTGTCATCTGTCATCTGTCATCTGTCATCTGTCATGTGACACCTGTCATCTGTCATCTGTCATCTGTCATCTGTAATCTGTCAGCTGTCATCTGTCATCTGTCATCTGTCATCTGTCATCTGTCATCTGTCATCTGTCATCTGTCATCTGTCATCCGTCATCTGTCATCTGTCATCTGTCATTTGTCATCTGTCATCTGTCATCTGTCTTCTGTCATCTGTCATCTGTCATGTGACACCTGTCATCTGTCATCTGTCATCTGTCATCTGTAATCTGTCAGCTGTCATCTGTCATCTGTCATCTGTCATCTGTCATCTGTCATCTGTCATCTGTCATCTGTCATCTGTTATCTGTCATCTGTCATCTGTCATCTGTCATCTGTCATCTGTCATCTGTCACGTGTCACCTGTGATGTGTCATTTCTCATCTGTCAACTGTCATTTGTTATCTGTCATCTGTCATCTGTCATCTGTCATCTAAAATCTAAAATCTGTCATCTGTCATGTGTCATCTGTCATCTGTCATCTGTCATCTGTCATCTGTTCTCTGTCATCTGTCATCTGTGGTCTGTCATCTGTCATCTGTCATCTGTCATCTGTCATCTGTCATCTGTCATCTGTCATCTGTCATCTGTCATCTGTCATCTGTAATCTGTCAGCTGTCATCTGTCATCTGTCATCTGTCATCTGTCATCTGTCATCTGTCATCTGTCATCTGTCATCTGTTATCTGTCATCTGTCATCTGTCATCTGTCATCTGTCATCTGTCATCTGTCATGTGTCACCTGTGATGTGTCATTTCTCATCTGTCAACTGTCATTTGTTATCTGTCATCTGTCATCTGTCATCTGTCATTTAAAATCTAAAATCTGTCATCTGTCATGTGTCATCTGTCATCTGTCATCTATCATCTGTAATCTGTCATCTGTCATCTGTCGTCTGTCATCTGTCATTTGTCATCTGTCATCTGTCATCTGTCATCTGTCATCTGTCATCTGTCATCTGTCATCTGTCATCTGTCATCTGTCATCCGTCATCTGTCATCTGTCATCTGTCATCTGTCATCTGTCATCTGTCATCTGTCATCTGTCATCTGTGATCAATCACCTGTCATTTGTCATCTGTCATCTGTCATGTGACAGCTGTCATCTGTCATCTGTCATCTGTCATCTGTCATCTGTAATCTGTCAGCTGTCATCTGTCATCTGTCATCTGTCATCTGTCATGTGACACCTGTCATCTGTCATCTGTCATCTGTCATCTGTAATCTGTCAGCTGTCATCTGTCATCTGTCATCTGTCATCTGTCATCTGTCATCTGTCATCTGTCATCTGTCATCTGTCATCCGTCATCTGTCATCTGTCATCTGTCATTTGTCATCTGTCATCTGTCATCTGTCTTCTGTCATCTGTCATCTGTCATGTGACACCTGTCATCTGTCATCTGTCATCTGTCATCTGTAATCTGTCAGCTGTCATCTGTCATCTGTCATCTGTCATCTGTCATCTGTCATCTGTCATCTGTCATCTGTCATCTGTCATCTGTTATCTGTCATCTGTCATCTGTCATCTGTCATCTGTCATCTGTCATCTGTCACGTGTCACCTGTGATGTGTCATTTCTCATCTGTCAACTGTCATTTGTTATCTGTCATCTGTCATCTGTCATCTGTCATCTAAAATCTAAAATCTGTCATCTGTCATGTGTCATCTGTCATCTGTCATCTGTCATCTGTCATCTGTTCTCTGTCATCTGTCATCTGTGGTCTGTCATCTGTCATCTGTCATCTGTCATCTGTCATCTGTCATCTGTCATCTGTCATCTGTCATCTGTCATCTGTCATCTGTCATCTGTAATCTGTCAGCTGTCATCTGTCATCTGTCATCTGTCATCTGTCATCTGTCATCTGTCATCTGTCATCTGTCATCTGTTATCTGTCATCTGTCATCTGTCATCTGTCATCTGTCATCTGTCATCTGTCATGTGTCACCTGTGATGTGTCATTTCTCATCTGTCAACTGTCATTTGTTATCTGTCATCTGTCATCTGTCATCTGTCATTTAAAATCTAAAATCTGTCATCTGTCATGTGTCATCTGTCATCTGTCATCTATCATCTGTAATCTGTCATCTGTCATCTGTCGTCTGTCATCTGTCATTTGTCATCTGTCATCTGTCATCTGTCATCTGTCATCTGTCATCTGTCATCTGTCATCTGTCATCTGTCATCTGTCATCCGTCATCTGTCATCTGTCATCTGTCATCTGTCATCTGTCATCTGTCATCTGTCATCTGTGATCAATCACCTGTCATTTGTCATCTGTCATCTGTCATGTGACAGCTGTCATCTGTCATCTGTCATCTGTCATCTGTCATCTAAAATCTGTCATCTGTCATGTGTCATCTGTCATCTGTCATCTATCATCTGTAATCTGTCATCTGTCATCTGTCGTCTGTCATCTGACATTTGTCATCTGTCATCTGTCATCTGTCATCTGTCATCTGTCATCTGTCATCCGTCATCTGTCATCTGTCATCTGTCATCTGTCATCTGTCATCTGTCATCTGTCATCTGTCATGTGACACCTGTCATCTGTCATCTGTTATCTGTCATCTTTCATCTGTCATCTGTCATCTGTCATCTGTCATCTGGCATCTGTCATCTGTCATCTGTCATCTGTCATCTGTCATCTGTCATCTGTCTTCTGTCACCTGTCATGTGACACCTGTCATCTGTCATTTGACATCTGTCATCTGTCATCCGTCATCTGTCATCTGTCATCTGTCATCTGTTATCTGTCATCTGTCATCTGTCATCTGTCATCTGTCATCTGTCATCTGTTATCTGTCATCTGTCATCTGTCATCTGTCATCTGTCATCTGTCATCTGTCATCTGTCATCTGTCATCTGTCATCTGTCATCTGTCATCTGTCATCTGTCATCTGTCATCTGTCATCTGTCATCTGTCATCTTTCATCTGTCATCTGTAATCTGTCATCTGTCATCTGTCATCTGTCATCTGTCATCTGTCATCTGTCATCTGTCATCTGTCATCTGTCATCTGTCATCTGTCATCTGTCATCTGTCATCTGTCATCTGTCATCTGTCATCTGTCATCTGTCATCTGTCATCTGTCATCTGTCATCTGTCATCTGTCATCTGTCATCTGTCATCTGTCATCTGTCATCTGTCATCTGTCATCTGTCATCTGTCATCTGTCATCTGTCATCTGTCATCTGACATCTGTCATCTGTCATCTGTCATCTGTCACCTGTCATCTTTCATCTGTCATCTGTAATCTGTCATCTGTCATCTGTCATCTGTCATCTGTCATCTGTCATCTGTCATCTGTCATCTGTCATCTGTCATCTGTCATCTGTCATCTGTCATCTGTCATCTGTCATCTGTCATCTGTCATCTGTCATCTGTCATCTGTCATCTGTCATCTGTCATCTGTCATCTGTCATCTGTCATCTGTCATCTGTCATCTGTCATCTGTCATCTGTCATCTGTCATCTGTCATCTGTCATCTGTCATCTGTCATCTGTCATCTGTCATCTGTCATCTGACATCTGACATCTGTCATCTGTCATCTGTCACCTGTTATCTGTCATCTGTCATCTGTCATCTGTCATCTGTCATTTGTCATCTGTCATCTGTCATCTGTCATCTGTCATCTGTCATCTGTCATCTGTCATCTGTCATCTGTCATCTGTCATCTGTCATCGGTCATCTGTCATCTGTCATCTGTCATCTGTCATCTGTCATCTGTCATCTGTCATCTGTCATCTGTCATATGTCGTCTGTCATCTGTCATCTGTCATCTGTGATCTGTCATCTGTCATCTGTCATCTGACATCTGTCATCTGTCATCTGTCATCTGTCACCTGTCATCTGTCATCTGTCATCTGTCATCTGTCATCTGTCATCTGTCATCTGTCATCTGTCATCTGTCATCTGTCATCTGTCATCTGTCATCTGTCATCTGTCATCTGTCATCTGTCATCTGTCATCTGTCATCTGTCATTTGTCATCTGTCATCTGTCATCTGTCTTCTGTCATCTGTCATCTGTCATGTGACACCTGTCATCTGTCATCTGTCATCTGTCATCTGTAATCTGTCAGCTGTCATCTGTCATCTGTCATCTGTCATCTGTCATCTGTCATCTGTCATCTGTCATCTGTCATCTGTCATCTGTCATCTGTCATCTGTCATCTGTTATCTGTCATCTGTCATCTGTCATCTGTCATCTGTCATCTGTCATCTGTCACGTGTCACCTGTGATGTGTCATTTCTCATCTGTCAACTGTCATTTGTTATCTGTCATCTGTCATCTGTCATCTGTCATCTGTCATCTAAAATCTAAAATCTGTCATCTGTCATGTGTCATCTGTCATCTGTCATCTGTCATCTGTCATCTGTTCTCTGTCATCTGTCATCTGTGGTCTGTCATCTGTCATCTGTCATCTGTCATCTGTCATCTGTCATCTGTCATCTGTCATCTGTCATCTGTCATCTGTCATCTGTCATCTGTCATCTGTAATCTGTCAGCTGTCATCTGTCATCTGTCATCTGTCATCTGTCATCTGTCATCTGTCATCTGTCATCTGTTATCTGTCATCTGTCATCTGTCATCTGTCATCTGTCATCTGTCATCTGTCATGTGTCACCTGTGATGTGTCATTTCTCATCTGTCAACTGTCATTTGTTATCTGTCATCTGTCATCTGTCATCTGTCATTTAAAATCTAAAATCTGTCATCTGTCATGTGTCATCTGTCATCTGTCATCTATCATCTGTAATCTGTCATCTGTCATCTGTCGTCTGTCATCTGTCATTTGTCATCTGTCATCTGTCATCTGTCATCTGTCATCCCACATCTGTCATCTGTAATCTGTCATCTGCCATCTGTCATCTGTCATCTGTCTTCTGTCATCTGTTATCTGTCATCTGTCATCTGTCATCTGTCATCTGTCGTCTGTCATCTGTCATGTGACATCTGTCATCTGTCATCTGTCATCTGACATCTGACATCTGACATCTGTCTTCTGTCATCTGTCACTTGTCATCTGTCATCTGTCATCTGTCATCTGTGATCTGTCATCTGTCATCTGTCATCTGTCATCTGTCATCTGTCATCTGTCATCTGTTATCTGTCATCTGTCATCCGTCATCTGTCATCTGTCATCTGTCATCTGTCATCTGTCATCTGTCATTTGTCATCTGTCATCTGTCATGTGTCACCTGTGATGTGTCAGCTGTCATCTATCACCTGTTATTTGTCATCTGTCATCTGTTCACTGTCATCTGTCAGTTGTCATCTTTCATCTGTCAACTGTCATGTATCACCTGTGATGTGTCATCTGTCATCTGTTATCTGTCATCTGCCATCTGTCATCTGTTATCTGTCAGCTGTCATCTGTCATCTATCATCTGTCATTTGTCATCTGTCATCTGCCATCTGTCATCTCTCGTGTCTCACCTGTGATGTGTCATCTGTCATCTGTCATCAATCACCTGTCATTTGTCATCTGTCATCTGTCATGTGACATCTGTCATCTGTCATCTGTCATCTGTCATCTAAAATCTGTCATCTGTCATGTGTCATCTGTCATCTGTCATCTATCATCTGTAATCTGTCATCTGTCATCTGTCGTCTGTCATCTATCATTTGTCATCTGTCATCTGTCATCTGTCATCTGTCATCTGTCATCTGTCATCTGTCATCTGTCATCTGTCATCCGTCATCTGTCATCTGTCATCTGTCATCTGTCATCTGTCATCTGTCTTCTGTCATCTGTCATCTGTCATGTGACACCTGTCATCTGTCATCTGTCATCTGTCATCTGTAACCTGTCAGCTGTCATCTGTCATCTGTCATCTGTCATCTGTCATGTGACACCTGTCATCTGTCATCTGTCATCTGTCATCTGTAATCTGTCAGCTGTCATCTGTCATCTGTCATCTGTCATCTGTCATCTGTCATCTGTCATCTGTCATCTGTCATCTGTCATCTGTCATCCGTCATCTGTCATCTGTCATCTGTCATTTGTCATCTGTCATCTGTCATCTGTCTTCTGTCATCTGTCATCTGTCATGTGACACCTGTCATCTGTCATCTGTCATCTGTCATCTGTAATCTGTCAGCTGTCATCTGTCATCTGTCATCTGTCATCTGTCATCTGTCATCTGTCATCTGTCATCTGTCATCTGTCATCTGTAATCTGTCAGCTGTCATCTGTCATCTGTCATCTGTCATCTGTCATCTGTCATCTGTCATCTGTCATCTGTCATCTGTCATCTGTCATCCGTCATCTGTCATCTGTCATCTGTCATTTGTCATCTGTCATCTGTCATCTGTCTTCTGTCATCTGTCATCTGTCATGTGACACCTGTCATCTATCATCTGTAATCTGTCATCTGTCATCTGTCGTCTGTCATCTATCATTTGTCATCTGTCATCTGTCATCTGTCATCTGTCATCTGTCATCTGTCATCTGTCATCTGTCATCTGTCATCTGTCATCCGTCATCTGTCATCTGTCATCTGTCATCTGTCATCTGTCATCTGTCTTCTGTCATCTGTCATCTGTCATGTGACACCTGTCATCTGCCATCTGTCATCTGTTATCTGTCAGCTGTCATCTGTCATCTATCATCTGTCATTTGTCATCTGTCATCTGCCATCTGTCATCTCTCGTGTCTCACCTGTGATGTGTCATCTGTCATCTGTCATCAATCACCTGTCATTTGTCATCTGTCATCTGTCATGTGACATCTGTCATCTGTCATCTGTCATCTGTCATCTAAAATCTGTCATCTATCATCTGTAATCTGTCATCTGTCATCTGTCGTCTGTCATCTGTCATTTGTCATCTGTCATCTGTCATCTGTCATCTGTCATCTGTCATCTGTCATCTGTCATCTGTCATCTGTCATCTGTCATCCGTCATCTGTCATCTGTCATCTGTCATCTGTCATCTGTCATCTGTCATCTGTCATCTGTGATCAATCACCTGTCATTTGTCATCTGTCATCTGTCATCTGTCATCTGTCATCTGTCATCTGTCATCTGTCATCTGTCATCTGTCATCTGTCATCTGTCATCTTTCATCTGTCATCTGTAATCTGTCATCTGTCATCTGTCATCTGTCATCTGTCATCTGTCATCTGTCATCTGTCATCTGTCATCTGTCATCTGTCATCTGTCATCTGTCATCTGTCATCTGTCATCTGTCATCTGTCATCTGTCATCTGTCATCTGTCATCTGTCATCTGTCATCTGTCATCTGTCATCTGTCATCTGTCATCTGTCATCTGTCATCTGTCATCTGTCATCTGTCATCTGTCATCTGTCATCTGTCATCTGTCATCTGTCATCTGTCATCTGACATCTGTCATCTGTCATCTGTCATCTGTCACCTGTCATCTTTCATCTGTCATCTGTAATCTGTCATCTGTCATCTGTCATCTGTCATCTGTCATCTGTCATCTGTCATCTGTCATCTGTCATCTGTCATCTGTCATCTGTCATCTGTCATCTGTCATCTGTCATCTGTCATCTGTCATCTGTCATCTGTCATCTGTCATCTGTCATCTGTCATCTGTCATCTGTCATCTGTCATCTGTCATCTGTCATCTGTCATCTGTCATCTGTCATCTGTCATCTGTCATCTGTCATCTGTCATCTGTCATCTGACATCTGTCATCTGTCATCTGTCATCTGTCACCTGTCATCTGTCATCTGTCATCTGTCATCTGTCATCTGTCATCTGTCATCTGTCATCTGTCTTCTGTCATCTGTCATCTGTCATCTGTCATCTGTCATCTGTCATCTGTCATCTGTCATCTGTCATCTGTCATCTGTCATCTGTCATCTGTGATCTGTCATCTGTCATCTGTCATCTGTCACCTGACATCTGTCATCTGACATCTGTCATCTGTCACCTGTCATCTGTCATCTGTCATCTGTCATCTGTCATCTGTCATCTGTCATCTGACATCTGTCATCTGTCATCTGTCACCTGTCATCTGTCATCTGTCATCTGTCATTTGTCATCTGTCATATGTCATCTGTCATCTGTCATCTCTCATCTGTCATCTGTCATCTGTCATCTGTCATCTGTCATCTGTCATCTGTCATCTGTCATCTGTTATCTGTCATCTGTCATCTGTCATCTGTCATCTGTCATCTGTCATCTGTCATCTGTCATATGTCGTCTGTCATCTGTCATCTGTCATCTGTGATCTGTGATCTGTGATCTGTCATCTGTCATCTGACATCTGTCATCTGTCATCTGTCATCTGTCATCTGTCATCTGTCATCTGTCATCTGTCATCTGTCATCTGTCATCTGTCACCTGTCATCTGTCATCTGTCATCTGTCATCTGTCATCTGTCATCTGTCATCTGACATCTGACATCTGTCATCTGTCATCTGTCACCTGTTATCTGTCATCTGTCATCTGTCATCTGTCATCTGTCATTTGTCATCTGTCATCTGTCATCTGTCATCTGTCATCTGTCATCTGTCATCTGTCATCTGTCATCTGTCATCTGTCATCTGTCATCGGTCATCTGTCATCTGTCATCTGTCATCTGTCATCTGTCATCTGTCATCTGTCATCTGTCATATGTCGTCTGTCATCTGTCATCTGTCATCTGTGATCTGTCATCTGTCATCTGTCATCTGACATCTGTCATCTGTCATCTGTCATCTGTCACCTGTCATCTGTCATCTGTCATCTGTCATCTGTCATCTGTCATCTGTCATCTGTCATCTGTCATCTGTCATCTGTCATCTGTCATCTGTCATCTGTCATCTGTCATCTGTCATCTGTCATCTGTCATCTGTCATCTGTCATCTGTCATCTGTCATCTGTCATCTGTGTTCTGTCATCTGTCATCTGTCATTTGTCATCTGTTATCTGTCATCTGTCATGTGACATCTGTCATCTGTCATCTGTCATCTTTCATCTGTCATCTGTCATGTGTCACCTGTGATGTGTCATTTCAAATCTGTCATCTGTCATTTGTTATCTGTCATCTGTCATCTGTCATCTGTCATCTGTCATGTCACATCTGTCATCTGTCATTTGTCGTCTGTCATCTGTCATCTGTCAGCCGTCATCCGTCATCCGTCATCCGTCATCTGTCATCTGACATCTGTCATCTGTCATCTGTCATCTGTCACTTGTCATCTGTCATCTGTCATCTGTCATCTGTCATCTGTCATCTGTCATCTGTCATCTGTCATCTGTCATCTGTCATCTGTCATCTGTCATCCGTCATCTGTCATCTGTCATCTGTCATCTGTCATCTGTAATCGGTCATCTGTCATCTGTCATCTGTCATCTGTCATCTGTCACCTGTCATCTGTCATCTGTGATCTGTCATCTGTCATTTGTTATCTGTCATCTGTCATCTGTCATCTGTCATCTGTCATCTGTCATCTGTCATCTGTCATCTGTCATCTCACATCTGTCATCTCACATCTGTCATCTGTCATCTGTCGTCTGTAATCTTTCATCTGTCATCTGTCATCCGTCATCCGTCATCCGTCGTCTGTCATCTGACATCTGTCATCTGTCATCTGTCATCTGTCACTTGTCATCTGTCATCTGTCATCTGTCATCTGTCATCTGTCATCTGTCATCTGTGATCTGTCATCTGTCATCTGTCATGTGACATCTGTCATCTGTCATCTGTCATCTGTCATCTGACATCTGTCATCTGTCATCTGTCATCTGTCATCTGTCATCTGTCATCTGTCATCTGTCATCTGTCATCTGTCATCTGTCATCTGTCATCTGTCATCTGTCATCTGTCATCTGTCATCTGTCATCTGTCATCTGTCATCTGTCATCTGTCATCTGTCATCTGACATCTGTCATCTGTCACCTGTCATCTGTCATCTGTGATCTGTCATCTGTCATCTGTCATCTGTCATCTGTCATCTGTCACCTGTCATCTGTCATCTGTCAACTGTCATCTGTCATCTGTCATCTGTCATCTGTCATCTGTCATCTGTCATCTGTCATCTGTCATCTGTCATCTGTCATCTGTCATCTGTCATCTGTAATCTGTCATCTGTCACCAGTCATCTGTCATCTGTCATGTGACATCTGTCATCTGTCATCTGTCATCTGTCATCTGTCATCTGTCATCTGTCATCTGTCATCTGTCATCTGTCATCCCACATCTGTCATCTGTCATCTGTCATCTGTTATCTGTCATCTGTCATCTGTCATCTGTCATCTGTCATCTGTCATCTGTCATCTGTCATCTGTCATCTGTCATGTGACATCTGTCATTTGTCATCTGTCATCTGTCATCTGACATCTGACATCTGTCATCTGTCATCTGTCATCTGTCATCTGTCATCTGTCATCTGTCATCTGTCATCTGTCATGTGACATCTGTCATTTGTCATCTATCATCTGTCATCTGACATCTGACATCTGTCATCTGTCATCTGTCATCTGTCACTTGTCATCTGTCATCTGTCATCTGTCATCTGTCATCCGTCATCTGTCACCTGTCATCTGTCATCTGTGATCTGTCATCTGTCATCTGTCATCTGTCATCTGTCATCTGTCATCTGTCATCTGTCATCTGTCATCTGTCATCTGTCATCTGTAATCTGTCATCTGTCATCTGTCATCTGTCATCTGTCATCTGTCACCTGTCATCTGTCATCTGTGATCTGTCATCTGTCATTTGTTATCTGTCATCTGTCATCTGTCATCTCACATCTGTCATCTCACATCTGTCATATGTCATCTGTCGTCTGTGATCTGTCATCTGTCATCTGTCATCCGTCATCCGCCATCCGTCATCTGTCATCTGACATCTGTCATCTGTCATCTGTCATCTGTCACTTGTCATCTGTCATCTGTCATCTGTCATCTGTCATCTGTCATCTGTCATCTGTCATCTGTCATCTGTCATCTGTCATGTGACATCTGTCATCTGTCATCTGACATCTGTCATCTGTCATCTGTCATCTGTCATCTGTCATCTGTCATCTGTCATCTGTCATCTGTCATCTGTCATATGTCATCTGTCATCTGACATCTGTCATCTGTCATCTGTCACCTGTCATCTGTCATCTGTGATTTGTCATCTGTCATCTGTCATCTGACATCTGACATCTGTCATCTGTCATCTGTCATCTGTCACCTGTCATCTGTCATCTGTCATCTGTCATCTGTCATCTGTCATCTGTCATCTGTGATCTGTCATCTGTCATCTGTCATCTGTCATCTGTCATCTGTCATCTGTCATCTGTCATCTGTCATCTGTCATCTGTCATCTGTCATCTGTCATCTGTAATCTGTCATCTGCCACCAGTCATCTGTCATCTGTCATGTGACATCTGTCATCTGTCATCTGTCATCTGTCATCCCACATCTGTCATCTGTAATCTGTCATCTGCCATCTGTCATCTGTCATCTGTCTTCTGTCATCTGTTATCTGTCATCTGTCATCTGTCATCTGTCATCTGTCGTCTGTCATCTGTCATCTGTCATGTGACATCTGTCATCTGTCATCTGTCATCTGACATCTGACATCTGACATCTGTCTTCTGTCATCTGTCACTTGTCATCTGTCATCTGTCATCTGTCATCTGTGATCTGTCATCTGTCATCTGTCATCTGTCATCTGTCATCTGTCATCTGTCATCTGTCATCTGTTATCTGTCATCTGTCATCCGTCATCTGTCATCTGTCATCTGTCATCTGTCATCTGTCATGTGTCACCTGTGATGTGTCAGCTGTCATCTATCACCTGTTATTTGTCATCTGTCATCTGTTCACTGTCATCTGTCAGTTGTCATCTTTCATCTGTCAACTGTCATGTATCACCTGTGATGTGTCATCTGTCATCTGTTATCTGTCATCTGCCATCTGTCATCTGTTATCTGTCAGCTGTCATCTGTCATCTATCATCTGTCATTTGTCATCTGTCATCTGCCATCTGTCATCTCTCGTGTCTCACCTGTGCTGTGTCATCTGTCATCTGTCATCAATCACCTGTCATTTGTCATCTGTCATCTGTCATGTGACATCTGTCATCTGTCATCTGTCATCTGTCATCTAAAATCTGTCATCTGTCATGTGTCATCTGTCATCTGTCATCTATCATCTGTAATTTGTCATCTGTCATCTGTCGTCTGTCATCTATCATTTGTCATCTGTCATCTGTCATCTGTCATCTGTCATCTGTCATCTGTCATCTGTCATCTGTCATCTGTCATCCGTTATCTGTCATCTGTCATCTGTCATCTGTCATCTGTCATCTGTCTTCTGTCATCTGTCATCTGTCATGTGACACCTGTCATCTGTCATCTGTCATCTGTCATCTGTAATCTGTCAGCTGTCATCTGTCATCTGTCATCTGTCATCTGTCATGTGACACCTGTCATCTGTCATCTGTCATCTGCCATCTGTAATCTGTCAGCTGTCATCTGTCATCTGTCATCTGTCATCTGTCATCTGTCATCTGTCATCTGTCATCTGTCATCTGTCATCCGTCATCTGTCATCTGTCATCTGTCATTTGACATCTGTCATTTGTCATCTGTCATCTGTCATCTGACATCTGACATCTGTCATCTGTCATCTGTCATCTGTCATCTGTCATCTGTCATCTGTCATCTGTCATCTGTCATCTGTCATCTGTCATGTGACATCTGTCATTTGTCATCTGTCATCTGTCATCTGACATCTGACATCTGTCATCTGTCATCTGTCATCTGTCACTTGTCATCTGTCATCTGTCATCTGTCATCCGTCATCTGTCACCTGTCATCTGTCATCTGTGATCTGTCATCTGTCATCTGTCATCTGTCATCTGTCATCTGTCATCTGTCATCTGTCATCTGTCATCTGTCATCTGTCATCTGTCATCTGTCATCTGTCATCTGTCATCTGTAATCTGTCATCTGTCATCTGTCATCTGTCATCTGTCATCTGTCACCTGTCATCTGTCATCTGTGGTCTGTCATCTGTCATTTGTTATCTGTCATCTGTCATCTGTCATCTCACATCTGTCATCTCACATCTGTCATATGTCATCTGTCGTCTGTGATCTGTCATCTGTCATCTGTCATCCGTCATCCGCCATCCGTCATCTGTCATCTGACATCTGTCATCTGTCATCTGTCATCTGTCACTTGTCATCTGTCATCTGTCATCTGTCATCTGTCATCTGTCATCTGTCATCTGTCATCTGTCATCTGTCATCTGTCATGTGACATCTGTCATCTGTCATCTGACATCTGTCATCTGTCATCTGTCATCTGTCATCTGTCATCTGTCATCTGTCATCTGTCATCTGTCATCTGTCATCTGTCATATGTCATCTGTCATCTGACATCTGTCATCTGTCATCTGTCACCTGTCATCTGTCATCTGTGATTTGTCATCTGTCATCTGTCATCTGACATCTGACATCTGTCATCTGTCATCTGTCATCTGTCACCTGTCATCTGTCATCTGTCATCTGTCATCTGTCATCTGTCATCTGTCATCTGTGATCTGTCATCTGTCATCTGTCATCTGTCATCTGTCATCTGTCATCTGTCATCTGTCATCTGTCATCTGTCATCTGTCATCTGTCATCTGTCATCTGTAATCTGTCATCTGCCACCAGTCATCTGTCATCTGTCATGTGACATCTGTCATCTGTCATCTGCCATCTGTAATCCCACATCTGTCATCTGTAATCTGTCATCTGCCATCTGTCATCTGTCATCTGTCTTCTGTCATCTGTTATCTGTCATCTGTCATCTGTCATCTGTCATCTGTCGTCTGTCATCTGTCATCTGTCATGTGACATCTGTCATCTGTCATCTGTCATCTGACATCTGACATCTGACATCTGTCTTCTGTCATCTGTCACTTGTCATCTGTCATCTGTCATCTGTCATCTGTGATCTGTCATCTGTCATCTGTCATCTGTCATCTGTCATCTGTCATCTGTCATCTGTCATCTGTTATCTGTCATCTGTCATCCGTCATCTGTCATCTGTCATCTGTCATCTGTCATCTGTCATCTGTCATTTGTCATCTGTCATCTGTCATGTGTCACCTGTGATGTGTCAGCTGTCATCTATCACCTGTTATTTGTCATCTGTCATCTGTTCACTGTCATCTGTCAGTTGTCATCTTTCATCTGTCAACTGTCATGTATCACCTGTGATGTGTCATCTGACATCTGTTATCTGTCATTTGCCATCTGTCATCTGTTATCTGTCAGCTGTCATCTGTCATCTATCATCTGTCATTTGTCATCTGTCATCTGCCATCTGTCATCTCTCGTGTCTCACCTGTGCTGTGTCATCTGTCATCTGTCATCAATCACCTGTCATTTGTCATCTGTCATCTGTCATGTGACATCTGTCATCTGTCATCTGTCATCTGTCATCTAAAATCTGTCATCTGTCATGTGTCATCTGTCATCTGTCATCTATCATCTGTAGTCTGTCATCTGTCATCTGTCGTCTGTCATCTATCATTTGTCATCTGTCATCTGTCATCTGTCATCTGTCATCTGTCATCTGTCATCTGTCATCTGTCATCTGTCATCCGTCATCTGTCATCTGTCATCTGTCATCTGTCATCTGTCATCTGTCTTCTGTCATCTGTCATCTGTCATGTGACACCTGTCATCTGTCATCTGTCATCTGTCATCTGTAATCTGTCAGCTGTCATCTGTCATCTGTCATCTGTCATCTGTCATGTGACACCTGTCATCTGTCATCTGTCATCTGTCATCTGTAATCTGTCAGCTGTCATCTGTCATCTGTCATCTGTCATCTGTCATCTGTCATCTGTCATCTGTCATCTGTCATCTGTCATCTGTCATCTGTCATCCGTCATCTGTCATCTGTCATCTGTCATTTGTCATCTGTCATCTGTCATCTGTCTTCTGTCATCTGTCATCTGTCATGTGACACCTGTCATCTGTCATCTGTAATCTGTCAGCTGTCATCTGTCATCTGTCATCTGTCATCTGTCATCTGTCATCTGTCATCTGTCATCTGTCATCTGTCATCTGTCATCTGTCATCTGTCATCTGTTATCTGTTATCTGTCATCTGTCATCTGTCATCTGTCATCTGTCATCTGTCATCTGTCATGTGTCACCTGTGATGTGTCATTTCTCATCTGTCAACTGTCATTTGTTATCTGTCATCTGTCATCTGTCATCTGTCATCTAAAATCTAAAATCTGTCATCTGTCATGTGTCATCTGTCATCTGTCATCTGTCATCTGTCATCTGTTCTCTGTCATCTGTCATCTGTCGTCTGTCATCTGTCATCTGTCATCTGTCATCTGTCATCTGTCATCTGTCATCTGTCATCTGTCATCTGTCATCTGTAATCTGTCAGCTGTCATCTGTCATCTGTCATCTGTCATCTGTCATCTGTCATCTGTCATCTGTCATCTGTTATCTGTCATCTGTCATCTGTCATCTGTCATCTGTCATCTGTCATCTGTCATGTGTCACCTGTGATGTGTCATTTCTCATCTGTCAACTGTCATTTGTTATCTGTCATCTGTCATCTGTCATCTGTCATTTAAAATCTAAAATCTGTCATCTGTCATGTGTCATCTGTCATCTGTCATCTATCATCTGTAATCTGTCATCTGTCATCTGTCGTCTGTCATCTGTCATTTGTCATCTGACATTTGTCATCTGTCATCTGTCATCTGTCATCTGTCATCTGTCATCTGTCATCCGTCATCTGTCATCTGTCATCTGTCATCTGTCATCTGTCATCTGTCATCTGTCATGTGACACCTGTCATCTGTCATCTGTTATCTGTCATCTTTCATCTGTCATCTGTCATCTGTCATCTGGCATCTGTCATCTGTCATCTGTCATCTGTCATCTGTCATCTGTCTTCTGTCACCTGTCATGTGACACCTGTCATCTGTCATTTGACATCTGTCATCTGTCATCCGTCATCTGTCATCTGTCATCTGTTATCTGTCATCTGTCATCTGTCATCTGTCATCTGTTATCTGTCATCTGTCATCTGTCATCTGTCATCTGTCATGTGACACCTGTCATCTGTCATTTGACATCTGTCATCTGTCATCCGTCATCTGTCATCTGTCATCTGTTATCTGTCATCTGTCATCTGTCATCTGTCATCTGTCATCTGTCATCTGTTATCTGTCATCTGTCATCCGTCATCTGTCATCTGTCATCTGTCATGTGACACCTGTCATCTGTCATCTGTCATCTGTCATCCGTCATCTGTCATCTGTCATCTGTCATCTGTCATCTGTCATCTGTCATCTGTCATCTGTCATCTGTCATGTGACACCTGTCATCTGTCATCTGTTATCTGTCATCTTTCATCTGTCATCTGTCATCTGTCATCTGGCATCTGTCATCTGTCATCTGTCATCTGTCATCTGTCATCTGTCTTCTGTCATCTGTCATCTGTCATCTGTCATCTGTCATCTGTCATCTGTCATCTGTCATCTGTCATCTGTCATCTGTGATCAATCACCTGTCATTTGTCATCTGTCATCTGTCATGTGACAGCTGTCATCTGTCATCTGTCATCTGTCATCTGTCATCTAAAATCTGTCATCTGTCATGTGTCATCTGTCATCTGTCATCTATCATCTGTAATCTGTCATCTGTCATCTGTCGTCTGTCATCTGACATTTGTCATCTGTCATCTGTCATCTGTCATCTGTCATCTGTCATCCGTCATCTGTCATCTGTCATCTGTCATGTGACACCTGTCATCTGTCATCTGTCATCTGTCATCCGTCATCTGTCATCTGTCATCTGTCATCTGTCATCTGTCATCTGTCATCTGTCATCTGTCATCTGTCATGTGACACCTGTCATCTGTCATCTGTTATCTGTCATCTTTCATCTGTCATCTGTCATCTGTCATCTGGCATCTGTCATCTGTCATCTGTCATCTGTCATCTGTCATCTGTCTTCTGTCACCTGTCATGTGACACCTGTCATCTGTCATTTGACATCTGTCATCTGTCATCCGTCATCTGTCATCTGTCATCTGTTATCTGTCATCTGTCATCTGTCATCTGTCATCTGTCATCTGTTATCTGTCATCTGTCATCTGTCATCTGTCATCTGTCATCTGTCATCTGTCATCTGTCATCTGTCATCTGTCATCTGTCATCTGTCATCTGTCATCTGTCATCTGTCATCTGTCATCTGTCATCTGTCATCTTTCATCTGTCATCTGTCATCTGTCATCTGTCATCTGTCATCTGTCATCTGTCATCTGTCATCTGTCATCTGTCATCTGTCATCTGTCATCTGTCATCTGTCATCTGTCATCTGTCATCTGTCATCTGTCATCTGTCATCTGTCATCTGTCATCTGTCATCTGTCATCTGTCATCTGTCATCTGTCATCTGTCATCTGTCATCTGTCATCTGTCATCTGTCATCTGTCATCTGTCATCTGTCATCTGTCATCTGTCATCTGTCATCTGTCATCTGTCATCTGTCATCTGTCATCTGTCATCTGACATCTGTCATCTGTCATCTGTCATCTGTCACCTGTCATCTGTCATCTGTCATCTGTCATCTGTCATCTGTCATCTGTCATCTGTCATCTGTCATCTGTCATCTGTCATCTGTCATCTGTCATCTGTCATCTGTCATCTGTCATCTGTCATCTGTCATCTGTGATCTGTCATCTGTCATCTGTCATCTGTCACCTGACATCTGTCATCTGACATCTGTCATCTGTCACCTGTCATCTGTCATCTGTCATCTGTCATCTGTCATCTGTCATCTGTCATCTGACATCTGTCATCTGTCATCTGTCACCTGTCATCTGTCATCTGTCATCTGTCATTTGTCATCTGTCATATGTCATCTGTCATCTGTCATCTGTCATCTGTCATCTGTCATCTGTCATCTGTCATCTGTCATCTGTCATCTGTCATCTGTCATCTGTTATCTGTCATCTGTCATCTGTCATCTGTCATCTGTCATCTGTCATCTGTCATCTGTAATCTGTCATATGTCGTCTGTCATCTGTCATCTGTCATCTGTGATCTGTGATCTGTGATCTGTCATCTGTCATCTGACATCTGTCATCTGTCATCTGTCACCTGTCACCTGTCATCTGTCATCTGTCATCTGTCATCTGTCATCTGTCATCTGTCATCTGTCATCTGTCATCTGTCATCTGTCATCTGTCATCTGTCATCTGTGTTCTGTCATCTGTCATCTGTCATTTGTCATCTGTTATCTGTCATCTGTCATGTGACATCTGTCATCTGTCATCTGTCATCTTTCATCTGTCATCTGTCATGTGTCACCTGTGATGTGTCATTTCACATCTGTCATCTGTCATTTGTCATCTGTCACCTGTCATCTATCATCTGTAATCTGTCATCTGTCATCTGTCGTTTGTCATCTGTCATCTTTCATCTGTCATCTGTCATCTGTCATCTGTCATCTGTCATCTGTCATCTGTCATCTGTAATCTGTCACCAGTCATCTGTCATCTGTCATGTGACATCTGTCATCTGTCATCTGTCATCTGTCATCTGTCATCTGTCATACCACATCTGTCATCTGTCATCTGTCATCTGTCATCTGTCATCTGTCATCTGTCATCTGTCATATGTCATCTGTCATCTGTCATCTGTCATCTGTCATCTGTCATCTGTCATCTGTCGTGTGACATCTGTCATCTGTCATCTGTCATCTGTCATCTGACATCTGACATCTGACATCTGTCATCTGCCATCTGTCATCTGTCATCTGTCATCTTTCATCTGTCATCTGTCATCTGTCATCTGTCATCTGTCATCCGTCATCTGTCATCTGTCATCTGTCATCTGTCATCTGTCATTTGTCATCTGTCATTTGTCATCTGTCATCTGCCATCTGTCATTTCTCGTGTCTCACCTGTGATGTGTCATCTGTCATCTGTCATCAATCACCTGTCATTTGTCATCTGTCATCTGTCATGTGACATCTGTCATCTGTCATCTGTCATCTGTCATCTGTCATCTGCCATCTGTCATCTAACATCTGTCATCTGTCATGTGTCATCTGTCATCTGTCATCTATCATCTGTAATCTGTCATCTGTCATCTGTCGTGTGTCATCTGTCATTTGTCATCTGTCATCTGTCATCTGTCATCTGTCATCTGTCATCTGTCATCCGTCATCTGTCATCTGTCATCTGTCATCTGTCATCGGTCATCTGTCATCTGTCATCTGTCATCTGTCATCTGTCATCTGTCATCTGTCATATGTCATCTGTCATCTGTCATCTGTCATCTGTCATCTGTCATCTGTCATCTGTCATCTGTCATCTGTCATCTGTCATCTGTCATCTGTCATCTGTCATCTGTCATCTGTCATCTGTCATCTGTCATCTGTCATCTGTCATCTGTCATCCGTCATCTGTCATCTGTCATCTGTCATCTGTCATCTGTCATCTGTCATCTGTCATCTGTCATCTGTCATCTGTCATGTGACATCTGTCATCTGTCATCTGTCATCTGTCATCTGTCATCTGTCATCTGTCATCTGTCATCTGTCATCTGTCATCTGTCATCTGTCATCTGTCATCTGTCATCTGTCATCTGTCATCTGTCATCTGTCATCTGACATCTGTCATCTGTCATCTGTCACCTGTCATCTGTCATCTGTCATCTGTCATCTGTCGTCTGTCATCTGTCATCTGTCATCTGTGATCTGTCATCTGTCATCTGTCATCTGTCATCTGACATCTGTCATCTGACATCTGTCATCTGTCACCTGTCATCTGTCATCTGTCATCTGTGATCTGTCATCTGTAATCTGTCATTTGTCATCTGACATCTGTCATCTGTCACCTGTCATCTGTCATCTGTCATCTGTCATCTGTCATCTGTCATCTGTCATCTGTCATCTGTCATCTGTCATCTGTCATCTGTCATCTGTCATCTGTCATCTGTCATCTGTCATCTGTCATCTGTCATCTGTCATCTGTCATCTGTCATCTGTCATCTGTCATCTGTCATCTGTCATCTGTCATCTGTCATCTGTCATCTGTCATCTGTCATCTGTCATCTGTCATCTGTCACCTGTCATCAGTCATCTGTCATCTGTCATCTGTCATCTGTCATCTGTCATCTGTCATCTGTCATCTGTCATCTGTCATCTGTCATCTGTCATCTGTCATCTGTCATCTGTCATCTGTGTTCTGTCATCTGTCATCTGTCATTTGTCATCTGTTATCTGTCATCTGTCATGTGACATCTGTCATCTGTCATCTGTCATCTTTCATCTGTCATCTGTCATGTGTCACCTGTGATGTGTCATTTCACATCTGTCATCTGTCATTTGTTATCTGTCATCTGTCAGCTGTCATCTGTCATCTGTCATTTGTCATCTGTCATCTCACATCTGTCATCTGTCATCTGTAGTCTGTCATCTGTCATCTGTCATCTGTCATCTGTCATCTGTCATCTGTCATCTGTCATCCGTCATCCGTCATCCGTCATCTGCCATCTGTCATCTGTCATCTGTTATTTGCCATCTGTCATTTGTCGTCTGTCATCTGTCATCTGTCATCTGTCATCTGTCATCTGTCATCTGTCATCTGTCATCTGTCATCTGTCATCTGTCATCTCTCATCTGTCATCTGTCATCTGTCGTCTGTCATTTGTCATCTGTCATCTGTCATCTGTCATTTGTCATCAATCATCTGTCATCTGTCATCTGTCATCAATCATCTGTCATCTGCTATCTGTCATCTGTCATCTGTCATCTGTCATCTGTCATCTGTCATCTGTCATCTGTCATCTGTCATCTGTCATCTGTCATCTGTCATCTGTCATCTGTCATCTGTCATCTGTCATCTGTCATCTGTCATCTGTCATCTGTCATCTGTCATCTGTCATCTGTCATCTGTCATCTGTCATCTGTCATCTGTCATCTGTCATCTGTCATCTGTCATCTGTCATCTGTCATCTGTCATCTGTCATCTGTCATCTGTCATTTGTCATCTCTCATTTGTTATCTGTCATCTGTAATCTGTAATCTGCCATCTGCGATTTGTCATCTGTCATCTCTCATCTGTTATCTGTCATCTGTCATATGTCATCTGTCATCTGTCTTCTGTCATCTGTCATCTGTCAACTGTCATCTGTCATCGGTTATCTGTTATCTGTCATCTGTCATCTGTCATCTGTCATCTGTCATCTGTCATCTGTCATCTGTCATCTGTCATCTGTCATCTGTCATCTGTCATCTGTCATCTGTCATCTGTCATCTGTCATCTGACATCTGCCATTTGTCATCTGTCATCTCTCATCTGTTATCTGTCATCTGTCATCTGTAATCTGTCATCTGTCATCTTTCAACTGTAATCTGTCATTTGCCATTTGTCATCTGTCATCTCTCATTTGTTATCTGTCATCTGTAATCTGTAATCTGCCATCTGCGATTTGTCATCTGTCATCTCTCATCTGTTATCTGTCATCTGTCATCTGTCATCTGTCATCTATCATCTGTCATCTGTTATCTGTTATCTGTCATCTGTCATCAGTCATCTGTCATCTGTCATCTGTCATCTGTCATCTGTCATCTGTCATCTGTCATCTGTCATCTGTCATCTGTCATCTGTCATCTGTCATCTGTCATCTGTCATCTGTCATCTGTTGTCTGTCATCTGTCAACTGTCATCTGTCATCTGTTATCTGTTATCTGTCATCTGTCATCTGTCATCTGTCATCTGTCATCTGTCATGTGTCATCTTTCATCTGTCATCTGACATCTGCCATTTGTCATCTGTCATCTCTCTTCTGTTATCTGTCATCTGTCATCTGTAATCTGTCATCTGTCATCTTTCAACTGTAATCTGTCATTTGCCATTTGTCATCTGTCATCTGTCATCTGTCATCTGTCATCTGTCATCTGTTGTCTGTCATCTGTCAACTGTCATCGGTTATCTGTTATCTGTCATCTGTCATCTGTCATCTGTCATCTGTCATCTGTCATCTGTCATGTGTCATCTTTCATCTGTCATCTGACATCTGCCATTTGTCATCTGTCATCTCTCTTCTGTTATCTGTCATCTGTCATCTGTAATCTGTCATCTGTCATCTGTCATCTGTCATCTGTTATCTGTTATCTGTCATCTGTCATCTGTCATCTGTCATCTGTCATCTGTCATCTGTCATCTGTCATCTGTCATCTGTCATCTGTTATCTGTTATCTGTCATCTGTCATCTGTCATCTGTCATCTGTCATCTGTCATCTGTCATGTGTCATCTTTCATCTGTCATCTGACATCTGCCATTTGTCATCTGTCATCTCTCTTCTGTTATCTGTCATCTGTCATCTGTCATCTGTTATCTGTTATCTGTTATCTGTCATCTGTCATCTGTCATCTGTCATCTGACATCTGTCATCTGTCATCTGTCATCTGTCATCTGTCATCTGTTGTCTGTTATCTGTCAACTGTCATCTTTCATCTGTCATCTGACATCTGCCATTTGTCATCTGTCATCTCTCTTCTGTTATCTGTCATCTGTCATCTGTAATCTGTCATCTGTCATCTGTCATCTGTCATCTGTTATCTGTTATCTGTCATCTGTCATCTGTCATCTGTCATCTGTCATCTGTCATCTGTCATCTGTCATCTGTCATCTGTCATCGGTCATCTGTCATCTGTCATCTGCCATCTGTCATTTGTCATCTGTCATCTGCCATCTGTCATTTGTCATCTGTCATCTCTCATTTGTTATCTGTCATCTGTAATCTGTCATCTGTCATCTGTCATCTGTTATCTGTTATCTGTCATCTGTCATCTGTCATCTGTCATCTGTCATCTGTCATCTGTCATCTGTCATCTGTCATCTGTCATCTGTCATCTGTTGTCTGTCATCTGTCAACTGTCATCTGTCATCTGTTATCTGTTATCTGTCATCTGTCATCTGTCATCTGTCATCTGTCATCTGTCATGTGTCATCTTTCATCTGTCATCTGACATCTGCCATTTGTCATCTGTCATCTCTCTTCTGTTATCTGTCATCTGTCATCTGTAATCTGTCATCTGTCATCTTTCAACTGTAATCTGTCATTTGCCATTTGTCATCTGTCATCTGTCATCTGTCATCTGTCATCTGTCATCTGTCATCTGTTGTCTGTCATCTGTCAACTGTCATCTGTCATCTGTTATCTGTTATCTGTCATCTGTCATCTGTCATCTGTCATCTGTCATCTGTCATGTGTCATCTTTCATCTGTCATCTGACATCTGCCATTTGTCATCTGTCATCTCTCTTCTGTTATCTGTCATCTGTCATCTGTAATCTGTCGTCTGTCATCTGTCATCTGTTATCTGTTATCTGTCATCTGTCATCTGTCATCTGTCATCTGTCATCTGTCATCTGTCATCTGTCATCTGTCATCTGTTATCTGTTATCTGTCATCTGTCATCTGTCATCTGTCATCTGTCATCTGTCATGTGTCATCTTTCATCTGTCATCTGACATCTGCCATTTGTCATCTGTCATCTCTCTTCTGTTATCTGTCATCTGTCATCTGTCATCTGTCATCTGTTATCTGTTATCTGTCATCTGTCATCTGTCATCTGTCATCTGTCATCTGTCATCTGTCATCTGTCATCTGTCATCTGTTGTCTGTTATCTGTCAACTGTCATCTGTCATCTCTCTTCTGTTATCTGTCATCTGTCATCTGTCATCTGTCATCTGTTATCTGTTATCTGTCATCTGTCATCTGTCATCTGTCATCTGTCATCTGTCATCTATCATCTGTCATCTGTCATCTGTCATCTGTCATCTGTCATCTGTCATCTGTCATCTGTCATCTGTCATCTGTCATCTGTCATTTGTCATCTGTTATCTATCATCTGTCATCTGTCATCTGTCATCTGTCATCTGTCATCTTTCATCTGTCATCTGTCATGTGTCACCTGTGATGTGTCATTTCACATCTGTCAACTGTCATTTGTTATCTGTCATCTGTCTTCTGTCATCTGTCACCTGTCATGTGACATCTGTCATCTGTCATCTGTCACCTGTCATCTGTCATCTGACATCTGTCATCTGTCATCTGTCACCTGTCATCTGTCATCTGTCATCTGTCATTGGTTATCTGTTATCTGTCATCTGTCATCTGTCATCTGTTATCTGTCATCTGTCATCTGTCATCTGTCATCTGTCATCTGTCATCTGTCATCTGTCATCTGTCATCTTTCATCTGTCATCTGTAATGTGTCACCTGTGATGTGTCATTTCACATCTGTCAACTGTCATTTGTCAGCTGTTATCTGTCATCTGTCACCTGTCATGTGACATCTGTCATTTGTCATCTGTAATCTGTCATCTGTCATCTGTCATCTGTCATCTGTCATCTATCATCTGTCATCTGTCATCTGTCATCTGTCATCTGTCATCTGTCATCTGTCATCTGTCATCTGTCATCTGTCATCTGTCATCTGTCATCTGTCATCTGTCATCTGTCATCTGTCATCTGTCATCTGTCATTTGTCATCTGTCATCTGTCATCTGTCATCTGTCATCTGTCATCTGTCATCTGTCATCTGTCATCTGTCATCTGTCATCTGTCATCTGTCATCTGTCATCTGTCATCTGTCATCTGTCATCTGTCATCCGTCATCTTTCATCTGTCATTTGTCATCTGTCATCTGTCATCCGTCATCTGTCATCTGTCATCTGTCATGTGACATCTGTCATCTGTCATCTGTCATCTGTCATCTGTCATCTGACATCTGACATCTGTCAACTGTCATCTGTCACTTGTCATCTGTCATCTGTCATCTGTCATCTGTCATCTGTCATCTGTCATCTGTCATCTATCATCTGTCATCTGTTATGTGTCACCTGTGATGTGTCATTTCACATCTGTCAATTGTCATTTGTTATCTGTCATCTGTCATCCGTCATCTGTCATCTGTCATCTGTCATCTGTCATCTGTCATCTGTCATCAATCATCTGTCACCTGTCATGTGACATCTGTCATCTGTCATCTGACATCTGTCATCTGTCATCTGTCATCTGTCACCTGTCATCTGTCATCTGTCATCTGTCATTTGTCATCTGTTATCTGTCATCTGTCATCTGTCATCTGTCATCTGTCATCTGTCATCTGTCATCTTTCATCTGTCATCTGTTATGTGTCACCTGTGATGTGTCATTTCACATCTGTCAACTGTCATTTGTTATCTGTCATCTGTCATCCGTCATCTGTCATCTGTCATCTGTCATCTGTCATCTGTCATCTGTCATCTGTCATCTGTCAACTGTCATCTGTCACCTGTCATGTGACATCTGTCATCTGTCATCTGTCATCTGACATCTGTCATCTGTCATCTGTCACCTGTCATCTGTTATCTGTCATCTGTCATCTGTCATCTGTCATCTGTCATGTGACATCTGTCATCTGTCATCTGTCATCTGTCATCTGTCATCTGTCATCTGACATCTGACATCTGTCAACTGTCATCTGTCACTTGTCATCTGTCATCTATCATCTGTCATCTGTCATGTGTCACCTGTGATGTGTCATTTCACATCTGTCAACTGTCATTTGTTATCTGTCATCTGTCATCCGTCATCTGTCATCTGTCATCTGTCATCTGTCATCTGTCATCTGTCATCTGTCATCTGTCATCTGTCATCTGTCATCTGTCATCTGTCATCTGTCACCTGTCATGTGACATCTGTCATCTGTCATCTGTCATCTGACATCTGTCATCTGTCATCTGTCACCTGTCATCTGTCATCTGTCATCTGTCATCTGTCATCTGTCATCTGTCATCTATCACCTGTCATTTGTCATCTGTCATCTGTCATGTGACATCTGTCATCTGTCATCTGTCATCTGTCATCTGTCATCTGTCATCTCTCATTTGACATCTGTCATCTGTCATCTGTCACCTGTCATCTGTCATCTGTCATCTGTCATCTGTCATCTTTCATCTGTCATCTGTCATCTGTCATCTGTCATCTGTCATCTGTCATCTGTCATCTGTCATCTGTCATCTGTCATCTGTCATCTGTCATCTGTCATCTGTCATCTGTCATCTGTCATCTGTCATTTGTCATCTGTCATCTGTCATCTGTCATCTGTTATCTGTCATCTGTCATCTGTCATCTGTAATCTGTAATCTGTCATTTGTTATCTGTCGTCTGTCATCTGTCATCTGTCATCTGTCATCTGTCATCTGTCATCTGTCATCTGTCATCTGTCATCTGTCATCTGTCATCTGTCATCTGTCATCTGTCATCTGTCATCTGTCATCTGTCATCTGTCATCTGTCATCTGTCATCTGACATCTGTCATCTGTCATCTGTCACCTGTCATCTGTCATCTGTCATCTCTCATCTGTCATCTGTCATCTCTCATCTGTCATCTGTCATCTGTCATCTGTCATCTGTCATCTGTCATCTGTCATCTGTCATCTGTCATCTGTCATCTGTCATCTGTCATCTGTTATCTGTCATCTGTCATCTGTCATCTGTCATCTGTCATCTGTCATCTGTCATCTGTCATCTGTCATCTGTCATCTGTCATCTGTCATCTGTCATCTGTCATCTGTCATCTGTCATCTGTCATCTGTCATCTGTCATCTGTCATCTGTCATCTGTCATCTGTCATCTGTCATCTGTCATCTGTCATCTGTCATCTGCCATCTGTCGTCTGTCATCTGTCATCTGTCATCTGTCATTTGTCATCTGTTATCTATCATCTGTCATCTGTCATCTGTCATCTGTCATCTGTCATCTTTCATCTGTCATCTGTCATGTGTCACCTGTGATGTGTCATTTCACATCTGTCAACTGTCATTTGTTATCTGTCATCTGTCATCCGTCATCTGTCATCTGTCATCTGTCATCTGTCATCTGTCACCTGTCATGTGACATCTGTCATCTGTCATCTGTCACCTGTCATCTGTCATCTGACATCTGTCATCTGTCATCTGTCACCTGTCATCTGTCATCTGTCATCTGTCATTGGTCATCTGTTATCTGTCATCTGTCATCTGTCATCTATCATGTGACATCTGTCATCTGTCATCTGTCACCTGTCATCTGTCATCTGACATCTGTCATCTGTCATCTGTCACCTGTCATCTGTCATCTGTCATCTGTCATTGGTCATCTGTTATCTGTCATCTGTCATCTGTCATCTGTCATCTGTCATCTGTCATCTGTCATCTGTCATCTGTCATCTGTCATCTGTCATCTGTCATCTGTCATCTGTCATCTGTCATCTTTCATCTGTCATCTGTGATGTGTCACCTGTGATGTGTCATTTCACATCTGTCAACTGTCATTTGTCAGCTGTCATCTGTCATCTGTCACCTGTCATGTGACATCTGTCATCTGTCATCTGTAATCTGTCATCTGTCATCTGTCATCTGTCATCTGTCATCTGTCATCTGACATCTGTCATCTGTCATCTGTCACCTGTCATCTGTCATCTGTCATCTGTCATCTGTCATCTGTCATCTGTCATCTGTCATCTGTCATCTGTCATCTGTCATCTGTTATCTGTCATCTGTCATCTGTCATCTGTCATCGGTCATCTGTCATCTGTCATCTGTCATCTGTCATCTGTCATCTGTCATCTGTCATCTGTCATGTGTCATCTGTCATCTGTCATCTGTCATCTGTCATCTGTCATCTGTCATCTGTCATCTGTCATCTGTCATCTGTCATCTGTCATCTGTCATCTGTCATCTGTCATCTGTCATCTGTCATCTGTCATCTGTCATCTGTCATCTGTCATCTTTCATCTGTCATCTGTGATGTGTCACCTGTGATGTGTCATTTCACATCTGTCAACTGTCATTTGTCAGCTGTCATCGGTCACCTGTCATGTGACATCTGTCATCTGTCATCTGTAATCTGTCATCTGTCATCTGTCATCTGTCATCTGTCATCTGTCATCTGTCATCTGTCATCTGTCATCTGTCATCTGTCATCTGTCATCTGTCATCTGTCATCTGTCATCTGTCATCTGTCATCTGTCATCTGTCATCTGTCATCTGTCATCGGTCATCTGTCATCTGTCATCTGTCATCTGTCATCTGTCATCTGTCATCTGTCATCTGTCATGTGTCATCTGTCATCTGTCATCTGTCATCTGTCATCTGTCATCTGTCATCTGTCATCTGTCATCTGTCATCTGTCATCTGTCATCTGTCATCTGTCATCTGTCATCTGTCATCTGTCATCTGTCATCTGTCATCTGTCATCTGTCATCTGTCATCTGTCATCTGTCATCTGTCATCTGTCATCTGTCATCTGTCATCTGTCATCTGTCATCTGTCATCTGTCATCTGTCATCTGTCATCTGTCATCTGTCATCTGTCATCTGTCATCTGTCATCTGTCATCCGTCATCTGTCATCTGTCATCTGTCATCTGTCATCTGTCATCGGTCATCTGTCATCTGTCATCTGTCATGTGACATCTGTCATCTGTCATCTGTCATCTGTCATCTGTCATCTGTCATCTGACATCTGACATCTGTCAACTGTCATCTGTCACTTGTCATCTGTCATCTGTCATCTATCATCTGTCATCTGTCATCTATCATCTGTCATCTGTCATGTGTCACCTGTGATGTGTCATTTCACATCTGTCAACTGTCATTTGTTATCTGTCATCTGTCATCCGTCATCTGTCATCTGTCATCTGTCATCTGTCATCTGTCATCTGTCATCTGTCATCTGTCATCTGTCACCTGTCATGTGACATCTGTCATCTGTCATCTGTCATCTGACATCTGTCATCTGTCATCTGTCATCTGTCACCTGTCATCTGTCATCTGTCATCTGTCATTTGTCATCTGTTATCTGTCATCTGTCATCTGTCATCTGTCATCTGTCATCTTTCATCTGTCATCTGTCATGTGTCACCTGTGATGTGTCATTTCACATCTGTCAACTGTCATTTGTTATCTGTCATCTGTCATCCGTCATCTGTTATCTGTCATCTGTCATCTGTCATCTGTCATCTGTCACCTGCCATGTGACATCTGTCATCTGTCATCTGTCATCTGACATCTGTCATCTGTCATCTGTCACCTGTCATCTGTCATCTGTCATCTGACATCTGTCATCTGTCATCTGTCATCTGTCATCTGTCATCTGTCATCTGTCATCGGTCATCTGTCATCTGTCATCTGTCATCTGTCATCTGTCATCTGTCATCTGTCATCTGTCATCTGTCATCTGTCATCTGTCATCTGTCATCTGTCATCTGTCATCTGTCATCTGTCATCTGTCATCTGTCATTTGTCATTTGTCATCTGTCATCTGTCATCTGTCATCTGTCATCTGTCATCTGTCATCTGTCATCTGTCATCTGTCATCTGTCATCTGTCATCTGTTATCTGTCATCTGTCATCTGTCATCTGTCATCTGTCATCTGTTATCTGTCATCTGTCATGTGTCATGTCACATCTGTCATCTGTCATCTTTCATCTGTCATCTGTCATATGTCACCTGTGATGTGTCATTTCACATCTGTCATCTGTCATTTGTCATCTGTCATCTGTCATCTGTCATCTGTCATGTGACATCTGTCATCTGTCATCTGTCATCTGTCATCTGTCATCTGTCATCTGTCATCTGTCATCTGTCATCTCACATCTGTCATCTGTCATCTGTCATCTGTCATCTGTCATCTGTCATCTGTCATCTGTCATCTGTCATCTGTAATCTGTCATTTGTTATCTGTCGTCTGTCATCTGTCATCTGTCATCTGTCATCTGTCATCTGTCATCTGTCATCTGTCATCTGTCATCTGTCATCTGTAATCTGTCATTTGTTATCTGTCGTTTGTCATCTGTCATCTGTCATCTGTCATCTGTCATCTGTCATCTGTCATCTGTCATCTGTCATCTGTCATCTGTCATCTGTCATCTGTCATCTGTCATCTGTCATCTGTCATCTGTCATCTGTCATCTGTCATCTGTCATATGACATCTGTCATCTGTCACCTGTCATCTGTCATCTGTCATCTGTCATCTGTCATCTGTCATCTGTCATCTGTCATCTGTCATCTGTCATCTGTCATCTGTCATCTGTCATCTGTCATCTGTCATATGACATCTGTCATCTGTCACCTGTCATCTGTCATCTGTCATCTGTCATCTGTAATCTGTCATTTGTTATCTGTCGTCTGTCATCTGTCATCTGTCATCTGTCATCTGTCATCTGTCATCTGTCATCTGTCATCTGTCATCTGTCATCTGTCATCTGTCATCTGTCATCTGTCATCTGTCATCTGTCATCTGTCATCTGTCATCTGTCATCTGTCATATGACATCTGTCATCTGTCACCTGTCATCTGTCATCTGTCATCTGTCATCTGTCATCTGTCATCTGTCATCTGTCATCTGTCATCTGTCATCTGTCATCTGTCATCTGTCATCTGTCATCTGTCATCTGTCATCTGTCATCTGTCATCTGTCATCTGTCATCTGTCATCAGTCATCTGTCATCTGTCATCTGTCATCTGTCATCTGTCATCTGTCATCTGTCATCTGTCATCTGTCATCTGTCATCTGTCATCTGTCATCTGTCATTTGTCATCTGTTATCTATCATCTGTCATCTGTCATCTGTCATCTGTCATCTGTCATCTTTCATCTGTCATCTGTCATGTGTCACCTGTGATGTGTCATTTCACATCTGTCAACTGTCATTTGTTATCTGTCATCTGTCATCCGTCATCTGTCATCTGTCATCTGTCTTCTGTCATCTGTCACCTGTCATGTGACATCTGTCATCTGTCATCTGTCACCTGTCATCTGTCATCTGACATCTGTCGTCTGTCATCTGCCATCTGTCATCTGTCATCTGTCATGTGTCACCTGTGATGTGTCATTTCACATCTGTCACCTGTCATGTGACATCTGTCATCTGTCATCTGTCACCTGTCATCTGTCATCTGACATCTGTCGTCTGTCATCTGCCATCTGTCATCTGTCATCTGTCATGTGTCACCTGTGATGTGTCATTTCACATCTGTCAACTGTCATTTGTCAGCTGTTATCTGTCATCTGTCACCTGTCATGTGACATCTGTCATCTGTCATCTGTAATCTGTCATCTGTCATCTGTCATCTGTCATCTGTCATCTGTCATCTATCATCTGTCATCTGTCATCTGTCATCTGTCATCTGTCATCTGTCATCTGTCATCTGTCATCTGTCATCTGTCATGTGTCATCTGCCATCTGTCATCTGTCATCTGTCATCTGTCATCTGTCATCTGTCATCTGTCATCTGTCATCTGTCATCTGTCATCTGTCATCTGTCATCTGTCATCTGTCATCTGTCATCTGTCATCTATCATCTGTCATCTGTCATCTGTCATCTGTCATCTGTCATCTGTCATCCGTCATCTTTCATCTGTCATTTGTCATCTGTCATCTGTCATCCGTCATCTGTCATCTGTCATCTGTCATGTGACATCTGTCATCTGTCATCTGTCATCTGTCATCTGACATCTGACATCTGTCAACTGTCATCTGTCACTTGTCATCTGTCATCTGTCATCTGTCATCTATCATCTGTCATCTGTCATCTATCATCTGTCATCTGTTATGTGTCACCTGTGATGTGTCATTTCACATCTGTCAATTGTCATTTGTTATCTGTCATCTGTCATCCGTCATCTGTCATCTGTCATCTGTCATCTGTCATCTGTCATCTGTCATCAATCATCTGTCACCTGTCATGTGACATCTGTCATCTGTCATCTGTCATCTGACATCTGTCATCTGTCATCTGTCATCTGTCACCTGTCATCTGTCATCTGTCATCTGTCATTTGTCATCTGTTAACTGTCATCTGCCATCTGTCATCTGTCATCTGTCATCTGTCATCTTTCATCTGTCATCTGTCATGTGTCACCTGTGATGTGTCATTTCACATCTGTCAACTGTCATTTGTTATCTGTCATCTGTCATCCGTCATCTGTCATCTGTCATCTGTCATCTGTCATCTGTCAACTGTCATCTGTCACCTGTCATGTGACATCTGTCATCTGTCATCTGTCATCTTACATCTGTCATCTGTCATCTGTCACCTGTCATCTGTTATCTGTTATCTGTCATCTGTCATCTGTCATCTGTCATCTGTCATCTGTCATCTGTCATCTGTCATCTGTCATCTGTCATCTGTCATCTGTCATCTGTCATCTGTCATCTATCATCTGTCATCTATCATCTGTCATCTGTCATCTGTCATGCGTCAACTCTAATCTGTCATCTGTCATCTGTCATCTGTCATCGGTCATCTGTCATCTGTCATGTGACATCTGTCATCTGTCATCTGTCATCTGTCATCTGTCATCTGACATCTGACATCTGTCAACTGTCATCTGTCACTTGTCATCTGTCATCTATCATCTGTCATCTGTTATGTGTCACCTGTGATGTGTCATTTCACATCTGTCAACTGTCATTTGTTATCTGTCATCTGTCATCCGTCATCTGTCATCTGTCATCTGTCATCTGTCATCTGTCATCTGTCATCTGTCATCTGTCATCTGTCATCTGTCATCTGTCATCTGTTATCTGTCACCTGTCATGTGACATCTGTCATCTGTCATCTGTCATCTGACATCTGTCATCTGTCACCTGTCATCTGTCATCTGTCATCTGTCATCTGTCATCTGTCATCTGTCATCTGTCATCTGTCATCTATCACCTGTCATTTGTCATCTGTCATCTGTCATGTGACATCTGTCATCTGTCATCTGTCATCTGTCATCTGTCATCTGTCATCTGTCATCTCTCATTTGACATCTGTCATCTGTCACCTGTCATCTGTCATCTGTCATCTGTCATCTGTCATCTTTCATCTGTCATCTGTCATCTGTCATCTGTCATCTGTCATCTGTCATCTGTCATCTGTCATCTGTCATCTGTCATCTGTCATCTGTCATCTGTCATCTGTCATCTGTCATCTGTCATCTGTCATCTGTCATCTGTCATCTGTCATCTGTCATCTGTCATCTGTCATCTGTCATCTGTCATCTGTCATCTGTCATCTGTCATCTGTTATCTGTCATCTGTCATCTGTCATCTGTCATCTGTCATCTGTCATTTGTCATCTGTTATCTGTCATCTGTCATGTGACATCTGTCATCTGTCATCTGTCATCTTTCATCTGTCATCTGTCATGTGTCACCTGTGATGTGTCATTTCACATCTGTCATCTGTCATTTGTCATCTGTCATCTGTCATCTGTCATCTGTCATCTGTCATCTGTCATCTGTCATCTGTCATCTGTCATCTGTCATCTGTCATCTGTCATCTGTCATCTGTCATTTGTCATCTGTCATCTGTCATCTGTCATCTGTCATCTCACATCTGTCATCTGTCATCTGTCATCTGTCATCTGTCATCTGTCATCTGTCATTTGTCATCTGTCATCTCACATCTGTCATCTGTCATCTGTCATCTGTCATCTGTCATATGTCATCTGTCATCTGTCATCTGTCATCTGTCATCTGTCATCTGTCATCTGTCATCCGTCATCCGTCATCCGTCATCTGTCATCTGTCATCTGTCACCTGTCATGTGACATCTATCATCTGTCATCTTCATCTGGCACCTGTCATCTGTCATCTGTCATCTGTCATCTGTCATCTGTCATCTGTCATCTGTCATCTGTCATCTGTCATCTGTAATCTGTCATATGTCGTCTGTCATCTGTCATTTGTCACCTGTGATGTGTCATTTCACATCTGTCAACTGTCATTTGTTATCTGTCATCTGTCATCCGTCATCTGTCATCTGTCATCTGTCATCTGTCATCTGTCATCTGTCATCTGTCATCTGTCATCTGTCATCTGTCATCTGTCACCTGTCATGTGACATCTGTCATCTGTCATCTGTCATCTGACATCTGTCATTTGTCATCTGTCACCTGTCATCTGTCATCTGTCATCTGTCATCTGTCATCTGTCATCTGTCATCTGTCATCTGTCATCTATCACCTGTCATTTGTCATCTGTCATCTGTCATGTGACATCTGTCATTTGTCATCTGTCATCTGTCATCTGTCATCTGTCATCTGTCATCTCTCATTTGACATCTGTCATCTGTCATCTGTCACCTGTCATCTGTCATCTGTCATCTGTCATCTGTCATCTTTCATCTGTCATCTGTCATCTGTCATCTGTCATCTGTTATCTGTCTTCTGTCATCTGTCATCTGTCATCTGTCATCTGTCATCTGTCATCTGTCATCTGTCATCTGTCATCTGTCATCTGTCATCTGTCATCTGTCATCTGTTATCTGTCATCTGTCATCTGTCATCTGTCATCTGTCATCTGTCATTTGTCATCTGTTATCTGTCATCTGTCATGTGACATCTGTCATCTGTCATCTGTCATCTTTCATCTGTCATCTGTCATGTGTCACCTGTGATGTGTCATTTCACATCTGTCATCTGTCATTTGTCATCTGTCATCTGTCATCTGTCATCTGTCATCTGTCATCTGTCATCTGTCATCTGTCATCTGTCATTTGTCATCTGTCATCTGTCATCTGTCATCTGTCATCTCACATCTGTCATCTGTCATCTGTCATCTGTCATCTGTCATCTGTCATCTGTCATCTGTCATCTGTCATTTGTCATCTGTCATCTCACATCTGTCATCTGTCATCTGTCATCTGTCATCTGTCATCTGTCATATGTCATCTGTCATCTGTCATCTGTCATCTGTCATCTGTCATCTGTCATCTGTCATCTGTCATCTGTCATCCGTCATCCGTCATCCGTCATCTGTCATCTGTCATCTGTCACCTGTCATGTGACATCTGTCATCTGTCATCTTCATCTGTCATCTGTCATCTGTCATCTGTCATCTGTCATCTGTCATCTGTCATCTGTCATCTGTCATCTGTCATCTGTCATCTGTCATTTGTCATCTGTCATCTCACATCTGTCATCTGTCATCTGTCATGTGACATCTGTCATCTGTCATCTGTCATCTGTCATCTGTCATCTGTCATCTGTCATCTCTCATTTGACATCTGTCATCTGTCACCTGTCATCTGTCATCTGTCATCTGTCATCTGTCATCTTTCATCTGTCATCTGTCATCTGTCATCTGTCATCTGTCATCTGTCATCTGTCATCTGTCATCTGTCATCTGTCATCTGTCATCTGTCATCTGTCATCTGTCATCTGTCATCTGTCATCTGTCATCTGTCATCTGTCATCTGTCATCTGTCATCTGTCATCTGTCATCTGTCATCTGTCATCTGTCATCTGTCATCTGTCATCTGTTATCTGTCATCTGTCATCTGTCATCTGTCATCTGTCATCTGTCATTTGTCATCTGTTATCTGTCATCTGTCATGTGACATCTGTCATCTGTCATCTGTCATCTTTCATCTGTCATCTGTCATGTGTCACCTGTGATGTGTCATTTCACATCTGTCATCTGTCATTTGTCATCTGTCATCTGTCATCTGTCATCTGTCATCTGTCATCTGTCATCTGTCATCTGTCATCTGTCATCTGTCATCTGTCATCTGTCATCTGTCATCTGTCATCTGTCATCTGTCATTTGTCATCTGTCATCTGTCATCTGTCATCTGTCATCTCACATCTGTCATCTGTCATCTGTCATCTGTCATCTGTCATCTGTCATCTGTCATCTGTCATTTGTCATCTGTCATCTCACATCTGTCATCTGTCATCTGTCATCTGTCATCTGTCATCTGTCATATGTCATCTGTCATCTGTCATCTGTCATCTGTCATCTGTCATCTGTCATCTGTCATCCGTCATCCGTCATCCGTCATCTGTCATCTGTCATCTGTCACCTGTCATGTGACATCTATCATCTGTCATCTTCATCTGGCACCTGTCATCTGTCATCTGTCATCTGTCATCTGTCATCTGTCATCTGTCATCTGTCATCTGTCATCTGTCATCTGTAATCTGTCATATGTCGTCTGTCATCTGTCATTTGTCACCTGTGATGTGTCATTTCACATCTGTCAACTGTCATTTGTTATCTGTCATCTGTCATCCGTCATCTGTCATCTGTCATCTGTCATCTGTCATCTGTCATCTGTCATCTGTCATCTGTCATCTGTCATCTGTCATCTGTCACCTGTCATGTGACATCTGTCATCTGTCATCTGTCATCTGACATCTGTCATTTTTCATCTGTCACCTGTCATCTGTCATCTGTCATCTGTCATCTGTCATCTGTCATTTGTCATCTGTCATCTGTCATCTATCACCTGTCATTTGTCATCTGTCATCTGTCATGTGACATCTGTCATTTGTCATCTGTCATCTGTCATCTGTCATCTGTCATCTGTCATCTGTCATCTCTCATTTGACATCTGTCATCTCTCATCTGTCACCTGTCATCTGTCATCTGTCATCTGTCATCTGTCATCTTTCATCTGTCATCTGTCATCTGTCATCTGTTATCTGTCTTCTGTCATCTGTCATCTGTCATCTGTCATCTGTCATCTGTCATCTGTCATCTGTCATCTGTCATCTGTCATCTGTCATCTGTCATCTGTCATCTGTCATCTGTTATCTGTCATCTGTCATCTGTCATCTGTCATCTGTCATCTGTCATTTGTCATCTGTTATCTGTCATCTGTCATGTGACATCTGTCATCTGTCATCTGTCATCTTTCATCTGTCATCTGTCATGTGTCACCTGTGATGTGTCATTTCACATCTGTCATCTGTCATTTGTCATCTGTCATCTGTCATCTGTCATCTGTCATCTGTCATCTGTCATCTGTCATCTGTCATCTGTCATTTGTCATCTGTCATCTGTCATCTGTCATCTGTCATCTCACATCTGTCATCTGTCATCTGTCATCTGTCATCTGTCATCTGTCATCTGTCATCTGTCATCTGTCATTTGTCATCTGTCATCTCACATCTGTCATCTGTCATCTGTCATCTGTCATCTGTCATCTGTCATATGTCATCTGTCATCTGTCATCTGTCATCTGTCATCTGTCATCTGTCATCTGTCATCTGTCATCCGTCATCCGTCATCCGTCATCTGTCATCTGTCATCTGTCACCTGTCATGTGACATCTGTCATCTGTCATCTTCATCTGGCACCTGTCATCTGTCATCTGTCATCTGTCATCTGTCATCTGTCATCTGTCATCTGTCATATGTCGTCTGTCATCTGTCATTTGTCATTTCTCATCTGACATGTGTCATCTGCCATCTCTCATCTTTCATCTGTCATCTGTCATCTGTCATCTGTCATCTGTAATCTGTCATCTGTCACCAGTCATCTGTCATCTGTCATGTGACATCTGTAATCTGTCATCTGTCATCTGTCATCTGTCATCTGTCATCTGTCATCTGTCATCTGTCATCTGTCATATGTCATCTGTCATCTGTCATCTGTCATCTGTCATCTGTCATCTGTCATCTGTCATCTGTCATCTGTCATCTGTCATCTGTCATCTGTCATCTGTCATCTGTCATCTGTCATGTGGCATCTGTCATCTGTCATCTGTCATCTGTCATATGTCTTCTGTCATCTGACATCTGACATCTGTCATCTTTCATCTGTCATCTGTCATGTATCAACTGTGATGTGTCATTTCACATCTGTCAACTGTCATTTGTTATCTGTCATCTGTCAGCCGTCATCTGTCATCTGTCATCTGTCATCTGTCATCTGTCATCTGTCATCTGTCACCTGTCATGTGACATCTGTCATCTGTCATCTGTCATCTGACATCTGTCATCTGTCATCTGTCATCTGTCATCTTTCGTCTGTCATCTGTCATGTGTCACCTGTGATGTGTCATTTCACATCTGTCAACTGTCATTTGTTATCTGTCATCTGTCATCCGTCATCTGTCATCTGTCATCTGTCATCTGTCATCTGTCATCTGTCATCTGTCACCTGTCATGTGACATCTGTCATCTGTCATCTGTCATCTGACATCTGTCATCTGTCATCTGTCATCTGTCACCTGTCATCTGTCATCTGTCATCTGTCATTTGTCATCTGTTATCTGTCATCTGTCATCTGTCATCTGTCATCTGTCATCTTTCATCTGTCATCTGTCATGTGTCACCTGTGATGTGTCATTTCACATCTGTCAACTGTCATTTGTTATCTGTCATCTGTCATCCGTCATCTGTCATCTGTCATCTGTCATCTGTCATCTGTCATCTGTCATCTGTCATCTGTCATCTGTCATCTGTCATCTGTCATCTGTCACCTGTCATGTGACATCTGTCATCTGTCATCTGTCATCTGACATCTGTCATCTGTCATCTGTCATCTGTCATCTTTCATCTGTCATCTGTCATGTGTCACCTGTGATGTGTCACTTCACATCTGTCAACTGTCATTTGTTATCTGTCATCTGTCATCCGTCATCTGTCATCTGTCATCTGTGATGTGTCAGCTGTCATCTATCACCTGTTATTTGTCATCTGTCATCTGTTCACTGTCATCTGTCAGCTGTCATCTTTCATCTGTCAACTGTTATGTATCACCTGTGATGTGTCATCTGTCATCTGTTATCTGTCATCTGCCATCTGTCATCTGTTATCTGTCAGCTGTCATCTGTCATCTATCATCTGACATTTTTAATCTGTCATCTGCCATCTGTCATCTCTCGTGTCTCACCTGTGATGTGTCACCTGTCATCTGTCATCTGTCATCTGTCATCTGTCATCTGTCATCTGTCATCTGTCATCTGTCATCTGTCATCTGTCATCTGTCATCTGTCATCTGTCATCTGTCATCTGTCATCTGTCATCTGTCATCTGTCATCTGTCATCTGTCATCTGTCATCTGTCATCTGTCATCTGTCATCTGTCATCTGTCATCTGTCATCTGTCATCTGTCATCTGTCATCTGTCATCTGTCATCTGTCATCTGTCATCTGTCATCTGTCATCTGTCATCTGTCATCTGTCATCTGTCATCTGTCATCTGTCATCTGTCATCCGTCATCTGTCATCTATCATCTGTCATCTGTCATCTGTCATCTGTCATCTGTCATCTGTCATCTGTAATCTGTCATCTGTCATCTGTCGTCTGTCATCTGTCATCTGTCATCTGTCATCTGTCATCTGTCATCTGTCATCTGTCATCTGTCATCTGTCATCTGTCATCTGTCATCTGTCATCTGTCATCTGTCATCTGTCATCTGTCATTTGTCATCTGTCATCTGTCATCTGTCATCTGTCATCTGTCATCTGTCATCTGTCATCTGTCATCTGTCATCTGTCATCTGTCGTCTGTCATCTGTCATCTGTCATCTGTCATCTGTCATCTGTCATCTGTCATCTGTCATCTGTCATCTGTCATCTGTCATCTGTCATCTGTCATCTGTCATTTGTCATCTGTCATCTGTCATCTGTCATCTGTCATCTGTCATCTGTCATCTGTCATCTGTCATCTGTCATCTGTCATCTGTCATCTGTCATCTGTTATCTGTCATCTGTCATCTGTCATCTGTCATTTGTTATCTGTTATCTGTCATCTGTCATGTGACATCTGTCATCTGTCATCTGTCATCTTTCATCTGTCATCTGTCATGTGTCACCTGTGATGTGACATCTGTCATCTGTCATCTGTCATCTTTCATCTGTCATCTATCATCTGTCATCTCACATCTGTCATCTGTCATCTGTAATCTGTCATCTGTCACCAGTCATCTGTCATCTGTCATGTGACATCTGTAATCTGTCATCCCACATCTGTCATCTGTCATCTGTCATCTGTCATCTGTCGTCTGTCATCTGTCATCTGTCATCTGTCATCTGTCATCTGTCATCTGTCATCTGTCATCTGTCATCTGTCATCTGTCATCTGTCATCTGTCATCTGTCATCTGTCATGTGACATCTGTCATCTGTCATCTGTCATCTGTCATATGTCTTCTGTCATCTGATATCTGACATCTGTCACCTGTCATCTGTCACTTGTCATCTGTCATCTGTCATCTGTCATCTGTCATCTGTCATCTGTCATCTGTCATCTGTCATCTGTCATCTGTCATCTGTCATCTGTCATCTGTCTTCTGTCATCTGTCATCTGTCATCTGTCATCTTTCATCTGTTATCTGTCATCTGTCATGTGTTCTCTGTCATCTGTCAACTGTCATCTGTCATCTGTCATCTGTCATCTGTCATCTGTCATCTGTCATCTGTCATCTGTCATCTGTCATTTGTCATCTGTCATCTGTCATCTGTCATCCGTCATCTGTCATCTGTCATCTGTCATCTGTCATCTGTCATCGGTCATCTGTCATCTGTCATCTGTCATCTGTCATCTGTCATCTGTCATCTGTCACCTGTCATGTGACATCTGTCATCTGTCATCTGTCATCTGACATCTGACATCTGACATCTGTCAACTGTCATCTGTCACTTGTCATCTGTCATCTGTCATCTATCATCTGTCATCTGTCATGTGTCACCTGTGTTGTGTCATTTCACATCTGTCAACTGTCATTTGTTATCTGTCATCTGTCATCTGTCATCTGTCATCTGTCATCTGTCATCTGTCATCTGTCATCTGTCATCTGTCATCTGTCATCTGTCATCTGTCATCTGTCATCTGTCATCTGTCATCTGTCATCTGTCATCTGTCATCCGTCATCTGTCATCTGTCATCTGTCATCTGTCATCTGTCATCTGTAATCGGTCATCTGTCATCTGTCATGTGACATCTGTCATCTGTCATCTGTCATCTGTCATCTGTCATCTGACATCTGACATCTGTCAACTGTCATCTGTCACTTGTCATCTGTCATCTGTCATCTATCATCTGTCATCTGTCATGTGTCACCTGTGATGTGTCATTTCACATCTGTCAACTGTCATTTGTTATCTGTCATCTGTCATCCGTCATCTGTCATCTGTCATCTGTCATCTGTCATCTGTCACCTGTCATGTGACATCTGTCATCTGTCATCTGTCATCTGACATCTGTCATCTGTCATCTGTCACCTGTCATCTGTCATCTGTCATCTGTCATTTGTCATCTGTTATCTGTCATCTGTCATCTGTCATCTGTCATCTGTCATCTGTCATCTGTCATCTTTCATCTGTCATCTGTCATGTGTCACCTGTGATGTGTCATTTCACATCTGTCAACTGTCATTTGTTATCTGTCATCTGTCATCCGTCATCTGTCATCTGTCATCTGTCATGTGTCATCTGTCATCTGTCATCTTACATCTGTCATCTGTCATCTGTCACCTGTCATCTGTCATCTGTCATCTGTCATCTGTCATCTGTCATCTGTCATCTGTCATCTGTCATCTGTCATCTGTCATCTGTCATCTGTCATCTGTCATCTGTCATCTGTCATCTGTCATCTGTCATCTATCATCTGTCATCTGTCATCTATCATGCGTCAACTCTAATCTGTCATCTGTCATCTGTCATCTGTCATCTGTCATCTGTCATCTGTCATCTTTCATCTGTCATCTGTCATCTGTCATCTGTCATCTGTTATCTGTCATCTGTCATCTGTCATCTGTCATGTGACATCTGTCACCTGTCATCTGTCATCTGTCATCTGTCATCTGACATCTGACATCTGTCATCTGTCATCTGTCACTTCTCATCTGTCATCTGTCATCTGTCATCTGTCATCTGTCATCTGTCATCTGTCATCTGTCATCTGTCATCTGTCACCTGTCATGTGACATCTGTCATCTGTCATCTGTCATCTGACATCTGTCATCTGTCATCTGTCATCTGTCATCTTTCATCTGTCATCTGTCATGTGTCACCTGTGATGTGTCATTTCACATCTGTCAACTGTCATTTGTTTTCTGTCATCTGTCATCCGTCATCTGTCATCTGTCATCTGTGATGTGTCAGCTGTCATCTATCACCTGTTATTTGTCATCTGTCATCTGTTCACTGTCATCTGTCAGCTGTCATCTTTCATCTGTCAACTGTTATGTATCACCTGTGATGTGTCATCTGTCATCTGTTATCTGTCATCTGCCATCTGTCATCTCTCGTGTCTCACCTGTGATGTGTCATCTGTCATCTATCACCTGTCATTTGTCATCTGTCATCTGTCATGTGACATCTGTCATCTGTCATCTGTCATCTGTCATCTGTCATTTGACATCTGTCATCTGTCATCTGTCACCTGTCATCTGTCATCTGTCATCTGTCATCTGTCATCTGTCATCTGTCATCTGTCATCTGTCATCTGTCATCTGTCATCTGTCATCTGTCATCTGTCATCTGTCATCTGTCATCTGTCATCTGTCATCTGTCATCTGTCATCTGTCATCTGTCATCTGTCATCTGTCATCTGTCATCTGTCATCTGTCATCTGTCATCTGTCATCTGTCATCTGTCATCTGTCATCTGTCATCTGTCATCTGTCATCTGTCATCCGTCATCTGTCATCTGTCATCTGTCATCTGTCATCTGTCATCTGTCAGCTGTCATCTGTCATCTGTCATCTGTCATCTGTAATCTGTCATCTGTCATCTGTCGTCTGTCATCTGTCATCTGTCATATGTCATCTGTCATCTGTCATCTGTCATCTGTCATCTGTCATCTGTCATCTGTCATCTGTCATTTGTCATCTGTCATCTGTCATCTGTCATCTGTCATCTGTCATCTGTCATCTGTCATCTGTCATCTGTCATCTGTCATCTGTCATCTGTCATCTGTCATCTGTCATCTGTCATCTGTCATCTGTCATCTGTCATCTGTCATCTGTCATCTGTCATCTGTCATCTGTCATCTGTCATCTGTCATCTGTCATCTGTCATCTGTCATCTGTCATCTGTCATCCGTCATCTGTCATCTGTCATCTGTCATCTGTCATCTGTCATCTGTAATCGGTCATCTGTCATCTGTCATGTGACATCTGTCATCTGTCATCTGTCATCTGTCATCTGTCATCTGACATCTGACATCTGTCAACTGTCATCTGTCACTTGTCATCTGTCATCTGTCATCTATCATCTGTCATCTGTCATGTGTCACCTGTGATGTGTCATTTCACATCTGTCAACTGTCATTTGTTATCTGTCATCTGTCATCCGTCATCTGTCATCTGTCATCTGTCATCTGTCATCTGTCACCTGTCATGTGACATCTGTCATCTGTCATCTGTCATCTGACATCTGTCATCTGTCATCTGTCACCTGTCATCTGTCATCTGTCATCTGTCATTTGTCATCTGTTATCTGTCATCTGTCATCTGTCATCTGTCATCTGTCATCTGTCATCTGTCATCTTTCATCTGTCATCTGTCATGTGTCACCTGTGATGTGTCATTTCACATCTGTCAACTGTCATTTGTTATCTGTCATCTGTCATCCGTCATCTGTCATCTGTCATCTGTCATGTGTCATCTGTCATCTGTCATCTTACATCTGTCATCTGTCATCTGTCACCTGTCATCTGTCATCTGTCATCTGTCATCTGTCATCTGTCATCTGTCATCTGTCATCTGTCATCTGTCATCTGTCATCTGTCATCTGTCATCTGTCATCTGTCATCTGTCATCTGTCATCTGTCATCTGTCATCTATCATCTGTCATCTGTCATCTATCATGCGTCAACTCTAATCTGTCATCTGTCATCTGTCATCTGTCATCTGTCATCTGTCATCTGTCATCTTTCATCTGTCATCTGTCATCTGTCATCTGTCATCTGTTATCTGTCATCTGTCATCTGTCATCTGTCATGTGACATCTGTCACCTGTCATCTGTCATCTGTCATCTGTCATCTGACATCTGACATCTGTCATCTGTCATCTGTCACTTCTCATCTGTCATCTGTCATCTGTCATCTGTCATCTGTCATCTGTCATCTGTCATCTGTCATCTGTCATCTGTCACCTGTCATGTGACATCTGTCATCTGTCATCTGTCATCTGACATCTGTCATCTGTCATCTGTCATCTGTCATCTTTCATCTGTCATCTGTCATGTGTCACCTGTGATGTGTCATTTCACATCTGTCAACTGTCATTTGTTTTCTGTCATCTGTCATCCGTCATCTGTCATCTGTCATCTGTGATGTGTCAGCTGTCATCTATCACCTGTTATTTGTCATCTGTCATCTGTTCACTGTCATCTGTCAGCTGTCATCTTTCATCTGTCAACTGTTATGTATCACCTGTGATGTGTCATCTGTCATCTGTTATCTGTCATCTGCCATCTGTCATCTCTCGTGTCTCACCTGTGATGTGTCATCTGTCATCTATCACCTGTCATTTGTCATCTGTCATCTGTCATGTGACATCTGTCATCTGTCATCTGTCATCTGTCATCTGTCATTTGACATCTGTCATCTGTCATCTGTCACCTGTCATCTGTCATCTGTCATCTGTCATCTGTCATCTGTCATCTGTCATCTGTCATCTGTCATCTGTCATCTGTCATCTGTCATCTGTCATCTGTCATCTGTCATCTGTCATCTGTCATCTGTCATCTGTCATCTGTCATCTGTCATCTGTCATCTGTCATCTGTCATCTGTCATCTGTCATCTGTCATCTGTCATCTGTCATCTGTCATCTGTCATCTGTCATCTGTCATCTGTCATCTGTCATCTGTCATCCGTCATCTGTCATCTGTCATCTGTCATCTGTCATCTGTCATCTGTCAGCTGTCATCTGTCATCTGTCATCTGTCATCTGTAATCTGTCATCTGTCATCTGTCGTCTGTCATCTGTCATCTGTCATATGTCATCTGTCATCTGTCATCTGTCATCTGTCATCTGTCATCTGTCATCTGTCATCTGTCATTTGTCATCTGTCATCTGTCATCTGTCATCTGTCATCTGTCATCTGTCATCTGTCATCTGTCATCTGTCATCTGTCATCTGTCATCTGTCATCTGTCATCTGTCATCTGTCATCTGTCATCTGTTATCTGTCATCTGTCATCTGTCATCTGTCATCTGTCATTTGTTATCTGTTATCTGTCATCTGTCATGTGACATCTGTCATCTGTCATCTGTCATCTTTCATCTGTCATCTGTCATGTGTCACCTGTGATGTGTCATTTCACATCTGTCATCTGTCATTTGTCATCCGTCATCTGTCATCTGTCATCTGTCATGTGACATCTGTCATCTGTCATCTGTCATCTGTCATCTGTCATCTGTCATCTGTCATCTGTCATCTCACATCTGTCATCTGTCATCTGTCATCTGTCATCTGTCATCTGTCATCTGTCATCTGTCATCTGTCATCTCACATCTGTCATCTGTCATCTGTCATCTGTCATCTGTCATCTGTCATCTGTTATCTGTCATCTGTCATCTGTCATCTGTCATCTGTCATCTGTCATCTGTCATCTGTCATCCGTCATCCGTCATCCGTCATCTGTCATCTGTCATCTGTCATCTGTCACCTGTCATGTGACATCTGTCATCTGTCATCTTCATCTGGCACCTGTCATCTGTCATCTGTCATCTGTCATCTGTCATCTGTCATCTGTCATCTGTCATCTGTCATATGTCGTCTGTCATCTGTCATTTGTCATTTCTCATCTGTCATGTGTCATCTGCCATCTGTCACCTTTCATCTGTCATCTATCATCTGTCATCTGTCATCTGTCATCTGTCATCTGTCACCAGTCATCTGTCATCTGTCATGTGACATCTGTAATCTGTCATCCCACATCTGTCATCTGTCATCTGTCATCTGTCATCTGTCGTCTGTCATCTGTCATCTGTCATCTGTCATCTGTCATCTGTCATCTGTCATCTGTCATCTGTCATCTGTCATCTGTCATCTGTCATCTGTCATCTGTCATCTGTCATCTGTCATCTGTCATGTGACATCTGTCATCTGTCATCTGTCATCTGTCATCTGTCATATGTCTTCTGTCATCTGATATCTGACATCTGTCACCTGTCATCTGTCACTTGTCATCTGTCATCTGTCATCTGTCATCTGTCATCTGTCATCTGTCATCTGTCATCTGTCATCTGTCATCTGTCATCTGTCATCTGTCATCTGTCATCTGTCATCTGTCATCTGTCATCTGTCATCTGTCATCTGTCATCTGTCATGTGTCATCTGTCATCTTTCATCTGTTATCTGTCATCTGTCATGTGTTCTCTGACATCTGTCAACTGTCATCTGTCATCTGTCATATGTCGTCTGTCATCTGTCATTTGTCATTTCTCATCTGTCATGTGTCATCTGCCATCTGTCACCTTTCATCTGTCATCTATCATCTGTCATCTGTCATCTGTCATCTGTCATCTGTCACCTGTCATCTGTCATTTGTCATCTGTCATCTGTCATCCGTCATCTGTCATCTGTCATCTGTCATCTGTCATCTGTCATCGGTCATCTGTCATCTGTCATCTGTCATCTGTCATCTGTCATCTGTCACCTGTCATGTGACATCTGTCATCTGTCATCTGTCATCTGACATCTGACATCTGACATCTGTCAACTGTCATCTGTCACTTGTCATCTGTCATCTGTCATCTATCATCTGTCATCTGTCATGTGTCACCTGTGATGTGTCATTTCACATCTGTCAACTGTCATTTGTTATCTGTCATCTGTCATCTGTCATCTGTCATCTGTCATCTGTCATCTGACATCTGTCATCTGTCATCTGTCATCTGTCATCTGTCATCTGTCATCTGTCATCTGTCATCTGTCACCTGTCATCTGTCATTTGTCATCTGTCATCTGTCATCCGTCATCTGTCATCTGTCATCTGTCATCTGTCATCTGTCATCTGTCACCTGTCATGTGACATCTGTCATCTGTCATCTGTCATCTGACATCTGACATCTGACATCTGTCAACTGTCATCTGTCACTTGTCATCTGTCATCTGTCATCTATCATCTGTCATCTGTCATGTGTCACCTGTGATGTGTCATTTCACATCTGTCATCTGTCATCTGTCATCTGTCATCTCTCATCTGCATCTGTCATTTGTCATATGTCATCTGTCATCTGTCATCTGTCATCTGTCATCTGTCATCTGTCATCTGTCATCTGTCATCTGTCATCTGTCACCTGTCATCTGTCATTTGTCATCTGTCATCTGTCATCTGTCATCCGTCATCTGTCATCTGTCATCTGTCATCTGTCATCTGTCATCGGTCATCTGTCATCTGTCATCTGTCATCTGTCATCTGTCATCTGTCACCTGTCATGTGACATCTGTCATCTGTCATATGTCTTCTGTCATCTGATATCTGACATCTGTCACCTGTCATCTGTCACTTGTCATCTGTCATCTGTCATCTGTCATCTGTGATCTGTCACCTGTCATGTGACATCTGTCATCTGTCATCTGTCATCTGACATCTGTCATCTGTCATCTGTCACCTGTCATCTGTCATCTGGCATCTGTCATTTGTCATCTGTTATCTGTCATCTGTCATCTGTCATCTGTCATCTGTCATCTGTCATCTGTCATCTTTCATCTGTCATCTGTCATGTGTCACCTGTGATGTGTCATTTCACATCTGTCAACTGTCATTTGTTATCTGTCATCTGTCATCCGTCATCTGTCATCTGTCATCTGTCATCTGTCATCTGTCATCTGTCATCTGTCATCTGTCATCTGACATCTGTCATCTGTCATCTGTCACCTGTCATCTGTCATCTGTCATCTGTCATCTGTCATCTGTCATCTGTCATCTGTCATCTGTCATCTGTCATCTGTCATCTGTCATCTGTCATCTGTCATCTGTCATCTGTCATCTGTCATCTATCATCTGTCATCTGTCATCTATCATGCGTCAACTCTAATCTGTCATCTGTCATCTGTCATCTGTCATCTGTCATCTGTCATCTGTCATCTGTCATCTTTCATCTGTCATCTGTCATCTGTCATCTGTCATCTGTCATCTGTTATCTGTCATCTGTCATCTGTCATCTGTCATGTGACATCTGTCACCTGTCATCTGTCATCTGTCATCTGTCATCTGACATCTGACATCTGTCATCTGTCATCTGTCACTTCTCATCTGTCATCTGTCATCTGTCATCTGTCATCTGTCATCTGTCATCTGTCATCTGTCATCTGTCATCTGTCATCTGTCATCTGTCATTTGTCATTTGTCATCTGTCATGTGTCACCTGTGATGTGTCAGCTGTCATCTATCACCTGTTATTTGTCATCTGTCATCTGTTCACTGTCATCTGTCAGCTGTCATCTTTCATCTGTCAACTGTTATGTATCACCTGTGATGTGTCATCTGTCATCTGTTATCTGTCATCTGCCATCTGTCATCTGTTATCTGTCAGCTGTCATCTGTCATCTATCATCTGTCATTTGTCATCTGTCATCTGCCATCTGTCATCTCTCGTGTCTCACCTGTGATGTGTCATCTGTCATCTGTCATCTATCACCTGTCATTTGTCATCTGTCATGTGACATCTGTCATCTGTCATCTGTCATCTGTCATCTGTCATCTGTCATCTGTCATTTGACATCTGTCATCTGTCATCTGTCACCTGTCACCTGTCATCTGTCATCTGTCATCTGTCACCTGTCATCTGTCATCTGTCATCTGTCATCTGTCATCTGTCATCTGTCATCTGTCATCTGTCATCTGTCATCTGTCATCTGTCATCTGTCATCTGTCATCTGTCATCTGTCATCTGTCATCTGTCATCTGTCATCTATCATTTGTCATTTGTCATCTGTCATCTGCCATCTGTCAGCTCTCGTGTCTCACCTGTGATGTGTCATCTGTCATCTGTCATCTATCACCTGTCATTTGTCATCTGTCATCTGTCATGTGACATCTGTCATCTGTCATCTGTCATCTGTCATCTGTCATCTGTCAACTGTCATCTGTCATTTGACATCTGTCATCTGCCATCTGTCATCTCTCGTGTCTCACCTGTGATGTGTCATCTGTCATCTGTCATCTATCACCTGTCATTTGTCATCTGTCATCTGTCATGTGACATCTGTCATCCGTCATCTGTCATCTGTCATCTGTCATCTATCATCTGTCATCTGTCATCTGTCATCTGTCATCTGTCATCTGTCATCTGTCATCTGTCATCTGTCATCTGTCATCTGTCATCTGTCATCTGTCATCTGTCATCTGTCATCTGTCATCTGTCATCTGTCATCTGTCATCCGTCATCTGTCATCTGTCATCTGTCATCTGTCATCTGTCATCTGTCATCTGTCATCTGTCATCTGTCATCTGTAATCTGTCATCTGTCATCTGTCGTCTGTCATCTGTCATCTGTCATCTGTCATCTGTCATCTGTCATCTGTCATCTGTCATCTGTCATCTGTCATCCGTCATCTGTCATCTGTCATCTGTCATCTGTCATCTGTCATCTGTCATCTGTCATCTGTCATCTGTCATCTGTCATCCGTCATCTGTCATCTGTCATCTGTCATCTGTAATCTGTAATCTGTCATCTGTCATCTGTCATCTGTCATCTGTCATGTGACATCTGTCATCTGTCATCTGTCATCTGTCATCTGTCATCTGACATCTGACATCTGTCAACTGTCATCTGTCACTTGTCATCTGTCATCTGTCATCTGTCATCTGTTATCTGTCATCTGTCATCTGTCATCTGTCATCTGTCATCTGTCATCTGTCATCTGTCATCTGTCATCTGTCATCTGTCATCTGTCACCTGTCATGTGACATCTGTCATCTGTCATCTGTCATCTGTCATCTGTCATCTGTCATCTGTCACCTGTCATCTGTCATCTGTCATCTTTCATCTGTTATCTGTCATCTGTCATCTGTCATCTGTTATCTGTCATCTGTCATCTGTCATCTGTCATGTGACATCTGTCACCTGTCATCTGTCATCTGTCATCTGTCATCTGACATCTGACATCTGTCATCTGTCATCTGTCACTTCTCATCTGTCATCTGTCATCTGTCATCTGTCATCTGTCATCTGTCATCTGTCATCTGTCATCTGTCATCTGTCATCTGTCATCTGTCATTTGTCATTTGTCATCTGTCATGTGTCACCTGTGATGTGTCAGCTGTCATCTATCACCTGTTATTTGTCATCTGTCATCTGTTCACTGTCATCTGTCAGCTGTCATCTTTCATCTGTCAACTGTTATGTATCACCTGTGATGTGTCATCTGTCATCTGTTATCTGTCATCTGCCATCTGTCATCTGTTATCTGTCAGCTGTCATCTGTCATCTATCATCTGTCATTTGTCATCTGTCATCTGCCATCTGTCATCTCTCGTGTCTCACCTGTGATGTGTCATCTGTCATCTGTCATCTATCACCTGTCATCTGTCATCTGTCATCTGTCATCTGTCATCTGTCATCTGTCATCTGTCATCTGTCATCTGTCATCTGTCATCTGTCATCTGTCATCTGTCATCTGTCATCTGTCATCTATCATCTGTCATCTGTCATCTATCATGCGTCAACTCTAATCTGTCATCTGTCATCTGTCATCTGTCATCTGTCATCTGTCATCTGTCATCTGTCATCTGTCATCTGTCATCTGTCATCTGTCATCTTTCATCTGTCATCTGTCATCTGTCATCTGTTATCTGTCATCTGTCATCTGTCATCTGTCATGTGACATCTGTCACCTGTCATCTGTCATCTGTCATCTGACATCTGACATCTGTCATCTGTCATCTGTCACTTCTCATCTGTCATCTGTCATCTGTCATCTGTCATCTGTCATCTGTCATCTGTCATCTGTCATCTGTCATCTGTCATCTGTCATCTGTCATCTGTCATCTGTCATTTGTCATTTGTCATCTGTCATGTGTCATCTGTCATCTGTCATCTGTCATCTGTCATCTGTCATCTGTCATCTGTCATCTGTCATCTGTCATCTGTCATCTGTCATCTGTCATCTGTCATCTGTCATCTGTCATCCGTCATCTGTCATCTGTCATCTGTCATCTGTCATCTGTCATCTGTCATCTCTCATCTGTCATCTGTCATCTGTAATCTGTCATCTGTCATCTGTCATCTGTCATCTGTCATCTGTCATCTGTCATCTGTCATCTGTCATCTGTCATCTGTCATCTGTCATCTGTCATCTGTAATCTGTCATCTGTCATCCGTCATCTGTCATCTGTCATCTGTCATCTGTCATCTGTCATCTGTAATCTGTCATCTGTCATCTGTCATCTGTCATCTGTAATCTGTCATCTGTCATCCGTCATCTGTCATCTGTCATCTGTCATCTGTCATCTGTCATCTGTCATCTGTCATCTGTCATTTGTCATCTGTCATGTGTCACCTGTGATGTGTCAGCTGTCATCTATCACCTGTTATTTGTCATCTGTCATCTGTTCACTGTCATCTGTCAGCTGTCATCTTTCATCTGTCAACTGTTATGTATCATCTGTGATGTGTCATCTGTCATCTGTTATCTGTCATCTGCCATCTGTCATCTGTTATCTGTCAGCTGTCATCTGTCATCTATCATCTGTCATTTGTCATCTGTCATCTGCCATCTGTCATCTCTCGTGTCTCACCTGTGATGTGTCATCTGTCATCTGTCATCTATCACCTGTCATTTGTCATCTGTCATGTGACATCTGTCATCTGTCATCTGTCATCTGTCATCTGTCATCTGTCATCTGTCATTTGACATCTGTCATCTGTCATCTGTCACCTGTCACCTGTCATCTGTCATCTATCATCTGTCATCTGTCATCTGTCATCTGTCATCTGTCATCTGTCATCTGTCATCTGTCATCTGTCATCTGTCATCTGTCATCTGTCATCTGTCATCTGTCATCTGTCATCTGTCATCCGTCATCTGTCATCTGTCATCTGTCATCTGTCATCTGTCATCTGTCATCTCTCATCTGTCATCTGTCATCTGTAATCTGTCATCTGTCATCTGTCATCTGTCATCTGTCATCTGTCATCTGTCATCTGTCATCTGTCATCTGTCATCTGTCATCTGTCATCTGTAATCTGTCATCTGTCATCCGTCATCTGTCATCTGTCATCTGTCATCTGTCATCTGTCATCTGTCATCTGTCATCTGTCATCTGTCATTTGTCATCTGTCATGTGTCACCTGTGATGTGTCAGCTGTCATCTATCACCTGTTATTTGTCATCTGTCATCTGTTCACTGTCATCTGTCAGCTGTCATCTTTCATCTGTCAACTGTTATGTATCACCTGTGATGTGTCATCTGTCATCTGTTATCTGTCATCTGCCATCTGTCATCTGTTATCTGTCAGCTGTCATTTGTCATCTATCATCTGTCATTTGTCATCTGTCATCTGCCATCTGTCATCTATCATTTGTCATTTGTCATCTGTCATCTGCCATCTGCCAGCTCTCGTGTCTCACCTGTGATGTGTCATCTGTCACCTGTCATCTGTCATCTGTCATCTGTCATCTGTCATCTGTCATCTGTCATCTGTCATCTGTCATCTGTCATCTGTCATCTGTCATCTGTCATCTGTCATCTGTCATCTATCATTTGTCATTTGTCATCTGTCATCTGCCATCTGCCAGCTCTCGTGTCTCACCTGTGATGTGTCATCTGTCATCTGTCATCTATCACCTGTCATTTGTCATCTGTCATCTGTCATGTGACATCTGTCATCTGTCATCTGTCATCTGTCATCTGTCAACTGTCATCTGTCATTTGACATCTGTCATCTGCCATCTGTCATCTCTCGTGTCTCACCTGTGATGTGTCATCTGTCATCTGTCATCTCTCACCTGTCATTTGTCATCTGTCATCTGTCATGTGACATCTGTCATCCGTCATCTGTCATCTGTCATCTGTCATCTGTCATCTATCATCTGTCATTTGTCATCTGTCATCTGTCATCTGTCATCTGTCATCTGTCATCTGTCATCTGTCATCTGTCATCTGTCATCTGTCATCTGTCATCTGTCATCTGTCATCTGTCATCTGTCATCTGTCATCTGTCATCTGTCATCTGTCATCTGTCATCTGTCATCTGTCATCTGTCATCTGTCATCTGTCATCTGTCATCTGTCATCTGTCATCTGTCATCTGTCATCTGTCATCTGTCATCTGTCATCTGTCATCTGTCATCTGTCATCTGTCATCTGTCATCTGTCATCTGTCATCTGTCATCCGTCATCTGTCATCTGTCATCTGTCATCTGTCATCTGTCATCTGTCATCTGTAATCTGTCATCTGTCATCTGTCGTCTGTCATCTGTCATCTGTCATCTGTGATCTGTCATCTGTCATCTGTCATCTGTCATCCGTCATCTGTCATCTGTCATCTGTCATCTGTCATCTGTCATCTGTCATCTGTCATCTGTCATCTGTCATCTGTCATCTGTCATCTGTCATCTGTCATCTGTAATCTGTAATCTGTCATCTGTCATCTGTCGTCTGTCATCTGTCATCTGTCATCTGTCATCTGTCATCTGTCATCTGTCATTTGTCATTTGTCATCTGTCATCTGTCATCTGTCATCTGTCATTTGTCATTTGTCATCTGTCATGTGTCACCTGTGATGTGTCAGCTGTCATCTATCATCTGTCATTTGTCATCTGTCATCTGTCATCTGTCATCTGTCATCTGTCATCTGTCATCTGTCATCTGTCATCTGTCATCTGTCATCTGTCATCTGTCATCTGTCATCTGTCATCTGTCATCTGTCATCTGTCATCTGTCATCTGTCATCTGTCATCTGTCATCTGTCATCTGTCATCTGTCATCTGTCATCTGTCATCTGTCATCTGTCATCTGTCATCTGTCATCTGTCATCTGTAATCTGTCATCTGTCATCTGTCGTCTGTCATCTGTCATCTGTCACTTGTCATCTGTCATCTGTCATCTATCATCTGTCATCTGTCATGTGTCACCTGTGATGTGTCATTTCACATCTGTCAACTGTCATTTGTTATCTGTCATCTGTCATCTGTCATCTGTCATCTGTCATCTGTCATATGTCATCTGTCATCTGTCATCTGTCATCTGTCATCTGTCATCTGTCATCTGTCATCTGTCATCTGTCATCTGTCATCTGTCATCTGTCATCTGTCATCTGTCATCTGTCATCTGTCATCCGTCATCTGTCATCTGTCATCTGTCATCTGTCATATGTCTTCTGTCATCTGACATCTGACGTCTGTCACCTGTCATCTGTCACTTGTCATCTGTCATCTGTCATCTGTCTTCTGTCATCTGTCATCTGTCATCTGTCATCTGTCATCTGTCATCGGTCATCTGTCATCTGTCATCTGTCATGTGACATCTGTCATCTGTCATCTGTCATCTGTCATCTGTCATCTGACATCTGACATCTGTCAACTGCCATCTGTCACTTGTCATCTGTCATCTGTCATCTATCATCTGTCATCTGTCATGTGTCACCTGTGATGTGTCATTTCACATCTGTCAACTGTCATTTGTTATCTGTCATCTGTCATCCGTCATCTGTCATCTGTCATCTGTCATCTGTCATCTGTCATCTGTCACCTGTCATGTGACATCTGTCATCTGTCATCTGTCATCTGACATCTGTCATCTGTCATCTGTCACCTGTCACCTGTCATCTGTCACCTGTCATCTGTCATCTGTTATCTGTCATCTGTCATCTGTCATCTGTCATCTGTCATCTGTCATCTGTCATCTTTCATCTGTCATCTGTCATGTGTCACCTGTGATGTGTCATTTCACATCTGTCAACTGTCATTTGTTATCTGTCATCTGTCATCCGTCATCTGTCATCTGTCATCTGTCATCTGTCATCTGTCATCTGTCATCTGTCATCTGTCAACTGTTATGTATCACCTGTGATGTGTCATCTGTCATCTGTTATCTGTCATCTGCCATCTGTCATCTGTTATCTGTCAGCTGTCATCTGTCATCTATCATCTGTCATTTGTCATCTGTCATCTGCCATCTGTCATCTCTCGTGTCTCACCTGTGATGTGTCATCTGTCATCTGTCATCTATCACCTGTCATTTGTCATCTGTCATGTGACATCTGTCATCTGTCATCTGTCATCTGTCATCTGTCATCTGTCATTTGACATCTGTCATCTGTCATCTGTCATCTGTCATCTGTCATCTGTCATCTGTCATCTGTCATCTGTCATCTGTCATCTGTCATCTGTCATCTGTCATCTGTCATCTGTCATCTGTCATCTGTCATCTGTCATCTGTCAACTGTTATGTATCACCTGTGATGTGTCATCTGTCATCTGTTATCTGTCATCTGCCATCTGTCATCTGTTATCTGTCAGCTGTCATCTGTCATCTATCATCTGTCATTTGTCATCTGTCATCTGCCATCTGTCATCTCTCGTGTCTCACCTGTGATGTGTCATCTGTCATCTGTCATCTATCACCTGTCATTTGTCATCTGTCATGTGACATCTGTCATCTGTCATCTGTCATCTGTCATCTGTCATCTGTCATTTGACATCTGTCATCTGTCATCTGTCATCTGTCATCTGTCATCTGTCATCTGTCATCTGTCATCTGTCATCTGTCATCTGTCATCTGTCATCTGTCATCTGTCATCTGTCATCTGTCATCTGTCATCTGTCATCTGTCATCTGTCATCTGTCATCTGTCATCTGTCATCTGTCATCTGTCATCTGTCATCTCTCATCTGTCATCTGTCATCTGTAATCTGTCATCTGTCATCTGTCGTCTGTCATCTGTCATCTGTCATCTGTCATCTGTCATCTGTCATCTGTCATCTGTCATCTGTCATCTGTCATCTGTCATCTGTCATTTGTCATCTGTCATCTGTCATCTGTCATCTGTCATCTGTCATCCGTCATCTGTCATCTGTCATCTGTCATCTGTCATCTGTCATCTGTCATCTGTCATTTGTCATTTGTCATCTGTCATGTGTCACCTGTGATGTGTCAGCTGTCATCTATCACCTGTTATTTGTCATCTGTCATCTGTTCACTGTCATCTGTCAGCTGTCATCTTTCATCTGTCAACTGTTATGTATCACCTGTGATGTGTCATCTGTCATCTGTTATCTGTCATCTGCCATCTGTCATCTGTCATCTGTTATCTGTCAGCTGTCATCTGTCATCTATCATCTGTCATTTGTCATCTGTCATCTCTCGTGTCTCACCTGTGATGTGTCATCTGTCATCTGTCATCTATCACCTGTCATTTGTCATCTGTCATCTGTCATGTGACATCTGTCATCTGTCATCTGTCATCTGTCATCTGTCATTTGACATCTGTCATCTGTCATCTGTCACCTGTCATCTGTCATCTGTCATCTGTCATCTGTCATCTGTCATCTGTCATCTGTCATCTGTCGTCTGTCATCTGTCATCTGTCATCTGTCATCCGTCATCTGTCATCTGTCATCCGTCATCTGTCATCTGTCATCTGTCATCTGTCATCTGTCATCTGTAATCTGTCATCTGTCATCTGTCGTCTGTCATCTGTCATCTGTCATCTGTCATCTGTCATCTGTCATCCGTCATCTGTCATCTGTCATCTGTCATCTGTCATCTGTCATCTGTCATCTGTAATCTGTCATCTGTCATCTGTCGTCTGTCATCTGTCATCTGTCATCTGTCATCTGTCATCTGTCATCTGTCATCTGTCATCTGTCATTTGTCATTTGTCATCTGTCATGTGGCACCTGTGATGTGTCAGCTGTCATCTATCATCTGTCATTTGTCATCTGTCATCTCTCGTGTCTCACCTGTTATGTGTCATCTGTCATCTGTCATCTATCACCTGTCATTTGTCATCTGTCATCTGTCATGTGACATCTGTCATCTGTCATCTGTCATCTGTCATCTGTCATTTGACATCTGTCATCTGTCATCTGTCATCTGTCACCTGTCATCTGTCATCTGTCATCTGTCATCTGTCATCTGTCATCTGTCATTTGTCATCTGTCATCTGTCGTCTGTCATCTGTCATCTGTCATCTGTCATCTGTAATCTGTCATCTGTCATCTGTCGTCTGTCATCTGTCATCTGTCATCTGTCATCTGTCATCTGTCATTTGTCATTTGTCATCTGTCATGTGTCACCTGTGATGTGTCATCTGTCATCTATCATCTGTCATTTGTCATCTGTCATCTCTCGTGTCTCACCTGTGATGTGTCATCTGTCATCTGTCATCTATCACCTGTCATTTGTCATCTGTCATCTGTCATGTGACATCTGTCATCTGTCATCTGTCATCTGTCATCTGTCATTTGACATCTGTCATCTGTCATCTGTCACCTGTCATCTGTCATCTGTCATCTGTCATCTGTCATCTGTCATCTGTCATCTGTCATCTGTCGTCTGTCATCTGTCATCTGTCATCCGTCATCTGTCATCTGTCATCTGTCATCTGTCATCTGTCATCTGTCATCTGTCATCTGTCATCTGTCATCTGTAATCTGTCATCTGTCATATGTCGTCTGTCATCTGTCATCTGTCATCTGTCATCTGTCATCCGTCATCTGTCATCTGTCATCCGTCATCTGTCATCTGTCATCTGTCATCTGTGATCTGTCATCTGTCATCTGTCATCTGTAATCTGTCATCTGTCATCTGTCGTCTGTCATCTGTCATCTGTCATCTGTCATCTGTCATCTGTCATCTGTCATCTGTCATTTGTCATTTGTCATCTGTCATGTGTCACCTGTGATGTGTCAGCTGTCATCTATCATCTGTCATTTGTCATCTGTCATCTGTCATCTGTCATCTGTCATCTGTCATCTGTCATCTGTCATCTGTCATCTGTCATCTGTCATCTGTCATCTGCCATCTGTCATCTGTCATCTGTCATCTGTCATCTGTCATCTGTCATTTGTCATCTGTCATCTGTCATCTGTCATCTGTCATCTGTCATCTGTCATCTGTCATCTGTCATCTGTCATCTGTCATCTGTCATCTGTCATCTGTCATCTGTCATCTGTCATCTGTCATCTGTCATCTGTCATCTGTCATCTGTCATCTGTCATCTGTAATCTGTCATCTGTCATCTGTCGTCTGTCATCTGTCATCTGTCATCTGTCACTTGTCATCTGTCATCTGTCATCTATCATCTGTCATCTGTCATGTGTCACCTGTGATGTGTCATTTCACATCTGTCAACTGTCATTTTTTATCTGTCATCTGTCATCTGTCATCTGTCATCTGTCATCTGTCATCTGTCATCTGTCATCTGTCATCTGTCATCTGTCATCTGTCATCTGTCATCTGTCATCTGTCATCTGTCATCTGTCATCTGTCATCTGTCATCTGTCATCTGTCATCTGTCATCTGTCATCTGTCATCTGTCATCTGTCATCCGTCATCTGTCATCTGTCATCTGTCATCTGTCATATGTCTTCTGTCATCTGACATCTGACGTCTGTCACCTGTCATCTGTCACTTGTCATCTGTCATCTGTCATCTGTCATCTGTCATCTGTCATCTGTCATCTGTCATCTGTCATCTGTCATCTGTCATCTGTCATCTGTCATCGGTCATCTGTCATCTGTCATCTGTCATGTGACATCTGTCATCTGTCATCTGTCATCTGTCATCTGTCATCTGTCATCTGTCATCTGACATCTGACATCTGTCAACTGTCATCTGTCACTTGTCATCTGTCATCTGTCATCTATCATCTGTCATCTGTCATGTGTCACCTGTGATGTGTCATTTCACATCTGTCAACTGTCATTTGTTATCTGTCATCTGTCATCTGTCATCTGTCATCTGTCATCTGTCATCTGTCATCTGTCATCTGTCATCTGTCATCTGTCATCTGTCATCTGTCATCTGTCATCTGTCATCTGTCATCTGTCATCTGTCATCTGTCATCTGTCATCTGTCATCCGTCATCTGTCATCTGTCATCTGTCATCTGTCATATGTTCTGTCATCTGACATCTGACGTCTGTCACCTGTCATCTGTCACTTGTCATCTGTCATCTGTCATCTGTCATCTGTCATCTGTCATCTGTCATCTGTCATCTGTCATCTGTCATCTGTCATCTGTCATCTGTCATCGGTCATCTGTCATCTGTCATCTGTCTTGTGACATCTGTCATCTGTCATCTGTCATCTGTCATCTGTCATCTGTCATCTGACATCTGACATCTGTCAACTGTCATCTGTCACTTGTCATCTGTCATCTGTCATCTGTCATCTGTCATCTGTCATCGGTCATCTGTCATCTGTCATCTGTCATGTGACATCTGTCATCTGTCATCTGTCATCTGTCATCTGTCATCTGTCATCTGTCATCTGTCATCTGTCATCTGTCATCTGTAATCTGTCATCTGTCATCTGTCGTCTGTCATCTGTCATCTGTCATCTGTCACTTGTCATCTGTCATCTGTCATCTATCATCTGTCATCTGTCATGTGTCACCTGTGATGTGTCATTTCACATCTGTCAACTGTCATTTGTTATCTGTCATCTGTCATCTGTCATCTGTCATCTGTCATCTGTCATCTGTCATCTGTCATCTGTCATCTGTCATCCGTCATCTGTCATCTGTCATCTGTCATCTGTCATCTGTCACCTGTCATGTGACATCTGTCATCTGTCATCTGTCATCTGACATCTGTCATCTGTCATCTGTCACCTGTCACCTGTCATCTGTCATCTGTCATTTGTCATCTGTTATCTGTCATCTGTCATCTGTCATCTGTCATCTGTCATCTGTCATCTGTCATCTGTCATCTGTCATCTTTCATCTGTCATCTGTCATGTGTCACCTGTGATGTGTCATTTCACATCTGTCAACTGTCATTTGTTATCTGTCATCTGTCATCCGTCATCTGTCATCTGTCATCTGTCATCTGTCATCTGTCATCTGTCATCTGTCATCTGTCATCTGACATCTGTCATCTGTCATCTGTCATCTGTCACCTGTCATCTGTCATCTGTCATCTGTCATCTGTCATCTGTCATCTGTCATCTGTCATCTGTCATCTGTCATCTGTCATCTGTCATCTGTCATCTGTCATCTGTCATCTGTCATCTGTCATCTGTCATCTGTCATCTGTCATCTGTCATCTGTCATCTATCATCTGTCATCTGTCATCTATCATGCGTCAACTCTAATCTGACATCTGTCATCTGTCATCTGTCATCTGTCATCTGTCATCTGTCATCTTTCATCTGTCATCTGTCATCTGTCATCTGTCATCTGTCATCTGTTATCTGTCATCTGTCATCTGTCATCTGTCATGTGACATCTGTCACCTGTCATCTGTCATCTGTCATCTGTCATCTGACATCTGACATCTGTCATCTGTCATCTGTCACTTCTCATCTGTCATCTGTCATCTGTCATCTGTCATCTGTCATCTGTCATCTGTCATCTGTCATCTGTCATCTGTCATCTGTCATCTGTCATCTGTCATTTGTCATTTGTCATCTGTCATGTGTCACCTGTGATGTGTCAGCTGTCATCTATCACCTGTTATTTGTCATCTGTCATCTGTTCACTGTCATCTGTCAGCTGTCATCTTTCATCTGTCAACTGTTATGTATCACCTGTGATGTGTCATCTGTCATCTGTTATCTGTCATCTGCCATCTGTCATCTGTTATCTGTCAGCTGTCATCTGTCATCTATCATCTGTCATTTGTCATCTGTCATCTGCCATCTGTCATCTCTCGTGTCTCACCTGTGATGTGTCATCTGTCATCTGTCATCTATCACCTGTCATTTGTCATCTGTCATGTGACATCTGTCATCTGTCATCTGTCATCTGTCATCTGTCATCTGTCATCTGTCATCTGTCATCTGTCATTTGACATCTGTCATCTGTCATCTGTCACCTGTCATCTGTCATCTGTCATCTGTCATCTGTCATCTGTCATCTGTCATCTGTCATCTGTCATCTGTCATCTGTCATCTGTCATCTGTCATCTGTCATCTGTCATCTGTCATCTGTCATCTGTCATCTGTCATCTGTCATCTGTCATCTGTCATCCGTCATCTGTCATCTGTCATCTGTCATCTGTCATCTGTCATCTCTCACCTGTCATCTGTCATCTGTAATCTGTCATCTGTCATCTGTCAGCTGTCATCTGTCATCTATCATCTGTCATTTGTCATCTGTCATCTGCCATCTGTCATCTCTCGTGTCTCACCTGTGATGTGTCATCTGTCATCTATCACCTGTCATTTGTCATCTGTCATCTGTCATGTGACATCTGTCATCTGTCATCTGTCATCTGTCATCTGTCATCTGTCATTTGACATCTGTCATCTGTCATCTGTCACCTGTCATCTGTCATCTGTCATCTGTCATCTGTCATCTGTCATCTGTCATCTGTCATCTGTCATCTGTCATCTGTCATCTGTCATCTGTCACCTGTCATCTGTCATCTGTCATCTGTCATCTGTCATCTGTCATCTGTCATCTGTCATCTGTCATCTGTCATCTATCATCTGTCATTTGTCATCTGTCATCTGCCATCTGTCAGCTCTCGTGTCTCACCTGTGATGTGTCATCTGTCATCTGTCATCTATCACCTGTCATTTGTCATCTGTCATCTGTCATGTGACATCTGTCATCTGTCATCTGTCATCTGTCAACTGTCATCTGTCATTTGACATCTGTCATCTCTCGTGTCTCACCTGTGATGTGTCATCTGTCATCTGTCATCTATCACCTGTCATTTGTCATCTGTCATCTGTCATGTGACATCTGTCATCTGTCATCTGTCATCTGTCATCTGTCATCTGTCATCTGTCATCTATCATCTGTCATTTGTCATTTGTCATCTGTCATCTGTCATCTGTCATCTGTCATCTGTCATCTGTCATCTGTCATCTGTCATCTGTCATCTGTCATCTGTCATCTGTCATCTGTCATTTGTCATCTGTCATCTGCCATCTGTCATCTCTCGTGTCTCACCTGTGATGTGTCATCTGTCATCTGTCATCTATCACCTGTCATTTGTCATCTGTCATCTGTCATGTGACATCTGTCATCTGTCATCTGTCATCTGTCATCTGTCATTTGACATCTGTCATCTGTCATCTGTCATCTGTCACTTGTCATCTGTCATCTGTCATCTATCATCTGTCATCTGTCATGTGTCACCTGTGATGTGTCATTTCACATCTGTCAACTGTCATTTGTTATCTGTCATCTGTCATCCGTCATCTATCATCTGTCATCTGTCATCTGTCATCTGTCACCTGTCATGTGACATCTGTCATTTGTCATCTGTCATCTGACATCTGTCATCTGTCATCTGTCACCTGTCATCTGTCATCTGTCATGTGGCATCTGTCATCTGTCATCTGTCATCTGTCATCTGTCATCTGTCATCTGTCATCTGTCATCTGTCATCTGTCATCTGTCATCTGTCATCTGTCATCTGTCATCTATCATCTGTCATTTGTCATCTGTCATCTGTCATCTGTCATCTGTCATCTGTCATCTGTCATGTGTCACCTGTGATGTGTCATTTCACATCTGTCAACTGTCATTTGTTATCTGTCATCTGTCATCCGTCATCTATCATCTGTCATCTGTCATCTGTCATCTGTCACCTGTCATGTGACATCTGTCATCTGTCATCTGTCATCTGACATCTGTCATCTGTCATCTGTCACCTGTCATCTGTCATCTGTCATCTGTCATGTGACATCTGTCATCTGTCATCTGTCATCTGTCATCTGTCATCTGTCATCTATCATCTGTCATTTGTCATCTGTCATCTGTCATCTGTCATCTGTCATCTGTCATCTGTCATCTGTCATCTGTCATCTGTCATCTGTCATTTGTCATCTGTCATCTGCCATCTGTCATCTCTCGTGTCTCACCTGTGATGTGTCATCTGTCATCTGTCATCTATCACCTGTCATTTGTCATCTGTCATCTGTCATGTGACATCTGTCATCTGTCATCTGTCATCTGTCATCTGTCATTTGACATCTGTCATCTGTCATCTGTCACCTGTCATCTGTCATCTGTCATCTGTCATCTGTCATCTGTCATCTGTTATCTGTCATCTGCCATCTGTCATCTGTTATCTGTCAGCTGTCATCTGTCATCTATCATCTGTCATTTGTCATCTGTCATCTGCCATCTGTCATCTCTCGTGTCTCACCTGTGATGTGTCATCTGTCATCTGTCATCTATCACCTGTCATTTGTCATCTGTCATCTGTCATCTGTCATCTGTCATCCGTCATCTGTCATCTGTCATCTGTCATCTGTCATCTGTCATCTGTCATTTGACATCTGTCATCTGTCACCTGTCATCTGTCATCTGACATCTGTCATCTGTCATCTGTCATCTGTCATCTGTCATCTGTCATCTGTCATCTGTCATCTGTCATTTGTTATCTGTCATCTGTCATCCGTCATCTGTCATCTGTCATCTGTCATCTGTCATCTGTCATCTGTCATCTGTCATCTGACATCTGTCATCTGTCATCTGTCACCTGTCACCTGTCATCTGTCATCTGTCATCTGTCATCTGTCATCTGTCATCTGTCATCTGTCATCTGTCATCTGTCATCTGTCATCTGTCATCTGTCATCTGTCATCTGTCATCTGTCATCTGTCATCTGTCATCTGTCATCTGTCATCTGTCATCTGTCATCTGTCATCTATCATCTGTCATCTGTCATCTATCATGCGTCAACTCTAATCTGTCATCTGTCATCTGTCATCTGTCATCTGTCATCTGTCATCTGTCATCTGTCATCTGTCATCTGTCATCTGTCATCTGTCATCTGTCATCTGTCATCTGTCATCTGTCATCTGTCATCTGTCATCTGTCATCTGTCATCTGTCATCTGTCATCTGTCATCTGTCATCTGTTATCTGTCATCTGTCATCTGTCATCTGTCATGTGACATCTGTCACCTGTCATCTGTCATCTGTCATCTGTCATCTGACATCTGACATCTGTCATCTGTCATCTGTCACTTCTCATTTGTCATCTGTCATCTGTCATCTGTCATCTGTCATCTGTCATCTGACATCTGACATCTGTCATCTGTCATCTGTCACTTCTCATTTGTCATCTGTCATCTGTCATCTGTCATCTGTCATCTGTCATCTGTCATCTGACATCTGACATCTGTCATCTGTCATCTGTCACTTCTCATTTGTCATCTGTCATCTGTCATCTGTCATCTGTCATCTGTCATCTGTCATCTGTCATCTATCACCTGTTATTTGTCATCTGTCATCTGTTCACTGTCATCTGTCATCTTTCATTTGTCAACTGTTATGTATCACCTGTGATATGTCATCTGTCATCTGTTATCTGTCATCTGTCATCTGTCATCTGTCATCTGTCATCTGTCATCTGTCATCTGTCATCTGTCATCTGTCATCTGTCATCTGTCATCTGTCATCTGTCATCTGTCATCTGTCATCTGTCATCTGTCATCTGTCATCTGTCATCTGTCATCTGTCATCTGTCATCTGTCATCTGTCATCTGTCATCCGTCATCTGTCATCTGTCATCTGTCATCTGTCATATGTCTTCTGTCATCTGACATCTGACGTCTGTCACCTGTCATCTGTCACTTGTCATCTGTCATCTGTCATCTGTCATCTGTCATCTGTCATCTGTCATCTGTCATCTGTCATCTGTCATCTGTCATCTGTCATCTGTCATCTGTCATCGGTCATCTGTCATCTGTCATCTGTCATGTGACATCTGTCATCTGTCATCTGTCATCTGTCATCTGTCATCTGTCATCTGTCATCTGTCATCTGACATCTGACATCTGTCAACTGTCATCTGTCACTTGTCATCTGTCATCTGTCATCTGTCATCTGTCATCTGTCATCGGTCATCTGTCATCTGTCATCTGTCATGTGACATCTGTCATCTGTCATCTGTCATCTGTCATCTGTCATCTGTCATCTGTCATCTGTCATCTGTCATCTGTCATCTGTAATCTGTCATCTGTCATCTGTCGTCTGTCATCTGTCATCTGTCATCTGTCACTTGTCATCTGTCATCTGTCATCTATCATCTGTCATCTGTCATGTGTCACCTGTGATGTGTCATTTCACATCTGTCAACTGTCATTTGTTATCTGTCATCTGTCATCTGTCATCTGTCATCTGTCATCTGTCATCTGTCATCTGTCATCTGTCATCTGTCATCTGTCATCTGTCATCTGTCATCCGTCATCTGTCATCTGTCATCTGTCATCTGTCATCTGTCACCTGTCATGTGACATCTGTCATCTGTCATCTGTCATCTGACATCTGTCATCTGTCATCTGTCACCTGTCACCTGTCATCTGTCATCTGTCATTTGTCATCTGTTATCTGTCATCTGTCATCTGTCATCTGTCATCTGTCATCTGTCATCTGTCATCTGTCATCTGTCATCTGTCATCTTTCATCTGTCATCTGTCATGTGTCACCTGTGATGTGTCATTTCACATCTGTCAACTGTCATTTGTTATCTGTCATCTGTCATCCGTCATCTGTCATCTGTCATCTGTCATCTGTCATCTGTCATCTGTCATCTGTCATCTGTCATCTGACATCTGTCATCTGTCATCTGTCATCTATCACCTGTCATCTGTCATCTGTCATCTGTCATCTGTCATCTGTCATCTGTCATCTGTCATCTGTCATCTGTCATCTGTCATCTGTCATCTGTCATCTGTCATCTGTCATCTGTCATCTGTCATCTGTCATCTGTCATCTATCATCTGTCATCTGTCATCTATCATGCGTCAACTCTAATCTGACATCTGTCATCTGTCATCTGTCATCTGTCATCTGTCATCTGTCATCTTTCATCTGTCATCTGTCATCTGTCATCTGTCATCTGTCATCTGTTATCTGTCATCTGTCATCTGTCATCTGTCATGTGACATCTGTCACCTGTCATCTGTCATCTGTCATCTGTCATCTGACATCTGACATCTGTCATCTGTCATCTGTCACTTCTCATCTGTCATCTGTCATCTGTCATCTGTCATCTGTCATCTGTCATCTGTCATCTGTCATCTGTCATCTGTCATCTGTCATCTGTCATTTGTCATTTGTCATCTGTCATGTGTCACCTGTGATGTGTCAGCTGTCATCTATCACCTGTTATTTGTCATCTGTCATCTGTTCACTGTCATCTGTCAGCTGTCATCTTTCATCTGTCAACTGTTATGTATCACCTGTGATGTGTCATCTGTGTTCTGTTATCTGTCATCTGCCATCTGTCATCTGTTATCTGTCAGCTGTCATCTGTCATCTATCATCTGTCATTTGTCATCTGTCATCTGCCATCTGTCATCTCTCGTGTCTCACCTGTGATGTGTCATCTGTCATCTGTCATCTATCACCTGTCATTTGTCATCTGTCATGTGACATCTGTCATCTGTCATCTGTCATCTGTCATCTGTCATCTGTCATCTGTCATCTGTCATCTGTCATTTGACATCTGTCATCTGTCACCTGTCATCTGTCATCTGTCATCTGTCATCTGTCATCTGTCATCTGTCATCTGTCATCTGTCATCTGTCATCTGTCATCTGTCATCTGTCATCTGTCATCTGTCATCTGTCATCTGTCATCTGTCATCTGTCATCTGTCATCTGTCATCTGTCATCCGTCATCTGTCATCTGTCATCTGTCATCTGTCATCTGTCATCTGTCATCTCTCACCTGTCATCTGTCATCTGTAATCTGTCATCTGTCATCTGTCAGCTGTCATCTGTCATCTATCATCTGTCATTTGTCATCTGTCATCTGCCATCTGTCATCTCTCGTGTCTCACCTGTGATGTGTCATCTGTCATCTGTCATCTATCACCTGTCATTTGTCATCTGTCATCTGTCATCTGTCATCTGTCATCTGTCATCTGTCATCTGTCATCTGTCATCTGTCATTTGACATCTGTCATCTGTCATCTGTCACCTGTCATCTGTCATCTGTCATCTGTCATCTGTCATCTGTCATCTGTCATCTGTCATCTGTCATCTGTCATCTGTCATCTGTCATCTGTCATCTGTCACCTGTCATCTGTCATCTGTCATCTGTCATCTGTCATCTGTCATCTGTCATCTGTCATCTGTCATCTGTCATCTATCATCTGTCATTTGTCATCTGTCATCTGCCATCTGTCAGCTCTCGTGTCTCACCTGTGATGTGTCATCTGTCATCTGTCATCTATCACCTGTCATTTGTCATCTGTCATCTGTCATGTGACATCTGTCATCTGTCATCTGTCATCTGTCATCTGTCAACTGTCATCTGTCATTTGACATCTGTCATCTCTCGTGTCTCACCTGTGATGTGTCATCTGTCATCTGTCATCTATCACCTGTCATTTGTCATCTGTCATCTGTCATGTGACATCTGTCATCTGTCATCTGTCATCTGTCATCTGTCATCTGTCATCTGTCATCTGTCATCTGTCATCTATCATCTGTCATTTGTCATTTGTCATCTGTCATCTGTCATCTGTCATCTGTCATCTGTCATCTGTCATCTGTCATCTGTCATCTGTCATCTGTCATCTGTCATCTGTCATCTGTCATCTGTCATCTGTCATTTGTCATCTGTCATCTGCCATCTGTCATCTCTCGTGTCTCACCTGTGATGTGTCATCTGTCATCTGTCATCTATCACCTGTCATTTGTCATCTGTCATCTGTCATGTGACATCTGTCATCTGTCATCTGTCATCTGTCATCTGTCATTTGACATCTGTCATCTGTCATCTGTCATCTGTCACTTGTCATCTGTCATCTGTCATCTATCATCTGTCATCTGTCATGTGTCACCTGTGATGTGTCATTTCACATCTGTCAACTGTCATTTGTTATCTGTCATCTGTCATCCGTCATCTATCATCTGTCATCTGTCATCTGTCATCTGTCACCTGTCATGTGACATCTGTCATTTGTCATCTGTCATCTGACATCTGTCATCTGTCATCTGTCACCTGTCATCTGTCATCTGTCATGTGGCATCTGTCATCTGTCATCTGTCATCTGTCATCTGTCATCTGTCATCTGTCATCTGTCATCTGTCATCTGTCATCTGTCATCTGTCATCTGTCATCTATCATCTGTCATTTGTCATCTGTCATCTGTCATCTGTCATCTGTCATCTGTCATGTGTCACCTGTGATGTGTCATTTCACATCTGTCAACTGTCATTTGTTATCTGTCATCTGTCATCCGTCATCTATCATCTGTCATCTGTCATCTGTCATCTGTCACCTGTCATGTGACATCTGTCATCTGTCATCTGTCATCTGACATCTGTCATCTGTCATCTGTCACCTGTCATCTGTCATCTGTCATCTGTCATGTGACATCTGTCATCTGTCATCTGTCATCTGTCATCTGTCATCTGTCATCTATCATCTGTCATTTGTCATCTGTCATCTGTCATCTGTCATCTGTCATCTGTCATCTGTCATCTGTCATCTGTCATTTGTCATCTGTCATCTGCCATCTGTCATCTCTCGTGTCTCACCTGTGATGTGTCATCTGTCATCTGTCATCTATCACCTGTCATTTGTCATCTGTCATCTGTCATGTGACATCTGTCATCTGTCATCTGTCATCTGTCATCTGTCATCTGTCATCTGTCATCTGTCATCTGTTATCTGTCATCTGCCATCTGTCATCTGTTATCTGTCAGCTATCATCTGTCATCTATCATCTGTCATTTGTCATCTGTCATCTGCCATCTGTCATCTCTCGTGTCTCACCTGTGATGTGTCATCTGTCATCTGTCATCTATCACCTGTCATTTGTCATCTGTCATCTGTCATCTGTCATCTGTCATCCGTCATCTGTCATCTGTCATCTGTCATCTGTCATCTGTCATCTGTCATTTGACATCTGTCATCTGTCACCTGTCATCTGTCATCTGACATCTGTCATCTGTCATCTGTCATCTGTCATCTGTCATCTGTCATCTGTCATCTGTCATCTGTCATTTGTTATCTGTCATCTGTCATCCGTCATCTGTCATCTGTCATCTGTCATCTGTCATCTGTCATCTGTCATCTGTCATCTGACATCTGTCATCTGTCATCTGTCACCTGTCACCTGTCATCTGTCATCTGTCATCTGTCATCTGTCATCTGTCATCTGTCATCTGTCATCTGTCATCTGTCATCTGTCATCTGTCATCTGTCATCTGTCATCTGTCATCTGTCATCTGTCATCTGTCATCTGTCATCTATCATCTGTCATCTGTCATCTATCATGCGTCAACTCTAATCTGTCATCTGTCATCTGTCATCTGTCATCTGTCATCTGTCATCTGTCATCTGTCATCTGTCATCTGTCATCTGTCATCTGTCATCTGTCATCTGTCATCTGTCATCTGTCATCTGTCATCTGTCATCTGTCATCTGTCATCTGTCATCTGTTATCTGTCATCTGTCATCTGTCATCTGTCATGTGACATCTGTCACCTGTCATCTGTCATCTGTCATCTGTCATCTGACATCTGACATCTGTCATCTGTCATCTGTCACTTCTCATTTGTCATCTGTCATCTGTCATCTGTCATCTGTCATCTGTCATCTGTCATCTGTCATCTGTCATCTGTCATCTGTCATCTGTCATCTGTCATCGGTCATCTGTCTTCTGTCATCTGTCATCTGTCATCTGTCATCTGTCATCTGTCATTTGTCATTTGTCATCTGTCATGTGTCACCTGTGATGTGTCAGCTGTCATCTATCACCTGTTATTTGTCATCTGTCATCTGTTCACTGTCATCTGTCATCTTTCATTTGTCAACTGTTATGTATCACCTGTGATATGTCATCTGTCATCTGTTATCTGTCATCTGCCATCTGTCATCTGTAATCTGTAATCTGTCATCTATCATCTGTCATTTGTCATCTGTCATCTGCCATCTGTCATCTCTCGTGTCTCACCTGTGATGTGTCATCTGTCATCTGTCATCTATCACCTGTTATTTGTCATCTGTCATCTGTCATGTGACATCTGTCATCTGTCATCTGTCATCTGTCATCTGTCATTTGACATCTGTCATCTGTCATCTGTCATCTGTCATCTGTCATCTGTCATCTGTCATCTGTCATCTGTCATCTGTCATCTGTCATCTGTCATCTGTCATCTGTCAACTGTCATCTGTCATCTGTCATCTGTCATCTGTCATCTGTCATCTGTCATCTGTCATCTGTCATCTGTCATCTGTCATCTGTCATCTGTCATCTGTCATCTGTCATCTGTCATCTGTCATCTGTCATCTGTCATCTTTCATCTGTCATCTGTCATGTGTCACCTGTGATGTTTCATTTCACATCTGTCATCTGTCATTTGTCATCTGTCATCTGTCATCTGTCATCTGTCATGTGACATCTGTCATCTGTCATCTGTCATCTGTCATCTGTCATCTGTCATCTCACATCTGTCATCTGTCATCTGTCATCTGTCATCTGTCATCTGTCATCTGTCATCTGTCATCTGTCATCTGTCATCTGTCATCTGTCATCTGTCATCTGTCATCTCACATCTGTCATCTGTCATCTGTCATCTGTCATCTGTCATCTGTCATATGTCATCTGTCATCTGTCATCTGTCATCTGTCATCTGTCATCTGTCATCTGTCATCTGTCATCTGTCATCTGTCATCTGTCATCCGTCATCTGTCATCTGTCATCTGTCATCTGTCATCTGTCATCTGTCATCTGTCATCTCTCATCTGTCATCTGTCATCTGTAATCTGTCATCTGTCATCTGTCAGCTGTCATCTGTCATCTATCATCTGTCATTTGTCATCTGTCATCTGCCATCTGTCATCTCTCGTGTCTCACCTGTGATGTGTCATCTGTCATCTGTCATCTATCACCTGTCATTTGTCATCTGTCATGTGACATCTGTCATCTGTCATCTGTCATCTGTCATCTGTCATCTGTCATCTGTCATCTGTCTTTTGACATCTGTCATCTGTCATCTGTCACCTGTCATCTGTCATCTGTCATCTGTCATCTGTCATCTGTCATTTGTCATCTGTCATCTGTCATCTGTCATCTGTCATCTGTCATCTGTCATCTGTCATCTGTCATCTGTCATCTGTCATCTGTCATCCGTCATCTGTCATCTGTCATCTGTCATCTGTCATCTCTCATCTGTCATCTGTCATCTGTAATCTGTCATCTGTCATCTGTCATCTGTCATCTGTCATCTGTCATCTGTCATCTGTCATCTGTCATCTGTCATCTGTCATTTGTCATTTGTCATCTGTCATGTGTCACCTGTGATGTGTCAGCTGTCATCTATCACCTGTTATTAGTCATCTGTCATCTGTTCACTGTCATCTGTCATCTTTCATTTGTCAACTGTTATGTATCACCTGTGATATGTCATCTGTCATCTGTTATCTGTCATCTGCCATCTGTCATCTGTAATCTGTAATCTGTCATCTATCATCTGTCATTTGTCATCTGTCATCTGCCATCTGTCATCTCTCGTGTCTCACCTGTGATGTGTCATCTGTCATCTGTCATCTATCACCTGTCATTTGTCATCTGTCATGTGACATCTGTCATCTGTCATCTGTCATCTGTCATCTGTCATCTGTCATCTGTCATCTGTCATCTGTCATTTGACATCTGTCATCTGTCATCTGTCACCTGTCATCTGTCATCTGTCATCTGTCATCTGTCATCTGTCATCTGTCATCTGTCATCTGTCATCTGTCATCTGTCATCTGTCATCTGTCATCTGTCATCTGTCATCTGTCATCTGTCATCTGTCATCTATCATCTGTCATTTGTCATCTATCATCTGCCATCTGTCATCTCTCGTGTCTCACCTGTGATGTGTCATCTGTCATCTGTCATCTGTTATCTGTCATCTGTCATCTCTCATCTGTCATCTGTCATCTGTAATCTGTCATCTGTCATCTGTCAGCTGTCATCTGTCATCTATCATCTGTCATTTGTCATGTGTCATCTGCCATCTGTCATCTCTCGTGTCTCACCTGTGATGTGTCATCTGTCATCTGTAATCTATCACCTGTCATTTGTCATCTGTCATCTGTCATCTGTCATCTGTCATCTGTAATCTGTCATCTGTCATCTGTCAGCTGTCATCTGTCATCTATCATCTGTCAATTGTCATCTGTCATCTGCCATCTGTCATCTCTCGTGTCTCACCTGTGATGTGTCATCTGTCATCTGTCATCTATCACCTGTCATTTGTCATCTGTCATCTGTCATGTGACATCTGTCATCTGTCATCTGTCATCTGTCATCTGTCATCTGTCATCTGTCATTTGAAATCTGTCATCTGTCGTCTGTCACCTGTCATCTATCATCTGTCATTTGTCATCTGTCATCTGCCATCTGTCAGCTCTCGTGTCTCACCTGTGATGTGTCATCTGTCATCTGTCATCTATCACCTGTCATTTGTCATCTGTCATCTGTCATGTGACATCTGTCATCTGTCACCTGTCATCTGTCATCTGTCATCTGTCATCTGTCATCTGTCATCTGTCATCTGTCATCTGTCATCTGTCATCTGTCATCTGTCATCTGTCATCTGTCATCTGTCATCTGTCATCTGTCATCTGTCATCTGTCATCTGTCATCTGTCATCTGTCATCTGTCATCTGTCATCTGTCATCTGTCATCTGTCATCTGTCATCTATCATCTGTCATTTGTCATCTGTCATCTGCCATCTGTCATCTCTCGTGTCTCACCTGTGATGTGTCATCTGTCATCTGTCATCTGTCATCTGTCATCTGTCATCTGTCATCTCTCATCTGTCATCTGTCATCTGTAATCTGTCATCTGTCATCTGTCAGCTGTCATCTGTCATCTATCATCTGTCATTTGTCATCTGTCATCTGCCATCTGTCATCTCTCGTGTCTCACCTGTGATGTGTCATCTGTCATCTGTCATCTATCACCTGTCATTTGTCATCTGTCATCTGTCATCTGTCATCTGTCATCTGTAATCTGTCATCTGTCATCTGTCAGCTGTCATCTGTCATCTATCATCTGTCATTTGTCATCTGTCATCTGCCATCTGTCATCTCTCGTGTCTCACCTGTGATGTGTCATCTGTCATCTATCACCTGTCATTTGTCATCTGTCATCTGTCATGTGACATCTGTCATCTGTCATCTGTCATCTGTCATCTGTCATCTGTCATGTGACATCTGTCATCTGTCATCTGTCATTTGTCATCTGTCAACTGTCATCTGTCATTTGACATCTGTCATCTGCCATCTGTCATCTCTCGTGTCTCACCTGTGATGTGTCATCTGTCATCTGTCATCTATCACCTGTCATTTGTCATCTGTCATCTGTCATGTGACATCTGTCATCTGTCATCTGTCATCTGTCATCTGTCATCTGTCATCTGTCATCTGTCATCTATCATCTGTCATTTGTCATCTGTCATCTGTCATGTGTCATCTGTCATCTGTCATCTGTCATCTGTCATCTGTCATCTGTCATCTGTCATCTGTCATCTGTCATCTGTCATCTGTCATTTGTCATCTGTCATCTGCCATCCGTCATCTCTCGTGTCTCACCTGTGATGTTTCATCTGTCATCTGTCATCTATCACCTGTCATTTGTCATCTGTCATCTGTCATGTGACATCTGTCATCTGTCATCTGTCATCTGTCATCTGTCATTTGACATCTGTCATCTGTCATCTGTCACCTGTCATCTGTCATCTGTCATCTGTTATCTGTCATCTGTCATCTGTTATCTGTCATATGCCATCTGTCATCTGTTATCTGTCAGCTGTCATCTGTCATCTATCATCTGTTATTTGTCATCTGCCATCTGTCATCTCTCGTGTCTCACCTGTGATGTGTCATCTGTCATCTGTCATCTATCACCTGTCATTTGTCATCTGTCATCTGTCATGTGACATCTGTCATCTGTCATCTGTCATCTGTCATCTGTCATCTGTCATCTGTCATCTGTCATTTAACATCTGTCATCTGTCATCTGTCACCTGTCATCTGTCATCTGTCATCTGTCATCTGTCATCTGTCATCTGTCATCTGTCATCTGTCATCTGTCATCTGTCATCTGTCATCTGTCATCTGTCATCTGTCATCTGTCATCTGTCATCTGTCATCTGTCATCTGTCATCTGTCATCTGTCATCTGTCATCTGTCATCTGTCATCTGTCATCTGTCATCTGTCATCTGTCATCTGTCATCTGTCATCTGTCATCTGTCATCTGTCATCTGTCATCTGTCACCTGTCATCTGTCATCTGTCATCTGTCATGTGACATCTGTCATCTGTCATCTGTCATCTGTCATCTGTCATCTGTCATCTGTCATCTGTCATCTGTCATCTGTCATCTGTCATCTGTCATCTGTCATCTATCATCTGTCATTTGTCATCTGTCATCTGTCATCTGTCATCTGCCATCTGTCATCTGTCATCTGTCATCTGTCATCTGTCATCTGTCATCTGTCATCTGTCATCTGTCATTTGTCATCTGTCATCTGCCATCTGTCATCTCTCGTGTCTCACCTGTGATGTGTCATCTGTCATCTGTCATCTATCACCTGTCATTTGTCATCTGTCATCTGTCATGTGACATCTGTCATCTGTCATCTGTCATCTGTCATCTGTCATCTGTCATTTGACATCTGTCATCTGTCACCTGTCATCTGTCATCTGTCACCTGTCATCTGTCATCTGTCATCTGTCATCTGTCATCTGTCATCTGTCATCTGTCATCTGTCATCTGTCATCTGTCATCTGTCATCTGTCATCTGTCATCTGTCATCTGTCATTTGTCATCTGTCATCTGCCATCTGTCATCTCTCGTGTCTCACCTGTGATGTGTCATCTGTCATCTGTCATCTATCACCTGTCATTTGTCATCTGTCATCTGTCATGTGACATCTGTCATCTGTCATCTGTCATCTGTCATCTGTCATCTGTCATCTGTCATTGAACATCTGTCATCTGTCATCTGTCACCTGTCATCTGTCATCTGTCATCTGTCATCTGTCATCTGTCATCTGTCATCTGTCATCTGTCATCTGTCATCTGTCATCTGTCATCTGTCATCTGTCATCTGTCATCTGTCATCTGTCATCTGTCATCTGTCATCTGTCATCTGTCATCTGTCATTTGTCATCTGTCATCTGCCATCTGTCATCTCTCGTGTCTCACCTGTGATGTGTCATCTGTCATCTGTCATCTATCACCTGTCATTTGTCATCTGTCATCTGTCATGTGACATCTGTCATCTGTCATCTGTCATCTGTCATCTGTCATCTGTCATCTGTCATTTGACATCTGTCATCTGTCATCTGTCATCCGTCATCTGTCATCTGTCATCTGTCATCTGTCATCTGTCATTTGACATCTGTCATCTGTCATTTGACATCTGTCATCTGTCGTCTGTCACCTGTCATCTATCATCTGTCATTTGTCATCTGTCATCTGCCATCTGTCAGCTCTCGTGTCTCACCTGTGATGTGTCATCTGTCATCTGTCATCTATCACCTGTCATTTGTCATCTGTCATCTGTCATGTGACATCTGTCATCTGTCATCTGTCATCTGTCATCTGTCAACTGTCATCTGTCATTTGACATCTGTCATCTGCCATCTGTCATCTCTCGTGTCTCACCTGTGATGTGTCATCTGTTATCTGTCATCTATCACCTGTCATTTGTCATCTGTCATCTGTCATGTGACATCTGTCATCTGTCATCTGTCATCTGTCATCTGTCATCTGTCATTTGACATCTGTCATCTGTCGTCTGTCACCTGTCATCTATCATCTGTCATTTGTCATCTGTCATCTGCCATCTGTCAGCTCTCGTGTCTCACCTGTGATGTGTCATCTGTCATCTGTCATCTATCACCTGTCATTTGTCATCTGTCATCTGTCATGTGACATCTGTCATCTGTCATCTGTCATCTGTCATCTGTCAACTGTCATCTGTCATTTGACATCTGTCATCTGCCATCTCTCATCTCTCGTGTCTCACCTGTGATGTGTCATCTGTCATCTGTCATCTATCACCTGTCATTTGTCATCTGTCATCTGTCATGTGACATCTGTCATCTGTCATCTGTCATCTGTCATCTGTCATCTGTCATCTGTCATCTGTCATCTATCATCTGTCATTTGTCATCTGTCATCTGTCATGTGTCATCTGTCATCTGTCATCTGTCATCTGTCATCTGTCATCTGTCATCTGTCATCTGTCATCTGTCATCTGTCATCTGTCATTTGTCATCTGTCATCTGCCATCTGTCATCTCTCGTGTCTCACCTGTGATGTGTCATCTGTCATCTGTCATCTATCACCTGTCATTTGTCATCTGTCATCTGTCATGTGACATCTGTCATCTGTCATCTGTCATCTGTCATCTGTCATTTGACATCTGTCATCTGTCATCTGTCACCTGTCATCTGTCATCTGTCATCTGTTATCTGTCATCTGTCATCTGTTATCTGTCATATGCCATCTGTCATCTGTTATCTGTCAGCTGTCATCTGTCATCTATCATCTGTTATTTGTCATCTGTCATCTGCCATCTGTCATCTCTCGTGTCTCACCTGTGATGTGTCATCTGTCATCTGTCATCTATCACCTGTCATTTGTCATCTGTCATCTGTCATGTGACATCTGTCATCTGTCATCTGTCATCTGTCATCTGTCATCTGTCATCTGTCATTTGACATCTGTCATCTGTCATCTGTCACCTGTCATCTGTCATCTGTCATCTGTCATCTGTCATCTGTCATCTGTCATCTGTCATCTGTCATCTGTCATCTGTCATCTGTCATCTGTCATCTGTCATCTGTCATCTGTCATCTGTCATCTGTCATCTGTCATCTGTCATCTGTCATCTGTCATCTGTCATCTGTCATCTGTCATCTGTCATCTGTCATCTGTCATCTGTCATCTGTCATCTGTCATCTGTCATCTGTCATCTGTCATCTGTCATCTGTCATCTGTCATCTGTCACCTGTCATCTGTCATCTGTCATCTGTCATGTGACATCTGTCATCTGTCATCTGTCATCTGTCATCTGTCATCTGTCATCTGTCATCTGTCATCTGTCATCTGTCATCTGTCATCTGTCATCTGTCATCTGTCATCTGTCATCTATCATCTGTCATTTGTCATCTGTCATCTGTCATCTGTCATCTGTCATCTGTCATCTGTCATCTGTCATCTGTCATCTGTCATCTGTCATCTGTCATCTGTCATCTGTCATCTGTCATTTGTCATCTGTCATCTGCCATCTGTCATCTCTCGTGTCTCACCTGTGATGTGTCATCTGTCATCTGTCATCTATCACCTGTCATTTGTCATCTGTCATCTGTCATGTGACATCTGTCATCTGTCATCTGTCATCTGTCATCTGTCATCTGTCATTTGACATCTGTCATCTGTCATCTGTCACCTGTCATCTGTCATCTGTCATCTGTCATCTGTCATCTGTCATCTGTCATCTGTCATCTGTCATCTGTCATCTGTCATCTGTCATCTGTCATCTGTCATCTGTCATCTGTCATCTGTCATTTGTCATCTGTCATCTGCCATCTGTCATCTCTCGTGTCTCACCTGTGATGTGTCATCTGTCATCTGTCATCTATCACCTGTCATTTGTCATCTGTCATCTGTCATGTGACATCTGTCATCTGTCATCTGTCATCTGTCATCTGTCATCTGTCATCTGTCATTTGACATCTGTCATCTGTCATCTGTCACCTGTCATCTGTCATCTGTCACCTGTCATCTGTCATCTGTCATCTGTCATCTGTCATCTGTCATCTGTCATCTGTCATCTGTCATCTGTCATCTGTCATCTGTCATCTGTCATCTGTCATCTGTCATCTGTCATCTGTCATTTGTCATCTGTCATCTGCCATCTGTCATCTCTCGTGTCTCACCTGTGATGTGTCATCTGTCATCTGTCATCTATCACCTGTCATTTGTCATCTGTCATCTGTCATGTGACATCTGTCATCTGTCATCTGTCATCTGTCATCTGTCATCTGTCATCTGTCATTTGACATCTGTCATCTGTCATCTGTCATCCGTCATCTGTCATCTGTCATCTGTCATCTGTCATCTGTCATTTGACATCTGTCATCTGTCATCTGTCACCTGTCATCTGTCATCTGTCATCTGTCATCTGTCATCTGTCATCTGTCATCTGTCATCTGTCATCTGTCATCTGTCATCTGTCATCTGTCATCTGTCATCTGTCATCTGTCATCTGTCATCTGTCATCTGTCATCTGTCATCTGTCATCTGTCATCTGTCATCTGTCATCTGTCATTTGTTATCTGTCATCTGTCATCCGTCATCTGTCATCTGTCATCTGTCATCTGTCATCTGTCATCTGTCATCTGACATCTGTCATCTGTCATCTGTCACCTGTCATCTGTCATCTGTCATCTGTCATCTGTCATCTGTCATCTGTCATCTGTCATCTGTCATCTGTCATCTGTCATCTGTCATCTGTCATCTGTCATCTATCATCTGTCATCTATCATCTGTCATCTGTCATCTATCATGCGTCAACTCTAATCTGTCATCTGTCATCTGTCATCTGTCATCTGTCATCTGTCATCTGTCATCTGTCATCTGTCATCTGTTCACTGTCATCTGTCATCCTTCATTTGTCAACTGTTATGTATCACCTGTGATGTGTCATGTGTCATCTGTTATCTGTCATCTGCCATCTGTCATCTGTAAGCTGTCATCTGTCATCTATCATCTGTCATTTGTCATCTGTCATCTGCCATCTGTCATCTCTCGTGTCTCACCTGTGATGTGTCATCTGTCATCTGTCATCTATCACCTGTTATTTGTCATCTGTCATCTGTCATGTGACATCTGTCATCTGTCATCTGTCATCTGTCATCTGTCATCTGTCATTTCACATCTGTCATCTGTCATTTGTCATCTGTCATCTGTCATCTGTCATCTGTCATCTGTCATGTGACATCTGTCATCTGTCATCTGTCATCTGTCATCTCACATCTGTCATCTGTCATCTGTCATCTGTCATCTGTCATCTGTCATCTGTCATCTGTCATCTGTCATCTGTCATCTGTCATCTCACATCTGTCATCTGTCATCTGTCATCTGTCATCTGTCATCTGTCATCTGTCATATGCCATCTGTCATCTGTCATCTGTCATCTGTCATCTGTCATCTGTCATCTGTCATCTGTCATCCGTCATCCGTCATCCGTCATCTGTCATCTGTCATCTGTCATCTGTCACCTGTCATGTGACATCTGTCATCTGTCATCTTCATCTGGCACCTGTCATCTGTCATCTGTCATCTGTCATCTGTCATCTGTCATCTGTCATCTGTCATATGTCGTCTGTCATCTGTCATTTGTCATTTCTCATCTGACATGTGTCATCTGCCGTCTGTCATCTTTCATCTGTCATCTGTCATCTGTCATCTGTCATCTGTCATCTGTAATCTGTCATCTGTCACCAGTCATCTGTCATCTGTCATGTGACATCTGTAATCTGTCATCCCACATCTGTCATCTGTCATCTGTCATCTGTCATCTGTCATCTGTGATCTGTCATCTGTCATCTGTCATCTGTCATCTGTCATCTGTCATCTGTCATCTGTCATCTGTCGTCTGTCATCTGTCATCTGTCATCTGTCATCTGTCATCTGTCATCTGTCATCTGTCATCTGTCATGTGACATCTGTCATCTGTCATCTGTCATCTGTCATATGTCTTCTGTCATCTGACATCTGACATCTGTCATCTTTCATCTGTCATCTGTCACGTGTCACCTGTGATGTGTCATTTCACATCTGTCAACTGTCATTTGTTATCTGTCATCTGTCATCCGTCATCTGTCATCTGTCATCTGTCATCTGTCATCTGTCATCTGTCATCTGTCATCTGTCATCTGTCATCTGTCATCTGTCATCTGTCACCTGTCATGTGACATCTGTCATCTGTCATCTGTCATCTGACATCTGTCATCTGTCTTCTGTCACCTGTCATCTTTCATCTGTCATCTGTCATGTGTCACCTGTGATGTGTCATTTCACATCTGCCATCTGTCATCTGACATCTGTCATCTGTCATCTGTCACCTGTCATCTGTCATCTGTCATCTGTCATTTGTCATCTGTTATCTGTCATCTGTCATCTGTCATCTGTCATCTGTCATCTGTCATCTGTCATCTGTCATCTGTCATCTGTCATCTTTCATCTGTCATCTGTCATGTGTCACCTGTGATGTGTCATTTCACATCTGTCAACTGTCATTTGTTATCTGTCATCTGTCATCCGTCATCTGTCATCCGTCATCTGTCATCTGTCATCTGTCATCTGTCATCTGTCATCTGTCATCTGACATCTGTCATCTGTCATCTGTCACCTGTCATCTGTCATCTGTCATCTGTCATCTGTCATCTGTCATCTGTCATCTGTCATCTGTCATCTGTCATCTGTCATCTGTCATCTGTCATCTGTCATCTGTCATCTATCATCTGTCATCTATCATCTGTCATCTGTCATCTATCATGCGTCAACTCTAATCTGTCATCTGTCATCTGTCATCTGTCATCTGTCATCTGTCATCTGTCATCTGTCATCTGTCATCTGTCATCTGTCATCTGTCATATGTCGTCTGTCATCTGTCATTTGTCATTTCTCATCTGACATGTGTCATCTGCCATCTGTCATCTTTCATCTGTCATCTGTCATCTGTCATCTGTCATCTGTCATCTGTCATCTGTAATCTGTCATCTGTCACCAGTCATCTGTCATCTGTCATGTGACATCTGTAATCTGTCATCCCACATCTGTCATCTGTCATCTGTCATCTGTCATCTGTCATCTGTGATCTGTCATCTGTCATCTGTCATCTGTCATCTGTCATCTGTCATCTGTCATCTGTCATCTGTCATCTGTCGTCTGTCATCTGTCATCTGTCATCTGTCATCTGTCATCTGTCATCTGTCATCTGTCATCTGTCATCTGTCATGTGACATCTGTCATCTGTCATCTGTCATCTGTCATATGTCTTCTGTCATCTGACATCTGACATCTGTCATCTTTCATCTGTCATCTGTCATGTGTCACCTGTGATGTGTCATTTCACATCTGTCAACTGTCATTTGTTATCTGTCATCTGTCATCCGTCATCTGTCATCTGTCATCTGTCATCTGTCATCTGTCATCTGTCATCTGTCATCTGTCATCTGTCATCTGTCACTTGTCATGTGACATCTGTCATCTGTCATCTGTCATCTGACATCTGTCATCTGTCTTCTGTCACCTGTCATCTTTCATCTGTCATCTGTCATGTGTCACCTGTGATGTGTCATTTCACATCTGCCATCTGTCATCTGACATCTGTCATCTGTCATCTGTCACCTGTCATCTGTCATCTGTCATCTGTCATTTGTCATCTGTTATCTGTCATCTGTCATCTGTCATCTGTCATCTGTCATCTGTCATCTGTCATCTGTCATCTGTCATCTTTCATCTGTCATCCGTCATGTGTCACCTGTGATGTGTCATTTCACATCTGTCAACTGTCATTTGTTATCTGTCATCTGTCATCCGTCATCTGTCATCTGTCATCTGTCATCTGTCATCTGTCATCTGTCATCTGTCATCTGTCATGTGACATCTGTCATCTGTCATCAGTCATCTGTCATCTGTCATCTGTCATCTTTCATCTGTCATCTGTCATGTGTCACCTGTGATGTGTCATTTCACATCTGTCAACTGTCATTTGTTATCTGTCATCTGTCATCCGTCATCTGTCATCTGTCATCTGTGATGTGTCAGCTGTCATCTATCACCTGTTATTTGTCATCTGTCATCTGTTCACTGTCATCTGTCAGCTGTCATCTTTCATCTGTCAACTGTTATGTATCACCTCTGATGTGTCATCTGTCATCTGTTATCTGTCATCTGCCATCTGTCATCTGTTATCTGTCAGCCGTCATCTGTCATCTATCATCTGTCATTTGTCATCTGTCATCTGCCATCTGTCATCTCTCGTGTCTCACCTGTGATGTGTCATCTGTCATCTGTCATCTATCACCTGTCATTTGTCATCTGTCATCTGTCATGTGACATCTGTCATCTGTCATCTGTCATCTGTCATCTGTCATCTGTCATCTGTCATTTGACATCTGTCATCTGTCATCTGTCACCAGTCATCTGTCATCTGTCATCTGTCATCTGTCATCTGTCATCTGTCATCTGTCATCTGTCATCTGTCATCTGTCATCTGTCATCTGTCATCTGTCATCTGTCATTTGTCATCTGTCATCTGTCATCTGTCATCTGTCATCTGTCATCTGTCATCTGTCATCTGTCATCTGTCATCTGTCATCTGTCATCTGCCATCTGTCATCTGTCATCTGTCATCTGTCATCCGTCATCTGTCATCTGTCATCTGTCATCTGTCATCTGTCATCTGTAATCTGTCATCTGTCATCTGTCGTCTGTCATCTGTCATCTGTCATCTGTCATCTGTCATCTGTCATCTGTCATCTGTCATCTGTCATCTGTCATCTGTCATCTGTCATCTGTCATCTGTCATTTGTCATCTGTCATCTGTCATCTGTCATCTGTCATCTGTCATCTGTCATCTGTCATCTGTCATCTGTCATCTGTCATCTGTCATCTGTCATCTGTCATCTGTCATCTGTCATCTGTCATCTGTCATCTGTCATCTGTCATCTGTCATCTGTCATCTGTCATCTGTCATCTGTCATCTGTCATTTGTCATCTGTCATCTGTCATCTGTCATCTGTCATCTGTCATCTGTCATCTGTCATCTGTCATTTGTCATCTGTCATCTGCCATCTGTCATCTCTCGTATCTCACCTGTGATGTGTCATCTGTCATCTGTCATCTATCACCTGTCATTTGTCATCTGTCATCTGTCATGTGACATCTGTCATCTGTCATCTGTCATCTGTCATCTGTCATCTGTCATCTGTCATCTGTCATCTGTCATCTGTCATCTGTCATCTGTCATCTGTCATTTGTCATCTGTCATCTGTCATCTGTCATCTGTCATCTGTCATCTGTCATCTGTCATCTGTCATCTGTCATTTGACATCTGTCATCTGTCATCTGTCACCTGTCATCTGTCATCTGTCATCTGTCATCTGTCATCTGTCATCTGTCATCTGTCATCTGTCATCTGTCATCTGTCATCTGTCATCTGTCATCTGTCATTTGTCATCTGTCATCTGCCATCTGTCATCTCTCGTGTCTCACCTGTGATGTGTCATCTGTCATCTGTCATCTATCACCTGTCATTTGTCATCTGTCATCTGTCATGTGACATCTGTCATCTGTCATCTGTCATCTGTCATCTGTCATCTGTCATCTGTCATTTGACATCTGTCATCTGTCATCTGTCATCCGTCATCTGTCATCTGTCATCTGTCATCTGTCATCTGTCATTTGACATCTGTCATCTGTCATCTGTCACCTGTCATCTGTCATCTGTCATCTGTCATCTGTCATCTGTCATCTGTCATCTGTCATCTGTCATCTGTCATCTGTCATCTGTCATCTGTCATCTGTCATCTGTCATCTGTCATCTGTCATTTGTTATCTGTCATCTGTCATCCGTCATCTGTCATCTGTCATCTGTCATCTGTCATCTGTCATCTGTCATCTGACATCTGTCATCTGTCATCTGTCACCTGTCATCTGTCATCTGTCATCTGTCATCTGTCATCTGTCATCTGTCATCTGTCATCTGTCATCTGTCATCTGTCATCTGTCATCTGTCATCTGTCATCTGTCATCTGTCATCTATCATCTGTCATCTATCATCTGTCATCTGTCATCTATCATGCGTCAACTCTAATCTGTCATCTGTCATCTGTCATCTGTCATCTGTCATCTGTCATCTGTCATCTGTCATCTGTCATCTGTTCACTGTCATCTGTCATCCTTCATTTGTCAACTGTTATGTATCACCTGTGAAGTGTCATGTGTCATCTGTTATCTGTCATCTGCCATCTGTCATCTGTCAGCTGTCATCTGTCATCTATCATCTGTCATTTGTCATCTGTCATCTGCCATCTGTCATCTCTCGTGTCTCACCTGTGATGTGTCATCTGTCATCTGTCATCTATCACCTGTTATTTGTCATCTGTCATCTGTCATGTGACATCTGTCATCTGTCATCTGTCATCTGTCATCTGTCATCTGTCATGTGACATCTGTCATCTGGCATCTGTCATCTGTCATCTGTCATCTGTCATCTGTCATCTCACATCTGTCATCTGTCATCTGTCATCTGTCATCTTTCATCTGTCATCTGTCATCTGTCATCTGTCATCTGTCATCTGTCATCTCACATCTGTCATCTGTCATCTGTCATCTCTTATCTGTCATCTGTCATCTGTCATATGTCATCTGTCATCTGTCATCTGTCATCTGTCATCTGTCATCTGTCATCTGTCATCTGTCATCTGTCATCCGTCATCCGTCATCCGTCATCTGTCATCTGTCATCTGTCATCTGTCACCTGTCATGTGACATCTGTCATCTGTCATCTTCATCTGGCACCTGTCATCTGTCATCTGTCATCTGTCATCTGTCATCTGTCATCTGTCATCTGTCATCTGTCATCTGTCATCTGTCATATGTCGTCTGTCATCTGTCATTTGTCATTTCTCATCTGACATGTGTCATCTGCCATCTGTCATCTTTCATCTGTCATCTGTCATCTGTCATCTGTCATCTGTCATCTGTCATCTGTAATCTGTCATCTGTCACCAGTCATCTGTCATCTGTCATGTGACATCTGTAATCTGTCATCCCACATCTGTCATCTGTCATCTGTCATCTGTCATCTGTCATCTGTGATCTGTCATCTGTCATCTGTCATCTGTCATCTGTCATCTGTCATCTGTCATCTGTCATCTGTCGTCTGTCATCTGTCATCTGTCATCTGTCATCTGTCATCTGTCATCTGTCATCTGTCATGTGACATCTGTCATCTGTCATCTGTCATCTGTCATATGTCTTCTGTCATCTGACATCTGACATCTGTCATCTTTCATCTGTCATCTGTCATGTGTCACCTGTGATGTGTCATCTGTCATCTGTCTTCTGTCACCTGTCATCTTTCATCTGTCATCTGTCATGTGTCACCTGTGATGTGTCATTTCACATCTGCCATCTGTCATCTGATATCTGTCATCTGCCATCTGTCACCTGTCATCTGTCATCTGTCATCTGTCATTTGTCATCTGTTATCTGTCATCTGTCATCTGTCATCTGTCATCTGTCATCTGTCATCTGTCATCTGTCATCTGTCATCTGTCATCTTTCATCTGTCATCTGTCATGTGTCACCTGTGATGTGTCATTTCACATCTGTCAACTGTCATTTGTTATCTGTCATCTGTCATCCGTCATCTGTCATCTGTCATCTGTCATCTGTCATCTGTCATCTGTCATCTGTCATCTGTCATCTGTCATCTGTCATGTGACATCTGTCATCTGTCATCTGTCATCTGACATCTGTCATCTGTCATCTGTCATCTGTCATCTTTCATCTGTCATCTGTCATGTGTCACCTGTGATGTGTCATTTCACATCTGTCAACTGTCATTTGTTATCTGTCATCTGTCATCCGTCATCTGTCATCTGTCATCTGTGATGTGTCAGCTGTCATCTATCACCTGTTATTTGTCATCTGTCATCTGTTCACTGTCATCTGTCAGCTGTCATCTTCCATCTGTCAACTGTTATGTATCACCTCTGATGTGTCATCTGTCATCTGTTATCTGTCATCTGCCATCTGTCATCTGTTATCTGTCAGCCGTCATCTGTCATCTATCATCTGTCATTTGTCATCTGTCATCTGCCATCTGTCATCTCTCGTGTCTCACCTGTGATGTGTCATCTGTCATCTGTCATCTATCACCTGTCATTTGTCATCTGTCATCTGTCATGTGACATCTGTCATCTGTCATCTGTCATCTGTCATCTGTCATCTGTCATCTGTCATTTGACATCTGTCATCTGTCATCTGTCATCTGTCATCTGTCATCTGTCATCTGTCATCTGTCATCTGTCATCTGTCATCTGTCATCTGTCATCTGTCATCTGTCATCTGTCATCTGTCATCTGTCATCTGTCATCTGCCATCTGTCATCTGTCATCTGTCATCTGTCATCTGTCATCCGTCATCTGTCATCTGTCATCTGTCATCTGTCATCTGTCATCTGTAATCTGTCATCTGTCATCTGTCGTCTGTCATCTGTCATCTGTCATCTGTCATCTGTCATCTGTCATCTGTCATCTGTCATCTGTCATCTGTCATCTGTCATCTGTCATCTGTCATCTGTCATCTGTCATTTGTCATCTGTCATCTGTCATCTGTCACCCGTCATGTGACATCTGTCATCTGTCATCTGTCATCTGACATCTGTCATCTGTCATCTGTCACCTGTCATCTGTCATCTGTCATCTGTCATTTGTCATCTGTTATCTGTCATCTGTCATCTGTCATCTGTCATCTTTCATCTGTCATCTGTCATGTGTCACCTGTGATGTGTCATTTCACATCTGTCAACTGTCATTTGTTATCTGTCATCTGTCATCCGTCATCTGTCATCTGTCATCTGACATCTGTCATCTGTCATCTGTCACCTGTCATCTGTCATCTGTCATCTGTCATCTGTCATCTGTCATCTGTCATCTGTCATCTGTCATCTGTCATCTGTCATCTGTCATCTGTCATCTGTCATCTGTCATCTGTCATCTGTCATCTGTCATCTGTCATCTGTCATCTGTCATCTGTCATCTGTCATCTGTCATCTGTCATCTGTCATCTATCATCTGTCATCTATCATGCGTCAAATCTAATCTGTCATCTGTCATCTGTCATCTGTCATCTGTCATCTGTCATCTGTCATCTGTCATCTGTCATCTGTCATCTGTCATCTGTCATCTGTTATCTGTCATCTGTCATCTGTCATGTGACATCTGTCACCTGTCATCTGTCATCTGTCATCTGTCATCTGACATCTGACATCTGTCATCTGTCATCTGTCACTTCTCATCTGTCATCTGTCATCTGTCATCTGTCATCTGTCATCTGTCATCTGTCATCTGACATCTGTCATCTGTCATCTGTCATCTGTCATCTGTCATCTGTCATCTGTCATCTGTCATCTGTCATCTGTCATCTGTCATTTGTCATTTGTCATCTGTCATGTGTCACCTGTGATGTGTCAGCTGTCATCTATCACCTGTTATTTGTCATCTGTCATCTGTTCACTGTCATCTGTCAGCTGTCATCTTTCATCTGTCAACTGTTATGTATCACCTGTGATGTGTCATCTGTCATCTGTTATCTGTCATCTGCCATCTGTCATCTGTTATCTGTCAGCTGTCATCTGTCATCTATCATCTGTCATTTGTCATCTGTCATCTGCCATCTGTCATCTCTCGTGTCTCACCTGTGATGTGTCATCTGTCATCTGTCATCTATCACATGTCATTTGTCATCTGTCATCTGTCATGTGACATCTGTCATCTGTCATCTGTCATCTGTCATCTGTCATCTGTCATCTGTCATTTGACATCTGTCGTCTGTCATCTGTCACCTGTCATCTGTCATCTGTCATCTGTCATCTGTCATCTGTCATCTGTCATCTGTCATCTGTCATCTGTCATCTGTCATCTGTCATCTGTCATCTGTCATCTGTCATCTGTCATCTGTCATCTGTCATCTGTCATCTGTCATCTGTCATCTGTCATCTGTCATCTGTCATCTGTCATCTGTCATCTGTCATCTGTCATCTGTCATCTGTCATCTGTCATCTGTCATCTGTCATCTATCATCTGTCATCTGTCATCTGTCATCTGTCATCTGTCATCTGTCATCTGTCATCTGTCATCCGTCATCTGTCATCTGTCATCTGTCATCTGTCATCTGTCATCTGTCATCTGTCATCTGTCATCTGTCATCTGTCATCTGTCATCTGTCATCTGTAATCTGTCATCTGTCATCTGTCGTCTGTCATCTGTCATCTGTCATCTGTCATCTGTCATCTGTCATCTGTCATCTGTCATCTGTCATCTGTCATCTGTCATCTGTCATCTGTCATCTGTCATTTGTCATCTGTCATCTGTCATCTGTCATCTGTCATCTGTCATCTGTCATCTGTCATCTGTCATCTGTCATCTGTTATCTGTCATCTGTCATCTGTCATTTGTCATCTGTTATCTGTCATCTGTCATGTGACATCTGTCATCTGTCATCTGTCATCTTTCATCTGTCATCTGTCATGTGTCACCTGTGATGTGTCATTTCACATTTGTCATCTGTCATTTGTCATCTGTCATCTGTCATCTGTCATCTGTCATGTGACATCTGTCATCTGTCATCTGTCATCTGTCATCTGTCATCTGTCATCTGTCATCTCACATCTGTCATCTGTCATCTGTCATCTGTCATCTGTCATCTGTCATCTGTCATCTGTCATCTGTCATCTCACATCTGTCATCTCTCATCTGTCATCTGTCATCTGTCATCTGTCATCTGTCATCTGTCATCTGTCATCTGTCATCTGTCATCCGTCATCCGTCATCCGTCATCTGTCATCTGTCATCTGTCATCTGTCACCTGTCATCTGTCATCTGTCATCTGTCATCTGTCATCTGTCATCTGTCATCTGTCATCTGTCATCTGTCATCTGTCATCTGTCATCTGTCATCTGTCATCTGTCTATGTCGTCTGTCATCTGTCATCTTCATCTGTCATCTGTCATCTGTCATCTGTCATCTGTCATCTGTCATCTGTCATCTGTCATCTGTCATCTGTCATATGTCGTCTGTCATCTGTCATTTGTCATTTGTCATCTGTCATGTGTCATCTGCCATCTGTCATCTGTCATCTGTCTTGTGACATCTGTCATCTGTCATCTGTCATCTGTCATCTGTCATCTGTCATCTCACATCTGTCATCTGTCATCTGTCATCTGTCATCTGTCATCTGTCATTTGTCATCTGTCATCTGTCATCTGTCATCTGTCATCTGTCATCTGTCATCTCTCATCTGTCATCTGTCATCTGTCATCTGTCATCTGTCATCTGTCATCTGTCATCTGTCATCTGTCATCTGTCATCCGTCATCCGTCATCCGTCATCTGTCATCTGTCATCCGTCATCTGTCACCTGTCATCTGTCATCTGTCATCTGTCATCTGTCATCTGTCATCTGTCATCTTCATTTGGCACCTGTCATCTGTCATCTGTCATCTGTCATCTGTCATCTGTCATCTGTCATCTGTCATCTGTCATCTGTCATCTGTCATATGTCGTCTGTCATCTGTCATTTGTCATTTCTCATCTGTCATGTGTCATCTGCCATCTGTCATCTTTCATCTGTCATCTGTCATCTGTCATCTGTCATCTGTCATCTGTAATCTGTCATCTGTCACCAGTCATCTGTCATCTGTCATGTGACATCTGTAATCTGTCATCCCACATCTGTCATCTGTCATCTGTCATCTGTCATCTGTCATCTGTCATCTGTCATCTGTCATCTGTCATCCGTCATCCGTCATTCGTCATCTGTCATCTGTCATCTGTCATCCGTCATCCGTCATCTGTCATCTGTCATCTGTCATCCGTCATCCGTCACCCGTCATCTGTCATCTGTCATCTGTCATCTGTCATCTGTCATCTGTCATCTGTCATCTGTCAGCTGTCATCTGTCATCTGTCATCTGTCATCTGTCATCTGTCATCTGTCATCTGTCATCTGTCATCTTTCATCTGTCATCTGTCATCTGTCATGTGTCACGTGTGATGTGTCATTTCTCAGCTGTCATCTGTCATTTGTTATCTGTCATCTGTCATCTGTCATCCGTCATCTGTCATCTGTCATCTGTCGTCTGTCATCTGTCATTTGTCATTTGTCATCTGTCATGTGTCATCTGCCATTTGTCATCTTTCATCTGTCATCTGTCATCTGTCATCTGTCATCTGTCATCTGTCATCTGTCATCTGTCATCTGTCATCTGTCATCTGTCATCTGTCATCTGTCATCTGTCATCTGTCATCCGTCATCCGTCATTCGTCATCTGTCATCTGTCATCTGTCATCTGTCATCCGTCATCCGTCATCTGTCATCTGTCATCTGTCATTTGTCATCTGTTATCTGTCATCTGTCATGTGACATCTGTCATCTGTCATCTGTCATCTTTCATCTGTCATTTGTCATGTGTCACCTGTGATGTGTCATTTCACATCTGTCATCTGTCATTTGTTATCTGTCATCTGTCATCTATCATCTGTCATCTGTCATCCGTCATCCGTCATTCGTCATCTGTCATCTGTCATCTGTCATCCGTCATCTGTCATCTGTCATCTGTCATCCGTCATCCGTCATCCGTCATCTGTCATCTGTCATCTGTCATCTGTCATCTGTCATCTGTCATCTGTCATCTGTCATCTGTCATTTGTCATCTGTTATCTGTCATCTGTCATGTGACATCTGTCATCTGTCATCTTTCATCTGTCATCTGTCATGTGACATCTGTAATCTGTAATCCCACATCTGTCATCTGTCATCTGTCATCTGTCATCTGTCATCTGTCATCTGTCATCTGTCATCTGTCATCTGTCATCTGTCATCCGTCATCCGTCATTCGTCATCTGTCATCTGTCATCTGTCATCCGTCATCCGTCATCTGTCATCTGTCATCTGTCATCCGTCATCCGTCATCCGTCATCTGTCATCTGTCATCTGTCATCTGTCATCTGTCATCTGTCATCTGTCATCTGTCATCTGTCATTTGTCATCTGTTATCTGTCATCTGTCATGTGACATCTGTCATCTGTCATCTGTCATCTTTCATCTGTCATTTGTCATGTGTCACCTGTGATGTGTCATTTCACATCTGTCATCTGTCATTTGTTATCTGTCATCTGTCATCTGTCATCTGTCATCTGTCATCTGTCATCTGTCATCTCACATCTGTCATCTGTCATCTGTCATCTGTCATCTGTCATCTGTCATCTGTCATCTGTCATCTGTCATCTGTCATCCGTCATCCGTCATCCGTCATCTGTCATCTGTCATCTGTCACCTGTCATGTGACATCTGTCATCTGTCATCTGTCATCTGTCATCTGTCATCTGTCATCTGTCATCTGTCATCTGTCATCTGTCATCTGTCATCTGTCATCTGTCATATGTCGTCTGTCATCTGTCATCTTCATGTGTCATCTGTCATCTGTAATCTGTCATCTGTCATCTGTCATATGTCGTCTGTCATCTGTCATTTGTCATTTGTCATCTGTCATGTGTCATCTGCCATCTGTCATCTGTCATCTGTCTTGTGACATCTGTCATCTGTCATCTGTCATCTGTCATGTGTCATCTTTCATCTGTCATCTGACATCTGCCATTTGTCATCTGTCATCTCTCTTCTGTTATCTGTCATCTGTCATCTGTAATCTGTCATCTGTCATCTTTCAACTGTAATCTGTCATTTGCCATTTGTCATCTGTCATCTCTCATTTGTTAACTGTCATCTGTAATCTGTAATCTGCCATCTGCGATTTGTCATCTCTCATCTCTCATCTGTTATCTGTCATCTGTCATCTGTCATCTGTTCTCTGTCATCTGTCATCTCTCATCTGTCATCTGTCATCTGTCATTTGTCATCTGTCATCTGTCATCTGTCATCTGTCATCTGTCATCTGTCATCTGTCATCTGTCATCTGTCATCTGTCATCTGTCATCTGTCATCTGTCAGCTGTCATCTGTCATATGTCGTGTGTCATCTGTCATCTTCATCTGTCATCTGTCATCTGTCATCTGTCATCTGTCATCTGTCATCTGTCATCTGTCATCTGTCATCTGTCATCTGTCATCTGTCATCTGTCATCTGTCATCTGTCATATGTCGTCTGTCATCTGTCTTCTGTTATCTGTCATCTGTCATCTGTCAACTGTCATCTGTCATCTGTTATCTGTTATCTGTCATCTGTCATCTGTCATCTGTCATCTCTCATCTGTCATCTGTCATCTGTCATGTGTCATCTTTCATCTGTCATCTGACATCTGCCATTTGTCATCTGTCATCTCTCTTCTGTTATCTGTCATCTGTCATCTGTAATCTGTCATCTGTCATCTTTCAACTGTAATCTGTCATTTGCCATTTGTCATCTGTCATCTCTCATTTGTTATCTGTCATCTGTAATATGTAATATGCCATCTGCGATTTGTCATCTGTCATCTCTCATCTGTTATCTGTCATCTGTCATCTGTCATCTGTCATCTGTCATCTGTCATCTGTCATCTGTCATCTGTCATCTGTCATCTGTCATCTGTCATCTGTAATCTGTCATCTGTCATCTGTCGTCTGTCATCTGTCATCTGTCATTTGTCATCTGTCATCTGTCAGCTGTCATCTGTCATCTGTCATCTGTCATCTGTCATCTGTCATCTGTCATCTGTCATCTGTCATCTTTCATCTGTCATCTGTCATCTGTCATGTGTCACGTGTGCTGTGTCATTTGTCATCTGTCATCTGTCATTTGTTATCTGTCATCTGTCATCTGTCATCCGTCATCTGTCATCTGGCATCTTTCATCTGTCATCTGTCATCTGTCAAATGTCATCTGTCATCTGTCATCAGTCATCTCACATCTGTCATCTGTCATCTGTCATCTGTCATTTGTCATCTGTTATCTGTCATCTGTCATGTGACATCTGTCATCTGTCATCTGTCACCTGTCATCCGTCATCTGTCATCAGTCATCTCACATCTGTCATCTGTCATCTGTCATCTGTCATCTGTCATGTGACACCTGTGATGTGTCATTTCACAACTGTCATCTGTCATCTGTCATCTGTCATCTGTCATCTGTTATCTGTCAGCTGTCGTCTGTCATCTGTCATCTGTCATTTGTTATCTGTCATCTGTCATCTGTCATCCGTCATCTGTCACCTGTCACCTTTCATCTGTCATTTGTCATTTGTCATCTGTCATGTGTCAGCTGCCATTTGTCATCTTTCATCTTTCATGTGTCATCTGTCATCTGTCATCTGTCATCTGTCATCTGTTATCTGTCATCTGTCATCAGTCATCTGTCATCTGTCATCTGTCACCTGTCATCTGTCATCTGTCATCTGTCATCTCACATCTGTCATCTGTCATCTGTCATCTGTCATCTGTCATTTGTCATCTGTTATCTGTCATCTGTCATGTGACATCTGTCATCTGTCATCTTTCATCTGTCATGTGTCACCTGTGATGTGTCATTTCACATCTGTCATCTGTCATTTGTTATCTGTCATCTGTCATCTGTCATCTGTCATCTCACATCTGTCATCTGTCATCTGTCATCTGTCATCTGCCATCTGTCATCTGTCATCTGTCATCTGTCATCTGTCATCTGTCATCTGTCATCCGTCATCCGTCATCTGTCATCTGTCATCTGTCATCTGTCATCTGTCATCTGTCATCTGTCATCTGTCATCTGTCAGCTGTCATCTGTCATCTGTCATCTGTCATCTGTCATCTGTCATCTGTCATCTTTCATCTGTCATCTGTCATCTGTCATGTGTCACGTGTGATGTGTCATTTCTCATCTGTCATCTGTCATTTGTTATCTGTCATCTGTCATCTGTCATCCGTCATCTGTCATCTGTAATCTTTCATCTGTCATCTGTCGTCTGTCATCTGTCATTTGTCATTTGTCATCTGTCATGTGTCATCCGTCATCTGTCATCTGTCATCTGTCATCTGTCATCTGTCATCTGTCATCTGTCATCTGTCATCTGTCATCTGTCATCTGTCATCTGTAATCTGTCATCTGTCATCTGTCGTCTGTCATCTGTCATCTGTCATCTGTCATCTGTCATCTGTCATCTGTCATCTGTCATCTGTCATCTGTCATCTGTCATCTGTCACCTGTCATCTGTCATTTGTCATCTGTCATCTGTCATCTGTCATCTGTCATCTGTCATCTGTCATCTGTCATCTGTCATCTGTCATCTGTCATCTGTCATCTGTCATTTGTCATCTGTCATCTGTCACCTGTCATCTGTCATCTGTCATCTGCCATCTGTCATCTGTCATCTGTCATCTGTCATCTGTCATCTGTCATCTGTCATCTGTCATCTGTCATCTGTCATCTGTCATCTGTTATCTGTCATCTGTCATCTGTCATCTGTCATTTGTCATCCGTCATCTGTCATCTGTCATCTATCATCTGTCATCTGTCATGTGTCACCTGTGATGTGTCATTTCACATCTGTCATCTGTCATCTGTCATATGTCATCTGTCATCTGTCATCTGTCATCTGTCATCTGTCATCTGTCATCTGTCATCTGTCATCTGTCATCTGTCATCTGTCATCTGTCATCTGTCATCTGTCATCTGTCATCTGTCATCTGTCATCTGTCATCTGTCATCTGTCATCTGTCATCTGTCATCTGTCATCCGTCATCTGTCATCTGTCATCTATCATCTGTCATCTGTCATGTGTCACCTGTGATGTGTCATTTCACATCTGTCAACTGTCATTTGTTATCTGTCATCTGTCATCCGTCATCTGTCATCTGTCATCTGTCATCTGTCATCTGTCACCCGTCATGTGACATCTGTCATCTGTCATCTGTCATCTGACATCTGTCATCTGTCATCTGTCACCTGTCATCTGTCATCTGTCATCTGTCATTTGTCATCTGTTATCTGTCATCTGTCATCTGTCAGCTGTCATCTGTCATCTTTCATCTGTCATCTGTCATGTGTCACCTGTGATTTGTCATTTCACATCTGTCAACTGTCATTTGTTATCTGTCATCTGTCATCCGTCATCTGTCATCTGTCATCTGTCATCTGTCATCTGTCATCTGACATCTGTCATCTGTCATCTGTCACCTGTCATCTGTCATCTGTCATCTGTCATCTGTCATCTGTCATCTGTCATCTGTCATCTGTCATCTGTCATCTGTCATCTGTCATCTGTCATCTGTCATCTGTCATCTGTCATCTGTCATCTGTCATCTGTCATCTGTCATCTGTCATCTGTCATCTGTCATCTGTCATCTGTCATCTGTCATCTGTCATCTGTCATCTGTCATTTGTCATCCGTCATCTGTCATCTGTCATCTATCATCTGTCATCTGTCATGTGTCACCTGTGATGTGTCATTTCACATCTGTCAACTGTCATTTGTTATCTGTCATCTGTCACCTGTCATCTGTCATCTGTCATCTGTCATCTGTCATCTGTCATCTGTCATCTGTCATCTGTCATCTGTCATCTGTCATCTGTCATCTGTCATCCGTCATCTGTCATCTGTCATCTATCATCTGTCATCTGTCATGTGTCACCTGTGATGTGTCATTTCACATCTGTCATCTGTCATCTGTCATCTGTCATATGTCATCTGTCATCTGTCATCTGTCATCTGTCATCTGTCATCTGTCATCTGTCATCTGTCATCTGTCATCTGTCATCTGTCATCTGTCATCTGTCATCTGTCATCTGTCATCTGTCATCTGTCATCTGTCATCTGTCATCTGTCATCTGTCATCTGTCATCTGTCATCTGTCATCCGTCATCTGTCATCTGTCATCTATCATCTGTCATCTGTCATGTGTCACCTGTGATGTGTCATTTCACATCTGTCAACTGTCATTTGTTATCTGTCATCTGTCATCCGTCATCTGTCATCTGTCATCTGTCATCTGTCATCTGTCACCCGTCATGTGACATCTGTCATCTGTCATCTGTCATCTGACATCTGTCATCTGTCATCTGTCACCTGTCATCTGTCATCTGTCATCTGTCATTTGTCATCTGTTATCTGTCATCTGTCATCTGTCAGCTGTCATCTGTCATCTTTCATCTGTCATCTGTCATGTGTCACCTGTGATGTGTCATTTCACATCTGTCAACTGTCATTTGTTATCTGTCATCTGTCATCCGTCATCTGTCATCTGTCATCTGTCATCTGTCATCTGTCATCTGACATCTGTCATCTGTCATCTGTCACCTGTCATCTGTCATCTGTCATCTGTCATCTGTCATCTGTCATCTGTCATCTGTCATCTGTCATCTGTCATCTGTCATCTGTCATCTGTCATCTGTCATCTGTCATCTGTCATCTGTCATCTGTCATCTGTCATCTATCATCTGTCATCTGTCATCTATCATGCGTCAACTCTAATCTGTCATCTGTCATCTGTCATCTGTCATCTGTCATCTGTCATCTGTCATCTGTCATCTGTCATCTGTCATCTGTCATCTGTCATCTGTCATCTGTCATCTGTCATCTGTCATCTGTCATCTGTCATCTGTCATCTGTCATCTGTTATCTGTCATCTGTCATCTGTCATGTGACATCTGTCACCTGTCATCTGTCATCTGTCATCTGTCATCTGACATCTGACATCTGTCATCTGTCATCTGTCACTTCTCATCTGTCATCTGTCATCTGTCATTTGTCATTTGTCATCTGTCATCTGCCATCTGTCATCTGTCATCTGTCATCTGTCATCTGTCATCTGTCATCTGTCATCTGTCATCTGTCATCTGTCATCTGTCATCTGTCATCTGTCATCTGTCATCTATCATCTGTCATCTGTCATCTATCATGCGTCAACTCTAATCTGTCATCTGTCATCTGTCATCTGTCATCTGTCATCTGTCATCTGTCATCCGTCATCTGTCATCTGTCATCTGTCATCTGTCATCTGTCACCTGTCATCTGTCATCTGTCATCTGTCATCTGTCATCTGTCATCTGTCATCTGTCATCTGTCATCTGTCATCTGTCATCTGTCATCTGTCATCTGTCATCTGTCATCTGTCATCTGTCATCTGTCATCTATCATCTGTCATCTGTCATCTATCATGCGTCAACTCTAATCTGTCATCTGTCATCTGTCATCTGTCATCTGTCATCTGTCATCCGTCATCTGTCATCTGTCATCTGTCATCTGTCATCTGTCATCTGTCATCTGTCATCTGTCATCTGTCATCTGTCATCTGTCATCTGTCATCTGTCATCTGTCATCTGTCATCTGTCATCTGTTATCTGTCATCTGTCATCTGTCATGTGACATCTGTCACCTGTCATCTGTCATCTGTCATCTGTCATCTGACATCTGACATCTGTCATCTGTCATCTGTCACTTCTCATCTGTCATCTGTCATCTGTCATTTGTCATTTGTCATCTGTCATCTGCCATCTGTCATCTCTCGTGTCTCACCTGTGATGTGTCATCTGTCATCTGTCATCTATCACCTGTCATTTGTCATCTGTCATCTGCTCACTGTCATCTGTCAGCTGTCATCTTTCATCTGTCAACTGTTATGTATCACCTGTGATGTGTCATCTGTCATCTGTTATCTGTCATCTGCTATCTGTCATCTGTTATCTGTCAGCTGTCATCTGTCATCTATCACCTGTCATTTGTCATCTGTCATCTGCCATCTGTCATCTCTCGTGTCTCACCTGTGATGTGTCATTTGTCATCTGTCATCTATCACCTGTCATTTGTCATCTGTCATCTGTCATGTGACATCTGTCATCTGTCATCTGTCATCTGTCATCTGTCATCTGTCATCTGTCATTTGACATCTGTCATCTGTCATCTGTCACCTGTCATCTGTCATCTGTCATCTGTCATCTGTCATCTGTCATCTGTCATCTGTCATCTGTCATCTGTCATCTGTCATCTGTCATCTGTCATCTGTCATCTGTCATCTGCCATCTGTCATCTGTCATCTGTCATCTGTCATCTGTCATCTGTCATCTGTCATCTGTCATCTGTCATCTGTCATCTGTCATCTGTCATCTGTCATCTGTCATCTGTCATCTGTCATCTGTCATCTGTCATCTGTCATCTGTCATCTGTCATCTGTCATCTGTCATCTGTCATCTGTCATCTGTCATCTGTCATCTGTCATCTGTCATCCGTCATCTGTCATCTGTCATCTGTCATCTGTCATCTGTCATCTGTCATCTGTCATCTGTCATCTGTCATCTGTCATCTGTCATCTGTCATCTGTCGTCTGTCATCTGTCATCTGTCATCTGTCATCTGTCATCTGTCATCTGTCATCTGTCATCTGTCATCTGTCATCTGTCATCTGTCATCTGTCATCTGTCATTTGTCATCTGTCATCTGTCATCTGTCATCTGTCATCTGTCATCTGTCATCTGTCATCTGTCATCTGTCATCTGTCATCTGTCATCTGTCATCTGTCATCTGTCATCTGTCATCTGTTATCTGTCATCTGTCATCTGTCATCTGTCATCTGTCATTTGTCATCTGTTATCTGTCATCTGTCATGTGACATCTGTCATCTGTCATCTGTCATCTGTCATCTTTCATCTGTCATCTGTCATGTGTCACCTGTGATGTGTCATTTCACATCTGTCATCTGTCATTTGTCATCTGTCATCTGTCATCTGTCATCTGTCATGTGACATCTGTCATCTGTCATCTGTCATCTGTCATCTGTCATCTGTCATCTGTCATCTGTCATCTGTCATCTCACATCTGTCATCTCTCATCTGTCATCTGTCATCTGTCATCTGTCATCTGTCATCTGTCATCTGTCATCTGTCATCCGTCATCCGTCATCCGTCATCTGTCATCTGTCATCTGTCATCTGTCACCTGTCATGTGATATCTGTCATCTGTCATCTTCATCTGGCACCTGTCATCTGTCATCTGTCATCTGTCATCTGTCATCTGTCATCTGTCATATGTCGTCTGTCATCTGTCATTTGTCATTTCTCATCTGTCATGTGTCATCTGCCATCTGTCATCTTTCATCTGTCATCTGTCATCTGTCATCTGTAATCTGTCATCTGTCACCAGTCATCTGTCATCTGTCATGTGACATCTGTAATCTGTCATCCCACATCTGTCATCTGTCATCTGTCATCTGTCATCTGTCATCTGTCATCTGTCATCTGTCATCTGTCATCTGTCATCTGTCATCTGTCATCCGTCATCCGTCATTCGTCATCTGTCATCTGTCATCTGTCATCCGTCATCCGTCATCTGTCATCTGTCATCTGTCATCCGTCATCCGTCATCCGTCATCTGTCATCTGTCATCTGTCATCTGTCATCTGTCATCTGTCATCTGTCATCTGTCAGCTGTCATCTGTCATCTGTCATCTGTCATCTGTCATCTGTCATCTGTCATCTTTCATCTGTCATCTGTCATCTGTCATGTGTCACGTGTGATGTGTCATTTCTCAGCTGTCATCTGTCATTTGTTATCTGTCATCTGTCATCTGTCATCCGTCATCTGTCATCTGTCATCTTTCATCTGTCATCTGTCATCTGTCGTCTGTCATCTGTCATTTGTCATTTGTCATCTGTCATGTGTGATCTGCCATTTGTCATCTTTCATCTTTCATCTGTCATCTGTCATCTGTCATCTGTCATCTGTCGTCTGTCATCTGTCATCTGTCATCTGTCATCTGTCATCTGTCATCTGTCATCTGTCATCTGTCATCTGTCATCTGTCATCTGTCATCTGTCATCAGTCATCTGTCATCTGTCATCTGTCATCTGTCACCTGTCATCTGTCATCTGTCATCTGTCATCTCACATCTGTCATCTGTCATCTGTCTTTTGTCATCTGTTATCTGTCATCTGTCATGTGACATCTGTCATCTGTCATCTGTCATCTTTCATCTGTCATCTGTCATGTGTCACCTGTGATGTGTCATTTCACATCTGTCATCTGTCATTTGTTATCTGTCATCTGTCATCTGTCATCTGTCATCTGTCATCTGTCATCTGTCATCTGTCATCTGTCATCTGTCATCCGTCATCCGTCATCCGTCATCTGTCATCTGTCATCTGTCATCTATCACCTGTCATGTGACATCTGTCATCTGTCATCTGTCATCTGTCATCTGTCATCTGTCATCTGTCATCTGTCATCTGTCATCTGTCATCTGTCATCTGTCATATGTCGTCTGTCATCTGTCATCTTCATCTGTCATCTGTCATCTGTCATCTGTCATGTGTCATATGTCGTCTGTCATCTGTCATTTGTCATTTGTCATCTGTCATGTGTCATCTGCCATCTGTCATCTGTCATCTGTCTTGTGACATCTGTCATCTGTCATCTGTCATCTGTCATCTGTCATCTGTCATCTGTCATCCGTCATCCGTCATCCGTCATCTGTCATCTGTCATCTGTCATCTGTCACCTGTCATGTGACATCTGTCATCTGTCATCTGTCATCTGTCATCTGTCATCTGTCATCTGTCATCTGTCATCTGTCATCTGTCATCTGTCATCTGTCATCTGTCATCTGTCATCTGTCATCTGTCATCTGTCATCTGTCATCTGTCATCTGTCATATGTCGTCTGTCATCTGTCATCTTCATCTGTCATCTGTCATCTGTCATCTGTCATCTGTCATCTGTGTTATGTCGTCTGTCATCTGTCATCTGTCATCTGTCATCTGTCATCTGTCATCTGTCATCTGTCATCTGTCATCTGTCATCTGTCATCTGTCATCTGTCATCTGTCATCTGTCATCTGTCATCTGTCATCTGTCATCTGTCATCTGTCATCTGTCATCTGTTATCTGTCATCTGTCATCTGTCATGTGACATCTGTCACCTGTCATCTGTCATCTGTCATCTGTCATCTGACATCTGACATCTGTCATCTGTCATCTGTCACTTCTCATCTGTCATCTGTCATCTGTCATTTGTCATTTGTCATCTGTCATGTGTCACCTGTGATGTGTCAGCTGTCATCTATCACCTGTTATTTGTCATCTGTCATCTGCTCACTGTCATCTGTCAGCTGTCATCTTTCATCTGTCAACTGTTATGTATCACCTGTGATGTGTCATCTGTCATCTGTTATCTGTCATCTGCCATCTGTCATCTGTTATCTGTCAGCTGTCATCTGTCATCTATCATCTGTCATTTGTCATCTGTCATCTGCCATCTGTCATCTCTCGTGTCTCACCTGTGATGTGTCATCTGTCATCTGTCATCTATCACCTGTCATTTGTCATCTGTCATCTGTCATGTGACATCTGTCATCTGTCATCTGTCATCTGTCATCTGTCATCTGTCATCTGTCATTTGACATCTGTCATCTGTCATCTGTCACCTGTCATCTGTCATCTGTCATCTGTCATCTGTCATCTGTCATCTGTCATCTGTCATCTGTCATCTGTCATCTGTCATCTGTCATCTGTCATCTGTCATCTGTCATCTGTCATCTGTCATCTGTCATCTGTCATCTGTCATCTGTCATCTGTCATCTGTCATCTGTCATCCGTCATCTGTCATCTGTCATCTGTCATCTGTCATCTGTCATCCGTCATCTGTCATCTGTCATCTGTCATCTGTCATCTGTCATCTGTCATCTGTCATCTGTCATCTGTCATCTGTCATCTGTCATCTGTCGTCTGTCATCTGTCATCTGTCATCTGTCATCTGTCATCTGTCATCTGTCATCTGTCATCTGTCATCTGTCATCTGTCATCTGTCATCTGTCATCTGTCATCTGTCATCTGTCATCTGTCATCTGTCATTTGTCATCTGTCATCTGTCATCTGTCATCTGTCATCTGTCATCTGTCATCTGTCATCTGTCATCTGTCATCTGTCATCTGTCATCTGTCATCTGTCATCTGTCATCTGTTATCTGTCATCTGTCATCTGTCATCTGTCATTTGTCATCTGTTATCTGTCATCTGTCATGTGACATCTGTCATCTGTCATCTGTCATCTTTCATCTGTCATCTGTCATGTGTCACCTGTGATGTGTCATTTCACATCTGTCATCTGTCATTTGTCATCTGTCATCTGTCATCTGTCATCTGTCATGTGACATCTGTCATCTGTCATCTGTCATCTGTCATCTGTCATCTGTCATCTGTCATCTCACATCTGTCATCTCTCATCTGTCATCTGTCATCTGTCATCTGTCATCTGTCATCTGTCATCTGTCATCTGTCATCTGTCATCCGTCATCCGTCATCCGTCATCTGTCATCTGTCATCTGTCATCTGTCACCTGTTATGTGATATCTGTCATCTGTCATCTTCATCTGGCACCTGTCATCTGTCATCTGTCATCTGTCATCTGTCATCTGTCATCTGTCATATGTCGTCTGTCATCTGTCATTTGTCATTTCTCATCTGTCATGTGTCATCTGCCATCTGTCATCTTTCATCTGTCATCTGTCATCTGTCATCTGTAATCTGTCATCTGTCACCAGTCATCTGTCATCTGTCATGTGATATCTGTAATCTGTCATCCCACATCTGTCATCTGTCATCTGTCATCTGTCATCTGTCATCTGTCATCTGTCATCTGTCATCTGTCATCTGTCATCCGTCATCCGTCATTCGTCATCTGTCATCTGTCATCTGTCATCCGTCATCCGTCATCTGTCATCTGTCATCTGTCATCCGTCATCCGTCATCCATCATCTGTCATCTGTCATCTGTCATCTGTCATCTGTCATCTGTCATCTGTCAGCTGTCATCTGTCATCTGTCATCTGTCATCTGTCATCTGTCATCTGTCATCTTTCATCTGTCATCTGTCATCTGTCATGTTTCACGTGTGATGTGTCATTTCTCAGCTGTCATCTGTCATTTGTTATCTGTCATCTGTCATCTGTCATCCGTCATCTGTCATCTGTCATCTTTCATCTGTCATCTGTCATCTGTCGTCTGTCATCTGTCATTTGTCATTTGTCATCTGTCATGTGTCATCTGCCATTTGTCATCTTTCATCTTTCATCTGTCATCTGTCATCTGTCATCTGTCATCTGTCATCTGTCATCTGTCATCTGTCATCTGTCATCTGTCATCTGTCATCTGTCATCTGTCATCTGTCATCTGTCATCTGTCATCTGTCATCTGTCATCAGTCATCTGTCATCTGTCATCTGTCATCTGTCACCTGTCATCTGTCATCTGTCATCTGTCATCTCACATCTGTCATCTGTCATCTGTCATTTGTCATCTGTTATCTGTCATCTGTCATGTGACATCTGTCATCTGTCATCTGTCATCTTTCATCTGTCATCTGTCATGTGTCACCTGTGATGTGTCATTTCACATCTGTCATCTGTCATTTGTTATCTGTCATCTGTCATCTGTCATCTGTCATCTGTCATCTCACATCTGTCATCTGTCATCTGTCATCTGTCATCTGTCATCTGTCATCTGTCATCTGTCATCTGTCATCTGTCATCCGTCATCCGTCATCCGTCATCTGTCATCTGTCATCTGTCACCTGTCATGTGACATCTGTCATCTGTCATCTGTCATCTGTCATCTGTCATCTGTCATCTGTCATCTGTCATCTGTCATCTGTCATCTGTCATCTGTCATATGTCGTCTGTCATCTGTCATCTTCATCTGTCATCTGTCATCTGTCATCTGTCATCTGTCATATGTCGTCTGTCATCTGTCATTTGTCATTTGTCATCTGTCATGTGTCATCTGCCATCTGTCATCTGTCATCTGTCTTGTGACATCTGTCATCTGTCATCTGTCATCTGTCATCTGTCATGTGTCATCTTTCATCTGTCATCTGACATCTGCCATTTGTCATCTGTCATCTCTCTTCTGTTATCTGTCATCTGTCATCTGTAATCTGTCACCTGTCATCTTTCAACTGTAATCTGTCATTTGCCATTTGTCATCTGTCATCTCTCATTTGTTATCTGTCATCTGTAATCTGTAATCTGCCATCTGCGATTTGTCATCTGTCATCTCTCATCTGTTATCTGTCATCTGTCATCTGTCATCTGTTCTCTGTCATCTGTCATCTCTCATCTGTCATCTGTCATCTGTCATTTGTCATCTGTCATCTGTCATCTGTCATCTGTCATCTGTCATCTGTCATCTGTCATCTGTCATCTGTCATCTGTCATCTGTCATCTGTCATCTGTCATCTGTCATCTGTCATCTGTCATCCGTCATCGGTCATCCGTCATCTGTCATCTGTCATCTGTCACGTGTCATGTGACATCTGTCATCTGTCATCTGTCATCTGTCATCTGTCATCTGTCAGCTGTCATCTGTCATATGTTGTCTGTCATCTGTCATCTTCATCTGTCATCTGTCATCTGTCATCTGTCATCTGTCATCTGTCATCTGTCATCTGTCAACTGTCATCTGTCATCAGTCATATGTCGTCTGTTATCTGTCTTCTGTTATCTGTCATCTGTCATCTGTCAACTGTCATCTGTCATCTGTTATCTGTTATCTGTCATCTGTCATCTGTCATCTGTCATCTCTCATCTGTCATCTGTCATGTGTCATCTTTCATCTGTCATCTGACATCTGCCATTTGTCATCTGTCATCTCTCTTCTGTTATCTGTCATCTGTCATCTGTAATCTGTCATCTGTCATCTTTCAACTGTAATCTGTCATTTGCCATTTGTCATCTGTCATCTCTCATTTGTTATCTGTCATCTGTAATATGTAATATGCCATCTGCGATTTGTCATCTGTCATCTCTCATCTGTTATCTGTCATCTGTCATCTGTTCTCTGTCATCTGTCATCTGTCATCTGTCATGTGTCAGCTGCCATTTGTCATCTTTCATCGTTCATCTGTCATCTGTCATCTGTCATCTGTCATCTGTTATCTGTCATCTGTCATCAGTCATCTGTCATCTGTCATCTGTCACCTGTCATCTGTCATCTGTCATCTGTCATCTCACATCTGTCATCTGTCATCTGTCATCTGTCATTTGTCATCTGTTATCTGTCATCTGTCATGTGACATCTGTCATCTGTCATCTGTCATCTTTCATCGGTCATGTGTCACCTGTGATGTGTCATTTCACATCTGTCATCTGTCATTTGTTATCTGTCATCTGTCATCTGTCATCTGTCATCTGTCATCTCACATCTGTCATCTGTCATCTGTCATTTGTCATCTGTCATCTGTCATCTGTCATCCGTCATCCGTCATCTGTCATCTGTCATCTGTCATCTGTCATCTGTCATTTGTCATCTGTCATCTGTCATCTTTCATCTGTCATCTGTCATCTGTCATGTGTCACGTGTGTTGTGTCATTTCTCATCTGTCATCTGTCATTTGTTATCTGTCATCTGTCATCTGTCATCCGTCATCTGTCATCTTTCATCTGTCATTTGTCATCTGTCGTCTGTCATCTGTCATTTGTCATTTGTCATCTGTCATGTGTCATCTGCCATTTGTCATCTTTCATCTGTCATCTGTCATCTGTCATCTGTCATCTGTCATCTGTCATCTGTCATCTGTCATCTGTCATCAGTCATCTGTCATCTGTCATCTGTCATCTGTCACCTGTCATCTGTCATCTGTCATCTGTCATCTCACATCTGTCATCTGTCATCTGTCATTTGTCATCTGTTATCTGTCATCTGCCATGTGACATCTTTCATCTGTCATCTGTCATCTTTCATCTGTCATCTGTCATGTGTCACCTGTGATGTGTCATTTCACATCTGTCATCTGTCATTTGTTATCTGTCATCTGTCATCTGTCATCTGTCATCTGTCATCTGTCATCTCACATCTGTCATCTGTCATCTGTCATCTGTCATCTGTCATCTGTCATCTGTCATCTGTCATCTGACATCTGTCATCTGTCATCTGTCATCCGTCATCCGTCATCCGTTATCTGTCATCTGTTATCTGTCACCTGTCATGTGACATCTGTCATCTGTCATCTGTCATCTGTCATCTGTCATGTGTCATCTGTCATCTGTCATCTGTCATCTGTCATCTGTCATCTGTCATCTGTCATCTGTCATATGTCGTCTGTCATCTGTCATCTTCATCTGTCATCTGTCATCTGTCATCTGTCATCTGTCATCTGTCATCTGTCATCTGTCATCTGTCATCTGTCATATGTCGTCTGTCATCTGTCATTTGTCATTTGTCATCTGTCATGTGTCATCTGCCATCTGTCATCTGTCATCTGTCTTGTGACATCTGTCATCTGTCATCTGTCATTTGTCATCCCACATCTGTCATCTGTCATCTGTCATCTGTCATCTGTCATCTGTCATCTGTCATCTGTCATCTGTCATCTGTCATCTGTCATCTGTCATCTGTCATCTGTCATCTGTCATCTGTCATCTGTCATCTGTCATCTGTCATCTGTCATCTGTCATCTGTCATCTGTCATCTGTCATCTGTCATCTGTCATCTGTCATCTGTCATCTGTCATCTGTCATCCGTCATCCGTGATCTGTCATCTGCCATCTGTCATCTGTCACCTGTCATGTTACATCTGTCATCTGTCATCTGTCATCTGACATCTGTCATCTGTCATCTGTCATCTGTCATCTGTCACCTGTTATCTGTCATCTGTCATCTGTCATCTGTCATCTGTCACCTGTCATCTGTCATCTGTCATCAGTCATCTCACATCTGTCATCTGTCATCTGTCATTTGTCATCTGTTATCTGTCATCTGTCATGTGACATCTGTCATCTGTCATCTGTCAACTGTCATCTGTCATCTGTCATCAGTCATCAGTCATCTCACATCTGTCATCTGTCATCTGTCATCTGTCATCTGTCATCTGTCATCTGTCATGTGTCAATTGTGATGTGTCATTTCACATCTGTCATCTGTCATCTGTCATCTGCCATCTGTCATCTGTCAGCTGTCATCTGTCATCTGTCATCTGTCATCCGTCATCTGTCATCTGTCATCTGTCATCTGTCATCTTTCATCTGTCATCTGTCATCTGTTATGTGTCACGTGTGATGTGTCATTTCTCAACTGTCATCTGTCATTTGTTATCTGTCATCTGTCATCTGTCATCCGTCATCTGTCATCTGTCATCTTTCATCTGTCATTTGTCATTTGTCAACTGTCATGTGTCAGCTGCCATTTGTCATCTTTCATCTTTCATCTGTCATCTGTCATCTGTCATCTGTCATCTGTCATCTGTTATCTGTCATCTGTCATCAGTCATCTGTCATCTGTCATCTGTCACCTGTCATCTGTCATCTGTCATCTGTCATCTGTCATCTCACATCTGTCATCTGTCATTTGTCATCTGTTATCTGTCATCTGTCATGTGACATCTGTCATCTGTCATCTGTCATCTTTCATCTGTCATGTGTCACCTGTGATGTGTCATTTCACATCTGTCATCTGTCATTTGTTATCTGTCATCTGTCATCTGTCATCTCACATCTGTCATCTGTCATCTGTCATCTGTCATCTGTCATCTGTCATCTGTCATCTGTCATCTGTCATCTGTCATCTGTCATCTGTCATCTGTCATCCGTCATCCGTCATCTGTCATCTGTCATCTGTCATCTGTCATCTGTCATCTGTCATCTGTCATCTGTCATCTTTCATCTGTCATCTGTCATCTGTCAGGTGTCACGTGTGATGTGTCATTTCTCATCTGTCATCTGTCATTTGTTATCTGTCATCTGTCATCTGTCATCCGTCATCTGTCATCTGTCATCTTTCATCTGTCATCTGTCATCTGTCGTCTGTCATCTGTCATTTGTCATCTGTCATGTGTTATCTGCCATTTGTCATCTGTCATCTGTCATCTGTCATCTGTCATCTGTCATCTGTCATCTGTCATCTGTCATCTGTCAGCTGTCATCTGTCATCTGTTATCTGTCATCTGTCATCTGTCATCTGTCATCTGTCATCTGTCATCTGTCATCTGTCATCTTTCATCTGTCATCTGTCATCTGTCATCTGTCATGTGTCACGTGTGATGTGTCATTTCTCATCTGTAATCTGTCATTTGTTTTCTGTGTTCTGTCATCTGTCATCTGTCATCTGTCATCTATCATCTGTCATCTGTCATCTGTCATCTGTCATCTTTCATCTGTCATCTGTCATGTGTCATGTGTCACGTGTGATGTGTCATTTCTCATCTGTCATCTGTCATTTGTTATCTGTCATCTGTCATCTGTCATCCGTCATCTGTCATCTGTCATCTTTCATCTGTCATCTGTCATCTGTCATCTGTCGTCTGTCATCTGTCATTTGTCATGTGTCATCTGCCATTTGTCATCTGTCATCTGTCATCTGTCATCTGTCAGCTGTCATCTGTCATCTGTCATCTGTCATCTGTCATCTGTCAGCTGTCATCTGTCATCTGTCATCTGTCATCTGTCATCTGTCATCTGTCATCTGTCAGCTTTCATCTGTCATCTGTCATCTGTCATGTGTCACGTGTGATGTGTCATTTCTCATCTGTCATCTGTCATCCGTCATCTGTCATCTGTCATCTGTCATCTGCCATCTGTCATCTGTCATCTGTCATCTGTCATCTGTCAGCTGTCATCTGTCATCTGTCATCTGTCATCTGTCATCTGTCATCTGTCATCTGTCATCTGTCATCTGTCATCTGTCATCTGTCATCTTTCATCTGTCATCTGTCATCTGTCATGTGTCACGTGTGATGTGTCATTTCTCATCTGTCATCTGTCATTTGTTATCTGTCATCTGTCATCTGTTATCTGTTATCTGTCATCTGTCATCTGTCATCTGTCATCTGTCATCTGTCATCTGTCATCTGTCATCTGTCTTCTGTCATTTTTATCTGTCATCTGTCATCTGTCATCTGTCATCTGTCATCTGTCTTGTGACATCTGTCATCTGTCATCTGTCATGTGTCATTTGTCATCCCACATCTGTCATCTGTCATCTGTCATCTGTCATCTGTCATCTGTCATCTGTCATCTGTCATCTGTCATCTGTCATCTGTCATCTGTCATCTGTCATCTGTCATCTGTCATCTGTCATCTGTCATCTGTCATCTGTCATCTGTCATCTGTCATCTGTCATCTGTCATCTGTCATCTGTCATCTGTCATCTGTCATCTGTCATCTGTCATCCGTCATCCGTGATCTGTCATCTGCCATCTGTCATCTGTCACCTGTCATGTTACATCTGTCATCTGTCATCTGTCATCTGACATCTGTCATCTGTCATCTGTCATCTGTCATCTGTCATCTGTCACCTGTTATCTGTCATCTGTCATCTGTCATCTGTCATCTGTCACCTGTCATCTGTCATCTGTCATCAGTCATCTCACATCTGTCATCTGTCATCTGTCATCTGTCATTTGTCATCTGTTATCTGTCATCTGTCATGTGACATCTGTCATCTGTCATCTGTCACCTGTCATCTGTCATCTGTCATCAGTCATCAGTCATCTCACATCTGTCATCTGTCATCTGTCATCTGTCATCTGTCATCTGTCATCTGTCATCTGTCATGTGTCACCTGTGATGTGTCATTTCACATCTGCCATCTGTCATCTGTCATCTGCCATCTGTCATCTGTCAGCTGTCGTCTGTCATCTGTCATCTGTCATCTGTCATCTGTCATCTGTCATCTGTCATCTTTCATCTGTCATCTGTCATCTGTCATGTGTCACGTGTGATGTGTCATTTCTCATCTGTCATCTGTCATTTGTTATCTGTCATCTGTCATCTGTCATCCGTCATCTGTCATCTGTCATCTTTCATCTGTCATTTGTCATTTGTCATCTGTCATGTGTCAGCTGCCATTTGTCATCTTTCATCTTTCATCTGTCATCTGTCATCTGTCATCTGTCATCTGTCATCTGTCATCTGTTATCTGTCATCTGTCATCAGTCATCTGTCATCTGTCATCTGTCACCTGTCATCTGTCATCTGTCATCTGTCATCTCACATCTGTCATCTGTCATTTGTCATCTGTTATCTGTCATCTGTCATGTGACATCTGTCATCTGTCATCTTTCATCTGTCATGTGTCACCTGTGATGTGTCATTTCACATCTGTCATCTGTCATTTGTTATCTGTCATCTGTCATCTGTCATCTGTCATCTCACATCTGTCATCTGTCATCTGTCATCTGTCATCTGTCATCTGTCATCTGTCATCTGTCATCTGTCATCTGTCATCTGTCATCTGTCATCTGTCATCCGTCATCCGTCATCTGTCATCTGTCATCTGTCATCTGTCATCTGTCATCTGTCATCTGTCATCTGTCATCTGTCATCTGTCATCTGTCATCTTTCATCTGTCATCTGTCATCTGTCAGGTGTCACGTGTGATGTGTCATTTCTCATCTGTCATCTGTCATTTGTTATCTGTCATCTGTCATCTGTCATCCGTCATCTGTCATCTGTCATCTTTCATCTGTCATCTGTCATCTGTCGTCTGTCATCTGTCATTTGTCATCTGTCATCTGTCATGTGTCATCTGCCATTTGTCATCTGTCATCTGTCATCTGTCATCTGTCATCTGTCAGCTGTCATCTGTCATCTGTTATCTGTCATCTGTCATCTGTCATCTGTCATCTGTCATCTGTCATCTGTCATCTTTCATCTGTCATCTGTCATCTGTCATCTGTCATGTGTCACGTGTGATGTGTCATTTCTCATCTGTAATCTGTCATTTGTTTTCTGTGTTCTGTCATCTGTCATCTGTCATCTGTCATCTGTCATCTGTCATCTGTCATCTGTCATCTGTCATCTTTCATCTGTCATCTGTCATCTGTCATGTGTCACGTGTGATGTGTCATTTCTCATCTGTCATCTGTCATTTGTTATCTGTCATCTGTCATCTGTCATCCGTCATCTGTCATCTGTCATCTTTCATCTGTCATCTGTCATCTGTCATCTGTCGTCTGTCATCTGTCATTTGTCATTTGTCATCTGTCATGTGTCATCTGCCATTTGTCATCTGTCATCTGTCATCTGTCATCTGTCATCTGTCATCTGTCAGCTGTCATCTGTCATCTGTCATCTGTCATCTGTCATCTGTCAGCTGTCATCTGTCATCTGTCATCTGTCATCTGTCATCTGTCATCTGTCAGCTTTCATCTGTCATCTGTCATCTGTCATGTGTCACGTGTGATGTGTCATTTCTCATCTGTCATCTGTCATCCGTCATCCGTCATCTGTCATCTGTCATCTGTCATCTGTCATCTGTCATCTGTCATCTGTCATCTGTCATCTGTCATCTGTCAGCTGTCATCTGTCATCTGTCATCTGTCATCTGTCATCTGTCATCTGTCATCTGTCATCTGTCATCTGTCATCTGTCATCTGTCATCTTTCATCTGTCATCTGTCATCTGTCATGTGTCACGTGTGATGTGTCATTTCTCATCTGTCATCTGTCATTTGTTATCTGTCATCTGTCATCTGTCATCTGTTATCTGTTATCTGTCATCTGTCATCTGTCATCTGTCATCTGTCATCTGTCATCTGTCTTCTGTCATTTTTATCTGTCATCTGTCATCTGTCATCTGTTATCTGTCATCTCACATCTGTCATCTGTCATCTGTCATCTGTCATCTGTCATCTGTCATCTGTCATCTTTCATCTGTCATCTGTCATCTGTCATGTGTCACGTGTGATGTGTCATTTCTCATCTGTCATCTGTCATTTGTTATCTGTCATCTGTCATCCGTCATCTGTCATCTGTCATCTGTCATCTTTCATCTGTCATCTGTCATCTGTCGTCTGTCATCTGTCATTTGTCATTTGTCATCTGTCATGTGTCATCTGCCATTTGTCATCTGTCATCTGTCATCTGTCATCTGTCATCTGTCAGCTGTCATCTGTCATCTGTCATCTGTCATCTCTCATCTGTCATCTGTCATCCTTCATCTGTCATCTGTCATCTGTCATCTGTCATCTGTCATCTGTAATCTGTCATCTGTCATCTGTCGTCTGTCATCTGTCATCTGTCATCTGTCATCTGTCATCTGTCAGCTGTCATCTGTCATCTGTCATCTGTCATCTGTCATCTGTCATCTGTCATCTGTCATCTGTCATCTTTCATCTGTCATCTGTCATCTGTCATGTGTCACGTGTGATGTGTCATTTCTCATCTGTCATTTGTCATTTGTTATCTGTCATCTGTCATCTGTAATCCGTCATCTGTCATCTGTCATCTTTCATCTGTCATCTGTCATCTGTCATCTGTCACCTGTCATCTGTCATCTGTCATCAGTCATCTCACATCTGTCATCTGTCATCTGTCATCTGTCATCTGTCATTTGTCATCTGTTATCTGTCATCTGTCATGTGACATCTGTCATCTGTCATCTGTCACCTGTCATGAGTCATCTGTCATCAGTCATCTCACATCTGTCATCTGTCAACTGTCATCTGTCATCTGTCATCTGTCATCTGTCATCTGTCATCTGTCATCCGTCATCCGTCATCCGTCATCTGTCATCTGTCATCTGTCATCTGTCATCTGTCATCTGTCAGCTGTCATCTGTCATATGTCATCTGTCATCTGTCATCTGTCATCTGTCATCTTTCATCTGTCATCTGTCATGTGTCACGTGTGATGTGTCATTTCTCATCTGTCATCTGTCATTTGTTATCTGTCATCTGTCATCTGTCATCCGTCATCTGTCATCTTTCATCTGTCATCTGTCATCTGTCGTCTGTCATCTGTCATTTGTCATTTGTCATCTGTCATGTGTCATCTACCATTTGTCATCTTTCATCTTTCATCTGTCATCTGTCATCTGTCATCTGTCATCTGTCATCTGTCATCTGTCATCTGTCATCTGTCATCAGTCATCTGTCATCTGTCATCTGTCATCTCACATCTGTCATCTGTCATCTGTCATTTGTCATCGGTTATCTGTCATCTGTCATGTGACATCTTTCATCTGTCATCTGTCATCTTTCATCTGTCATCTGTCATGTGTCACCTGTGATGTGTCATTTCACATCTGTCATCTGTCATTTGTTATCTGTCATCTGTCATCTGTCATCTGTCATCTGCCATCTGTCATCTCACATCTGTCATCTGTCATCTGTCATCTGTCATCTGTCATCTGTCATCTGTCATCTGTCATCTGTCATCTGTCATCTGTCATCTGTCATCTGTCATCTGTCATCTGTCATCCGTCATCCGTCATCCGTCATCTGTCATCTGTTATCTGTCACCTGTCATGTGACATCTGTCATCTGTCATCTGTCATCTGTCATCTGTCATCTGTCATCTGTCATCTGTCATCTGTCATCTGTCATCTGTCATCTGTCATCTGTCATCTGTCATCTGTCATCTGTCATATGTCGTCTGTCATCTGTCATCTTCATCTGTCATCTGTCGTCTGTCATCTGTCATCTGTCATCTGTCATCTGTCATATGTCGTCTGTCATCTGTCATTTGTCATTTGTCATCTGTCATGTGTCATCTGCCATCTGTCATCTGTCATCTGTCTTGTGACATCTGTCATCTGTCATCTGTCATTTGTCATCCCACATCTGTCATCTGTCATCTGTCATCTGTCATCTGTCATCTGTCATCTGTCATCTGTCATCTGTCATCTGTCATCTGTCATCTGTCATCTGTCATCTGTCATCTGTCATCTGTCATCCGTCATCCGTCATCTATCATCTGCCATCTGTCATCTGTCACCTGTCATGTTACATCTGTCATCTGTCATCTGTCATCTGACATCTGTCATCTGTCATCTGTCATCTGTCATCTGTCATCTGTCACCTGTTATCTGTCATCTGTCATCTGTCATCTGTCATCTGTCATCTGTCATCTGTCATCTGTCATCTGTCATCTGTCATCTGTCATCTGTCATTTGTCATCTGTTATCTGTCATCTGTCATCCGTCATCTGTCATCTGTCATCTGTCATCCGTCATCCGTCATCTGTCATCTGCCATCTGTCATCTGTCACCTGTCATGTTACATCTGTCATCAGTCATCTGTCATCTGTCATCTGACATCTGTCATCTGTCATCTGTCACCTGTTATCTGACATCTGTCATCTGTCATCTGTCATCTGTCATCTGTTATCTGTCATCTGTCATCTGTCATCTATCATCTGTCATCTGTCATCTGTCATCTGTCATCTGTCATCTGTCATCTGTCATCTGTCATCTGTCATCTGCCATCTGTCATCCGTCATCCGTCATCTGTCATCTGCCATCTGTCATCTGTCACCTGTCATGTTACATCTGTCATCTGTCATCTGACATCTGTCATCTGTCATCTGTCATCTGTCATCTGTCATCTGTCATCTGTCACCTGTTATCTGTCATCTGTCATCTGTCATCTGTCAGCTGTCATCTGTCATCTGTCATCTGTCATCTGTCATCTGTCATCTGTCATCTGTCATCTGTTATCTGTCATCTGTCATCCGTCATCTGTCATCTGTCATCTGTCATCTGTCATCCGTCATCCGTCATCTGTCATCTGCCATCTGTCATCTGTCACCTGTCATGTTACATCTGTCATCTGTCATCTGTCATCTGACATCTGTCATCTGTCATCTGTCACCTGTTATCTGACATCTGTCATCTGTCATCTGTCATCTGTCATCTGTCATCTGTCATCTGTTATCTGTCATCTGTCATCTGTCATCTGTCATCTGTCATCTGACATCTGTCATCTGTCATCTGTCATCTGTCATCTGTCATCTGTCATCTGTCATCTGTCATCTGTCATCTGTCATCTGTCATCTGTCATCTGTCATCTGTCATCTGTCATCTGTCATCTGTCATCTGTCATCTGTCATCTGTCATCTGTCATCTGTCATCTGTCATCTGTCATCTGTCATCTGTCATCTGTCATCTGTCATCTGTCATCTGTCATCTGTCATCTGTCATCTGTCATCTGTCATTTGTCATTTGTCATTTGTCATCTGTCATCTGTCATCTTTCATCTGTCATCTGTCATCTGTCCTCTGTCATCTGTCATCTGTCATCTGTCATCTGTCATCTGTGATCTGTCATCTGTCATCTGTCATCTGTCATCTGTTATCTGGCATCTGTCATCTGTCATCTGTCATCTGTCATCTGTCATCTGTCATCTGTCATTTGTCATTTGTCATCTGTTATGTGTCATCTGCCATCTGTCATCTTTCATCTGTCATCTGTCATCTGTCATCTGTCATCTGTCATCTGTCACCTGTCATCTGTCATTTGTCATCTGTCATCTGTCATCTGTCATCTGTCATCTGTCATCTGTCATCTGTCAGCTGTCATCTGTCATCTGTCATCTGTCATCTGTCATCTGTCATCTGTCATCTGTCATCTGTCATCTTTCATCTGTCATCTGTCATCTATCATGTGTCACGTGTGATGTGTCATTTCTCATCTGTCATCTGTCATTTGTTATCTGTCATCTGTCATCTGTCATCTGTTATCTGTTATCTGTCATCTGTCATCTGTCATCTGTCATCTGTCATCTGTCTTCTGTCATTTGTTATCTGTCATCTGTCATCTGTCATCTGTCATCTGTCATCTGTCATCTGTCATCTCACATCTGTCATCTGTCATCTGTCATCTGTCATCTGTCATCTTTCATCTGTCATCTGTCAACTGTCATGTGTCACGTGTGATGTGTCATTTCTCATCTGTCATCTGTCATTTGTTATCTGTCATCTGTCATCTGTCATCCGTCATCTGTCATCTGTCATCTTTCATCTGTTATCTGTCATCTGTCGTCTGTCATCTGTCATTTGTCATTTGTCATCTGTCATGTGTCATCTGCCATTTGTCATCTGTCATCTGTCATCTGTCATCTGTCACCTGTCAGCTGTCATCTGTCATCTGTCATCTGTCATCTTTCATCTGTCATCTGTCATCTGTCATGTGTCACGTGTGATGTGTCATTTCTCATCTGTCATTTGTCATTTGTTATCTGTCATCTGTCATCTGTCATCTGTCATCTGTCATCTGTCATCTGTCATCTTTCATCTGTCATCTGTCATCTATCATGTGTCACGTGTGATGTGTCATTTCTCATCTGTCATCTGTCATTTGTTATCTGTCATCTGTCATCTGTCATCTGTTATCTGTCTTCTGTCATTTGTTATCTGTCATCTGTCATCTGTCATCTGTCATCTGTCATCTGTCATCTCACATCTGTCATCTGTCATCTGTCATCTGTCATCTGTCATCTGTCATCTTTCATCTGTCATCTGTCAACTGTCATGTGTCACGTGTGATGTGTCATTTCTCATCTGTCATCTGTCATTTGTTATCTGTCATCTGTCATCTGTCATCCGTCATCTGTCTTCTGTCATCTTTCATCTGTCATCTGTCATCTGTCGTCTGTCATCTGTCATTTGTCATTTGTCATCTGTCATGTGTCATCTGCCATTTGTCATCTGTCATCTGTCATCTGTCATCTGTCATCTGTCATCTGTCAGCTGTCATCTGTCATCTGTCATCTGTCATCTCTCATCTGTCATCTGTCATCCTTCATCTGTCATCTGTCATCTGTCATCTGTCATCTGTAATCTGTCATCTGTCATCTGTCGTCTGTCATCTGTCATCTGTCATCTGTCATCTGTCATCTGTCATCTGTCATCTGTCAGCTGTCATGTGTCATCTGTCATCTGTCATCTGTCAACTGTCATCTGTCATCTGTCATCTTTCATCTGTCATCTGTCATCTGTCATGTGTCACGTGTGATGTGTCATTTCTCATCTGTCATTTGTCATTTGTTATCTGTCATCTGTCATCTGTAATCCGTCATCTGTCATCTGTCATCTTTCATCTGTCATCTGTCATCTGTCATCTGTCACCTGTCATCTGTCATATGTCATCAGTCATCTCACATCTGTCATCTGTCATCTGTCATCTGTCATTTGTCATCTGTTTTCTGTCATCTGTCATGTGACATCTGTCATCTGTCATCTGTCACCTGTCATCAGTCATCTGTCATCAGTCATCTCACATCTGTCATCTGTCAACTGTCATCTGTCATCTGTCATCTGTCATCTGTCATGTGTCACCTGTGATGTGTCATTTCACATCTGTCATCTGTCATTTGTTATCTGTAATCTGTCATCTGTCATCTGTCATCAGTCATCTGTCATCTGTCATCTGTCACCTGTCATCTGTCATCTGTCATCTGTCATCTCACATCTGTCATCTGTCATCTGTCATCTGTCATCTGTCATCTGTCATCTGTCATCTGTCATCTGTCATCTGTCAGCTGTCGTCTGTCATCTGTCATCTGTCATCTGTCATCTGTCATCTGTCATCTTTCATCTGTCATCTGTCATCTGTCATGTGTCATCTGTCATCTGTCATCTGTCATCTGTCATCTGTCATCTGTCATCTGTCATCTGTCATCTGTCATCTGTCACCTGTCATCTGTCATCTGTCATTTGTCATCTGTTATCTGTCATCTGTCATGTGACATCTGTCATCTGTCATCTGTCATCTTTCATCTGTCATGTGTCACCTGTGATGTGTCATTTCTCATCTGTCATCTGTCATTTGTTATCTGTCATCTGTCATCTGTCATCCGTCATCTGTCATCTGTCATCTTTCATCTGTCATCTGTCATCTTTCGTCAGTCATTTGTCATTTGTCATCTGTCATGTGTCATCTGCCATTTGTCATCTTTCATCTTTTATCTGTCATCTTTCATCTTTCATCTGTCATCTGTCATCTGTCATCTGTCATCTGTCATCTGTCATCTGTCATCTGTCATCTGTCATCTGTCATCTGTCAGCTGTCATCTGTCATCTGTCACCTGTCATCTGTCATCTGTCATTTGTCATCTGTTATCTGTCATCTGTCATGTGACATCTGTCATCTGTCATCTGTCATCTTTCATCTGTCATGTGTCACCTGTGATGTGTCATTTCACATCTGTCATCTGTCATTTGTTATCTGTCATCTGTCATCTGTCATCTGTCATCTGTCTTCTGTCATCTGTCATCTGTCATCTGTCATCTCACATCTGTCATCTGTCATCTGTCATCTGTCATCTGTCATCTGTCATCTGTCATCCGTCATCCGTCATCCGTCATCTGTCATCTGTCATTTGTCATCTGTCATCTGTCGTCTGTCAGCTGTCATCTGTCATCTGTCATCTGTCATCTGTCATCTGTCATCTGTCATCTGTCATCTGTCATCTGTCATCTTTCATCTGTCATCTGTCATCTGTCATGTGTCACGTGTGATGTGTCATTTCTCATCTGTCATTTGTCATTTGTTATCTGTCATCTGTCATCCGTCATCTGTCATCTGTCATCTGTCATCTGTCATCTGTCATCTGTCATCTGTCATCTGTCATCTGTCATCTGTCATCTGTCATCTGTCATCTGTCATCTGTCATCTGTCATCTGTCATCTGTCTTCTGTCATCTGTCATCTGTCATCTGTCATCTGTCATCTGTCATCTGTCATCTGTCATCTGTCATCTGTCATCTGTCATCTGTTATCTGTCATCTGTCATCTGTCATCTGTCATCTGTCATCTGTCATCTGTCATCTGTCATCTGTCATCTGTCATCTGTCATTTGTCATTTGTCATCTGTCATGTGTCATCTGCCATCTGTCATCTTTCATCTGTCATCTGTCATCTGTCATCTGTCATCTGTCATCTGTCATCTGTCATCTGTCATCTGTCATCTGTCATCTGTCATCTGTCATCTGTCAGCTGTCATCTGTCATCTGTCATCTGTCATCTGTCATCTGTCATCTGTCATCTGTCATCTGTCATCTTTCATCTGTCATCTGTCATCTGTCATGTGTCACGTGTGATGTGTCATTTCTCATCTGTCATCTGTCATTTGTTATCTGTCATCTGTCATCTGTCATCTGTTATCTGTTATCTGTCATCTGTCATCTGTCATCTGTCATCTGTCATCTGTCATCTGTCTTCTGTCATTTGTTATCTGTCATCAGTCATCTGTCATCTGTCATCTGTCATCTGTCATCTCACATCTGTCATCTGTCATCTGTCATCTGTCATCTTTCATCTGTCATCTGTCATCTGTCATCTGTCATGTGTCACGGGTGATGTGTCATTTCTCATCTGTCATCTGTCATTTGTTATCTGTCATCTGTCATCTGTCATCCGTCATCTGTCGTCTGTCATCTTTCATCTGTCATCTGTCATCTGTCGTCTGTCATCTGTCATTTGTCATTTGTCATCTGTCATGTGTCATCTGCCATTTGTCATCTGTCATCTGTCATGTGTCATCTGTCAGCTGTCATCTGTCATCTGTCATCTGTCAGCTGTCATCTGTCATCTGTCATCTGTCATCTGTCATCTGTCATCTCTCATCTGTCATCTGTCATCCTTCATCTGTCATCTGTCTTCTGTCATCTGTCATCTGTCATCTGTCATCTCACATCTGTCATCTGTCATCTGTCATCTCACATCTGTCATCTGTCATCTGTCACCTGTCATCAGTCATCTGTCATCAGTCATCTCACATCTGTCATCTGTCAACTGTCATCTGTCATCTGTCATCTGTCATCTGTCATGTGTCACCTGTGATGTGTCATTTCACATCTGTCATCTGTCATTTGTTATCTGTAATCTGTCATCTGTCATCTGTCATCAGTCATCTGTCATCTGTCATCTGTCACCTGTCATCTGTCATCTGTCATCTGTCATCTCACATCTGTCACCTGTCATTTGTCATCTGTCATCTGTCATCTGTCATCTGTCATCTGTCATCTGTCATCTGTCAGCTGTCGTCTGTCATCTGTCATCTGTCATCTGTCATTTGTCATCTGTCATCTTTTATCTGTTATCTGTTATCTGTCATCTGTCATCTGTCATCAGTCATCTGTCATCTGTCAGCTGTCATCTGTCACCTGTCATCTGTCATCTGTCATTTGTCATCTGTTATCTGTCATCTGTCATGTGACATCTGTCATCTGTCATCTGTCATGTTTCATCTGTCATGTGTCACCTGTGATGTGTCATTTCACATCTGTCATCTGTCATTTGTTATCTGTCATCTGTCATCTGTCATCTGTCATCTGTCATCTGTCATCTGTCATCTGTCATCTCACATCTGTCATCTGTCATCTGTCATCTGTCATCTGTCATCTGTCATCTGTCATCTGTCATCCGTCATCCGTCATCCGTCATCTGTCATCTGTCATCTGTCATCTGTCATCTGTCGTCTGTCAGCTGTCATCTGTCATCTGTCATCTGTCATCTGTCATCTGTCATCTGTCATCTGTCATCTTTCATCTGTCATTTGTTATCTGTCATCTGTCATCTGTCATCCGTCATCTGTCATCTGTTATCTGTCATCTGTCATCTGTCATCTGTCATCTGTCATCTGTCATCTGTCATCTGTCATCTGTCATCTGTCATCTGTCATCTGTCATCTGTCATCTGTCATCTGTCATCTGCCATCTGTCATCTGTCATCTGTCATCTGTCATCTGTCATCTGTCATCTGTCATCTGTTATCTGTCATCTGTCATCTGTCATCTGTCATCTGTCATCTGTCATCTGTCATCTGTCATTTGTCATTTGTCATCTGTCATGTGTCATCTGCCATCTGTCATCTTTCATCTGTCATCTGTCATCTGTCATCTGTCATCTGTCATCTGTCATCTGTCATCTGTCATCTGTCATCTGTCATCTGTCATCTGTCATCTGTCAGCTGTCATCTGTCATCTGTCATCTGTCATCTGTCATCTGTCATCTGTCATCTGTCATCTGTCATCTGTCATCTTTCATCTGTCATCTGTCATCTGTCATGTGTCACGTGTGATGTGTCATTTCTCATCTGTCATCTGTCATTTGTTATATGTCATCTGTCATCTGTTATCTGTTATCTGTCATCTGTCATCTGTCATCTGTCATCTGTCATCTGTCATCTGTCTTCTGTCATTTGTTATCTGTCATCTGTCATCTGTCATCTGGCATCTGTCATCTGTCATCTGTCATCTGTCATCTCACATCTGTCATCTGTCATCTGTCATCTGTCATGTGTCACGTGTGATGTGTCATTTCTCATCTGTCATCTGTCATTTGTTATCTGTCATCTGTCATCTGTCATCCGTCATCTGTCGTCTGTCATCTTTCATCTGTCATCTGTCATCTGTCGTCTGTCATCTGTCATTTGTCATTTGTCATATGTCATGTGTCATCTGCCATTTGTCATCTGTCATCTGTCATCTGTCAGCTGTCATCTGTCATCTGTCATCTGTCATCTGTCATCTGTCATCTGTCATCTGTCATCTGACATTTGTCATCTGTCATCTGTCATCTGTCATTTGTCACCTGTCATCAGTCATCTGTCATCAGTCATCTCACATCTGTCATCTGTCAACTGTCATCTGTCATCTGTCATCTGTCATCTGTCATGTGTCACCTGTGATGTGTCATTTCACATCTGTCATCTGTCATTTGTTATCTGTAATCTGTCATCTGTCATCTGTCATCAGTCATCTGACATCTGTCATCTGTCACCTGTCATCTGTCATCTGTTATCTGTCATCTCACATCTGTCAACTGTCATCTGTCATCTGTCATCTGTCATCTGTCATCTGTCATCTCACATCTGTCATCTGTCATCTGTCATCTCACATCTGTCATCTGTCATCTGTCATCTGTCATCTCACATCTGTCATCTGTCATCTGTCATCTGTCATCTGTCATCTGTCTTCTGTCATTTGTTATCTGTCATCTGTCATCTGTCATCTGGCATCTGTCATCTGTCATCTGTCATCTGTCATCTCACATCTGTCATCTGTCATCTGTCATCTGTCATCTGTCATGTGTCACGTGTGATGTGTCATTTCTCATCTGTCATCTGTCATTTGTTATCTGTCATCTGTCATCTGTCATCCGTCATCTGTCGTCTGTCATCTTTCATCTGTCATCTGTCATCTGTCATCTGTCATCTGTCATCTGTCATCCGTCATCCGTCATCCGTCATCTGTCATCTGTCATTTGTCATCTGTCATCTGTCGTCTGTCAGCTGTCATCTGTCATGTGTCATCTGTCATCTGTCATCTGTCATCTGTCATCTGTCATCTGTCATCTGTCATCTTTCATCTGTCATCTGTCATCTGTCATGTGTCACGTGTGATGTGTCATTTCTCATCTGTCATTTGTCATTTGTTATCTGTCATCTGTCATCCGTCATCTGTCATCTGTCATCTGTCATCTGTCATCTGTCATCTGTTATCTGTCATCTGTCATCTGTCATCTGTCATCTGTCATCTGTCATCTGTCATCTGTCATCTGTCATCTGTCATCTGTCATCTGTCTTCTGTCATCTGTCATCTGTCATCTGTCATCTGTCATCTGTCATCTGTCATCTGTCATCTGTCATCTGTCATCTGTTATCTGTCATCTGTCATCTGTCATCTGTCATCTGTCATCTGTCATCTGTCATCTGTCATCTGTCATCTGTCATCTGTCATTTGTCATTTGTCATCTGTCATGTGTCATCTGCCATCTGTCATCTTTCATCTGTCATCTGTCATCTGTCATCTGTCATCTGTCATCTGTCATCTGTCATCTGTCATCTGTCATCTGTCATCTGTCATCTGTCATCTGTCAGCTGTCATCTGTCATCTGTCATCTGTCATCTGTCATCTGTCATCTGTCATCTGTCATCTGTCATCTTTCATCTGTCATCTGTCATCTGTCATGTGTCACGTGTGATGTGTCATTTCTCATCTGTCATCTGTCATTTGTTATCTGTCATCTGTCATCTGTCATCTGTTATCTGTTATCTGTCATCTGTCATCTGTCATCTGTCATCTGTCATCTGTCATCTGTCTTCTGTCATTTGTTATCTGTCATCAGTCATCTGTCATCTGTCATCTGTCATCTGTCATCTCACATCTGTCATCTGTCATCTGTCATCTGTCATCTTTCATCTGTCATCTGTCATCTGTCATCTGTCATGTGTCACGGGTGATGTGTCATTTCTCATCTGTCATCTGTCATTTGTTATCTGTCATCTGTCATCTGTCATCCGTCATCTGTCGTCTGTCATCTTTCATCTGTCATCTGTCATCTGTCGTCTGTCATCTGTCATTTGTCATTTGTCATCTGTCATGTGTCATCTGCCATTTGTCATCTGTCATCTGTCATGTGTCATCTGTCAGCTGTCATCTGTCATCTGTCATCTGTCAGCTGTCATCTGTCATCTGTCATCTGTCATCTGTCATCTGTCATCTCTCATCTGTCATCTGTCATCCTTCATCTGTCATCTGTCTTCTGTCATCTGTCATCTGTCATCTGTCATCTCACATCTGTCATCTGTCATCTGTCATCTCACATCTGTCATCTGTCATCTGTCACCTGTCATCAGTCATCTGTCATCAGTCATCTCACATCTGTCATCTGTCAACTGTCATCTGTCATCTGTCATCTGTCATCTGTCATGTGTCACCTGTGATGTGTCATTTCACATCTGTCATCTGTCATTTGTTATCTGTAATCTGTCATCTGTCATCTGTCATCAGTCATCTGTCATCTGTCATCTGTCACCTGTCATCTGTCATCTGTCATCTGTCATCTCACATCTGTCACCTGTCATTTGTCATCTGTCATCTGTCATCTGTCATCTGTCATCTGTCATCTGTCAGCTGTCGTCTGTCATCTGTCATCTGTCATCTGTCATTTGTCATCTGTCATCTTTTATCTGTTATCTGTTATCTGTCATCTGTCATCTGTCATCAGTCATCTGTCATCTGTCAGCTGTCATCTGTCACCTGTCATCTGTCATCTGTCATTTGTCATCTGTTATCTGTCATCTGTCATGTGACATCTGTCATCTGTCATCTGTCATGTTTCATCTGTCATGTGTCACCTGTGATGTGTCATTTCACATCTGTCATCTGTCATTTGTTATCTGTCATCTGTCATCTGTCATCTGTCATCTGTCATCTGTCATCTGTCATCTGTCATCTGTCATCTCACATCTGTCATCTGTCATCTGTCATCTGTCATCTGTCATCTGTCATCTGTCATCTGTCATCCGTCATCCGTCATCCGTCATCTGTCATCTGTCATCTGTCATCTGTCATCTGTCGTCTGTCAGCTGTCATCTGTCATCTGTCATCTGTCATCTGTCATCTGTCATCTGTCATCTGTCATCTTTCATCTGTCATTTGTTATCTGTCATCTGTCATCTGTCATCCGTCATCTGTCATCTGTTATCTGTCATCTGTCATCTGTCATCTGTCATCTGTCATCTGTCATCTGTCATCTGTCATCTGTCATCTGTCATCTGTCATCTGTCATCTGTCATCTGTCATCTGCCATCTGTCATCTGTCATCTGTCATCTGTCATCTGTCATCTGTCATCTGTCATCTGTTATCTGTCATCTGTCATCTGTCATCTGTCATCTGTCATCTGTCATCTGTCATCTGTCATTTGTCATTTGTCATCTGTCATGTGTCATCTGCCATCTGTCATCTTTCATCTGTCATCTGTCATCTGTCATCTGTCATCTGTCATCTGTCATCTGTCATCTGTCATCTGTCATCTGTCATCTGTCATCTGTCATCTGTCAGCTGTCATCTGTCATCTGTCATCTGTCATCTGTCATCTGTCATCTGTCATCTGTCATCTGTCATCTGTCATCTTTCATCTGTCATCTGTCATCTGTCATGTGTCACGTGTGATGTGTCATTTCTCATCTGTCATCTGTCATTTGTTATATGTCATCTGTCATCTGTTATCTGTTATCTGTCATCTGTCATCTGTCATCTGTCATCTGTCATCTGTCATCTGTCTTCTGTCATTTGTTATCTGTCATCTGTCATCTGGCATCTGTCATCTGTCATCTGTCATCTGTCATCTCACATCTGTCATCTGTCATCTGTCATCTGTCATGTGTCACGTGTGATGTGTCATTTCTCATCTGTCATCTGTCATTTGTTATCTGTCATCTGTCATCTGTCATCCGTCATCTGTCGTCTGTCATCTTTCATCTGTCATCTGTCATCTGTCGTCTGTCATCTGTCATTTGTCATTTGTCATATGTCATGTGTCATCTGCCATTTGTCATCTGTCATCTGTCATCTGTCAGCTGTCATCTGTCATCTGTCATCTGTCATCTGTCATCTGTCATCTGTCATCTGTCATCTGACATTTGTCATCTGTCATCTGTCATCTGTCATTTGTCACCTGTCATCAGTCATCTGTCATCAGTCATCTCACATCTGTCATCTGTCAACTGTCATCTGTCATCTGTCATCTGTCATCTGTCATGTGTCACCTGTGATGTGTCATTTCACATCTGTCATCTGTCATTTGTTATCTGTAATCTGTCATCTGTCATCTGTCATCAGTCATCTGACATCTGTCATCTGTCACCTGTCATCTGTCATCTGTTATCTGTCATCTCACATCTGTCAACTGTCATCTGTCATCTGTCATCTGTCATCTGTCATCTGTCATCTCACATCTGTCATCTGTCATCTGTCATCTGTCATCTCACATCTGTCATCTGTCATCTGTCATCTGTCATCTGTCATCTGTCTTCTGTCATTTGTTATCTGTCATCTGTCATCTGTCATCTGGCATCTGTCATCTGTCATCTGTCATCTGTCATCTCACATCTGTCATCTGTCATCTGTCATCTGTCATCTGTCATGTGTCACGTGTGATGTGTCATTTCTCATCTGTCATCTGTCATTTGTTATCTGTCATCTGTCATCTGTCATCCGTCATCTGTCGTCTGTCATCTTTCATCTGTCATCTGTCATCTGTCGTCTGTCATCTGTCATTTGTCATTTGTCATCTGTCATGTGTCAACTGCCATTTGTCATCTGTCATCTGTCATCTGTCAGCTGTCATCTGTCATCTGTCATCTGTCATCTGTCATCTGTCATCTGTCATCTGTCATCTGTCATCTGTCATCTGTCATCTGTCATTTGTCATCTGTCATCTGTCATCTGTCATTTGTCACCTGTCATCAGTCATCTGTCATCAGTCATCTCACATCTGTCATCTGTCAACTGTCATCTGTCATCTGTCATCTGTCATCTGTCATGTGTCACCTGTGATGTGTCATTTCACATCTGTCATCTGTCATTTGTTATCTGTAATCTGTCATCTGTCATCTGTCATCAGTCATCTGTCATCTGTCATCTGTCATCTGTCATCTGTCATCTCTCATCTGTCATCTGTCATCCTTCATCTGTCATCTGTCTTCTGTCATCTGTCATCTGTCATCTGTCATCTCACATCTGTCATCTGTCATCTGTCATCTCACATCTGTCATCTGTCATCTGTCACCTGTCATCAGTCATCTGTCATCAGTCATCTCACATCTGTCATCTGTCAACTGTCATCTGTCATCTGTCATCTGTCATCTGTCATGTGTCACCTGTGATGTGTCATTTCACATCTGTCATCTGTCATTTGTTATCTGTAATCTGTCATCTGTCATCTGTCATCAGTCATCTGACATCTGTCATCTGTCACCTGTCATCTGTCATCTGTTATCTGTCATCTCACATCTGTCAACTGTCATCTGTCATCTGTCATCTGTCATCTGTCATCTGTCAGCTGTCGTCTGTCATCTGTCATCTGTCATCTGTCATCTGTCATCTGTCATCTGTCATCTGTCATCTGTCATCTGTCATCTGTCATCTGTCAGCTGTCATCTGTCATCTGTCATCTGTCATCTGTCATCTGTCATCCGTTATCTGTCATCTGTCATCTGTCATCTGTCATCTGTCATCTGTCATCTGTCATCTGTCATCTGTCATCTGTCATCTGTCATCTGTCATCTGCCATCTGTCATCTGTCATCTGTCATCTGTCATCTGTCTTCTGTCATCTGTCATCTGTCATCTGTCATCTGTCATCTGTCATCTGTCATCTGTCATCTGTCATCTGTCATCTGTCATCTGTCATCTGTCATCTGTCATCTGTTATCTGTCATCTGTCATCTGTCATCTGTCATCTGTCATCTGTCATCTGTCATCTGTCATCTGTCATTTTTCATTTGTCATCTGTCATGTGTCATCTGCCATCTGTCATCTTTCATCTGTCATCTGTCATCTGTCATCTGTCATCTGTCATCTGTCATCTGTCATCTGTCATCTGTCATCTGTCATCTGTCATCTGTCATCTGTCATCTGTCATCTGTCAGCTGTCATCTGTCAACTGTCATCTGTCATCTGTCATCTGTCATCTGTCATCTGTCAGCTGTCGTCTGTCATCTGTCATCTGTCATCTGTCATCTGTCATCTGTCATCTGTCATCTGTCATCTGTCATCTGTCATCTGTCATCTGTCAGCTGTCATCTGTCATCTGTCATCTGTCATCTGTCATCTGTCATCCGTTATCTGTCATCTGTCATCTGTCATCTGTCATCTGTCATCTGTCATCTGTCATCTGTCATCTGTCATCTGTCATCTGTCATCTGTCATCTGCCATCTGTCATCTGTCATCTGTCATCTGTCATCTGTCTTCTGTCATCTGTCATCTGTCATCTGTCATCTGTCATCTGTCATCTGTCATCTGTCATCTGTCATCTGTCATCTGTCATCTGTCATCTGTCATCTGTTATCTGTCATCTGTCATCTGTCATCTGTCATCTGTCATCTGTCATCTGTCATCTGTCATCTGTCATTTTTCATTTGTCATCTGTCATGTGTCATCTGCCATCTGTCATCTGTCATCTGTCATCTGTCATCTGTTATCTGGCATCTGTCATCTGTCATCTGTCATCTGTCATCTGTCATCTGTCATCTGTCATTTGTCATTTGTCATCTGTTATGTGTCATCTGCCATCTGTCATCTTTCATCTGTCATCTGTCATCTGTCATCTGTCATCTGTCATCTGTCACCTGTCATCTGTCATTTGTCATCTGTCATCTGTCATCTGTCATCTGTCATCTGTCATCTGTCATCTGTCAGCTGTCATCTGTCATCTGTCATCTGTCATCTGTCATCTGTCATCTGTCATCTGTCATCTGTCATCTTTCATCTGTCATCTGTCATCTATCATGTGTCACGTGTGATGTGTCATTTCTCATCTGTCATCTGTCATTTGTTATCTGTCATCTGTCATCTGTCATCTGTTATCTGTTATCTGTCATCTGTCATCTGTCATCTGTCATCTGTCATCTGTCTTCTGTCATTTGTTATCTGTCATCTGTCATCTGTCATCTGTCATCTGTCATCTGTCATCTGTCATCTCACATCTGTCATCTGTCATCTGTCATCTGTCATCTGTCATCTTTCATCTGTCATCTGTCAACTGTCATGTGTCACGTGTGATGTGTCATTTCTCATCTGTCATCTGTCATTTGTTATCTGTCATCTGTCATCTGTCATCCGTCATCTGTCATCTGTCATCTTTCATCTGTTATCTGTCATCTGTCGTCTGTCATCTGTCATTTGTCATTTGTCATCTGTCATGTGTCATCTGCCATTTGTCATCTGTCATCTGTCATCTGTCATCTGTCACCTGTCAGCTGTCATCTGTCATCTGTCATCTGTCATCTTTCATCTGTCATCTGTCATCTGTCATGTGTCACGTGTGATGTGTCATTTCTCATCTGTCATTTGTCATTTGTTATCTGTCATCTGTCATCTGTCATCTGTCATCTGTCATCTGTCATCTGTCATCTTTCATCTGTCATCTGTCATCTATCATGTGTCACGTGTGATGTGTCATTTCTCATCTGTCATCTGTCATTTGTTATCTGTCATCTGTCATCTGTCATCTGTTATCTGTCTTCTGTCATTTGTTATCTGTCATCTGTCATCTGTCATCTGTCATCTGTCATCTGTCATCTCACATCTGTCATCTGTCATCTGTCATCTGTCATCTGTCATCTGTCATCTTTCATCTGTCATCTGTCAACTGTCATGTGTCACGTGTGATGTGTCATTTCTCATCTGTCATCTGTCATTTGTTATCTGTCATCTGTCATCTGTCATCCGTCATCTGTCTTCTGTCATCTTTCATCTGTCATCTGTCATCTGTCGTCTGTCATCTGTCATTTGTCATTTGTCATCTGTCATGTGTCATCTGCCATTTGTCATCTGTCATCTGTCATCTGTCATCTGTCATCTGTCATCTGTCAGCTGTCATCTGTCATCTGTCATCTGTCATCTCTCATCTGTCATCTGTCATCCTTCATCTGTCATCTGTCATCTGTCATCTGTCATCTGTAATCTGTCATCTGTCATCTGTCGTCTGTCATCTGTCATCTGTCATCTGTCATCTGTCATCTGTCATCTGTCATCTGTCAGCTGTCATGTGTCATCTGTCATCTGTCATCTGTCAACTGTCATCTGTCATCTGTCATCTTTCATCTGTCATCTGTCATCTGTCATGTGTCACGTGTGATGTGTCATTTCTCATCTGTCATTTGTCATTTGTTATCTGTCATCTGTCATCTGTAATCCGTCATCTGTCATCTGTCATCTTTCATCTGTCATCTGTCATCTGTCATCTGTCACCTGTCATCTGTCATCTGTCATCAGTCATCTCACATCTGTCATCTGTCATCTGTCATCTGTCATTTGTCATCTGTTTTCTGTCATCTGTCATGTGACATCTGTCATCTGTCATCTGTCACCTGTCATCAGTCATCTGTCATCAGTCATCTCACATCTGTCATCTGTCAACTGTCATCTGTCATCTGTCATCTGTCATCTGTCATGTGTCACCTGTGATGTGTCATTTCACATCTGTCATCTGTCATTTGTTATCTGTAATCTGTCATCTGTCATCTGTCATCAGTCATCTGTCATCTGTCATCTGTCACCTGTCATCTGTCATCTGTCATCTGTCATCTCACATCTGTCATCTGTCATCTGTCATCTGTCATCTGTCATCTGTCATCTGTCATCTGTCATCTGTCATCTGTCAGCTGTCGTCTGTCATCTGTCATCTGTCATCTGTCATCTGTCATCTGTCATCTTTCATCTGTCATCTGTCATCTGTCATGTGTCATCTGTCATCTGTCATCTGTCATCTGTCATCTGTCATCTGTCATCTGTCATCTGTCATCTGTCATCTGTCACCTGTCATCTGTCATCTGTCATTTGTCATCTGTTATCTGTCATCTGTCATGTGACATCTGTCATCTGTCATCTGTCATCTTTCATCTGTCATGTGTCACCTGTGATGTGTCATTTCTCATCTGTCATCTGTCATTTGTTATCTGTCATCTGTCATCTGTCATCCGTCATCTGTCATCTGTCATCTTTCATCTGTCATCTGTCATCTTTCGTCAGTCATTTGTCATTTGTCATCTGTCATGTGTCATCTGCCATTTGTCATCTTTCATCTTTTATCTGTCATCTTTCATCTTTCATCTGTCATCTGTCATCTGTCATCTGTCATCTGTCATCTGTCATCTGTCATCTGTCATCTGTCATCTGTCATCTGTCAGCTGTCATCTGTCATCTGTCACCTGTCATCTGTCATCTGTCATTTGTCATCTGTTATCTGTCATCTGTCATGTGACATCTGTCATCTGTCATCTGTCATCTTTCATCTGTCATGTGTCACCTGTGATGTGTCATTTCACATCTGTCATCTGTCATTTGTTATCTGTCATCTGTCATCTGTCATCTGTCATCTGTCTTCTGTCATCTGTCATCTGTCATCTGTCATCTCACATCTGTCATCTGTCATCTGTCATCTGTCATCTGTCATCTGTCATCTGTCATCCGTCATCCGTCATCCGTCATCTGTCATCTGTCATTTGTCATCTGTCATCTGTCGTCTGTCAGCTGTCATCTGTCATCTGTCATCTGTCATCTGTCATCTGTCATCTGTCATCTGTCATCTGTCATCTGTCATCTTTCATCTGTCATCTGTCATCTGTCATGTGTCACGTGTGATGTGTCATTTCTCATCTGTCATTTGTCATTTGTTATCTGTCATCTGTCATCCGTCATCTGTCATCTGTCATCTGTCATCTGTCATCTGTCATCTGTCATCTGTCATCTGTCATCTGTCATCTGTCATCTGTCATCTGTCATCTGTCATCTGTCATCTGTCATCTGTCATCTGTCTTCTGTCATCTGTCATCTGTCATCTGTCATCTGTCATCTGTCATCTGTCATCTGTCATCTGTCATCTGTCATCTGTCATCTGTCATCTGTCATCTGTCATCTGTCATCTGTCATCTGTCATCTGTCATCTGTCATCTGTCATTTGTCATTTGTCATCTGTCATGTGTCATCTGCCATCTGTCATCTTTCATCTGTCATCTGTCATCTGTCATCTGTCATCTGTCATCTGTCATCTGTCATCTGTCATCTGTCATCTGTCATCTGTCATCTGTCATCTGTCAGCTGTCATCTGTCATCTGTCATCTGTCATCTGTCATCTGTCATCTGTCATCTGTCATCTGTCATCTTTCATCTGTCATCTGTCATCTGTCATGTGTCACGTGTGATGTGTCATTTCTCATCTGTCATCTGTCATTTGTTATCTGTCATCTGTCATCTGTCATCTGTTATCTGTTATCTGTCATCTGTCATCTGTCATCTGTCATCTGTCATCTGTCATCTGTCTTCTGTCATTTGTTATCTGTCATCAGTCATCTGTCATCTGTCATCTGTCATCTGTCATCTCACATCTGTCATCTGTCATCTGTCATCTGTCATCTTTCATCTGTCATCTGTCATCTGTCATCTGTCATGTGTCACGGGTGATGTGTCATTTCTCATCTGTCATCTGTCATTTGTTATCTGTCATCTGTCATCTGTCATCCGTCATCTGTCGTCTGTCATCTTTCATCTGTCATCTGTCATCTGTCGTCTGTCATCTGTCATTTGTCATTTGTCATCTGTCATGTGTCATCTGCCATTTGTCATCTGTCATCTGTCATGTGTCATCTGTCAGCTGTCATCTGTCATCTGTCATCTGTCAGCTGTCATCTGTCATCTGTCATCTGTCATCTGTCATCTGTCATCTCTCATCTGTCATCTGTCATCCTTCATCTGTCATCTGTCTTCTGTCATCTGTCATCTGTCATCTGTCATCTCACATCTGTCATCTGTCATCTGTCATCTCACATCTGTCATCTGTCATCTGTCACCTGTCATCAGTCATCTGTCATCAGTCATCTCACATCTGTCATCTGTCAACTGTCATCTGTCATCTGTCATCTGTCATCTGTCATGTGTCACCTGTGATGTGTCATTTCACATCTGTCATCTGTCATTTGTTATCTGTAATCTGTCATCTGTCATCTGTCATCAGTCATCTGTCATCTGTCATCTGTCACCTGTCATCTGTCATCTGTCATCTGTCATCTCACATCTGTCACCTGTCATTTGTCATCTGTCATCTGTCATCTGTCATCTGTCATCTGTCATCTGTCATCTGTCAGCTGTCGTCTGTCATCTGTCATCTGTCATCTGTCATTTGTCATCTGTCATCTTTTATCTGTTATCTGTTATCTGTCATCTGTCATCTGTCATCAGTCATCTGTCATCTGTCAGCTGTCATCTGTCACCTGTCATCTGTCATCTGTCATTTGTCATCTGTTATCTGTCATCTGTCATGTGACATCTGTCATCTGTCATCTGTCATGTTTCATCTGTCATGTGTCACCTGTGATGTGTCATTTCACATCTGTCATCTGTCATTTGTTATCTGTCATCTGTCATCTGTCATCTGTCATCTGTCATCTGTCATCTGTCATCTGTCATCTCACATCTGTCATCTGTCATCTGTCATCTGTCATCTGTCATCTGTCATCTGTCATCTGTCATCCGTCATCCGTCATCCGTCATCTGTCATCTGTCATCTGTCATCTGTCATCTGTCGTCTGTCAGCTGTCATCTGTCATCTGTCATCTGTCATCTGTCATCTGTCATCTGTCATCTGTCATCTTTCATCTGTCATTTGTTATCTGTCATCTGTCATCTGTCATCCGTCATCTGTCATCTGTTATCTGTCATCTGTCATCTGTCATCTGTCATCTGTCATCTGTCATCTGTCATCTGTCATCTGTCATCTGTCATCTGTCATCTGTCATCTGTCATCTGTCATCTGTCATCTGCCATCTGTCATCTGTCATCTGTCATCTGTCATCTGTCATCTGTCATCTGTCATCTGTTATCTGTCATCTGTCATCTGTCATCTGTCATCTGTCATCTGTCATCTGTCATCTGTCATTTGTCATTTGTCATCTGTCATGTGTCATCTGCCATCTGTCATCTTTCATCTGTCATCTGTCATCTGTCATCTGTCATCTGTCATCTGTCATCTGTCATCTGTCATCTGTCATCTGTCATCTGTCATCTGTCATCTGTCAGCTGTCATCTGTCATCTGTCATCTGTCATCTGTCATCTGTCATCTGTCATCTGTCATCTGTCATCTGTCATCTTTCATCTGTCATCTGTCATCTGTCATGTGTCACGTGTGATGTGTCATTTCTCATCTGTCATCTGTCATTTGTTATATGTCATCTGTCATCTGTTATCTGTTATCTGTCATCTGTCATCTGTCATCTGTCATCTGTCATCTGTCATCTGTCTTCTGTCATTTGTTATCTGTCATCTGTCATCTGTCATCTGGCATCTGTCATCTGTCATCTGTCATCTGTCATCTCACATCTGTCATCTGTCATCTGTCATCTGTCATGTGTCACGTGTGATGTGTCATTTCTCATCTGTCATCTGTCATTTGTTATCTGTCATCTGTCATCTGTCATCCGTCATCTGTCGTCTGTCATCTTTCATCTGTCATCTGTCATCTGTCGTCTGTCATCTGTCATTTGTCATTTGTCATATGTCATGTGTCATCTGCCATTTGTCATCTGTCATCTGTCATCTGTCAGCTGTCATCTGTCATCTGTCATCTGTCATCTGTCATCTGTCATCTGTCATCTGTCATCTGACATTTGTCATCTGTCATCTGTCATCTGTCATTTGTCACCTGTCATCAGTCATCTGTCATCAGTCATCTCACATCTGTCATCTGTCAACTGTCATCTGTCATCTGTCATCTGTCATCTGTCATGTGTCACCTGTGATGTGTCATTTCACATCTGTCATCTGTCATTTGTTATCTGTAATCTGTCATCTGTCATCTGTCATCAGTCATCTGACATCTGTCATCTGTCACCTGTCATCTGTCATCTGTTATCTGTCATCTCACATCTGTCAACTGTCATCTGTCATCTGTCATCTGTCATCTGTCATCTGTCATCTCACATCTGTCATCTGTCATCTGTCATCTCACATCTGTCATCTGTCATCTGTCATCTGTCATCTCACATCTGTCATCTGTCATCTGTCATCTGTCATCTGTCATCTGTCTTCTGTCATTTGTTATCTGTCATCTGTCATCTGTCATCTGGCATCTGTCATCTGTCATCTGTCATCTGTCATCTCACATCTGTCATCTGTCATCTGTCATCTGTCATCTGTCATGTGTCACGTGTGATGTGTCATTTCTCATCTGTCATCTGTCATTTGTTATCTGTCATCTGTCATCTGTCATCCGTCATCTGTCGTCTGTCATCTTTCATCTGTCATCTGTCATCTGTCATCTGTCATCTGTCATCTGTCATCCGTCATCCGTCATCCGTCATCTGTCATCTGTCATTTGTCATCTGTCATCTGTCGTCTGTCAGCTGTCATCTGTCATGTGTCATCTGTCATCTGTCATCTGTCATCTGTCATCTGTCATCTGTCATCTGTCATCTTTCATCTGTCATCTGTCATCTGTCATGTGTCACGTGTGATGTGTCATTTCTCATCTGTCATTTGTCATTTGTTATCTGTCATCTGTCATCCGTCATCTGTCATCTGTCATCTGTCATCTGTCATCTGTCATCTGTTATCTGTCATCTGTCATCTGTCATCTGTCATCTGTCATCTGTCATCTGTCATCTGTCATCTGTCATCTGTCATCTGTCATCTGTCTTCTGTCATCTGTCATCTGTCATCTGTCATCTGTCATCTGTCATCTGTCATCTGTCATCTGTCATCTGTCATCTGTTATCTGTCATCTGTCATCTGTCATCTGTCATCTGTCATCTGTCATCTGTCATCTGTCATCTGTCATCTGTCATCTGTCATTTGTCATTTGTCATCTGTCATGTGTCATCTGCCATCTGTCATCTTTCATCTGTCATCTGTCATCTGTCATCTGTCATCTGTCATCTGTCATCTGTCATCTGTCATCTGTCATCTGTCATCTGTCATCTGTCATCTGTCAGCTGTCATCTGTCATCTGTCATCTGTCATCTGTCATCTGTCATCTGTCATCTGTCATCTGTCATCTTTCATCTGTCATCTGTCATCTGTCATGTGTCACGTGTGATGTGTCATTTCTCATCTGTCATCTGTCATTTGTTATCTGTCATCTGTCATCTGTCATCTGTTATCTGTTATCTGTCATCTGTCATCTGTCATCTGTCATCTGTCATCTGTCATCTGTCTTCTGTCATTTGTTATCTGTCATCAGTCATCTGTCATCTGTCATCTGTCATCTGTCATCTCACATCTGTCATCTGTCATCTGTCATCTGTCATCTTTCATCTGTCATCTGTCATCTGTCATCTGTCATGTGTCACGGGTGATGTGTCATTTCTCATCTGTCATCTGTCATTTGTTATCTGTCATCTGTCATCTGTCATCCGTCATCTGTCGTCTGTCATCTTTCATCTGTCATCTGTCATCTGTCGTCTGTCATCTGTCATTTGTCATTTGTCATCTGTCATGTGTCATCTGCCATTTGTCATCTGTCATCTGTCATGTGTCATCTGTCAGCTGTCATCTGTCATCTGTCATCTGTCAGCTGTCATCTGTCATCTGTCATCTGTCATCTGTCATCTGTCATCTCTCATCTGTCATCTGTCATCCTTCATCTGTCATCTGTCTTCTGTCATCTGTCATCTGTCATCTGTCATCTCACATCTGTCATCTGTCATCTGTCATCTCACATCTGTCATCTGTCATCTGTCACCTGTCATCAGTCATCTGTCATCAGTCATCTCACATCTGTCATCTGTCAACTGTCATCTGTCATCTGTCATCTGTCATCTGTCATGTGTCACCTGTGATGTGTCATTTCACATCTGTCATCTGTCATTTGTTATCTGTAATCTGTCATCTGTCATCTGTCATCAGTCATCTGTCATCTGTCATCTGTCACCTGTCATCTGTCATCTGTCATCTGTCATCTCACATCTGTCACCTGTCATTTGTCATCTGTCATCTGTCATCTGTCATCTGTCATCTGTCATCTGTCAGCTGTCGTCTGTCATCTGTCATCTGTCATCTGTCATTTGTCATCTGTCATCTTTTATCTGTTATCTGTTATCTGTCATCTGTCATCTGTCATCAGTCATCTGTCATCTGTCAGCTGTCATCTGTCACCTGTCATCTGTCATCTGTCATTTGTCATCTGTTATCTGTCATCTGTCATGTGACATCTGTCATCTGTCATCTGTCATGTTTCATCTGTCATGTGTCACCTGTGATGTGTCATTTCACATCTGTCATCTGTCATTTGTTATCTGTCATCTGTCATCTGTCATCTGTCATCTGTCATCTGTCATCTGTCATCTGTCATCTGTCATCTCACATCTGTCATCTGTCATCTGTCATCTGTCATCTGTCATCTGTCATCTGTCATCTGTCATCCGTCATCCGTCATCCGTCATCTGTCATCTGTCATCTGTCATCTGTCATCTGTCGTCTGTCAGCTGTCATCTGTCATCTGTCATCTGTCATCTGTCATCTGTCATCTGTCATCTGTCATCTTTCATCTGTCATTTGTTATCTGTCATCTGTCATCTGTCATCCGTCATCTGTCATCTGTTATCTGTCATCTGTCATCTGTCATCTGTCATCTGTCATCTGTCATCTGTCATCTGTCATCTGTCATCTGTCATCTGTCATCTGTCATCTGTCATCTGTCATCTGCCATCTGTCATCTGTCATCTGTCATCTGTCATCTGTCATCTGTCATCTGTCATCTGTTATCTGTCATCTGTCATCTGTCATCTGTCATCTGTCATCTGTCATCTGTCATCTGTCATTTGTCATTTGTCATCTGTCATGTGTCATCTGCCATCTGTCATCTTTCATCTGTCATCTGTCATCTGTCATCTGTCATCTGTCATCTGTCATCTGTCATCTGTCATCTGTCATCTGTCATCTGTCATCTGTCATCTGTCAGCTGTCATCTGTCATCTGTCATCTGTCATCTGTCATCTGTCATCTGTCATCTGTCATCTGTCATCTGTCATCTTTCATCTGTCATCTGTCATCTGTCATGTGTCACGTGTGATGTGTCATTTCTCATCTGTCATCTGTCATTTGTTATATGTCATCTGTCATCTGTTATCTGTTATCTGTCATCTGTCATCTGTCATCTGTCATCTGTCATCTGTCATCTGTCTTCTGTCATTTGTTATCTGTCATCTGTCATCTGTCATCTGGCATCTGTCATCTGTCATCTGTCATCTGTCATCTCACATCTGTCATCTGTCATCTGTCATCTGTCATGTGTCACGTGTGATGTGTCATTTCTCATCTGTCATCTGTCATTTGTTATCTGTCATCTGTCATCTGTCATCCGTCATCTGTCGTCTGTCATCTTTCATCTGTCATCTGTCATCTGTCGTCTGTCATCTGTCATTTGTCATTTGTCATATGTCATGTGTCATCTGCCATTTGTCATCTGTCATCTGTCATCTGTCAGCTGTCATCTGTCATCTGTCATCTGTCATCTGTCATCTGTCATCTGTCATCTGTCATCTGACATTTGTCATCTGTCATCTGTCATCTGTCATTTGTCACCTGTCATCAGTCATCTGTCATCAGTCATCTCACATCTGTCATCTGTCAACTGTCATCTGTCATCTGTCATCTGTCATCTGTCATGTGTCACCTGTGATGTGTCATTTCACATCTGTCATCTGTCATTTGTTATCTGTAATCTGTCATCTGTCATCTGTCATCAGTCATCTGACATCTGTCATCTGTCACCTGTCATCTGTCATCTGTTATCTGTCATCTCACATCTGTCAACTGTCATCTGTCATCTGTCATCTGTCATCTGTCATCTGTCATCTCACATCTGTCATCTGTCATCTGTCATCTGTCATCTCACATCTGTCATCTGTCATCTGTCATCTGTCATCTGTCATCTGTCTTCTGTCATTTGTTATCTGTCATCTGTCATCTGTCATCTGGCATCTGTCATCTGTCATCTGTCATCTGTCATCTCACATCTGTCATCTGTCATCTGTCATCTGTCATCTGTCATGTGTCACGTGTGATGTGTCATTTCTCATCTGTCATCTGTCATTTGTTATCTGTCATCTGTCATCTGTCATCCGTCATCTGTCGTCTGTCATCTTTCATCTGTCATCTGTCATCTGTCGTCTGTCATCTGTCATTTGTCATTTGTCATCTGTCATGTGTCAACTGCCATTTGTCATCTGTCATCTGTCATCTGTCAGCTGTCATCTGTCATCTGTCATCTGTCATCTGTCATCTGTCATCTGTCATCTGTCATCTGTCATCTGTCATCTGTCATCTGTCATTTGTCATCTGTCATCTGTCATCTGTCATTTGTCACCTGTCATCAGTCATCTGTCATCAGTCATCTCACATCTGTCATCTGTCAACTGTCATCTGTCATCTGTCATCTGTCATCTGTCATGTGTCACCTGTGATGTGTCATTTCACATCTGTCATCTGTCATTTGTTATCTGTAATCTGTCATCTGTCATCTGTCATCAGTCATCTGTCATCTGTCATCTGTCATCTGTCATCTGTCATCTCTCATCTGTCATCTGTCATCCTTCATCTGTCATCTGTCTTCTGTCATCTGTCATCTGTCATCTGTCATCTCACATCTGTCATCTGTCATCTGTCATCTCACATCTGTCATCTGTCATCTGTCACCTGTCATCAGTCATCTGTCATCAGTCATCTCACATCTGTCATCTGTCAACTGTCATCTGTCATCTGTCATCTGTCATCTGTCATGTGTCACCTGTGATGTGTCATTTCACATCTGTCATCTGTCATTTGTTATCTGTAATCTGTCATCTGTCATCTGTCATCAGTCATCTGACATCTGTCATCTGTCACCTGTCATCTGTCATCTGTTATCTGTCATCTCACATCTGTCAACTGTCATCTGTCATCTGTCATCTGTCATCTGTCATCTGTCAGCTGTCGTCTGTCATCTGTCATCTGTCATCTGTCATCTGTCATCTGTCATCTGTCATCTGTCATCTGTCATCTGTCATCTGTCATCTGTCAGCTGTCATCTGTCATCTGTCATCTGTCATCTGTCATCTGTCATCCGTTATCTGTCATCTGTCATCTGTCATCTGTCATCTGTCATCTGTCATCTGTCATCTGTCATCTGTCATCTGTCATCTGTCATCTGTCATCTGCCATCTGTCATCTGTCATCTGTCATCTGTCATCTGTCTTCTGTCATCTGTCATCTGTCATCTGTCATCTGTCATCTGTCATCTGTCATCTGTCATCTGTCATCTGTCATCTGTCATCTGTCATCTGTCATCTGTCATCTGTTATCTGTCATCTGTCATCTGTCATCTGTCATCTGTCATCTGTCATCTGTCATCTGTCATCTGTCATTTTTCATTTGTCATCTGTCATGTGTCATCTGCCATCTGTCATCTTTCATCTGTCATCTGTCATCTGTCATCTGTCATCTGTCATCTGTCATCTGTCATCTGTCATCTGTCATCTGTCATCTGTCATCTGTCATCTGTCATCTGTCATCTGTCAGCTGTCATCTGTCATCTGTCATCTGTCATCTGTCATCTGTCATCTGTCATCTGTCATCTTTCATCTGTCATCTGTCATCTGTCATGTGTCACGTGTGATGTGTCATTTCTCATCTGTCATCTGTCATTTGTTATCTGTCATCTGTCATCTGTCATCTGTTATCTGTTATCTGTCATCTGTCATCTGTCATCTGTCATATGTCATCTGTCATCTGTCTTCTGTCATTTGTTATCTGTCATCTGTCATCTGTCATCTGTCATCTGTCATCTGTCATCTGTCATCTCACATCTGTCATCTGTCATCTGTCATCTGTCATCTTTCATCTGTCATCTGTCATCTGTCATCTGACATGTGCCACGTGTGATGTGTCATTTCTCATCTGTCATCTGTCATTTGTTATCTGTCATCTGTCATCTGTCATCCGTCATCTGTCGTCTGTCATCTTTCATCTGTCATCTGTCATCTGTCGTCTGTCATCTGTCATTTGTCATTTGTCATCTGTCATGTGTCATCTGCCATTTGTCATCTGTCATCTGTCATCTGTCATCTGTCAGCTGTCATCTGTCATCTGTCATCGGTCAGCTGTCATCTGTCATCTGTCATCTGTCATCTGTCATCTGTCATCTGTCATCTGTCATCTGTCATCTGTCATCTGTCATCTGCCATCTGTCATCTGTCATCTGTCATCTGTCATCTATCTTCTGTCATCTGTCATCTGTCATCTGTCATCTGTCATCTGTCATCTGTCATCTGTCATCTGTCATCTGTCATCTGTCATCTGTTATCTGTCATCTGTCATCTGTCATCTGTCATCTGTCATCTGTCATCTGTCATCTGTCATTTTTCATTTGTCATCTGTCATGTGTCATCTGCCATCTGTCATCTTTCATCTGTCATCTGTCATCTGTCATCTGTCATCTGTCATCTGTCATCTGTCATCTGTCATCTGTCATCTGTCATCTGTCATCTGTCACCTGTCATCTGTCATCTGTCAGCTGTCATCTGTCATCTGTCATCTGTCATCTGTCATCTGTCATCTGTCATCTGTCATCTTTCATCTGTCATCTGTCATCTGTCATGTGTCACGTGTGATGTGTCATTTCTCATCTGTCATCTGTCATTTGTTATCTGTCATCTGTCATCTGTCATCTGTTATCTGTTATCTGTCATCTGTCATCTGTCATCTGTCATATGTCATCTGTCATCTGTCTTCTGTCATTTGTTATCTGTCATCTGTCATCTGTCATCTGTCATCTGTCATCTGTCATCTCACATCTGTCATCTGTCATCTGTCATCTGTCATCTTTCATCTGTCATCTGTCATCTGTCATCTGTCATGTGTCACGTGTGATGTGTCATTTCTCATCTGTCATCTGTCATTTGTTATCTGTCATCTGTCATCTGTCATCCGTCATCTGTCGTCTGTCATCTTTCATCTGTCATCTGTCATCTGTCGTCTGTCATCTGTCATTTGTCATTTGTCATCTGTCATGTGTCATCTGCCATTTGTCATTTGTTATCTGTCATCTGTCATCTGTCATCCGTCATCTGTCATCTGTCATCTGTTATCTGTCATCCGTCATCTGTCATCTGTCATCTGTCATCTGTCATCTGTCATCTGTCATCTGTCATCTGTCATCTGCCATCTGTCATCTGTCATCTGTCATCTGTCATCTGTCATCTGTCATCTGTTATCTGTCATCTGTCATCTGTCATCTGTCATCTGTCATCTGTCATCTGTCATCTGTCATTTGTCATTTGTCATCTGTCATGTGTCATCTGCCATCTGTCATCTTTCATCTGTCATCTGTCATCTGTCATCTGTCATCTGTCATCTGTCATCTGTCATCTGTCATCTGTCATCTGTCATCTGTCATCTGTCATCTGTCAGCTGTCATCTGTCATCTGTCATCTGTCATCTGTCATCTGTCATCTGTCATCTGTCATCTGTCATCTTTCATCTGTCATCTGTCATCTGTCATGTGTCACGTGTGATGTGTCATTTCTCATCTGTCATCTGTCATTTGTTATCTGTCATCTGTCATCTGTTATCTGTTATCTGTCATCTGTCATCTGTCATCTGTCATCTGTCATCTGTCATCTGTCATCTGTCATCTGTCATCTCTCATCTGTCATCTGTCATCCTTCATCTGTCATCTGTCTTCTGTCATCTGTCATCTGTCATCTGTCATCTCACATCTGTCATCTGTCATCTGTCATCTCACATCTGTCATCTGTCATCTGTCACCTGTCATCAGTCATCTGTCATCAGTCATCTCACATCTGTCATCTGTCAACTGTCATCTGTCATCTGTCATCTGTCATCTGTCATGTGTCACCTGTGATGTGTCATTTCACATCTGTCATCTGTCATTTGTTATCTGTAATCTGTCATCTGTCATCTGTCATCAGTCATCTGACATCTGTCATCTGTCACCTGTCATCTGTCATCTGTTATCTGTCATCTCACATCTGTCAACTGTCATCTGTCATCTGTCATCTGTCATCTGTCATCTGTCATCTGTCATCTGTCAGCTGTCGTCTGTCATCTGTCATCTGTCATCTGTCATCTGTCATCTGTCATCTGTCATCTGTCATCTGTCATCTGTCATCTGTCATCTGTCATCTGTCAGCTGTCATCTGTCATCTGTCATCTGTCATCTGTCATCTGTCATCCGTCATCTGTCATCTGTCATCTGTCATCTGTCATCTGTCATCTGTCATCTGTCATCTGTCATCTGTCATCTGCCATCTGTCATCTGTCATCTGTCATCTGTCATCTGTCTTCTGTCATCTGTCATCTGTCATCTGTCATCTGTCATCTGTCATCTGTCATCTGTCATCTGTCATCTGTCATCTGTCATCTGTCATCTGTCATCTGTTATCTGTCATCTGTCATCTGTCATCTGTCATCTGTCATCTGTCATCTGTCATCTGTCATCTGTCATTTTTCATTTGTCATCTGTCATGTGTCATCTGCCATCTGTCATCTTTCATCTGTCATCTGTCATCTGTCATCTGTCATCTGTCATCTGTCATCTGTCATCTGTCATCTGTCATCTGTCATCTGTCATCTGTCATCTGTCATCTGTCATCTGTCAGCTGTCATCTGTCATCTGTCATCTGTCATCTGTCATCTGTCATCTGTCATCTGTCATCTTTCATCTGTCATCTGTCATCTGTCATGTGTCACGTGTGATGTGTCATTTCTCATCTGTCATCTGTCATTTGTTATCTGTCATCTGTCATCTGTCATCTGTTATCTGTTATCTGTCATCTGTCATCTGTCATCTGTCATATGTCATCTGTCATCTGTCTTCTGTCATTTGTTATCTGTCATCTGTCATCTGTCATCTGTCATCTGTCATCTGTCATCTCACATCTGTCATCTGTCATCTGTCATCTGTCATCTTTCATCTGTCATCTGTCATCTGTCATCTGACATGTGTCACGTGTGATGTGTCATTTCTCATCTGTCATCTGTCATTTGTTATCTGTCATCTGTCATCTGTCATCCGTCATCTGTCGTCTGTCATCTTTCATCTGTCATCTGTCATCTGTCGTCTGTCATCTGTCATTTGTCATTTGTCATCTGTCATGTGTCATCTGCCATTTGTCATCTGTCATCTGTCATCTGTCATCTGTCAGCTGTCATCTGTCATCTGTCATCGGTCAGCTGTCATCTGTCATCTGTCATCTGTCATCTGTCATCTGTCATCTGTCATCTGTCATCTGTCATCTGTCATCTGTTATCTGTCATCTGCCATCTGTCATCTGTCATCTGTCATCTGTCATCTGTCTTCTGTCATCTGTCATCTGTCATCTGTCATCTGTCATCTGTCATCTGTCATCTGTCATCTGTCATCTGTCATCTGTCATCTGTCATCTGTCATCTGTTATCTGTCATCTGTCATCTGTCATCTGTCATCTGTCATCTGTCATCTGTCATCTGTCATCTGTCATTTTTCATTTGTCATCTGTCATGTGTCATCTGCCATCTGTCATCTTTCATCTGTCATCTGTCATCTGTCATCTGTCATCTGTCATCTGTCATCTGTCATCTGTCATCTGTCATCTGTCATCTGTCATCTGTCATCTGTCAGCTGTCATCTGTCATCTGTCATCTGTCATCTGTCATCTGTCATCTGTCATCTGTCATCTGTCATCTTTCATCTGTCATCTGTCATCTGTCATGTGTCACGTGTGATGTGTCATTTCTCATCCGTCATCTGTCATTTGTTATCTGTCATCTGTCATCTGTCATCTGTTATCTGTTATCTGTCATCTGTCATCTGTCATCTGTCATATGTCATCTGTCATCTGTCTTCTGTCATTTGTTATCTGTCATCTGTCATCTGTCATCTGTCATCTGTCATCTGTCATCTCACATCTGTCATCTGTCATCTGTCATCTGTCATCTTTCATCTGTCATCTGTCATCTGTCATCTGTCATGTGTCACGTGTGATGTGTCATTTCTCATCTGTCATCTGTCATTTGTTATCTGTCATCTGTCATCTGTCATCCGTCATCTGTCGTCTGTCATCTTTCATCTGTCATCTGTCATCTGTCGTCTGTCATCTGTCATTTGTCATTTGTCATCTGTCATGTGTCATCTGCCATTTGTCATTTGTTATCTGTCATCTGTCATCTGTCATCCGTCATCTGTCATCTGTCATCTGTTATCTGTCATCTGTCATCTGTCATCTGTCATCTGTCATCTGTCATCTGTCATCTGTCATCTGTCATCTGCCATCTGTCATCTGTCATCTGTCATCTGTCATCTGTCATCTGTCATCTGTTATCTGTCATCTGTCATCTGTCATCTGTCATCTGTCATCTGTCATCTGTCATTTGTCATTTGTCATCTGTCATGTGTCATCTGCCATCTGTCATCTTTCATCTGTCATCTGTCATCTGTCATCTGTCATCTGTCATCTGTCATCTGTCATCTGTCATCTGTCATCTGTCATCTGTCAGCTGTCATCTGTCATCTGTCATCTGTCATCTGTCATCTGTCATCTGTCATCTGTCATCTGTCATCTTTCATCTGTCATCTGTCATCTGTCATGTGTCACGTGTGATGTGTCATTTCTCATCTGTCATCTGTCATTTGTTATCTGTCATCTGTCATCTGTTATCTGTTATCTGTCATCTGTCATCTGTCATCTGTCTTCTGTCATTTGTTATCTGTCATCTGTCATCTGTCATCTGTCATCTGTCATCTGTCATCTGTCATCTGTCATCTGTCATCTGTCATCTCACATCTGTCATCTGTCATCTGTCATCTGTCATCTGTCATGTGTCACGTGTGATGTGTCATTTCTCATCTGTCATCTGTCATTTGTAATCTGTCATCTGTCATCTGTCATCCGTCATCTGTCATCTGTCATCTTTCATCTGTCATCTGTCATCTGTCGTCTGTCATCTGTCATTTTTCATTTGTCATCTGTCATCTGTCATCTGTCAGCTGTCATCTGTCATCTGTCATCTGTCATCTGTCATCTGTCACCTGTCATCTGTCATCTGTCATCTGTCATCTGTCATCTGTCATCTCACATCTGTCATCTGTCATCTGTCACCTGTCATCAGTCATCTGTCATCAGTCATCTCACATCTGTCATCTGTCAACTGTCATCTGTCATTTGTTATCTGTCATCTGTCATCTGTCATCTGTCATCTGTCATCTGTCATTTGTTATCTGTCATCTGTCATCTGTCATCCGTCATCTGTCGTCTGTCATCTTTCATCTGTCATCTGTCATTTGTCATTTGTCATCTGTCATGTGTCATCTGCCATTTGTCATCTGTCATCTGTCATCTGTCATCTGTCATCTGTCAGCTGTCATCTGTCATCTGTCATCTGTCAGCTGTCATCTGTCATCTGTCATCTGTCATCTGTCATCTGTCATCTCTCATCTGTCATCTGTCATCCTTCATCTGTCATCTGTCTTCTGTCATCTGTCATCCTTCATCTGTCATCTGTCTTCTGTCATCTGTCATCTGTCATCTGTCATCTCACATCTGTCATCTGTCATCTGTCATCTCACATCTGTCATCTGTCATCTGTCACCTGTCATCAGTCATCTGTCATCAGTCATCTCACATCTGTCATCTGTCAACTGTCATCTGTCATTTGTTATCTGTCATCTGTCATCTGTCATCTGTCATCTGTCATCTGTCATTTGTTATCTGTCATCTGTCATCTGTCATCCGTCATCTGTCGTCTGTCATCTTTCATCTGTCATCTGTCATTTGTCATTTGTCATCTGTCATGTGTCATCTGCCATTTGTCATCTGTCATCTGTCATCTGTCATCTGTCATCTGTCAGCTGTCATCTGTCATCTGTCATCTGTCAGCTGTCATCTGTCATCTGTCATCTGTCATCTGTCATCTGTCATCTCTCATCTGTCATCTGTCATCCTTCATCTGTCATCTGTCTTCTGTCATCTGTCATCTGTCATCTGTCATCTCACATCTGTCATCTGTCATCTGTCATCTCACATCTGTCATCTGTCATCTGTCACCTGTCATCAGTCATCTGTCATCAGTCATCTCACATCTGTCATCTGTCAACTGTCATCTGTCATCTGTCATCTGTCATCTTTCATGTGTCACCTGTGATGTGTCATTTCACATCTGTCATCTGTCATTTGTTATCTGTAATCTGTCGTCTGTCATCTGTCATCAGTCATCTGTCATCTGTCATCTGTCACCTGTCATCTGTCATCTGTCATCTGTCATCTCACATCTGTCAACTGTCATCTGTCATCTGTCATCTGTCATCTGTCATCTGTCATCTGTCAGCTGTCGTCTGTCATCTGTCATCTGTCATCTGTCATCTGTCATCTGTCATCTGTCATCTTTCATCTGTCATCTGTCATCTGTCATGTGTCACGTGTGATGTGTCATTTCTCATCTGTCATCTGTCATTTGTTATCTGTCATCTGTCATCCGTCATCTGTCATCTGTCATCTTTCATCTGTCATCTGTCATCTGTCGTCAGTAATCTGTCATTTGTCATTTGTCATCTGTCATGTGTCATCTGCCATTTGTCATCTTACATCTGTCATCTGTCATCTGTCATCTGTCATCTGTCATCTGTCATCTGTCATCTGTCATCTGTCATCTGTCATCTGTCATCTGTCATCAGTCATCTGTCATCTGTCATCTGTCATCTGTCACCTGTCATCTGTCATCTGTCATTTGTCATCTGTTATCTGTCATCTGTCATGTGACATCTGTCATCTGTTATATGTCATCTTTCATCTGTCATGTGTCACCTGTGATGTGTCATTTCACATCTGTCATCTGTCATTTGTTATCTGTCATCTGTCATCTGTCATCTGTCATCTGTCATCTGTCATCTGTCATCTGCCATCTCACATCTGTCATCTGTCATCTGTCATCTGTCATCTGTCATCTGTCATCTGTCATCCGTCATCCGTCATCCGTCATCTGTCATCTGCCATCTGTCATCTGTCATCTGTCATCTGTCAGCTGTCATCTGTCATCTGTCATCTGTCATCTGTCATCTGTCATCTGTCGTCTTTCATCTGTCATCTGTCATCTGTCATGTGTCACGTGTGATGTGTCATTTCTCATCTGTCATCTGTCATTTGTAATCTGTCATCTGTCATCTGTCATCCGTCATCTGTCATCTGTCATCTTTCATCTGTCATCTGTCATCTGTCGTCTGTCATCTGTCATTTGTCATTTGTCATCTGTCATGTGTCATCTGCCATTTGTCATCTTTCATCTTTCATCTGTCATCTGTCATCTGTCATCTGCCATCTCACATCTGTCATCTGTCATCTGTCATCTGTCATCTGTCGTCTGTCATCTTTCATCTGTCATCTGTCATTTGTCATTTGTCATCTGTCATCTGTCATCTGTCGTCTGTCATCTTTCATCTGTCATCTGTCATCTGTTATCTGTCATCTGTCATCTGTCATCTGTCATCTGTCATCTGTCATCTGTCATTTGTCATTTGTCATCTGTCATGTGTCATCTGCCATCTGTCATCTTTCATCTGTCATCTGTCATCTGTCATCTGTCATCTGTCATCTGTCATCTGTCATCTGTCATCTGTCATCTGTCATCTGTCATCTGTCAGCTGTCATCTGTCATCTGTCATCTGTCATCTGTCATCTGTCATCTGTCATCTGTCATCTGTCATCTTTCATCTGTCATCTGTCATCTGTCATGTGTCACGTGTGATGTGTCATTTCTCATCTGTCATCTGTCATTTGTTATCTGTCATCTGTCATCTGTTATCTGTTATCTGTCATCTGTCATCTGTCATCTGTCATCTGTCATCTGTCATCTGTCTTCTGTCATTTGTTATCTGTCATCTGTCATCTGTCATCTGTCATCTGTCATCTGTCATCTGTCATCTGTCATCTGTCATCTCACATCTGTCATCTGTCATCTGTCATCTGTCATCTGTCATGTGTCACGTGTGATGTGTCATTTCTCATCTGTCATCTGTCATTTGTTATCTGTCATCTGTCATCTGTCATCCGTCATCTGTCGTCTGTCATCTTTCATCTGTCATCTGTCATTTGTCATTTGTCATCTGTCATGTGTCATCTGCCATTTGTCATCTGTCATCTGTCATCTGTCATCTGTCATCTGTCAGCTGTCATCTGTCATCTGTCATCTGTCAGCTGTCATCTGTCATCTGTCATCTGTCATCTGTCATCTGTCATCTCTCATCTGTCATCTGTCATCCTTCATCTGTCATCTGTCTTCTGTCATCTGTCATCTGTCATCTGTCATCTCACATCTGTCATCTGTCATCTGTCATCTCACATCTGTCATCTGTCATCTGTCACCTGTCATCAGTCATCTGTCATCAGTCATCTCACATCTGTCATCTGTCAACTGTCATCTGTCATCTGTCATCTGTCATCTGTCATGTGTCACCTGTGATGTGTCATTTCACATCTGTCATCTGTCATTTGTTATCTGTAATCTGTCATCTGTCATCTGTCATCAGTCATCTGTCATCTGTCATCTGTCACCTGTCATCTGTCATCTGTCATCTGTCATCTCACATCTGTCAACTGTCATCTGTCATCTGTCATCTGTCATCTGTCATCTGTCATCTGTCAGCTGTCGTCTGTCATCTGTCATCTGTCATCTGTCATCTGTCATCTGTCATCTGTCATCTTTCATCTGTCATCTGTCATCTGTCATGTGTCACGTGTGATGTGTCATTTCTCATCTGTCATCTGTCATTTGTTATCTGTCATCTGTCATCCGTCATCTGTCATCTGTCATCTTTCATCTGTCATCTGTCATCTGTCGTCAGTAATCTGTCATTTGTCATTTGTCATCTGTCATGTGTCATCTGCCATTTGTCATCTTACATCTGTCATCTGTCATCTGTCATCTGTCATCTGTCATCTGTCATCTGTCATCTGTCATCTGTCATCTGTCATCTGTCATCTGTCATCAGTCATCTGTCATCTGTCATCTGTCATCTGTCACCTGTCATCTGTCATCTGTCATTTGTCATCTGTTATCTGTCATCTGTCATGTGACATCTGTCATCTGTTATATGTCATCTTTCATCTGTCATGTGTCACCTGTGATGTGTCATTTCACATCTGTCATCTGTCATTTGTTATCTGTCATCTGTCATCTGTCATCTGTCATCTGTCATCTGTCATCTGTCATCTGCCATCTCACATCTGTCATCTGTCATCTGTCATCTGTCATCTGTCATCTGTCATCTGTCATCCGTCATCCGTCATCCGTCATCTGTCATCTGCCATCTGTCATCTGTCATCTGTCATCTGTCAGCTGTCATCTGTCATCTGTCATCTGTCATCTGTCATCTGTCATCTGTCATCTTTCATCTGTCATTTGTCATCTGTCATGTGTCACGTGTGATGTGTCATTTCTCATCTGTCATCTGTCATTTGTAATCTGTCATCTGTCATCTGTCATCCGTCATCTGTCATCTGTCATCTTTCATCTGTCATCTGTCATCTGTCGTCTGTCATCTGTCATTTGTCATTTGTCATCTGTCATGTGTCATCTGCCATTTGTCATCTTTCATCTTTCATCTGTCATCTGTCATCTGTCATCTGTCATCTGTCATCTGTCATCTGTCATCTGTCATCTGTCATCAGTCATCTGTCATCTGTCATCTGTCATCTGTCACCTGTCATCTGTCAGCTGTCATCTGTCATCTCACATCTGTCATCTGTCATCTGTCATCTGTCATTTGTCATCTGTTATCTGTCATCTGTCATGTGACATTTTTCATCTGTCATCTGTCATCTTTCATCTGTCATTTGTCATGTGTCACCTGTGATGTGTCATTTCACATCTGTCATCTGTCATTTGTTATCTGTCGTCTGTCATCTGTCATCTGTCATCTGTCATCTGTCATCTGTCATCTGTCATCTGTCATCTGTCATCTCACATCTGTCATCTGTCATCTGTAATATGTCATCTGTCATCTGTCATCTGTCATCTGTCATCTGTCATCTGTCATCTGTCATCTGTCATCTGTCATCTGTCATCTGTCATCTGTCATCTGTCATCTGTCATCTGTCATCTGTCATCTGTCATCCGTCATCCGTCATCCGTCATCTGTCATCTGTTATCTGTCACCTGTCATGTGTCACGTGTGATGTGTCATTTCTCATCTGTCATCTGTCATTTGTTATCTGTCATCTGTCATCTGTTATCTGTTATCTGTCATCTGTCATCTGTCATCTGTCATCTGTCATCTGTCATCTGTCTTCTGTCATTTGTTATCTGTCATCTGTCATCTGTCATCTGTCATCTGTCATCTGTCATCTGTCATCTGTCATCTCACATCTGTCATCTGTCATCTGTCATCTGTCATCTGTCATGTGTCACGTGTGATGTGTCATTTCTCATCTGTCATCTGTCATTTGTTATCTGTCATCTGTCATCTGTCATCCGTCATCTGTCGTCTGTCATCTTTCATCTGTCATCTGTCATTTGTCATTTGTCATCTGTCATGTGTCATCTGCCATTTGTCATCTGTCATCTGTCATCTGTCATCTGTCATCTGTCAGCTGTCATCTGTCATCTGTCATCTGTCAGCTGTCATCTGTCATCTGTCATCTGTCATCTGTCATCTGTCATCTCTCATCTGTCATCTGTCATCCTTCATCTGTCATCTGTCTTCTGTCATCTGTCATCTGTCATCTGTCATCTCACATCTGTCATCTGTCATCTGTCATCTCACATCTGTCATCTGTCATCTGTCACCTGTCATCAGTCATCTGTCATCAGTCATCTCACATCTGTCATCTGTCAACTGTCATCTGTCATCTGTCATCTGTCATCTGTCATGTGTCACCTGTGATGTGTCATTTCACATCTGTCATCTGTCATTTGTTATCTGTAATCTGTCATCTGTCATCTGTCATCAGTCATCTGTCATCTGTCATCTGTCACCTGTCATCTGTCATCTGTCATCTGTCATCTCACATCTGTCAACTGTCATCTGTCATCTGTCATCTGTCATCTGTCATCTGTCATCTGTCAGCTGTCGTCTGTCATCTGTCATCTGTCATCTGTCATCTGTCATCTGTCATCTGTCATCTTTCATCTGTCATCTGTCATCTGTCATGTGTCACGTGTGATGTGTCATTTCTCATCTGTCATCTGTCATTTGTTATCTGTCATCTGTCATCCGTCATCTGTCATCTGTCATCTTTCATCTGTCATCTGTCATCTGTCGTCAGTAATCTGTCATTTGTCATTTGTCATCTGTCATGTGTCATCTGCCATTTGTCATCTTACATCTGTCATCTGTCATCTGTCATCTGTCATCTGTCATCTGTCATCTGTCATCTGTCATCTGTCATCTGTCATCTGTCATCTGTCATCAGTCATCTGTCATCTGTCATCTGTCATCTGTCACCTGTCATCTGTCATCTGTCATTTGTCATCTGTTATCTGTCATCTGTCATGTGACATCTGTCATCTGTTATATGTCATCTTTCATCTGTCATGTGTCACCTGTGATGTGTCATTTCACATCTGTCATCTGTCATTTGTTATCTGTCATCTGTCATCTGTCATCTGTCATCTGTCATCTGTCATCTGTCATCTGCCATCTCACATCTGTCATCTGTCATCTGTCATCTGTCATCTGTCATCTGTCATCTGTCATCCGTCATCCGTCATCCGTCATCTGTCATCTGCCATCTGTCATCTGTCATCTGTCATCTGTCAGCTGTCATCTGTCATCTGTCATCTGTCATCTGTCATCTGTCATCTGTCATCTTTCATCTGTCATTTGTCATCTGTCATGTGTCACGTGTGATGTGTCATTTCTCATCTGTCATCTGTCATTTGTAATCTGTCATCTGTCATCTGTCATCCGTCATCTGTCATCTGTCATCTTTCATCTGTCATCTGTCATCTGTCGTCTGTCATCTGTCATTTGTCATTTGTCATCTGTCATGTGTCATCTGCCATTTGTCATCTTTCATCTTTCATCTGTCATCTGTCATCTGTCATCTGTCATCTGTCATCTGTCATCTGTCATCTGTCATCTGTCATCAGTCATCTGTCATCTGTCATCTGTCATCTGTCACCTGTCATCTGTCAGCTGTCATCTGTCATCTCACATCTGTCATCTGTCATCTGTCATCTGTCATTTGTCATCTGTTATCTGTCATCTGTCATGTGACATTTTTCATCTGTCATCTGTCATCTTTCATCTGTCATTTGTCATGTGTCACCTGTGATGTGTCATTTCACATCTGTCATCTGTCATTTGTTATCTGTCGTCTGTCATCTGTCATCTGTCATCTGTCATCTGTCATCTGTCATCTGTCATCTGTCATCTGTCATCTCACATCTGTCATCTGTCATCTGTAATATGTCATCTGTCATCTGTCATCTGTCATCTGTCATCTGTCATCTGTCATCTGTCATCTGTCATCTGTCATCTGTCATCTGTCATCTGTCATCTGTCATCTGTCATCTGTCATCTGTCATCTGTCATCTGTCATCTGTCATCTGTCATCCGTCATCCGTCATCCGTCATCTGTCATCTGTTATCTGTCACCTGTCATGTGACATCTGTCATCTGTCATCTGTCATCTGTCATCTGTCATCTGTCATCTGTCATCTGTCATCTGTCATCTGTCATATGTCGTCTGTCATCTGTCATCTTGATCTGTCATCTGTCATCTGTCATCTGTCATCTGTCATCTGTCATCTGTCATCTGTCATCTGTCATCTGTCATCTGTCATTTGTTATCTGTCATCTGTCATTTGTCATTTGTCATCTGTCATGTGTCATCTGCCATCTGTCATCTTTCATCTGTCTTGTGACATCTGTCATCTGTCATCTGTCATCTGTCATATGTCATCCCACATCTGTCATATGTCATCTGTCATCTGTCATTTGTCATCTGTCATTTGTCATCTGTCATGTGTCATCTGTCATCTGTCATCTGTCATCTGTCATCTGTCATCTGTCATCTGTAATCTGTCATCTGTCATCTGTCATCTGTCATCTGTCATCTGTCATCTGTCATCTGTCATCTGTCATCTGTCATCTGTCATCTGTCATCCGTCATCCGTCATCCGTCATCTGTCATCTGTTATCTGTCACCTGTCATGTGACATCTGTCATCTGTCATCTGTCATCTGTCATCTGTCATCTGTCATCTGTCATCGGTCACCTGTCATGTTACATCTGTCATCTGTCATCTGTCATCTGACATCTGTCATCTGTCATCTGTCATCTGTCATCTGTCAGCTGTAATCTGTCATCTGTCATCTGTCATCTGTCATCTGTCATCTGTCATCTGTCATCTGTCATCTGTCATCTGTCATCTGTCATCTGTCATCTGTCATCCGTCATCCGTCATCCGTCATCTGTCATCTGTTATCTGTCACCTGTCATGTGACATCTGTCATCTGTCATCTGTCATCTGTCATCTGTCATCTGTCATCTGTCATCTGTCATCTGTCATATGTCGTCTGTCATCTGTCATCTTCATCTGTCATCTGTCATCTGTCATCTGTCATCTGTCATCTGTCATCTGTCATCTGTCATCTGTCATCTGTCTTCTGTCATCTGTCATATGTCGTCTGTCATCTGTCATTTGTCATTTGTCATCTGTCATGTGTCATCTGCCATCTGTCATCTTTCATCTGTCTTGTGACATCTGTCATCTGTCATCTGTCATCTGTCATTTGTCATCCCACATCTGTCATCTGTCATTTGTCATCTGTCATTTGTCATCTGTCATGTGTCATCTGTCATCTGTCATCTGTCATCTGTCATCTGTAATCTGTCATCTGTCATCTGTCATCTGTCATCTGTCATCTGTCATCTGTCATCTGTCATCTGTCATCTGTCATCTGTCATCTGTCATCTGTCATCTGTCATCTGTCATCTGTCATCTGTCATCTGTCATCTGTCATCTGTCATCTGTCATCTGTCATCCGTCATCCGTCATCCGTCATCTGTCATCTGTTATCTGTCACCTGTCATGTGACATCTGTCATCTGTCATCTGTCATCTGTCATCTGTCATCTGTCACCTGTCATGTTACATCTGTCATCTGTCATCTGTCATCTGTCATCTGTCATCTGTCATCTGTCATCTGTCATCTGTCATCTGTCATCTGTCATCTGTCATTTGTCATCTGTCATCTCTCATCTGTCATCTGTCATCCTTCATCTGTCATCTGTCTTCTGTCATCTGTCATCTGTCATCTGTCATCTCACATCTGTCATCTGTCATCTGTCATCTCACATCTGTCATCTGTCATCTGTCACCTGTCATCAGTCATCTGTCATCAGTCATCTCACATCTGTCATCTGTCAACTGTCATCTGTCATCTGTCATCTGTCATCTGTCATCTGTCATCTGTCATCTGTCATCTGTCATCTGTCATCTGTCATCTGTCATCTGACATCTGTCATCTGTCATCTGTCATCTGTCATCTGTCATCTGTCATCTGTCATCTGTCATCTGTCATCTGTCATCTGTCATCTGTCATCTATCATCTGTCATCTGTCATCTGTCATCTGTCATCTGTCATCTGTCATCTGTCATCTGTCATCTGTCATCTGTCATCTGTCATCTGTCATCTGTCATTTGTCATCTGTCATGTGTCATCTGCCATCTGTCATCTTTTATCTGTCATCTGTCATCTGTCATCTGTCATCTGTCATCTGTCATCTGTCATCTGTCATCTGTGATCTGTCATCTGTCATCTGTTACCTGTTATCTGTCATCTGTCATCTATTATCTGTCATCTGCCATCTTTAATCTGTCATCTGTCATCTGTCATCTGTCATCTGTCATCTGTCAGCTGTCATCTGTCATCTGTCATCTGTCAGCTGTCATCTGTCATCTGTCATCTGTCATCTGTTATCTCTCATCTGTCATCTGTCATCCTTCATCTGTCATCTGTCTTCTGTCATCTGTCATCTGTCATCTGTTATCTCACATCTGTCATCTGTCATCTGTCATCTCACATCTGTCATCTGTCATCTGTCATCTGTCATCTGTCACCTGTCATGTTACATCTGTCATCTGTCATCTGTCATCTGACATCTGTCATCTGTCATCTGTCATCTGTCATCTGTCATCTGTCATCTGTCATCTGTCATCTGTCATCTGTCATCTGTCATCTGTCATCTGTCATCTGTCATCTGTCATCTGTCATCTGTCATCTGTCATCTGTCATCTGTCATCTGTCATCTGTCATCTGTCATCTGTCATCTGTCATCTGTCATCAGTCATCTGTTATCTGTCATCTGTCATTTGTCATCTGTCATGTGTCATCTGCCATCTGTCATCTTTCATCTGTCATCTGTCATCTGTCATCTGTCATCTGTCATCTGTCATCTGTCATCTGTCATCTGTGATCTGTCATCTGTCATCTGTCACCTGTTATCTGTCATCTGTCATCTGTCATCTGTTATCTGTCATCTGTCATCTGTCATCTGTCATCTGTCATCTGTCATCTGTCATCTGTCATCTGTCATCTGTCATCTGTCATCTGTCATCTGTCATCTGTCATCTGTCATCTGTCATCTGTCATCTGTCATCTGTCATCTGTCATCTGTCATCTGTCATCTGTCATCTGTCATCTGTCATCTGTCATCTGTCATCTGTCATCTGTCATCTGTCATCTGTCATCTGTCATCTGTTATCTGTCATCTATCATCTGCCATCTGTCATCTGTCATCTGTCATCTGTCATCTGTCATCTGTCATCTGTCATTTGTCATTTGTCATCTGTCATGTGTCATCTGCCATCTTTCATCTGTCATCTGTCATCTGTCATCTGTCAGCTGTCATCTGTCATCTGTCATCTGTCAGCTGTCATCTGTCATCTGTCATCTGTCATCTGTCATCTGTCATCTCTCATCTGTCATCTGTCATCCTTCATCTGTCATCTGTCTTCTGTCATCTGTCATCTGTCATCTGTCATCTCACATCTGTCATCTGTCATCTGTCATCTCACATCTGTCATCTGTCATCTGTCACCTGTCATCAGTCATCTGTCATCAGTCATCTCACATCTGTCATCTGTCAACTGTCATCTGTCATCTGTCATCTGTCATCTGTCATGTGTCACCTGTGATGTGTCATTTCACATCTGTCATCTGTCATTTGTTATCTGTAATCTGTCATCTGTCATCTGTCATCAGTCATCTGTCATCTGTCATCTGTCACCTGTCATCTGTCATCTGTCATCTGTCATCTCACATCTGTCATCTGTCATCTGTCATCTGTCATCTGTCATCTGTCATCTGTCATCTGTCATCTGTCATCTGTCATCTGTCATCTGTCATCTGTCAGCTGTCGTCTGTCATCTGTCATCTGTCATCTGTCATCTGTCATCTGTCATCTTTCATCTGTCATCTGTCATCTGTCGTCAGTCATCTGTCATTTGTCATTTGTCATCTGTCATGTGTCATCTGCCATTTGTCATCTTTCATCTTTCATCTGTTATCTGTCATCTGTCATCTGTCATCTGTCATCTGTCATCTGTCATCTGTCTTCTGTCATTTGTCATCTGTCATCTGTCATCTGTCATCTGTCATCTGTCATCTGTCATCTGTCATCTGTCATCTCACATCTGTCATCTGTCATCTGTCATCTGTCATCTGTCATCTTTCATCTGTCATCTGTCATCTGTCATCTGTCATGTGTCACGTGTGATGTGTCATTTCTCATCTGTCATCTGTCATTTGTTATCTGTCATCTGTCATCTGTCATCTGTTATCTGTTATCTGTTATCTGTCATCTGTCATCTGTCATCTGTCATCTGTCATCTGTCTTCTGTCATTTGTTATCTGTCATCTGTCATCTGTCATCTGTCATCTGTCATCTGTCATCTGTCATCTCACATCTGTCATCTGTCATCTGTCATCTGTCATCTGTCATCTGTCATCTTTCATCTGTCATCTGTCATCTGTCATCTGTCATGTGTCACGTGTGATGTGTCATTTCTCATCTGTCATCTGTCATTTGTTATCTGTCATCTGTCATCTGTCATCTGTCATCTGTCATCTGTCATCTGTCATCTGTCATCTGCCATCTGTCATCTCACATCTGTCATCTGTTATCTGTCATCTGTCATCTGTCATCTGTCATCTGTCATCTGTCATCTGTCGCCTGTCATCTGTCGTCTGTCATCTGTCATTTATCATCTGTCATCTGTCGTCTGTCGTCTGTCATCTGTCACCTGTCATCTGTCATCTGTCATGTGTCATCTATCATCTGTCGTCTGTCATCTGTCATCTGTCATCTGTAATCTGTCATCTGTCATCTTTCATCTGTCATCTGTCATCTGTCATCTGTCATCTGTAATCTGTCATCTGTCATCTGTCATCTGTCGTCTGTCGTCTGTCATCTGTCATCTGTCATCTGTCATCTGTCATCTGTCATCTGTCATGTGTCATCTATCATCTGTCATCTGTCATCTGTCATCTGTCATCTATCATCTGTCATCTGTCATGTGTCAACTGTCATCTGTCGTCTGTCGTCTTACATCTGTCATCTGTCATCTGTCATCTGTCATCTGTCATCTGTCATCTGTCATCTGTCATCTCACATCTGTCATCTGTCATCTGTAATCTGTCATCTGTCATTTGTCGTCTGTCAGCTGTCATTTGTCATCTGTCATCTGTCGTCTGTCATCTGTTATCTGTCATCTGTCATCTGTCATCTGTCATCTGTCATCTGTCACCTGTCATCTGTCATCTGTCATCTGTCATCTGTCATCTGTCATCTGTTATCTGTCATCTGTCATCTGTCATCTGTCATCTGTCATCTGTCATCTGTCATCTGTCACCTGTCATCTGTCATCTGTCATCTGTCATCTGTCATCTGTCACCTGTCATCTGTCATCTGTCATCTGTCATCTGTCATCTGTCATCTGTTATCTGTCATCTGTCATCTGTCATCTGTCATCTGTCATCTGTCATCTGTCATCTGTCATCTGTCATCTGTCATCTGCCATCTGTCATCTCACATCTGTCATCTGTTATCTGTCATCTGTCATCTGTCATCTGTCATCTGTCATCTGTCATCTGTCGCCTGTCATCTGTCATCTGTCATCTGTCATCTGTCATCTGTCATCTGTTATCTGTCATCTGTCATCTGTCATCTGTCATCTGTCATCTGTCATCTGTCATATGTCATCTGTCATCTGTCATCTGTCATCTGTCATCTGTCATCTGTCATCTGTCATCTGTAACCTTCATCTGTCATCTGTCATCTGTCACCTGTCAACTGTCATCTGTCATCTGTCATCCGTCATCTGTCATCTGCCATCTGTCATCTGTCACTTGTCATGTTACATCTGTCATCTGTCATCTGTCATCTGACATCTGTCATCTGTCATCTGTCATCTGTCATCTGTCATCTGTCATCTGCCATCTGTCATCTTTCATCTGTCATCTGTCATCTGTCATCTGTCATCTGTCATCTGTCATCTGTCATCTGTCATCTGTCATCTGTCATCTGTCACCTGTCATCTGTCATCTGTCATCTGTCATCTGTCATCTGTTATCTGTCATCTGTCATCTGTCATCTGTCATCTGTCATCTGTCATCTGTCATCTGTCATCTTCATCTGTCATCTGTCATCTGTCACCTGTCATCTGAAATCTGTCATCTGTCATCTGTCATCTGTCATATGTCGTCTGTCATCTGTCATTTATCATTTGTCATCTGTCATGTTTCATCTGCCATCTGTCATCTTTCATCTGTCATCTGTCATCTGTCATCTGTCATCTGTCATCTGTAATATGTCATCTGTCACCAGTCATCTGTCATCTGTCATGTGACATCTGTCATCTGTCATCTGTCATCTGTCATCTGGCACCTGTCATGTTATATCTGTCATCTGTAATCTTCATCTGTCATCTGTCATCTGTCACCTGTCAACTGTCATCTGTCATCTGTCATCCGTCATCTGTCATCTGCCATCTGTCATCTGTCACTTGTCATGTTACATCTGTCATCTGTCATCTGTCATCTGTCATCTGACATCTGTCATCTGTCATCTGTCATCTGTCATCTGTCATCTGCCATCTGTCATCTTTCATCTGTCATCTGTCATCTGTCATCTGTCATCTGTCATCTGTCATCTGTCATCTGTCATCTGTCATCTGTCATGTGTCATCTATCATCTGTCGTCTGTCATCTGTCATCTGTCATCTGTAATCTGTCATCTGTCATCTTTCATCTGTCATCTGTCATCTGTCATCTGTCATCTGTAATCTGTCATCTGTCATCTGTCATCTGTCATCTGTAACCTTCATCTGTCATCTGTCATCTGTCACCTGTCAACTGTCATCTGTCATCTGTCATCCGTCATCTGTCATCTGCCATCTGTCATCTGTCACTTGTCATGTTACATCTGTCATCTGTCATCTGTCATCTGTCATCTGACATCTGTCATCTGTCATCTGTCATCTGTCATCTGTCATCTGCCATCTGTCATCTTTCATCTGTCATCTGTCATCTGTCATCTGTCATCTGTCATCTGTCATCTGTCATCTGTCATCTGTCATCTGTCATCTGTCATCTGTCATCTGTCATCTGTCATCTGTCATCTGTCATCTGTCATCTGTCATCTGTCATCTGTCATGTGTCATCTGTCACCTGTCATCTGTCATCTGTCATCTGTCATCTGTCATCTGTTATCTGTCATCTGTCATCTGTCATCTGTCATCTGTCATCTGTCATCTGTCATCTTCATCTGTCATCTGTCATCTGTCACCTGTCATCTGTCATCTGTCATCTGTCATCTGTCATCTGTCATATGTCGTCTGTCATCTGTCATTTATCATTTGTCATCTGTCATGTTTCATCTGCCATCTGTCATCTTTCATCTGTCATCTGTCATCTGTCATCTGTCATCTGTCATCTGTCATCTGTAATATGTCATCTGTCACCAGTCATCTGTCATCTGTTATGTGACATCTGTCATCTGTCATATGTCATCTGTCATCTGTCACCTGTCATGTTACATCTGTCATCTGTCATCTGTCATCTGTCATCTGTCATCTGTCATCTGTCATCGGTCATCTGTCATCTGTCATCTGTCATCTGTCATCTGTCATCTGTCATCTGTCATGTGTCATCTGTCATCTGTCATCTGTCATCTGTCATCTGTCATCTGTCATCTGTCATCTGTCATCTGTCATCTGTCATCTGTCATCTGTCATCTGTCATCTGTCATCTGTCATCCGTCATCTGTCATCTGTCATCTGTCATCTGTCACCTGTCATGTTACATCTGTCATCTGTCATCTGTCATCTGACATCTGACATCTGTCATCTGTCATCTGTCATCTGTCATCTGTCATCTGTCATCTGCCATCTGTCATCTGTCATCTGTCATCTGTCATCCTTCATCTGTCATCTATCATCTGTCATCTGTCATCTGTCATCTGTCATCTGTCATCTGTCATCTGTCATCTGTCATCTGTCATCTGTCATGTGTCATCTGTCACCTGTCATCTGTCATCTGTCATCTGTCATCTGTCATCTGTCATATGTCGTCTGTCATCTGTCATTTATCATTTGTCATCTGTCATGTTTCATCTGCCATCTGTCATCTTTCATCTGTCATCTGTCATCTGTCATCTGTCATCTGTCATCTGTCATCTGTAATATGTCATCTGTCACCAGTCATCTGTCATCTGTTATGTGACATCTGTCATCTGTCATCTGTCATCTGTCATATGTCATCTGTCATCTGTCACCTGTCATGTTACATCTGTCATCTGTCATCTGTCATCTGTCATCTGTCATCTGTCATCGGTCATCTGTCATCTGTCATCTGTCATCTGTCATCTGTCATCTGTCATCTGTCATCTGTCATCTGACATCTGTCATCTGTCATCTGTCATCTGTCATCTGTCATCTGCCATCTGTCATCTTTCATCTGTCATCTGTCATCTGTCATCTGTCATCTGTCATCTGTCATCTGTCATCTGTCATCTGTCATCTGTCATGTGTCATCTATCATCTGTCGTCTGTCATCTGTCATCTGTCATCTGTAATCTGTCATCTGTCATCTTTCATCTGTCATCTGTCATCTGTCATCTGTCATCTGTAATCTGTCATCTGTCATCTGTCATCTGTCATCTGTAACCTTCATCTGCCATCTGTCATCTGTCACCTGTCAACTGTCATCTGTCATCTGTCATCCGTCATCTGTCATCTGCCATCTGTCATCTGTCACTTGTCATGTTACATCTGTCATCTGTCATCTGTCATCTGTCATCTGACATCTGTCATCTGTCATCTGCCATCTGTCATCTTTCATCTGTCATCTGTCATCTGTCATCTGTCATCTGTCATCTGTCATCTGTCATCTGTCATCTGTCATCTGTCATCTGTCATCTGTCATCTGTCATCTGTCATCTGTCATCTGTCATCTGTCATCTGTCATCTGTCATCTGTCATGTGTCATCTGTCACCTGTCATCTGTCATCTGTCATCTGTCATCTGTCATCTGTTATCTGTCATCTGTCATCTGTCATCTGTCATCTGTCATCTGTCATCTGTCATCTTCATCTGTCATCTGTCATCTGTCACCTGTCATCTGTCATCTGTCATCTGTCATCTGTCATCTGTCATATGTCGTCTGTCATCTGTCATTTATCATTTGTCATCTGTCATGTTTCATCTGCCATCTGTCATCTTTCATCTGTCATCTGTCATCTGTCATCTGTCATCTGTCATCTGTCATCTGTAATATGTCATCTGTCACCAGTCATCTGTCATCTGTTATGTGACATCTGTCATCTGTCATATGTCATCTGTCATCTGTCACCTGTCATGTTACATCTGTCATCTGTCATCTGTCATCTGTCATCTGTCATCTGTCATCTGTCATCTGTCATCGGTCATCTGTCATCTGTCATCTGTCATCTGTCATCTGTCATCTGTCATCTGTCATGTGTCATCTGTCATCTGTCATCTGTCATCTGTCATCTGTCATCTGTCATCTGTCATCTGTCATCTGTCATCTGTCATCTGTCATCTGTCATCTATCATCTGTCATCTGTCATCTGTCATCCGTCATCTGTCATCTGTCATCTGTCATCTGTCACCTGTCATGTTACATCTGTCATCTGTCATCTGTCATCTGACATCTGACATCTGTCATCTGTCATCTGTCATCTGTCATCTGTCATCTGTCATCTGCCATCTGTCATCTGTCATCTGTCATCTGTCATCCTTCATCTGTCATCTATCATCTGTCATCTGTCATCTGTCATCTGTCATCTGTCATCTGTCATCTGTCATCTGTCATCTGTCATCTGTCATCTGTCATGTGTCATCTGTCACCTGTCATCTGTCATCTGTCATCTGTCATCTGTCATCTGTTATCTGTCATCTGTCATCTGTCATCTGTCATCTGTCATCTGTCATCTGTCATCTTCATCTGTCATCTGTCATCTGTCACCTGTCATCTGTCATCTGTCATCTGTCATCTGTCATCTGTCATATGTCGTCTGTCATCTGTCATTTATCATTTGTCATCTGTCATGTTTCATCTGCCATCTGTCATCTTTCATCTGTCATCTGTCATCTGTCATCTGTCATCTGTCATCTGTCATCTGTAATATGTCATCTGTCACCAGTCATCTGTCATCTGTTATGTGACATCTGTCATCTGTCATATGTCATCTGTCATCTGTCACCTGTCATGTTACATCTGTCATCTGTCATCTGTCATCTGTCATCTGTCATCTGTCATCTGTCATCTGTCATCGGTCATCTGTCATCTGTCATCTGTCATCTGTCATCTGTCATCTGTCATCTGTCATGTGTCATCTGTCATCTGTCATCTGTCATCTGTCATCTGTCATCTGTCATCTGTCATCTGTCATCTGTCATCTGTCATCTGTCATCCGTCATCTGTCATCTGTCATCTGTCATCTGTCACCTGTCATGTTACATCTGTCATCTGTCATCTGTCATCTGACATCTGACATCTGTCATCTGTCATCTGTCATCTGTCATCTGTCATCTGTCATCTGCCATCTGTCATCTGTCATCTGTCATCTGTCATCCTTCATCTGTCATCTGCCATCTGTCATCTATCATCTGTCATCTGTCATCTGTCATCTGTCATGTCTTCTTCATCTGTCATCTGTCATCTGTCATCTGTCATCTGTCATCTGTCATCTGTCATCTATCATCTGTCATCTGTCATCTGTCATCTGTCATCTGTCATCTGTCATCTGTCATCTGTCATCTGTCATCTGTCATCTCTCATCTGTCATCTGTCATCTGTCATCTGTCATCTGTCATCTGTCATCTGTCATCTGTCATCTGCCATCTGTCATCTGTCATCTGTCATCTGTCATCCTTCATCTGTCATCTGCCATCTGTCATCTATCATCTGTCATCTGTCATCTGTCATCTGTCATGTCTTCTTCATCTGTCATCTGTCATCTGTCATCTGTCATCTGTCATCTGTTATCTGTCATCTGTCATCTGTCATCTGTCATCTGTCATCTGTCATCTGTCATATGTCGTCTGTCATCTGTCATTTGTCATTTGTCATCTGTCATGTGTCATCTGCCATCTGTCATCTTTCATCTGTCATCTGTCATCTGTCATCTGTCATCTGTCATCTGTCATCTGTAATCTGTCATCTGTCACCAGTCATCTGTCATCTGTCATCTGTCATGTGACATCTGTCATCTGTCATCTGTCATCTGTCATCTGTCATCTGTCATCTGTCATCCCACATCTGTCATCTGTCATCTGTCATCTGTCATCTGTCATCTGTCATCTGTCATCTGTCATCTGTCATCTGTCATCTGTCATCTGTCATCTGTCATCTGTCATCTGTCATCTGTCATTTGTCATCTGTCATCCGTCATCTGTCATCTGTCATCTGTCATCTGTCACCTGTCATGTTACATCTGTCATCTGTCATCTGTCATCTGTCATCTGTCATCTGTCATCTGTCATCTGTCATCTGTCATTTGTCATTTGTCATCTGTCATGTGTCATCTGCCATCTGTCATCTTTCATCTGTCATCTGTCATCTGTCATCTGTCATCTGTCATCTGTCATCTGTGATCTGTCACCTGTCATCTGTCATCTGTCATCTGTCATCTGTCATCTGTCATCTGTAATCTGTCATCTGTCATCTGTCATCTGTCATCTGTCGTCTGTCATCTGTCATCTGTCATCTGTCATCTGTAATCTGTCATCTGTCATCTGTCATCTGTCGTCTGTCATCTGTCATTTGTCATCTGTCATCTGTCATCTGTCATCTGTCATCTGTAATCTGTCATCTGTCATCTGTCATCTGTCATCTGTCATCTGTCATCTGTCATTTGTCATCTGTCATCTGTCGTCTGTCGTCTGTCATCTGTCATCTGTCAACTGACATCTGTCATGTGTCATCTATCATCTGTCATCTGTCATCTGTCATCTGTAATCTGTCATCTGTCATCTGTCATCTGTCATCTGTCATCTGTCATCTGTCATCTGTCATCTGTAATCTGTCATCTGTCATCTGTCGTCTGTCATCTGTCATTTGTCATCTGTCATCTGTCATCTGTCATCTGTCATCTGTAATCTGTCATCTGTCATCTGTCGTCTGTCATCTGTCATTTGTCATCTGTCATCTGTCATCTGTCATTTGTCATTTGTCATCTGTCATGTGTCATCTGCCATCTGTCATCTTTCATCTGTCATCTGTCATCTGTCATCTGTCATCTGTCATCTGTCATGTGTCATCTATCATCTGTCATCTGTCATCTGTCATCTGTCATCTATCATCTGTCATCTGTCATGTGTCAACTGTCATCTGTCATCTGTCATCTGTCATCTGTCATCTGTCATCTGTCATCTGTCATCCGTCATCTGTCATCTGTCATCTGTCAGCTGTCACCTGTCATGTTACATCTGTCATCTGTCATCTCTCATCTGTCATCTGTCATCTGTCATCTGTCATCTGACATCTGTCATCTGTCATCTGTCATCTGTCATCTTTCATCTGTCATCTGTCATCTGTCATCTGTCATCTGTCATCTGTCATCTGTCATCTGTCATCTGTCATCTATCATCTGTCATCTTTCATCTGTCATCTGTCATCTGTCATCTGTCATCTGTCATCTGTCATCTGTCATCTGTCATCTGTCATCTGTCATCTGTCATCTGTCATCTGTCATCTGTCATCTGTCATCTGTCATCTATCATCTGTCATCTGTCATCTGTCATCTGTTATCTGTCATCTGCCATCTGTCATCTGTCATTTGTCATTTGTCATCAGTCATGTGTCATCTGCCATCTGTCATCTTTCATCTGTCATCTGTCATCTGTCATCTGTCATCTGTCATCTGTCATCTGTCATCTGTCATCTGTCATCTGTCATCTGTCATTTGTCATTTGTCATCTGTCATGTGTCATCTGCCATCTGTCATCTTTCATCTGTCATCTGTCATCTGTCATCTGTCATCTGTCATCTGTCATCTGTCATGTGTCATCTATCATCTGTCATCTGTCATCTGTCATCTATCATCTGTCATCTGTCATGTGTCAACTGTCATCTGTCATCTGTCATCTGTCATCTGTCATCTGTCATCTGTCATCTGTCATCTGTCATCTGTCATCTGTCATCTGTCATCTGTCATCTGTCATCTGTCATCTGTCATCTGTCATCTGTCATCCGTCATCTGTCATCTGTAATCTGTCAGCTGTCACCTGTCATGTTACATCTGTCATCTGTCATCTGTCATCTGTCATCTGTCATCTGACATCTGTCATCTGTCATCTGTCATCTGTCATCTGTCATCTGTCATCTGTCATCTGTCATCTGTCATCTGTCATCTATCATCTGTCATCTTTCATCTGTCATCTGTCATCTGTCATCTGTCATCTGTCATCTGTCATCTGTCATCTGTCATCTGTCATCTGTCATCTGTCATCTGTCATCTGTCATCTGTCATCTGTCATCTGTCATCTGTCATCTGTCATCTATCATCTGTCATCTGTCATCTCTCATCTGTCATCTGTCATCTGTCATCTGTCAACTGTCATCTGTCATCTGTCATCTGTCATCTGTCATCTGTCACCTGTCATCTGTCATTTGTCATTTGTCATCAGTCATGTGTCATCTGCCATCTGTCATCTTTCATCTGTCATCTGTCATCTGTCATCTGTCATCTGTCATCTGTCATCTGTCATCTGTCATCTGTCATCTGTCATCTGTCATCTGTCATCTGTCATCTGTCATCTGTCATCTGTCATTTGTCATTTGTCATCTGTCATGTGTCATCTGCCATCTGTCATCTTTCATCTGTCATCTGTCATCTGTCATCTGTCATCTGTCATCTGTCATGTGTCATCTATCATCTGTCATCTGTCATCTGTCATATATCATCTGTCATCTGTCATGTGTCAACTGTCATCTGTCATCTGTCATCTGTCATCTGTCATCTGTCATCTGTCATCTGTCATCTGTCATCTGTCATCCGTCATCTGTCATCTGTCATCTGTCAGCTGTCACCTGTCATGTTACATCTGTCATCTGTCATCTGTCATCTGACATCTGTCATCTGTCATCTGTCATCTGTCATCTGTCATCTGTCATCTGTCATCTGTCATCTGTCATCTGTCATCTGTCATCTGTCATCTGTCATCTATCATCTGTCATCTTTCATCTGTCATCTGTCATCTGTCATCTGTCATCTGTCATCTGTCATCTGTCATCTGTCATCTGTCATCTGTCATCTATCATCTGTCATCTGTCATCTGTCATCTGTCATCTGTCATCTGTCATCTGTCATCTATCATCTGTCATCTGTCATCTGTCATCTGTCATCTGTCATCTGTCATCTGTCATCTGTCATCTGTCATTTGTCATTTGTCATCAGTCATGTGTCATCTGCCATCTGTCATCTTTCATCTGTCATCTGTCATCTGTCATCTGTCATCTGTCATCTGTCATCTGTCATCTGTCATCTGTCATCTGTCATCTGTCACCTGTCATCTGTCATCTGTCATCTGTTATCTGTCATCTGTCATCTGTCATCTGTCATCTGTCAGCTGTCACCTGTCATGTTACATCTGTCATCTGTAATCTGTCATCTGTCATCTGACATCTGTCATCTGTCATCTGTCATCTGTCATCTGTCATCTGTCATCTGACATCTGTGATTTGTCATCTGTCATCTGTTATCTGTCATCTGTCATCTGTCATCTGTCATCTGTCATCTGTCATCTGTCATCTGTCATCTGTCATCTGTCATCTGTCATCTGTCATCTGTCACCTGTCATCTGTCATCTGTCATCTGTCATCTGTAATCTGTCATCTGTCATCTGTCATCTGACATCTGTCATCTGTCATCTGTCATCTGTCATCTGTCATCTGTCATCTGTCATCTGTCATCTGTCATCTGTCATTTGTCATTTGTTATCTGTCATGTGTCATCTGCCATCTGTCATCTTTCATCTGTCATCTGTCATCTGTCATCTGTCATCTGTCATGTGTCATCTATCATCTGTCATCTGTCATCTGTCATCTGTCATCTATCATCCGTCATCTGTCATGTGTCAACTGTCATCTGTCATCTGTCATCTGTCATCTGTCATCTGTCATCTGTCATCTGTCATCTGTCATCTGTCATCTGTCATCTGTCATCCGTCATCTGTCATCTGTCAGCTGTCACCTGTCATGTTACATCTGTCATCTGTCATCTGTAATCTGTCATCTGTCATCTGACATCTGTCATCTGTCATCTGTCATCTGTCATCTGTCATCTGTCATCTGTCATCTGTCATCTGTGATCTATCATCTGTCATCTTTCATCTGTCATCTGTCATCTGTCATCTGTCATCTGTCATCTGTTATCTGTCATCTATCATCTGTCATCTGTCATCTGTCATCTGTCATCTGTCATCTGTCATCTGTCATCTGTCATCTGTCATCTGTCATCTGTCATCTGTCATCTGTCATCTATCATCTGTCATCTGTCATCTGTCATCTGTCATCTGTCATCTGTCATCTGTCATCTGTCATCTGTCATCTGTCATTTGTCATTTGTCATCAGTCATGTGTCATCTGCCATCTGTCATCTTTCATCTGTCATCTCTCATCTGTCATCTGTCATCTGTCATCTGTCATCTGTCATCTGTCATCTGTCATCTGTCATCTGTCATCTGTCATCTGTCATCTGTCATCTGTCATCTGTCATCTGTCATCTGTCATCTGTCATCTGTCATCTGTCATCTGTCATCTGTCATCTATCATCTGTCATCTGTCATCTGTCATCTGTCATCTGTCATCTGTCATCTGTCATCTGTCATCTGTCATCTGTCATTTGTCATTTGTCATCAGTCATGTGTCATCTGCCATCTGTCATCTTTCATCTGTCATCTGTCATTTGTCATTTGTCATCTGTCATGTGTCATATGCCATCTGTCATCTTTCATCTGTCATCTGTCATCTGTCATCTGTCATCTGTCATCTGTTATCTGTCATCTGTGATTTGTCATCTGTCATCTGTCATCTGCCATCTGTCATCTGTCATCTGTCATCTGTCATCTGTCATCTGTCATCTGTCATCTGTCATCTGTCATCTGTCATCTGTCATCTGTCACCTGTCATCTGTCATATGTCATCTGTTATCTGTCATCTGTCATCTGTCATCTGTCATCTGTCATCTGTCATCTGTCATCTGTCATCTGTCATCTTTCATCTGTCATCTGTCATCTGTCATGTGTCATATGCCATCTGTCATCTTTCATCTGTCATCTGTCATCTGTCTTCTGTTATCTGTCATCTGTCATCTGCCATCTGTCATCTGTCATCTGTCATCTGTTATCTGTCATCTGTCATCTGCCATCTGTCATCTGTCATCTGTCATCTGTCATCTGTCATCTGTCATCTGTCATCTGTCATCTGTCATCTGTCATCTGTCATCTGTCATCTGTCACCTGTCATCTGTCATCTGTCATCTGTTATCTGTCATCTGTCATCTGTCATCTGTCATCTGTCAGCTGTCACCTGTCATGTTACATCTGTCATCTGTCATCTGTAATCTGTCATCTGTCATCTGACATCTGTCATCTGTCATCTGTCATCTGTCATCTGTCATCTGTCATCTGTCATCTGTCATCTGTCATCTGTCATCTGTCATCTGTCATCTGTCATCTGTCATCTGTCATCTGTCATCTGTCATCTGTCATCTGTCATCTGTCATCTGTCATCTGTCATCTATCATCTGTCATCTGTCATCTGTCATCTGTCATCTGTCATCTGTCATCTGTCATCTGTTATCTGTCATCTGTCATCTGTCATCTGTCACCTGTCATCTGTCATCTGTCATCTGTTATCTGTCATCTGTCATCTGTCATCTGTCATCTGTCATCTGTCATCTGTCATCTGTCATCTGTCATCTGTCATCTGTCATCTGTCATCTGTCACCTGTCATCTGTCATCTGTCATCTGTCATCTGTCATCTGTCATCTGTCATCTGTCATCTGTCATCTGTCATCTGTCATCTGTCATCTGTCATCTGTCATCTGTCATCTATCATCTGTCATCTGTCATCTGTCATCTGACATCTGTCATCTGTCATCTGTCATCTGTCATCTGTCATCTGTCATCTGTCATCTATCATCTATCATCTGTCATCTGTCATCTGTCATCTGTCATCTGTCATCTGTCATCTGTCATCTGTCATCTGTCATCTGTCATCTGTCACCTGTCATCTGTCATCTGTTATCTGTCATCTGTCATCTGTCATCTGTCATCTGTCATCTGTCATCTGTCATCTGTCATCTGTCATCTGTCACCTGTCATCTGTCATCTGTCATCTGTTATCTGTCATCTGTCATCTGTCATCTGTCATCTGTCAGCTGTCACCTGTCATGTTACATCTGTCATCTGTAATCTGTCATCTGTCATCTGACATCTGTCATCTGTCATCTGTCATCTGTCATCTGTCATCTGTCATCTGACATCTGTGATTTGTCATCTGTCATCTGTTATCTGTCATCTGTCATCTGTCATCTGTCATCTGTCATCTGTCATCTGTCATCTGTCATCTGTCATCTGTCATCTGTCATCTGTCATCTGTCATCTGTCACCTGTCATCTGTCATCTGTCATCTGTTATCTGTCATCTGTCATCTGTCATCTGTCATCTGTCAGCTGTCACCTGTCATGTTACATCTGTCATCTGTAATCTGTCATCTGTCATCTGACATCTGTCATCTGTCATCTGTCAACTGTCATCTGTCATCTGTCATCTGTCATCTGTCATCTGTCATCTGTCATCTGACATCTGTCATCTGTCATCTGTTATCTGTCATCTGTCATCTGTCATCTGTCATCCGTCATCTGTCATCTGTCATCTGTCATCTGTCATCTGTCATCTGTCATCTGTCATCTGTCACCTGTCATCTGTCATCTGTCATCTGTTATCTGTCATCTGTCATCTGTCATCTGTCATCTGTCAGCTGTCACCTGTCATGTTACATCTGTCATCTGTAATCTGTCATCTGTCACCTGACATCTGTCATCTGTCATCTGTCAACTGTCATCTGTCATCTGTCATCTGTCATCTGTCATCTGTCATCTGTCATCTGTCATCTATCATCTGTCATCTTTCATCTGTCATCTGTCATCTGTCATCTGTCATCTGTCATCTGTCATCTGTTATCTGTCATCTGTCATCTGTCATCTGTCATCTGTCATCTGTCATCTGTCATCTGTCATCTGTCATCTGACATCTGTGATTTGTCATCTGTCATCTGCCATCTGTCATCTGTCATCTGTCATCTGTCATCTGTCATCTGTCATCTGTCATCTGTCATCTGTCATCTGTCATCTTTCATCTGTTATCTGTCATCTGTCATCTGTCATCTGTCATCTGTCATCTGTCATTTGTCATTTGTCATTTGTCATCTGTCATGTGTCATATGCCATCTGTCATCTTTCATCTGTCATCTGTCATCTGTCATCTGTTATCTGTCGTCTGTCATTTGTCATCTGTCATCTGTCATCTGCCATCTGTCATCTGTCATCTGTCATCTGTCATCTGTCATCTGTCATCTGTCATCTGTCATCTGTCATCTGTCACCTGTCATCTGTCATCTGTCATCTGTTATCTGTCATCTGTCATCTGTCATCTGTCATCTGTCATCTGTCATCTGTCATCTGTCATCTGTCATCTGTCATCTGTCATCTGTCATCTGTCATCTGTCATCTGTCATCTGTCACCTGTCATCTGTCATCTGTCATCTGTCATCTGTCATCTGTCATCTGTCATCTGTCATCTGTTATCTGTCATCTGTCATCTGTCATCTGTCATCTGTCATCTGTCATCTGTCATCTGTCATCTGTTATCTGTCATCTGCCATCTGTCATCTTTAATCTGTCATCTGTCATCTGTTATCTGTCATCTGTCATTTGTCATCTGTCATCTGTCATCTGTCATCTGTCATCTGTCATCTGTCATCTGTCATCTGTCATCTGTCATCTGTCATCTGTCATCTGTCATCTGTCATCTGTCACCTGTCATCGGTCATCTGTCATCTGTCATCTGTCATTTGTCATCTGTTATCTGTCATCTGTCATCTGTCATCTGTCATCTGTCATCTGTCATCTGTCATCTGTCATCTGTCATCTGTCATCTGTCATCTGTAATCTTCATCTGTCATCTGTCATCTGTCACCTGTCAACTGTCATCTGTCATCTGTCAATCGTCATCTGTCATCTGCCATCTGTCATCTGTCACCTGTCATGTTACATCTGTCATCTGTCATCTGTCATCTGACATCTGTCATCTGTCATCTGTCATCTGTCATCTGTCATCTGTCATCTGCCATCTGTCATTTTTCATCTGTCATCTGTCATCTGTCATCTGTCATCTGTCATCTGTCATCTGTCATCTGTCATCTGTCATCTGTCATCTGTCATCTGTCATCTGTCACCTGTCATCTGTCATCTGTCATCTGTCATCTGGCATCTGTCATCTGTCATCTGTTATCTGTCATCTATCATCTGTCATCTGTCATCTGTCATCTGTCATCTTCATCTGTCATCTGTCATCTGTCATCTGTCACCTGTCATCTGTCATCTGTCATCTGTCATCTGTCATCTGTCATCTGTCATCTGTCATCTGTCATCTGTCATCTGTCATCTGCCATCTGTCATTTTTCATCTGTCATCTGTCATCTGTCATCTGTCATCTGTCATCTGTCATCTGTCATCTGTCATCTGTCATCTGTCATCTGTCATCTGTCATCTGTCATCTGTCATCTGTCACCTGTCATCTGTCATCTGTCATCTGTCATCTGGCATCTGTCATCTGTCATCTGTTATCTGTCATCTGTCATCTGTCATCTGTCATCTGTCATCTGTCATCTGTCATCTTCATCTGTCATCTGTCATCTGTCATCTGTCACCTGTCATCTGTCATCTGTCATCTGTCATCTGTCATCTGTCATATGTCGTCTGTCATCTGTCATCTGTCATTTGTCATTTGTCATCTGTCATGTGTCATCTGCCATCTGTCATCTTTCATCTGTCATCTGTCATCTGTCATCTGTCATCTGTCATCTGCCATCTGTCATCTGTCATCTGTAATCTGTCATCTGTCACCAGTCATCTGTCATCTGTCATCTGTCATGTGACATCTGTCATCTGTCATCTGTCATCTGTCATCTGTCATCTGTCATCTGTCATCTGTCATCTGTCATCTGTCACCTGTCATCTGTCATCTGTCATCTGTCATCTGTCATCTGTCACCTGTCACCTGTCATCTGTCATCTGTCATCTGTCATCTGTCATCTGTCATCTGTCATCTGTCATCTGTCATCTGTCAACTGTCATCTGTCATCTGTCATCTGTCATCTGTCACCTGTCATCTGCCATCTGTCATCTGTCATCTGTCATCTGTCATCTGTCATCTGTCATCTGTTATCTGTCATCTGTCATCTGTCATCTGTCATCTGTCATCTGTCATCTGTCATCTGTCATCTGTCATCTACCATCTGTCATCTTTCATCTGTCATCTGTCATCTGTTATCTGTCATCTGTCATTTGTCATCTGTCATCTGTCATCTGTCATCTGTCATCTGTCATCTGTCATCTGTCATCTGTCACCTGTCATCGGTCATCTGTCATCTGTCATCTGTCATCTGTCATCCGTTATCTGTCATCTGTCATCTGTCATCTGTCATCTGTCATCTGTCATCTGTCATCTGTCAACTGTCATCTGTCATGTGTCATCTATCATCTGTCATCTGTCATCTGTCATCTGTAATCTGTCATCTGTCATCTGTCGTCTGTCATCTGTCATCTGTCTTCTGTCATCTGTAATCTGTCATCTGTCATCTGTCGTCTGTCATCTGTCATCTGTCATCTGTCATCTGTCATCTGTAATCTGTCATCTGTCATCTGTCGTCTGTCATCTGTCATTTGTCATCTGTCATCTGTCGTCTGTCGTCTGTCATCTGTCATCTGTCAACTGTCATCTGTCATGTGTCATCTATCATCTGTCATCTGTCATCTGTCATCTGTAATCTGTCATCTGTCATCTGTCGTCTGTCATCTGTCATCTGTCATCTGTCATCTGTAATCTGTCATCTGTCATCTGTCGTCTGTCATCTGTCATTTGTCATCTGTCATCTGTCATCTGTCATCTGTCATCTGTCATCTGTAATCTGTCATCTGTCATCTGTCGTCTGTCATCTGTCATTTGTCATCTGTCATCTGTCATTTGTCATTTGTCATCTGTCATGTGTCATCTGCCATCTGTCATCTTTCATCTGTCATCTGTCATCTGTCATCTGTCATCTGTCATCTGTCATGTGTCATCTATCATCTGTCATCTGTCATCTGTCATCTGTCATCTGTCATCTGTCATCTATCATCTGTCATCTTTCATCTGCCATCTGTCATCTGTCTTCTGTCATCTGTCATCTGTCATCTGTCATCTGTCATCTGTCATCTGTCATCTGTCATCTGTCATCTGTCATCTGTCATCTGTCATCTATCATCTGTCATCTGTCATCTGTCATCTGTCATCTGTCATCTGTCATCTGTCATCTGTCATCCGTCATCTGTCATCTGTCATCTGTCAGCTGTCACCTGTCATGTTACATCTGTCATCTGTCATCTGTCATCTGTAATCTGTCATCTGACATCTGTCATCTGTCATCTGTCATCTGTCATCTGTCATCTGTCATCTGTCATCTGTCATCTGTCATCTGTCATCTGTCATCTGTCATCTATCATCTGTCATCTTTCATCTGCCATCTGTCATCTGTCTTCTGTCATCTGTCATCTTTCATCTGCCATCTGTCATCTGTCTTCTGTCATCTGTCATCTGTCATCTGTCATCTGTCATCTGTCATCTGTCATCTGTCATCTGTCATCTCTCATCTGTCATCTGTCATCTATCATCTGTCATCTGTCATCTGTCATCTGTCATCTGTCATCTGTCATCTGTCATCTGTCATCCGTCATCTGTCATCTGTCATCTGTCAGCTGTCACCTGTCATGTTACATCTGTCATCTGTCATCTGTCATCTGTCATCTGTAATCTGTCATCTGACATCTGTCATCTGTCATCTGTCATCTGTCATCTGTCATCTGTCATCTGTCATCTGTCATCTGTCATCTGTCATCTGTCATCTGTCATCTGTCATCTATCATCTGTCATCTTTCATCTGCCATCTGTCATCTGTCTTCTGTCATCTGTCATCTGTCATCTGTCATCTGTCATCTGTCATCTGTCATCTGTCATCTGTCATCTATCATCTGTCATCTGTCATCTGTCATCTGTTATCTGTCATCTGTCATCTGTCATTTGTCATTTGTCATCAGTCATGTGTCATCTGCCATCTGTCATCTTTCATCTGTCATCTGTCATCTGTCATCTGTCATCTGTCATCTGTCATCTGTCATCTGTCATCTGTCATCTGTCATTTGTCATTTGTCATCTGTCATGTGTCATCTGCCATCTGTCATCTTTCATCTGTCGTCTGTCATCTGTCATCTGTCATCTGTCATCTGTCATGTGTCATCTATCATCTGTCATCTGTCATCTGTCATCTATCATCTGTCATCTGTCATGTGTCAACTGTCATCTGTCATCTGTCATCTGTCATCTGTCATCTGTCATCGGTCATCTGTCATCTGTCATCTGTCATCTGTCATCTGTCATCTGTCATCCGTCATCTGTCATCTGTCATCTGTCAGCTGTCACCTGTCATGTTACATCTATCATCTGTCATCTGTCATCTGTCATCTGTCATCTGTCATCTGACATCTGTCATCTGTCATCTGTCATCTGTCATCTGTCATCTGTCATCTGTCATCTGTCATCTGTCATCTGTCATCTATCATCTGTCATTTTTCATCTGTCATCTGTCATCTGTCATCTGTCATCTGTCATCTGTCATCTGTCATCTGTCATCTGTCATCTGTCATCTGTCATCTGTCATCTGTCATCTGTCATCTGTCATCTGTCATCTGTCATCTGTCATCTGTCATCTGTCATCTGTCATCTGTCATCTGTCATCTGTCATCTGTCATCTGTCATCTGTCATCTGTCATCTGTCATCTGTCATCTATCATCTGTCATCTGTCATCTCTCATCTGTCATCTGTCATCTGTCATCTGTCAAATGTCATCTGTCATCTGTCATCTGTCACCTGTCATCTGTCATTTGTCATTTGTCATCAGTCATGTGTCATCTGCCATCTGTCATCTTTCATCTGTCATCTGTCATCTGTCATCTGTCATCTGTCATCTGTCATCTGTCATCTGTCATCTGTCATCTGTCATCTGTCATCTGTCATCTGTCATCTGTCATCTGTCATCTGTCATCTGTCATCTGTCATCTGTCATCTGTCATCTGTCATTTGTCATTTGTCATCTGTCATGTGTCATCTGCCATCTGTCATCTTTCATCTGTCATCTGTCATCTGTCATCTGTCATCTGTCATCTGTCATCTGTCACCTGTCATCTGTCATCTGTCATCTGTCATCTGTCATCTGTCATCTGTCATCTGTCATCTGTCATCTGTCATCTATCATCTGTCATCTGTCATCTCTCATCTGTCATCTGTCATCTGTCATCTGTCATCTGTCATTTGTCATTTGTCATCTGTCATGTGTCATCTGCCATCTGTCATCTGTCATCTGTCATCTGTCATCTGTCATCTGTCATCTGTCATCTGTCACCTGTCATCTGTCATCTGTCATCTGTTATCTGTCATCTGTCATCTGTCATCTGTCATCTGTCATCTGTCATGTGTCATCTGCCATCTGTCATCTTTCATCTGTCATCTGTCATCTGTCATCTGTCATCTGTCATCTGTCATCTGTCATGTGTCATCTATCATCTGTCATCTGTCATCTGTCATCTGTCATCTGTCATCTGTCATCTATCATCTGTCATCTTTCATCTGCCATCTGTCATCTGTCTTCTGTCATCTGTCATCTGTCATCTGTCATCTGTCATCTGTCATCTGTCATCTGTCATCTGTCATCTGTCATCTGTCATCTGTCATCTATCATCTGTCATCTGTCATCTGTCATCTGTCATCTGTCATCTGTCATCTGTCATCCGTCATCTGTCATCTGTCATCTGTCAGCTGTCACCTGTCATGTTACATCTGTCATCTGTCATCTGTCATCTGTCATCTGTAATCTGTCATCTGACATCTGTCATCTGTCATCTGTCATCTGTCATCTGTCATCTGTCATCTGTCATCTGTCATCTGTCATCTGTCATCTGTCATCTGTCATCTGTCATCTATCATCTGTCATCTTTCATCTGCCATCTGTCATCTGTCTTCTGTCATCTGTCATCTTTCATCTGCCATCTGTCATCTGTCTTCTGTCATCTGTCATCTGTCATCTGTCATCTGTCATATGTCATCTGTCATCTGTCATCTGTCATCTGTCATCTGTCATCTGTCATCTATCATCTGTCATCTGTCATCTGTCATCTGTCATCTGTCATCTGTCATCTGTCATCCGTCATCTGTCATCTGTCATCTGTCAGCTGTCACCTGTCATGTTACATCTGTCATCTGTCATCTGTCATCTGTCATCTGTAATCTGTCATCTGACATCTGTCATCTGTCATCTGTCATCTGTCATCTGTCATCTGTCATCTGTCATCTGTCATCTGTCATCTGTCATCTGTCATCTGTCATCTGTCATCTATCATCTGTCATCTTTCATCTGCCATCTGTCATCTGTCTTCTGTCATCTGTCATCTGTCATCTGTCATCTGTCATCTGTCATCTGTCATCTGTCATCTGTCATCTGTCATCTGTCATCTGTCATCTGTCATCTATCATCTGTCATCTGTCATCTGTCATCTGTTATCTGTCATCTGTCATCTGTCATTTGTCATTTGTCATCAGTCATGTGTCATCTGCCATCTGTCATCTTTCATCTGTCATCTGTCATCTGTCATCTGTCATCTGTCATCTGTCATCTGTCATCTGTCATCTGTCATCTGTCATTTGTCATTTGTCATCTGTCATGTGTCATCTGCCATCTGTCATCTTTCATCTGTCGTCTGTCATCTGTCATCTGTCATCTGTCATCTGTCATGTGTCATCTATCATCTGTCATCTGTCATCTGTCATCTATCATCTGTCATCTGTCATGTGTCAACTGTCATCTGTCATCTGTCATCTGTCATCTGTCATCTGTCATCTGTCATCGGTCATCTGTCATCTGTCATCTGTCATCTGTCATCTGTCATCTGTCATCTGTCATCCGTCATCTGTCATCTGTCATCTGTCAGCTGTCACCTGTCATGTTACATCTATCATCTGTCATCTGTCATCTGTCATCTGTCATCTGTCATCTGACATCTGTCATCTGTCATCTGTCATCTGTCATCTGTCATCTGTCATCTGTCATCTGTCATCTGTCATCTGTCATCTATCATCTGTCATTTTTCATCTGTCATCTGTCATCTGTCATCTGTCATCTGTCATCTGTCATCTGTCATCTGTCATCTGTCATCTGTCATCTGTCATCTGTCATCTGTCATCTGTCATCTGTCATCTGTCATCTGTCATCTGTCATCTGTCATCTGTCATCTGTCATCTGTCATCTGTCATCTGTCATCTGTCATCTGTCATCTCTCATCTGTCATCTGTCATCTGTCATCTGTCAACTGTCATCTGTCATCTGTCATCTGTCACCTGTCATCTGTCATTTGTCATTTGTCATCAGTCATGTGTCATCTGCCATCTGTCATCTTTCATCTGTCATCTGTCATCTGTCATCTGTCATCTGTCATCTGTCATCTGTCATCTGTCATCTGTCATCTGTCATCTGTCATCTGTCATCTGTCATCTGTCATCTGTCATCTGTCATCTGTCATCTGTCATTTGTCATTTGTCATCTGTCATGTGTCATCTGCCATCTGTCATCTTTCATCTGTCATCTGTCATCTGTCATCTGTCATCTGTCATCTGTCATCTGTCACCTGTCATCTGTCATCTGTCATCTGTCATCTGTCATCTGTCATCTGTCATCTGTCATCTGTCATCTGTCATCTATCATCTGTCATCTGTCATCTCTCATCTGTCATCTGTCATCTGTCATCTGTCATCTGTCATTTGTCATTTGTCATCTGTCATGTGTCATCTGCCATCTGTCATCTGTCATCTGTCATCTGTCATCTGTCATCTGTCATCTGTCATCTGTCACCTGTCATCTGTCATCTGTCATCTGTTATCTGTCATCTGTCATCTGTCATCTGTCATCTGTCATCTGTCATCCGTCATCTGTCATCTGTCATCTGTCATCTATCATCTGTCATCTGTCATCTGTCATCTGTCATCTGTCATCTGTCATCTGTCATCTGTCATCTGTCATCTGTCATCTGTCATTTGTCATTTGTCATCAGTCATGTGTCATCTGCCATCTGTCATCTTTCATCTGTCATCTCTCATCTGTCATCTGTCATCTGTCATCTGTCATCTGTCATCTGTCATCTGTCATCTGTCATCTGTCATCTGTCATCTGTCATCTGTCATCTGTCATCTGTCATCTGTCATCTGTCATCTGTCATCTGTCATCTATCATCTGTCATCTGTCATCTGTCATCTGTCATCTGTCATCTGTCATCTGTCATCTGTCATCTGTCATCTGTCATCTGTCATCTGTCATCTGTCATTTGTCATTTGTCATCAGTCATGTGTCATCTGCCATCTGTCATCTTTCATCTGTCATCTGTCATTTGTCATTTGTCATCTGTCATGTGTCATTAGCCATCTGTCATCTGTCATCTGTCATCTGTCATCTGTTATCTGTCATCTGTGATTTGTCATCTGTCATCTGTCATCTGCCATCTGTCATCTGTCATCTGTCATCTGTCATCTGTCATCTGTCATCTGTCATCTGTCATCTGTCACCTGTCATCTGTCATCTGTCATCTGTTATCTGTCATCTGTCATCTGTCATCTGTCATCTGTCATCTGTCATCTGTCATCTGTCATCTGTCATCTGTCATCTGTCATCTGTCATCTGTCATCTTTCACCTGTCATCTGTCATCTGTCATCTGTTATCTGTCATCTGTCATCTGTCATCTGTCATCTGTCATCTGTCATCTGTCATCTGTCATCTGTCATCTGTCATCTGTCATCTGTCATCTGTCATCTGTCATGTGTCATATGCCATCTGTCATGTTTCATCTGTCATCTGTCATCTGTCATCTGTCATCTGTCATCTGTCATCTGTCATCTGTCATCTGTCATCTGTCATCTGTCATCTATCATCTGTCATCTGTCATCTGTCATCTGTCATCTGTCATCTGTCATCTGTCATCTGTCATCTGTCATCTGTCATTTGTCATCAGTCATGTGTCATCTGCCATCTGTCATCTTTCATCTGTCATCTGTCATTTGTCATTTGTCATCTGTCATGTGTCATTAGCCATCTGTCATCTGTCATCTGTCATCTGTCATCTGTTATCTGTCATCTGTGATTTGTCATCTGTCATCTGTCATCTGCCATCTGTCATCTGTCATCTGTCATCTGCCATCTGTCATCTGTCATCTGTCATCTGTTATCTGTCATCTGTCATCTGCCATCTGTCATCTGTCATCTGTCATCTGTCATCTGTCATCTGTCATCTGTCATCTGTCATCTGTCATCTGTCATCTGTCATCTGTCATCTGTCATCTGTCATCTGTCATCTGTCATCTGTCATCTGTCATCTGTCACCTGTCATCTGTCATCTGTTATCTGTCATCTGTCATCTGTCATCTGTCATCTGTCAGCTGTCACCTGTCATGTTACATCTGTCATCTGTAATCTGTCATCTGTCATCTGTCATCTGACATCTGTCATCTGTCATCTGTCATCTGTCATCTGTCATCTGTCATCTGTCATCTGTCATCTATCATCTGTCATCTGTCATCTGTCATCTGTCATCTGTCATCTGTCATCTGTCATCTGTCATCTGTCATCTGTCACCTGTCATCTGTCATCTGTCATCTGTTATCTGTCATCTGTCATCTGTCATCTGTCACCTGTCATCTGTCATCTGTCATCTGTTATCTGTCATCTGTCATCTGTCATCTGTCATCTGTCATCTGTCATCTGTCATCTGTCATCTGTCATCTGTCATCTGTCATCTGTCACCTGTCATCTCTCATCTGTCATCTGTTATCTGTCATCTGTCATCTGTCATCTGTCATCTGTCAACTGTCATCTGTCATCTGTCATCTGTCATCTATCATCTGTCATCTGTCATCTGTCATCTGACATCTGTCATCTGTCATCTGTCATCTGTCATCTGTCATCTGTCATCTGTCATCTGTCATCTGTCATCTGTCATCTGACATCTGTCATCTGTCATCTGTCATCTGTCATCTGTCATCTGTCATCTATCATCTGTCATCTGTCATCTGTCATCTGTCATCTGTCATCTGTCATCTGTCATCTGTCATCTGTCATCTGTCATCTGTCACCTGTCATCTGTCATCTGTCATCTGTCATCTGTCATCTGTCATCTGTCATCTGGCATCTGTCACCTGTCATCTGTCATCTGTCATCTGTTATCTGTCATCTGTCATCTGTCATCTGTCATCTGTCATCTGTCAGCTGTCACCTGTCATGTTACATCTGTCATCTGTAATCTGTCATCTGTCATCTGTCATCTGACATCTGTCATCTGTCATCTGTCAACTGTCATCTGTCATCTGTCATCTGTCATCTGTCATCTGTCATCTGTCATCTGTCATCTATCATCTGTCATCTTTCATCTGTCATCTGTCATCTGTCATCTGTCATCTGTCATCTGTCATCTGTCATCTGTTATCTGTCATCTGTCATCTGTCATCTGTCATCTATCATCTGTCATCTGTCATCTGTCATCTGACATCTGTCATTTGTCATCTGTCCACTGCCATCTGTCATCTGTCATCTGTCATCTGTCATCTGTCACCTGTCATCTGTCATCTGTCATCTGTCATCTGTCATCTGTCATCTGTCATCTGTCATCTGTCATCTGTCATCTGTCATCTGTCATCTGTCATCTGTCATCTGTCATCTGTCATCTGTCATCTGTCATCTGTCATCTGTCACCTGTCATCTGTCATCTGTCATCTGTCATCTGTCATCTGTCATCTGTTATCTGTCATCTGTCATCTGTCATCTGTCATCTGTCATCTGTCATCTGTCATCTGTTATCTGTCATCTGTCATCTTTCATCTGTCATCTGTCATCTGTTATCTGTCATCTGTCATTTGTCATCTGTCATCTGTCATCTGTCATCTGTCATCTGTCATCTGTCATCTGTCATCTGTCATCTGTCATCTGTCATCTGTCACCTGTCATCGGTCATCTGTCATCTGTCATCTGTCATTTGTCATCTGTTATCTGTCATCTGTCATCTGTCATCTGTCATCTGTCATCTGTCATCTGTCATCTGTCATCTGTAATCTTCATCTGTCATCTGTCATCTGTCACCTGTCAACTGTCATCTGTCATCTGTCAATCGTCATCTGTCATCTGCCATCTGTCATCTGTCACCTGTCATGTTACATCTGTCATCTGTCATCTGTCATCTGACATCTGTCATCTGTCATCTGTCATCTGTCATCTGTCATCTGCCATCTGTCATCTTTCATCTGTCATCTGTCATCTGTCATCTGTCATCTGTCACCTGTCATCTGTCATCTGTCATCTGTCATCTGTCATCTGTCACCTGTCATCTGTCATCTGTCATCTGTCATCTGGCATCTGTCATCTGTCATCTGTTATCTGTCATCTGTCATCTGTCATCTGTCATCTGTCATCTTCATCTGTCATCTGTCATCTGTCACCTGTCATCTGTCATCTGTCATCTGTCATCTGTCATCTGTCATCTGTCATCTGTCATATGTCGTCTGTCATCTGTCATCTGTCATTTGTCATTTGTCATCTGTCATGTGTCATCTGCCATCTGTCATCTTTCATCTGTCATCTGTCATCTGTCATCTGTCATCTGTCATCTGCCATCTGTCATCTGTCATCTGTAATCTGTCATCTGTCACCAGTCATCTGTCATCTGTCATGTGACATCTGTCATCTGTCATCTGTCATCTGTCATCTGTCATCTGTCATCTGTCATCTGTCATCTGTCATCTGTCATCTGTCACCTGTCATCTGTCATCTGTCATCTGTCATCTGTCATCTGTCATCTGTCACCTGTCATCTGTCATCTGTCATCTGTCATCTGTCATCTGTCATCTGTCATCTGTCATCTGTCATCTGTCATCTGTCATCTGTCAACTGTCATCTGTCATCTGTCATCTGTCATCTGTCACCTGTCACCTGTCATCTGTCATCTGTCATCTGTCATCTGTCATCTGTCATCTGTTATCTGTCGTCTGTCATCTGTCATCTGTCATCTGTCATCTGTCATCTGTCATCTGTCATCTACCATCTGTTATCTTTCATCTGTCATCTGTCATCTGTTATCTGTCATCTGTCATTTGTCATCTGTCATCTGTCATCTGTCATCTGTCACCTGTCATCGGTCATCTGTCATCTGTCATCTGTCATCTGTCATCTGTCATCTGTCACCTGTCATCTGTCATCTGTCATCTGTCATCTGTCATCTGTCATCTGTCATCTGTCATCTGTCATCTGTCATCTGTCATCTGTCATCTGTCATCTGTCATCTGTCATCTGTCATCTGTCATCTGTAATCTTCATCTGTCATCTGTCATCTGTCACCTGTCAACTGTCATCTGTCATCTGTCATCCGTCATCTGTCATCTGCCATCTGTCATCTGTCACCTGTCATGTTACATCTGTCATCTGTCATCTGTCATCTGACATCTGTCATCTGTCATCTGTCATCTGCCATCTGTCATCTTTCATCTGTCATCTGTCATCTGTCATCTGTCATCTGTCATCTGTCATCTGTCATCTGTCATCTGTCATCTGTCATCTGTCATATGTCATCTGATATCTGTCATCTGTCATCTGTCACCTGTCATCTGTCATCTGTCATCTGTCATCTGTCATCTGTCATCTGTCATCTGTCATCTGTCATCTGTCATCTGTCATCTGTCATCTGTCATCTGTCATCTGTGATCTGTCATCTGTCATCTGTCATCTGTCATCTGACATCTGTCATCTGACATCTGTCATCTGTCACCTGTCATCTGTCATCTGTCATCTGTCATCTGTCATCTGTCATCTGTCATCTGTCATCTGACATCTGTCATCTGTCATCTGTCACCTGTCATCTGTCATCTTAACATCTGTCATCTGTCATTTGTCATCTGTCATATGTCATCTGTCATCTGTAATCTGTCATCTGTCATCTGACATCTGTCATCTGACATCTGTCATCTGTCACCTGTCATCTGTCATCTGTCATCTGTCATCTGTCATCTGTCATCTGTCATCTGTCATCTGACATCTGTCATCTGTCATCTGTCACCTGTCATCTGTCATCTGTCATCTGTCATTTGTCATCTGTCATATGTCATCTGTCATCTGTCATCTGTCATCTGTCATCTGTCATCTGTCATCTGTCATCTGTCATCTGTCATCTGTCATCTGTCATCTGTCATCTGTTATCTGTCATCTGTCATCTGTCATCTGTCATCTGTCATCTGTCATCTGTCATCTGTCATCTGTCATATGTCGTCTGTCATCTGTCATCTGTCATCTGTGATCTGTGATCTGTGATCTGTCATCTGTCATCTGACATCTGTCATCTGTCATCTGTCATCTGTCACCTGTCATCTGTCATCTGTCATCTGTCATCTGTCATCTGTCATCTGTCATCTGTCATTTGTCATCTGTTATCTGTCATCTGTCATCTGTCATCTGTCATCTGTCATCTGTCATCTGTCATCTGTCATCTGTCATCTGTCATCTGTCATCTGTCATCTGTCATCTGTCATCTGTCATCTGTCATCTGTCATCTGTCATCTGTCATCTGTCATCTGTCATCTGTCACCTGTCATCTGTCATCTGTCATCTGTCATCTGTCATCTGTCATCTGGCATCTGTCATCTGGCATCTGTCACCTGTTATCTGTCATCTGTCATCTGTCATCTGTCATTTGTCATCTGTCATCTGTCATCTGTCATCTGTCATCTGTCATCTGTCATCTGTCATCTGTCATCTGTCATCTGTCATCTGTCATCTGTCATCTGTCATCTGTCATCTGTCATCTGTCATCTGTCATCTGTCATCTGTCATCTGTCATCTGTCATCTGTGATCTGTCATCTGTCATATGTCGTCTGTCATCTGTCATCTGTCATCTGTGATCTGTCATCTGTCATCTGTCATCTGACATCTGTCATCTGTCATCTGTCATCTGTCATCTGTCATCTGTCATCTGTCATCTGTCATCTGTCATCTGTCATCTGTCATCTGTCATCTGTCATCTGTCATCTGTCATCTGTCATCTGTCATCTGTCATCTGTCATCTGTCATCTGTCATCTGTCATCTGTCATCTGTGTTCTGTCATCTGTCATCTGTCATTTGTCATCTGTTATCTGTCATCTGTCATGTGACATCTGTCATCTGTCATCTGTCATCTTCCATCTGTCATCTGTCATGTGTCACCTGTGATGTGTCATTTCACATCTGTCATCTGTCATTTGTTATCTGTCATCTGTCATCTGTCATCTGTCATCTGTCATGTCACATCTGTCATCTGTCATTTGTCGTCTGTCATCTGTCATCTGTCATCTGTCATCTGTCAGCCGCCATCCGTCATCCGTCATCTGTCATCTGACATCTGTCATCTGTCATCTGTCATCTGTCACTTGTCATCTGTCATCTGTCATCTGTCATCTGTCATCTGTCATCTGTCATCTGTCATCTGTCATCTGACATCTGACATCTGTCATCTGTCATCTGTCATCTGTCACTTGTCATCTGTCATCTGTCATCTGTCATCTGTCATCTGTCATGTGACATCTGTCATCTGTCATCTGTCATCTGTCATCTGTCACCTGACATCTGACATCTGTCATCTGTCATCTGTCATCTGTCATCTGTCACTTGTCATCTGTCATCTGTCATCTGTCATCTGTCATCTGTCATCTGTCACCTGTCATCTGTCATCTGTGATCTGTCATCTGTCATCTGTCATCTGTCATCTGTCATCTGTCATCTGTCATCTGTCATCTGTCATCTGTCATCTGTCATCTGTCATCTGTCATCTGTCATCTGTCATCTGTCATCTGTCATCTGTCATCTGTCATCTGTCATCTGTCATCTGTCATCTGTAATCTGTCATCTGTCATCTGTCATCTGTCATCTGTCACCTGTCATCTGTCATCTGTGATCTGTCATCTGTCATTTGTTATCTGTCATCTGTCATCTGTCATCTGTCATCTGTCATCTGTCATCTCACATCTGTCATCTCACATCTGTCATCTGTCATCTGTCGTCTGTAATCTTTCATCTGTCATCTGTCATCCGTCATCCGTCGTCTGTCATCTGACATCTGTCATCTGTCATCTGTCATCTGTCACTTGTCATCTGTCATCTGTCATCTGTCATCTGTCATCTGTCATCTGTCATCTGTCATCTGTCATGTGACATCTGTCATCTGTCATCTGTCATCTGTCATCTGACATCTGTCATCTGTCATCTGTCATCTGTCATCTGTCATCTGTCATCTGTCATCTGTCATCTGTCATCTGTCATCTGTCATCTGTCATCTGTCATCTGTCATCTGTCATCTGTCATCTGTCATCTGTCATCTGTCATCTGTCATCTGTCATCTGACATCTGTCATCTGTCACCTGTCATCTGTCATCTGTGATCTGTCATCTGTCATCTGTCATCTGACATCTGACATCTGTCATCTGTCATCTGTCATCTGTCATCTGTCACCTGTCATCTGTCATCTGTCAACTGTCATCTGTCATCTGTCATCTGTCATCTGTCATCTGTCATCTGTCATCTGTCATCTGTCATCTGTCATCTGTCATCTGTAATCTGTCATCTGTCACCAGTCATCTGTCATCTGTCATGTGACATCTGTCATCAGTCATCTGTCATCTGTCATCTGTCATCTGTCATCTGTCATCTGTCATCTGTCATCCCACATCTGTCATCTGTCATCTGTTATCTGTCATCTGTCATCTGTCATCTGTCATCTGTCATCTGTCATCTGTCATCTGTCATCTGTCATCTGTCATCTGTCATCTGTCATCTGTCATCTGTCATCTGTCATCTGTCATCTGTCATCTGTCATGTGACATCTGTCATCTGTCATCTGTCATCTGTCATCTGACATCTGACATCGGTCATCTGTCATCTGTCATCTGTCACTTGTCATCTGTCATCTGTCATCTGTCATCTGTCATCTGTCATCTGTCATCTGTCATCTGTCATCTGTCATCTGTCATCTGTCATCTGTCATGTGACATCTGTCATTTGTCATCTGTCATCTGTCATCTGACATCTGACATCTGTCATCTGTCATCTGTCATCTGTCACTTGTCATCTGTCATCTGTCATCTGTCATCTGTCATCTGTCATCTGTAATGTGACATCTGTCATCTGTCATCTGTCATCTGTCATCTGTCATGTGACACCTGCCATCTGTCATCTGTTATCTGTCATCTGTCATCTGTCATCTGTGATCTGTCATCTGTCATCTGTCATCTGTCATCTGTCATCTGTCATCTGTCATCTGTCATCTGTCATCTGTCATCTGTCATCTGTCATCTGTCATCTGTCATCTGTCATCTGTCATCTGTCATCTGTCATCTGTCATCTGTCACCTGTCATCTGTCATCTGTCATCTGTCATCTGACATCTGTCATCTGTCATCTGTCACCTGTTATCTGTCATCTGTCATCTGTCATCTGTCATCTGTCATCTGTCATCTGTCATCTGTCATTTGTCATCTGTCATCTGTCATCTGTCATCTGTCATCTGTCATCTGTCATCTGTCATCTGTCATCTGTCATCTGTCATCTGTCATCTGTCATCTGTCATCTGTCATCTGTCATCTGTCATCTGTCATCTGTCATCTGTCATCTGTCATCTGTCATCTGTCATATGTCGTCTGTCATCTGTCATCTGTCATCTGTGATCTGTCATCTGTCATCTTTCATCTGTCATCTGACATCTGTCATCTGTCATCTGTCATCTGTCACCTGTCATCTGTCATCTGTCATCTGTCATCTGTCATCTGTCATCTGTCATCTGTCATCTGTCATCTGTCATCTGTCATCTGTCATCTGTCATCTGTCATCTGTCATCTGTCATCTGTCATCTGTCATCTGTCATCTGTCATCTGTCATCTGTCATCTGTCATCTGTCATCTGTCATCTGACATCTGTCATCTGTCATCTGTCACCTGTCATCTGTCATCTGTCGTCTGTCATCTGTCATTTGTCATCTGTCATCTGTCATCTGTCATCTGTCATCTGTCATCCGTCATCTGTCATCTGTCATCTGTCATCTGTCATCTGTCATCTGTCATCTGTCATCTGTCATCTGTCATCTGTCTTCTGTCATCTGTCATCTGTCATCTGTCATCTGTAATCTGTCAGCTGTCATCTGTCATCTGTCATCTGTCATGTGACACCTGTCATCTGTCATCTGTCATCTGTAATCTGTCAGCTGTCATCTGTCATCTGTCATCTGTCATCTGTCATCTGTCATCTGTCATCCGTCATCTGTCATCTGTCATCTGTCATCTGTCATCTGTCATCTGTCATCTGTCTTCTGTCATCTGTCATGTGACACCTGTCATCTGTCATCTGTCATCTGTAATCTGTCAGCTGTCATCTGTCATCTGTCATCTGTCATCTGTCATCTGTCATCTGTCATCTGTCATCTGTCATCTGTCATCTGTCATCTGTCATCTGTCATCTGTTATCTGTCATCTGTCATCTGTCATCTGTCATCTGTCATGTGTCACCTGTGATGTGTCATTTCTCATCTGTCAACTGTCATTTGTTATCTGTCATCTGTCATCTGTCATCTGTCATCTAAAATCTAAAATCTGTCATCTGTCATCTGTCATCTGTCATCTGTAATCTGTCAGCTGTCATCTGTCATCTGTCATCTGTCATGTGACACCTGTCATCTGTCATCTGTAATCTGTCAGCTGTCATCTGTCATCTGTCATCTGTCATCTGTCATCTGTCATCTGTCATCTGTCATCTGTCATCCGTGATCTGTCATCTGTCATCTGTCATCTGTCATCTGTCATCTGTCATCTGTCTTCTGTCATCTGTCATCTGTCATGTGACACCTGTCATCTGTCATCTGTCATCTGTCATCTGTAATCTGTCAGCTGTCATCTGTCATCTGTCATCTGTCATCTGTCATCTGTCATCTGTCATCTGTCATCTGTCATCTGTCATCTGTCATCTGTCATCCGTCATCTGTCATCTGTCATCTGTCATCTGTCATCTGTCATCTGTCATCTGTCATCTGTCATCTGTCTTCTGTCATCTGCCATCTGTCATCTGTCATCTGTAATCTGTCAGCTGTCATCTGTCATCTGTCATCTGTCATCTGTCTTGTGACACCTGTCATCTGTCATCTGTCATCTGTAATCTGTCAGCTGTCATCTGTCATCTGTCATCTGTCATCTGTCATCTGTCATCTGTCATCTGTCATCTGTCATCCGTCATCTGTCATCTGTCATCTGTCATCTGTCATCTGTCATCTGTCATCTGTCTTCTGTCATCTGTCATCTGTCATGTGACACCTGTCATCTGTCATCTGTCATCTGTCATCTGTAATCTGTCAGCTGTCATCTGTCATCTGTCATCTGTCATCTGTCATCTGTCATCTGTCATCTGTCATCTGTCATCTGTCATCTGTCATCTGTCATCTGTTATCTGTCATCTGTCATCTGTCATCTGTCATCTGTCATCTGTCATCTGTCATCTGTCATCTGTCATCTGTGATCTGTGATCTGTGATCTGTCATCTGTCATCCGACATCTGTCATCTGTCATCTGTCACCTGTCATCTGTCATCTGTCATCTGTCATCTGTCATCTGTCATCTGTCATCTGTCATCTGTCATCTGTCATCTGTCATCTGTCATCTGTCATCTGTCATCTGTCATCTGTCATCTGTCATCTGTCATCTGTGTTCTGTCATCTGTCATCTGTCATCTGTCACCTGTCATCTGTCATCTGTCATCTGTCATCTGTCATCTGTCATCTGTCATCTGTCATCTGTCATCTGTGTTCTGTCATCTGTCATCTGTCATTTGTCATCTGTTATCTGTCATCTGTCATCTGTCATGTGACACCTGCCATCTGTCATCTGTTATCTGTCATCTGTCATCTGTCATCTGTCATCTGTCATCTGTCATCTGTCATCTGTCATCTGTCATCTGTCATCTGTCATCTGTCATCTGTCATCTGTCATCTGTCATCTATCATCTGTCTTCTGTCACCTGTCATGTGACACCTGTCATCTGTCATTTGACATCTGTCATCTGTCATCCGTCATCTGTCATCTGTTATCTGTCATCTGTCATCTGTCATCTGTTATCTGTCATCTGTCATCTGTCATCTGTCATCTGTCATCTGTCATCTGTCATCTGTCATCTGTCATCTGTCATCTGTCATCTGTCATCTGTCATCTGTCATCTTTCATCTGTCATCTGTCATCTGTCATCTGTCATCTGTCATCTGTCATCTGTCATCTGTCATCTGTCATCTGTCATCTGTCATCTGTCATCTGTCATCTGTCATCTGTCATCTGTCATCTGTCATCTATCATCTGTCTTCTGTCATCTGTCATCTGTCATCTGTCATCTGTCATCTGACATCTGACATCTGTCATCTGTCATCTGTCACCTGTCATCTGTCATCTGTCATCTGTCATCTGTCATCTGTCATCTGTCATCTGTCATCTGTCATCTGTCATCTGTCATCTGACATCTGTCATCTGTTATCTGTCATCTGTCATCTGTCATCTGTTATCTGTCATCTGTCATCTGTCATCTGTCATCTGTCATCTGTCATCTGTCATCTGTCATCTGTCATCTGTCATCTGTCATCTGTCATCTTTCATCTGTCATCTGTCATCTTTCATCTGTCATCTGTCATCTGTCATCCGTCATCTGTCATCTGTCATCTGTCATCTGTCATCTGTCATCTGTCTTCTGTCATCTGTCATCTGTCATGTGACACCTGTCATCTGTCATCTGTCATCTGTCATCTGTAATCTGTCAGCTGTCATCTGTCATCTGTCATCTGTCATCTGTCATCTGTCATCTGTCATCTGTCATTTGTCATCTGTCATCTGTCATCTGTCATCTGTTATCTGTCATCTGTCATCTGTCATCTGTCATCTGTCATATGTCGTCTGTCATCTGTCATCTGTCATCTGTGATCTGTGATCTGTGATCTGTCATCTGTCATCCGACATCTGTCATCTGTCATCTGTCACCTGTCATCTGTCATCTGTCATCTGTCATCTGTCATCTGTCATCTGTCATCTGTCATCTGTCATCTGTCATCTGTCATCTGTCATCTGTCATCTGTCATCTGTCATCTGTCATCTGTCATCTGTGTTCTGTCATCTGTCATCTGTCATCTGTCACCTGTCATCTGTCATCTGTCATCTGTCATCTGTCATCTGTCATCTGTCATCTGTCATCTGTCATCTGTCATCTGTCATCTGTGTTCTGTCATCTGTCATCTGTCATTTGTCATCTGTTATCTGTCATCTGTCATCTGTCATGTGACACCTGCCATCTGTCATCTGTTATCTGTCATCTGTCATCTGTCATCTGTCATCTGTCATCTGTCATCTGTCATCTGTCATCTGTCATCTGTCATCTGTCATCTGTCATCTATCATCTGTCTTCTGTCACCTGTCATGTGACACCTGTCATCTGTCATTTGACATCTGTCATCTGTCATCCGTCATCTGTCATCTGTCATCTGTTATCTGTCATCTGTCATCTGTCATCTGTTATCTGTCATCTGTCATCTGTCATCTGTCATCTGTCATCTGTCATCTGTCATCTGTCATCTGTCATCTGTCATCTGTCATCTGTCATCTGTCATCTGTCATCTGTCATCTTTCATCTGTCATCTGTCATCTGTCATCTGTCATCTGTCATCTGTCATCTGTCATCTGTCATCTGTCATCTGTCATCTGTCATCTGTCATCTGTCATCTGTCATCTGTCATCTGTCATCTGTCATCTGTCACCTGTCATCTGTCATCTGTCATCTGTCATTTGTCATCTGTCATATGTCATCTGTCATCTGTCATCTGTCATCTGTCATCTGTCATCTGTCATCTGTCATCTGTCATCTGTCATCTGTCATCTGTCATCTGTCATCTGTCATCTGTCATCTGTTATCTGTCATCTGTCATCTGTCATCTGTCATCTGTCATCTGTCATCTGTCATCTGTCATCTGTGATCTGTGATCTGTGATCTGTCATCTGTCATCTGACATCTGTCATCTGTTCTCTGTCACCTGTCATCTGTCATCTGTCATCTGTCATCTGTCATCTGTCATCTGTCATCTGTCATCTGTCATCTGTCATCTGTCATCTGTCATCTGTCATCTGTGTTCTGTCATCTGTCATCTGTCATTTGTCATCTGTTATCTGTCATCTGTCATCTGACATCTGTCATCTGACATCTGTCATCTGTCACCTGTCATCTGTCATCTGTCATCTGTCATCTGTCATCTGTCATCTGTCATCTGACATCTGTCATCTGTCATCTGTCACCTGTCATCTGTCATCTGTCATCTGTCATCTGACATCTGTCATCTGACATCTGTCATCTGTCACATGTCATCTGTCATCTGTCATCTGTCATCTGTCATCTGTCATCTGTCATCTGTCATCTGTCATCTGACATCTGTCATCTGTCATCTGTCACCTGTCATCTGTCATCTGTCATCTGTCATTTGTCATCTGTCATATGTCATCTGTCATCTGTCATCTGTCATCTGTCATCTGTCATCTGTCATCTGTCAACTGTCATCTGTCATCTGTTATCTGTCATCTGTCATCTGTCATCTGTCATCTGTCATCTGTCATCTGTCATCTGTCATATGTCGTCTGTCATCTGTCATCTGTCATCTGTCATCTGTGATCTGTGATCTGTGATCTGTCATCTATCATCCGACATCTGTCATCTGTCATCTGTCACCTGTCATCTGTCATCTGTCATCTGTCATCTGTCATCTGTCATCTGTCATCTGTCATCTGTCATCTGTCATCTGTCATCTGTCATCTGTCATCTGTCATCTGTCATCTGTCATCTGTCATCTGTCATCTGTCATCTGTGTTCTGTCATCTGTCATCTGTCATCTGTCACCTGTCATCTGTCATCTGTCATCTGTCATCTGTCATCTGTCATCTGTCATCTGTCATCTGTCATCTGTCATCTGTCATCTGTGTTCTGTCATCTGTCATCTGTCATTTGTCATCTGTTATCTGTCATCTGTCATCTGTCATCTGTCATCTGTCATCTGTCATCTGTCATATGTCGTCTGTCATCTGTCATCTGTCATCTGTGATCTGTCATCTGTCATCTGTCATCTGACATCTGTCATCTGTCATCTGTCATCTGTCACCTGTCATCTGTCATCTGTCATCTGTCATCTGTCATCTGTCATCTGTCATCTGTCATCTGTCATCTGTCATCTGTCATCTGTCATCTGTCATCTGTCATCTGTCATCTGTCATCTGTCATCTGTGTTCTGTCATCTGTCATCTGTCATTTGTCATCTGTTATCTGTCATCTGTCATGTGACATCTGTCATCTGTCATCTGTCATCTTTCATCTGTCATCTGTCATGTGTCACCTGTGATGTGTCATTTCACATCTGTCATCTGTCATTTGTTATCTGTCATCTGTCATCTGTCATCTGTCATCTGTCATGACACATCTGTCATCTGTCATTTGTCGTCTGTCATCTGTCATCTGTCATCTGTCAGCCGTCATCCGTCATCCGTCATCTGTCATCTGACATCTGTCATCTGTCATCTGTCATCTGTCACTTGTCATCTGTCATCTGTCATCTGTCATCTGTCATCTGTCATCTGTCATCTGTCATCTGTCATCTGTCATCTGACATCTGACATCTGTCATCTGACATCTGTCATTTGTCATCTGTCATCTGTCACTTGTCATGTGTCATCTGTCATCTGTCATCTTTCATCTGTCATGTGACATCTGTCATCTATCATCTGTCACCTGACATCTGACATCTGTCATCTGTCATCTGTCATCTGTCACTTGTCATCTGTCATCTGTCATCTGTCATCTGTCATCTGTCATCTGTCATCTGTCATCTGTCATCTGTCATCTGTCATCTGTCATCTGTCATCTGTCATCTGTCATCTGTCATCTGTCATCTGTCATCTGTCATCTGTCATCTGTCATCTGTCATCTGTCATCTGTCATCTGTCATCTGTCATCTGTCATCTGTCATCTGTCATCTGTCATCTGTCATCTGTCATCTGTCATCTGACATCTGTCATCTGTCATCTGTCATCTGTCATCTGTCATCTGTCATCTGTCATCTGTCATCTGACATCTGTCATCTGTCATCTGTCACCTGTCATCTGTCATCTGTCATCTGTCATCCGTCATCTGTCATCTGTCATCTGTCATCTGTCATCTGTCATCTGTCATCTGTCATCTGTCATCTGTCATCTGTGATCTGTCATCTGTCATCTGTCATCTGTCATCTGACATCTGTCATCTGACATCTGTCATCTGTCACCTGTCATCTGTCATCTGTCATCTGTCATCTGTCATCTGTCATCTGTCATCTGTCATCTGACATCTGTCATCTGTCATCTGTCACCTGTCATCTGTCATCTGTCATCTGTCATTTGTCATCTGTCATATGTCATCTGTCATCTGTCATCTGTCATCTGTCATCTGACATCTGTCATCTGACATCTGTCATCTGTCACCTGTCATCTGTCATCTGTCATCTGTCATCTGTCATCTGTCATCTGTCATCTGTCATCTGTCATCTGACATCTGTCATCTGTCATCTGTCACCTGTCATCTGTCATCTGTCATCTGTCATTTGTCATATGTCATCTGTCATCTGTCATCTGTCATCTGTCATCTGTCATCTGTCATCTGTCATCTGTCATCTGTCATCTGTCATCTGTCATCTGTCATCTGTCATCTGTCATCTGTCATCTATCATCTGTCTTCTGTCACCTGTCATGTGACACCTGTCATCTGTCATTTGACATCTGTCATCTGTCATCCGTCATCTGTCATCTGTCATCTGTTATCTGTCATCTGTCATCTGTCATCTGTTATCTGTCATCTGTCATCTGTCATCTGTCATCTGTCATCTGTCATCTGTCATCTGTCATCTGTCATCTGTCATCTGTCATCTGTCATCTGTCATCTGTCATCTGTCATCTTTCATCTGTCATCTGTCATCTGTCATCTGTCATCTGTCATCTGTCATCTGTCATCTGTCATCTGTCATCTGTCATCTGTCATCTGTCATCTGTCATCTGTCATCTGTCATCTGTCATCTGTCATCTGTCACCTGTCATCTGTCATCTGTCATCTGTCATTTGTCATCTGTCATATGTCATCTGTCATCTGTCATCTGTCATCTGTCATCTGTCATCTGTCATCTGTCATCTGTCATCTGTCATCTGTCATCTGTCATCTGTCATCTGTCATCTGTCATCTGTTATCTGTCATCTGTCATCTGTCATCTGTCATCTGTCATCTGTCATCTGTCATCTGTCATCTGTGATCTGTGATCTGTGATCTGTCATCTGTCATCTGACATCTGTCATCTGTTCTCTGTCACCTGTCATCTGTCATCTGTCATCTGTCATCTGTCATCTGTCATCTGTCATCTGTCATCTGTCATCTGTCATCTGTCATCTGTCATCTGTCATCTGTGTTCTGTCATCTGTCATCTGTCATTTGTCATCTGTTATCTGTCATCTGTCATCTGACATCTGTCATCTGACATCTGTCATCTGTCACCTGTCATCTGTCATCTGTCATCTGTCATCTGTCATCTGTCATCTGTCATCTGACATCTGTCATCTGTCATCTGTCACCTGTCATCTGTCATCTGTCATCTGTCATCTGACATCTGTCATCTGACATCTGTCATCTGTCACATGTCATCTGTCATCTGTCATCTGTCATCTGTCATCTGTCATCTGTCATCTGTCATCTGTCATCTGACATCTGTCATCTGTCATCTGTCACCTGTCATCTGTCATCTGTCATCTGTCATTTGTCATCTGTCATATGTCATCTGTCATCTGTCATCTGTCATCTGTCATCTGTCATCTGTCATCTGTCAACTGTCATCTGTCATCTGTTATCTGTCATCTGTCATCTGTCATCTGTCATCTGTCATCTGTCATCTGTCATCTGTCATATGTCGTCTGTCATCTGTCATCTGTCATCTGTCATCTGTGATCTGTGATCTGTGATCTGTCATCTATCATCCGACATCTGTCATCTGTCATCTGTCACCTGTCATCTGTCATCTGTCATCTGTCATCTGTCATCTGTCATCTGTCATCTGTCATCTGTCATCTGTCATCTGTCATCTGTCATCTGTCATCTGTCATCTGTCATCTGTCATCTGTCATCTGTCATCTGTGTTCTGTCATCTGTCATCTGTCATCTGTCACCTGTCATCTGTCATCTGTCATCTGTCATCTGTCATCTGTCATCTGTCATCTGTCATCTGTCATCTGTCATCTGTCATCTGTGTTCTGTCATCTGTCATCTGTCATTTGTCATCTGTTATCTGTCATCTGTCATCTGTCATCTGTCATCTGTCATCTGTCATCTGTCATATGTCGTCTGTCATCTGTCATCTGTCATCTGTGATCTGTCATCTGTCATCTGTCATCTGACATCTGTCATCTGTCATCTGTCATCTGTCACCTGTCATCTGTCATCTGTCATCTGTCATCTGTCATCTGTCATCTGTCATCTGTCATCTGTCATCTGTCATCTGTCATCTGTCATCTGTCATCTGTCATCTGTCATCTGTCATCTGTCATCTGTGTTCTGTCATCTGTCATCTGTCATTTGTCATCTGTTATCTGTCATCTGTCATGTGACATCTGTCATCTGTCATCTGTCATCTTTCATCTGTCATCTGTCATGTGTCACCTGTGATGTGTCATTTCACATCTGTCATCTGTCATTTGTTATCTGTCATCTGTCATCTGTCATCTGTCATCTGTCATGACACATCTGTCATCTGTCATTTGTCGTCTGTCATCTGTCATCTGTCATCTGTCAGCCGTCATCCGTCATCCGTCATCTGTCATCTGACATCTGTCATCTGTCATCTGTCATCTGTCACTTGTCATCTGTCATCTGTCATCTGTCATCTGTCATCTGTCATCTGTCATCTGTCATCTGTCATCTGTCATCTGACATCTGACATCTGTCATCTGACATCTGTCATTTGTCATCTGTCATCTGTCACTTGTCATGTGTCATCTGTCATCTGTCATCTTTCATCTGTCATGTGACATCTGTCATCTATCATCTGTCACCTGACATCTGACATCTGTCATCTGTCATCTGTCATCTGTCACTTGTCATCTGTCATCTGTCATCTGTCATCTGTCATCTGTCATCTGTCATCTGTCATCTGTCATCTGTCATCTGTCATCTGTCATCTGTCATCTGTCATCTGTCATCTGTCATCTGTCATCTGTCATCTGTCATCTGTCATCTGTCATCTGTCATCTGTCATCTGTCATCTGTCATCTGTCATCTGTCATCTGTCATCTGTCATCTGTCATCTGTCATCTGTCATCTGTCATCTGTCATCTGACATCTGTCATCTGTCATCTGTCATCTGTCATCTGTCATCTGTCATCTGTCATCTGTCATCTGACATCTGTCATCTGTCATCTGTCACCTGTCATCTGTCATCTGTCATCTGTCATCCGTCATCTGTCATCTGTCATCTGTCATCTGTCATCTGTCATCTGTCATCTGTCATCTGTCATCTGTCATCTGTGATCTGTCATCTGTCATCTGTCATCTGTCATCTGACATCTGTCATCTGACATCTGTCATCTGTCACCTGTCATCTGTCATCTGTCATCTGTCATCTGTCATCTGTCATCTGTCATCTGTCATCTGACATCTGTCATCTGTCATCTGTCACCTGTCATCTGTCATCTGTCATCTGTCATTTGTCATCTGTCATATGTCATCTGTCATCTGTCATCTGTCATCTGTCATCTGACATCTGTCATCTGACATCTGTCATCTGTCACCTGTCATCTGTCATCTGTCATCTGTCATCTGTCATCTGTCATCTGTCATCTGTCATCTGTCATCTGACATCTGTCATCTGTCATCTGTCACCTGTCATCTGTCATCTGTCATCTGTCATTTGTCATATGTCATCTGTCATCTGTCATCTGTCATCTGTCATCTGTCATCTGTCATCTGTCATCTGTCATCTGTCATCTGGCATCTGTCATCTGTCATCTGTCATCTGTCATCTGTTATCTGTCATCTGTCATCTGTCATCTGTCATCTGTCATCTGTCATCTGTCATATGTCGTCTGTCATCTGTCATCTGTCATCTGTGATCTGTGATCTGTGATCTGTCATCTGTCATCTGACATCTGTCATCTGTCATCTGTCATCTGTCACCTGTCATCTGTCATCTGTCATCTGTCATCTGTCATCTGTCATCTGTCATCTGTCATCTGTCATCTGTCATCTGTCATCTGTCATCTGTCATCTGTCATCTGTCATCTGTCATCTGTCATCTGTGTTCTGTCATCTGTCATCTGTCACCTGTCATCTGTCATCTGTCATCTGTCATCTGTCATCTGTCATCTGTCATCTGTCATCTGTCATCTGTCATCTGTCATCTGTCATCTGTCATCTGTCATCTGTGTTCTGTCATCTGTCATTTGTCATCTGTTATCTGTCATCTGTCATCTGTCATCTGTCATCTGTCATCTGTCATCTGTCATCTGTCATCTGTCATCTGTCACCTGTCATCTGTCATCTGTCATCTGTCATCTGTCATCTGTCATCTGACATCTGACATCTGTCATCTGTCATCTGTCACCTGTTATCTGTCATCTGTCATCTGTCATCTGTCATCTGTCATCTGTCATCTGTCATCTGTCATCTGTCATCTGTCATCTGTCATCTGTCATCTGTCATCTGTCATCTGTCATATGTCGTCTGTCATCTGTCATCTGTCATCTGTGATCTGTCATCTGTCATCTGACATCTGTCATCTGTCATCTGTCATCTGTCACCTGTCATCTGTCATCTGTCATCTGTCATCTGTCATCTGTCATCTGTCATCTGTCATCTGTCATCTGTCATCTGTCATCTGTCATCTGTCATCTGTCATCTGTGATCTGTCATCTGTCATCTGTCATCTGTCATCTGTCATCTGTGTTCTGTCATCTGTTATCTGTCATTTGTCATCTGTTATCTGTCATCTGTCATGTGACATCTGTCATCTGTCATCTGTCATCTTTCATCTGTCATCTGTCATGTGTCACCTGTGATATGTCATTTCACATCTGTCATCTGTCATTTGTTATCTGTCATCTGTCATCTGTCATCTGTCATCTGTCATGTCACATCTGTCATCTGTCATTTGTCGTCTGTCATCTGTCATCTGTCATCTGTCATCTGTCAGCCGTCATCCGTCATCTGACATCTGTCATCTGTCATCTGACATCTGTCATCTGTCATCTGTCATCTGTCACTTGTCATCTGTCATCTGTCATCTGTCATCTGTCATCTGTCATCTGTCATCTGTCATCTGACATCTGACATCTGTCATCTGTCATCTGTCATCTGTCACTTGTCATCTGTCATCTGTCATCTGTCATCTGTCATCTGTCATGTGACATCTGTCATCTGTCATCTGTCATCTGTCATCTGTCAACTGACATCTGACATCTGTCATCTGTCATCTGTCATCTGTCACTTGTCATCTGTCATCTGTCATCTGTCATCCGTCATCTGTCATCTGTCATCTGTCACCTGTCATCTGTCATCTGTGATCTGTCATCTGTCATCTGTCATCTGTCATCTGTCATCTGTCATCTGTCATCTGTCATCTGTCATCTGTCATCTGTCATCTGTCATCTGTCATCTGTCATCTGTCATCTGTCATCTGTCATCTGTCATCTGTCATCTGTCATCTGTCATCTGTCATCTGTCATCTGTCATCTGTCATCTGTAATCTGTCATCTGTCATCTGTCATCTGTCATCTGTCATCTGTCACCTGTCATCTGTCATCTGTGATCTGTCATCTGTCATTTGTTATCTGTCATCTGTCATCTGTCATCTGTCATCTGTCATCTGTCATCTGTCATCTCACATCTGTCATCTCACATCTGTCATCTGTCATCTGTCGTCTGTAATCTTTCATCTGTCATCTGTCATCCGTCATCCGTCGTCTGTCATCTGACATCTGACATCTGTCATCTGTCATCTGTCATCTGTCACTTGTCATCTGTCATCTGTCATCTGTCATCTGTCATCTGTCATCTGTCATCTGTCATGTGACATCTGTCATCTGTCATCTGTCATCTGTCATCTGAGATCTGTCATCTGTCATCTGTCATCTGTCATCTGTCATCTGTCATCTGTCATCTGTCATCTGTCATCTGTCATCTGTCATCTGTCATCTGTCATCTGTCATATGTCATCTGTCATCTGTCATCTGTCATCTGTCATCTGTCATCTGTCATCTGTCATCTGTCATCTGTCATCTGTTATCTGTCATCTGTCATCTGTCATCTGTCATCTGTCATCTGTCATATGTCATCTGTCATCTGTCATCTGTCATCTGTCATCTGACATCTGTCATCTGACATCTGTCATCTGTCACATGTCATCTGTCATCTGTCATCTGTCATCTGTCATCTGTAATCTGTCATCTGTCATCTGTCATCTGACATCTGTCATCTGTCATCTGTCACCTGTCATCTGTCATCTGTCATCTGTCATCTGTCATTTGTCATCTGTCATATGTCATCTGTCATCTGTCATCTGTCATCTGTCATCTGTCATCTGTCATCTGTCATCTGTCATCTGTCATCTGTTATCTGTCATCTGTCATCTGTCATCTGTCATCTGTCATCTGTCATATGTCATCTGTCATCTGTCATCTGTCATCTGTCATCTGACATCTGTCATCTGACATCTGTCATCTGTCACATGTCATCTGTCATCTGTCATCTGTCATCTGTCATCTGTCATCTGCCATCTGTCATCTGTCATCTGTCATCTGACATCTGTCATCTGTCATCTGTCACCTGTCATCTGTCATCTGTCATCTGTCATTTGTCATGTGTCATATGTCATCTGTCATCTGTCATCTGTCATCTGTCATCTGTCATCTGTCATCTGTCATCTGTCATCTGTCATCTGTTATCTGTCATCTGTCATCTGTCATCTGTCATCTGTCATCTGTCATCTGTCATCTGTCATATGTCGTCTGTCATCTGTCATCTGTCATCTGTGATCTGTGATCTGTGATCTGTCATCTATCATCCGACATCTGTCATCTGTCATCTGTCACCTGTCATCTGTCATCTGTCATCTGTCATCTGTCATCTGTCATCTGTCATCTGTCATCTGTCATCTGTCATCTGTGTTCTGTCATCTGTCATCTGTCATCTGTCATCTGTCACCTGTCATCTGTCATCTGTCATCTGTCAACTGTCATCTGTCATCTGTCATCTGTCATCTGTCATCTGTCATCTGTCATCTGTCATCTGTCATCTGTGTTCTGTCATCTGTCATCTGTCATTTGTCATCTGTTATCTGTCATCTGTCATTTGTCATCTGTCATCTGTCATCTGTCATCTGTCATCTGTCATCTGTCATCTGTCATCTGTCATCTGTCATCTGTCATCTGTCATCTGTCATCTGTCATCTGTCACCTGTCATCTGTCATCTGTCATCTGTCATCTGTCATCTGATATCTGTCATTTGTCATCTGTCATCTGTTATCTGTCATCTGTCATCTGTCATCTGTCATCTGTCATCTGTCATTTGTCATCTGTCATCTGTCATCTGTCATCTGTCATCTGTCATCTGTCATCTGTCATCTGTCATCTGTCATCTGTCATCTGTCATCTGTCATCTGTCATCTGTCATCTGTCATCTGTCATCTGTCATCTGTCATCTGTCATCTGTCATCTGTCATCTGTCATCTGTCATCTGTCATCTGTCATCTGTCATCTGTCATCTGTCATCTGTCATCTGTCATATGTCGTCTGTCATCTGTCATCTGTCATCTGTGATCTGTCATCTGTCATCTGTCATCTGACATCTGTCATCTGTCATCTGTCATCTGTCACCTGTCATCTGTCATCTGTCATCTGTCATCTGTCATCTGTCATCTGTCATCTGTCATCTGTCATCTGTCATCTGTCATCTGTCATCTGTCATCTGTCATCTGTCATCTGTCATCTGTCATCTGTCATCTGTCATCTGTCATCTGTCATCTGTCATCTGTCATCTGTCATCTGTCATCTGTCATCTGTGTTCTGTCATCTGTCATCTGTCATTTGTCATCTGTTATCTGTCATCTGTCATGTGACATCTGTCATCTGTCATCTGTCATCTTTCATCTGTCATCTGTCATGTGTCACCTGTGATGTGTCATTTCACACCTGTCATCTGTCATTTGTTATCTGTCATCTGTCATCTGTCATCTGTCATCTGTCATCTGTCATGTCACATCTGTCATCTGTCATTTGTCGTCTGTCATCTGTCATCTGTCATCTGTCATCTGTCAGCCGTCATCCGTCATCCGTCATCTGTCATCTGACATCTGTCATCTGTCATCTGTCATCTGTCACTTGTCATCTGTCATCTGTCATCTGTCATCTGTCATCTGTCATCTGTCATCTGTCATCTGTCATCTGTCATCTGACATCTGACATCTGTCATCTGTCATCTGTCATCTGTCACTTGTCATCTGTCATCTGTCATCTGTCATCTGTCATCTGTCATGTGACATCTGTCATCTGTCATCTGTCATCTGTCATCTGTCACCTGACATCTGACATCTGACATCTGTCATCTGTCATCTGTCATCTGTCACTTGTCATCTGTCATCTGTCATCTGTCATCTGTCATCTGTCATCTGTCATCTGTCATCTGTCATCTGTCATCTGTCATCTGTCATCTGTCATCTGTCATCTGTCATCTGTCATCTGTCATCTGTCATCTGTCATCTGTCATCTGTCATCTGTCATCTGTCATCTGTCATCTGTCATCTGTCATCTGTCATCTGTCATCTGTCATCTGTCATCTGTCATCTGTCATCTGTCATCTGTCATCTGTCATCTGTCATCTGTCATCTGTCATCTGACATCTGTCATCTGTCATCTGTCACCTGTCATCTGTCATCTGTCATCTGTCATCTGTCATCTGTCATCTGTCATCTGTCATCTGTCATCTGTCATCTGTCATCTGTCATCTGTCATCTGTCATCTGTGATCTGTCATCTGTCATCTGTCATCTGTCATCTGACATCTGTCATCTGTCACCTGTCATCTGTCATCTGTCATCTGTCATCTGACATCTGTCATCTGTCATCTGTCACCTGTCATCTGTCATCTGTCATCTGTCATTTGTCATCTGTCATATGTCATCTGTCATCTGTCATCTGTCATCTGTCATCTGACATCTGTCATCTGACATCTGTCATCTGTCACCTGTCATCTGTCATCTGTCATCTGTCATCTGTCATCTGTCATCTGTCATCTGTCATCTGACATCTGTCATCTGTCATCTGTCACCTGTCATCTGTCATCTGTCATCTGTCATTTGTCATCTGTCATATGTCATCTGTCATCTGTCATCTATCATCTGTCATCTGTCATCTGTCATCTGTCATCTGTCATCTGTCATCTGTCATCTGTCATCTGTTATCTGTCATCTGTCATCTGTCATCTGTCATCTGTCATCTGTCATCTGTCATCTGTCATATGTCGTCTGTCATCTGTCATCTGTCATCTGTGATCTGTGATCTGTGATCTGTCATCTGTCATCTGACATCTGTCATCTGTCATCTGTCACCTGTCATCTGTCATCTGTCATCTGTCATCTGTCATCTGTCATCTGTCATCTGTCATCTGTCATCTGTCATCTGTCATCTGTCATCTGTCATCTGTGTTCTGTCATCTATCATCTGTCACCTGTCATCTGTCATCTGTCATCTGTCATCTGTCATCTGTCATCTGTCATCTGTGTTCTGTCATCTGTCATTTGTCATCTGTTATCTGTCATCTGTCATCTGTCATCTGTCATCCGTCATCTGTCATCTGTCATCTGTCATCTGTCATCTGTCATCTGTCATCTGTCATCTGTCATCTGTCATCTGTCATCTGTCATCTGTCATCTGTCATCTGTCACCTGTCATCTGTCATCTGTCATCTGTCATCTGTCATCTGTCAACTGACATCTGACATCTGTCATCTGTCATCTGTCACCTGTTATCTGTCATCTGTCATCTGTCATCTGTCATTTGTCATCTGTCATCTGTCATCTGTCATCTGTCATCTGTCATCTGTCATCTGTCATCTGTCATCTGTCATCTGTCATCTGTCATCTGTCATCTGTCATCTGTCATCTGTCATCTGTCATCTGTCATCTGTCATCTGTCATCTGTCATATGTCGTCTGTCATCTGTCATCTGTCATCTGTGATCTGTCATCTGTCATCTGTCATCTGACATCTGTCATCTGTCATCTGTCACCTGTCATCTGTCATCTGTCATCTGTCATCTGTCATCTGTCATCTGTCATCTGTCATCTGTCATCTGTCATCTGTCATCTGTCATCGGTCATCTGTCATCTGTCATCTGTCATCTGTCATCTGTCATCTGTGTTCTGTCATCTGTCATCTGTCATTTGTCATCTGTTATCTGTCATCTGTCATGTGACATCTGTCATCTGTCATCTGTCATCTTTCATCTGTCATCTGTCATGTGTCACCTGTGATGTGTCATTTCACATCTGTCATTTGTTATCTGTCATCTGTCATCTGTCATCTGTCATCTGTCATGTCACATCTGTCATCTGTCATCTGTCATCTGTCATTTGTCATCTGTCATCTGTCATCTGTCATCTGTCATCTGTCATCTGTCATCTGTCATCTGTCATCTGTCATCTGTCATCTGTCATCTGTCATCTGTCATCTGTCATCTGTCATCTGTCATCTGTCATCTGTCATCTGTCATCTGTCATCTGTCATCTGTCATCTGTCATATGTCGTCTGTCATCTGTCATCTGTCATCTGTGATCTGTCATCTGTCATCTGTCATCTGACATCTGTCATCTGTCATCTGTCATCTGTCACCTGTCATCTGTAATCTGTCATCTGTCATCTGTCATCTGTCATCTGTCATCTGTCATCTGTCACCTGTCATCTGTCATCTGTGATCTGTCATCTGTCATTTGTTATCTGTCATCTGTCATCTGTCATCTGTCATCTGTCATCTGTCATCTGTCATCTGTCATCTCACATCTGTCATCTCACATCTGTCATCTGTCATCTGTCGTCTGTAATCTTTCATCTGTCATCTGTCATCCGTCATCCGTCGTCTGTCATCTGACATCTGTCATCTGTCATCTGTCATCTGTCACTTGTCATCTGTCATCTGTCATCTGTCATCTGTCATCTGTCATCTGTCATGTGACATCTGTCATCTGTCATCTGTCATCTGTCATCTGAGATCTGTCATCTGTCATCTGTCATCTGTCATCTGTCATCTGTCATCTGTCATCTGTCATCTGTCATCTGTCATATGTCATCTGTCATCTGTCATCTGTCATCTGTCATCTGTCATCTGTCATCTGTCATCTGTCATCTGTCATCTGTCATCTGTCATCTGTTATCTGTCATCTGTCATCTGTCATCTGTCATCTGTCATCTGTCATCTGTCATATGTCATCTGTCATCTGTCATCTGTCATCTGTCATCTGACATCTGTCATCTGACATCTGTCATCTGTCACATGTCATCTGTCATCTGTCATCTGTCATCTGTCATCTGTCATCTGTCATCTGCCATCTGTCATCTGTCATCTGTCATCTGACATCTGTCATCTGTCATCTGTCACCTGTCATTTGTCATCTGTCATCTGTCATCTGTCATTTGTCATCTGTCATATGTCATCTGTCATCTGTCATCTGTCATCTGTCATCTGTCATCTGTCATCTGTCATCTGTCATCTGTCATCTGTCATCTGTTATCTGTCATCTGTCATCTGTCATCTGTCATCTGTCATCTGTCATATGTCATCTGTCATCTGTCATCTGTCATCTGTCATCTGACATCTGTCATCTGACATCTGTCATCTGTCACATGTCATCTGTCATCTGTCATCTGTCATCTGTCATCTGTCATCTGTCATCTGCCATCTGTCATCTGTCATCTGTCATCTGACATCTGTCATCTGTCATCTGTCACCTGTCATCTGTCATCTGTCATCTGTCATTTGTCATGTGTCATATGTCATCTGTCATCTGTCATCTGTCATCTGTCATCTGTCATCTGTCATCTGTCATCTGTCATCTGTCATCTGTCATCTGTTATCTGTCATCTGTCATCTGTCATCTGTCATCTGTCATCTGTCATCTGTCATCTGTCATATGTCGTCTGTCATCTGTCATCTGTCATCTGTGATCTGTGATCTGTGATCTGTCATCTATCATCCGACATCTGTCATCTGTCATCTGTCACCTGTCATCTGTCATCTGTCATCTGTCATCTGTCATCTGTCATCTGTCATCTGTCATCTGTCATCTGTCATCTGTCATCTGTGTTCTGTCATCTGTCATCTGTCATCTGTCACCTGTCATCTGTCATCTGTCATCTGTCAACTGTCATCTGTCATCTGTCATCTGTCATCTGTCATCTGTCATCTGTCATCTGTGTTCTGTCATCTGTCATCTGTCATTTGTCATCTGTTATCTGTCATCTGTCATTTGTCATCTGTCATCTGTCATCTGTCATCTGTCATCTGTCATCTGTCATCTGTCATCTGTCATCTGTCATCTGTCACCTGTCATCTGTCATCTGTCATCTGTCATCTGTCATCTGATATCTGTCATCTGTCATCTGTCATCTGTTATCTGTCATCTGTCATCTGTCATCTGTCATCTGTCATTTGTCATCTGTCATCTGTCATCTGTCATCTGTCATCTGTCATCTGTCATCTGTCATCTGTCATCTTTCATCTGTCATCTGTCATCTGTCATCTGTCATCTGTCATCTGTCATCTGTCATCTGTCATCTGTCATCTGTCATCTGTCATCTGTCATCTGTCATCTGTCATCTGTCATCTGTCATCTGTCATATGTCGTCTGTCATCTGTCATCTGTCATCTGTGATCTGTCATCTGTCATCTGTCATCTGACATCTGTCATCTGTCATCTGTCATCTGTCACCTGTCATCTGTCATCTGTCATCTGTCATCTGTCATCTGTCATCTGTCATCTGTCATCTGTCATCTGTCATCTGTCATCTGTCATCTGTCATCTGTCATCTGTCATCTGTCATCTGTCATCTGTCATCTGTCATCTGTCATCTGTCATCTGTCATCTGTCATCTGTCATCTGTGTTCTGTCATCTGTCATCTGTCATTTGTCATCTGTTATCTGTCATCTGTCATGTGACATCTGTCATCTGTCATCTGTCATCTTTCATCTGTCATCTGTCATGTGTCACCTGTGATGTGTCATTTCACACCTGTCATCTGTCATTTGTTATCAGTCATCTGTCATCTGTCATCTGTCATCTGTCATCTGTCATGTCACATCTGTCATCTGTCATTTGTCGTCTGTCATCTGTCATCTGTCATCTGTCATCTGTCAGCCGTCATCCGTCATCCGTCATCTGTCATCTGACATCTGTCATCTGTCATCTGTCATCTGTCACTTGTCATCTGTCATCTGTCATCTGTCATCTGTCATCTGTCATCTGTCATCTGTCATCTGTCATCTGTCATCTGACATCTGACATCTGTCATCTGTCATCTGTCATCTGTCACTTGTCATCTGTCATCTGTCATCTGTCATCTGTCATCTGTCATGTGACATCTATCATCTGTCATCTGTCATCTGTCATCTGTCACCTGACATCTGACATCTGACATCTGTCATCTGTCATCTGTCATCTGTCACTTGTCATCTGTCATCTGTCATCTGTCATCTGTCATCTGTCATCTGTCATCTGTCATCTGTCATCTGTCATCTGTCATCTGTCATCTGTCATCTGTCATCTGTCATCTGTCATCTGTCATCTGTCATCTGTCATTTGTCATCTGTCATCTGTCATCTGTCATCTGTCATCTGTCATCTGTCATCTGTCATCTGTCATCTGTCATCTGTCATCTGTCATCTGTCATCTGTCATCTGACATCTGTCATCTGTCATCTGTCATCTGTCACCTGTCATCTGTCATCTGTCATCTGTCATCTGTCATCTATCATCTGTCATCTGTCATCTGTCATCTGTCATCTGTCATCTGTCATCTGTCATCTGTGATCTGTCATCTGTCATCTGTCATCTGTCATCTGACATCTGTCATCTGTCACCTGTCATCTGTCATCTGTCATCTGTCATCTGACATCTGTCATCTGTCATCTGTCACCTGTCATCTGTCATCTGTCATCTGTCATTTGTCATCTGTCATATGTCATCTGTCATCTGTCATCTGTCATCTGTCATCTGACATCTGTCATCTGACATCTGTCATCTGTCACCTGTCATCTGTCATCTGTCATCTGTCATCTGTCATCTGTCATCTGTCATCTGTCATCTGTCATCTGACATCTGTCATCTGTCATCTGTCACCTGTCATCTGTCATCTGTCATCTGTCATTTGTCATCTGTCATATGTCATCTGTCATCTGTCATCTATCATCTGTCATCTGTCATCTGTCATCTGTCATCTGTCATCTGTCATCTGTCATCTGTCATCTGTTATCTGTCATCTGTCATCTGTCATCTGTCATCTGTCATCTGTCATCTGTCATCTGTCATATGTCGTCTGTCATCTGTCATCTGTCATCTGTCATCTGTGATCTGTGATCTGTGATCTGTCATCTGTCATCTGACATCTGTCATCTGTCATCTGTCACCTGTCATCTGTCATCTGTCATCTGTCATCTGTCATCTGTCATCTGTCATCTGTCATCTGTCATCTGTCATCTGTCATCTGTCATCTGTCATCTGTGTTCTGTCATCTATCATCTGTCACCTGTAATCTGTCATCTGTCATCTGTCATCTGTCATCTGTCATCTGTCATCTGTCATCTGTGTTCTGTCATCTGTCATCTGTCATTTGTCATCTGTTATCTGTCATCTGTCATCTGTCATCTGTCATCTGTCATCTGTCATCTGTCATCTGTCATCTGTCATCTGTCATCTGTCATCTGTCATCTGTCATCTGTCATCTGTCATCTGTCATCTGTCACCTGTCATCTGTCATCTGTCATCTGTCATCTGTCATCTGTCATCTGACATCTGACATCTGTCATCTGTCATCTGTCACCTGTTATCTGTCATCTGTCATCTGTCATCTGTCATCTGTCATTTGTCATCTGTCATCTGTCATCTGTCATCTGTCATCTGTCATCTGTCATCTGTCATCTGTCATCTGTCATCTGTCATCTGTCATCTGTCATCTGTCATCTGTCATCTGTCATCTGTCATCTGTCATCTGTCATCTGTCATCTGTCATATGTCGTCTGTCATCTGTCATCTGTCATCTGTGATCTGTCATCTGTCATCTGTCATCTGACATCTGTCATCTGTCATCTGTCACCTGTCATCTGTCATCTGTCATCTGTCATCTGTCATCTGTCATCTGTCATCTGTCATCTGTCATCTGTCATCTGTCATCGGTCATCTGTCATCTGTCATCTGTCATCTGTCATCTGTCATCTGTGTTCTGTCATCTGTCATCTGTCATTTGTCATCTGTTATCTGTCATCTGTCATGTGACATCTGTCATCTGTCATCTGTCATCTTTCATCTGTCATCTGTCATGTGTCACCTGTGATGTGTCATTTCACATCTGTCATCTGTCATTTGTTATCTGTCATCTGTCATCTGTCATCTGTCATCTGTCATGTCACATCTGTCATCTGTCATCTGTCATTTGTCGTCTGTCATCTGTCATCTGTCATCTGTCAGCCGTCATCCGTCATCCGTCATCCGTCATCTGTCATCTGACATCTGTCATCTGTCATCTGTCATCTGTCACTTGTCATCTGTCATCTGTCATCTGTCATCTGTCATCTGTCATCTGTCATCTGTCATCTGACATCTGACATCTGTCATCTGTCATCTGTCATCTGTCACTTGTCATCTGTCATCTGTCATCTGTCATGTGACATCTGTCATCTGTCATCTGTCATCTGTCATCTGTCACCTGACATCTGACATCTGTCATCTGTCATCTGTCATCTGTCACTTGTCATCTGTCATCTGTCATCTGTCATCCGTCATCTGTCATCTGTCATCTGTCATCCGTCATCTGTCATCTGTCATCTGTCACCTGTCATCTGTCATCTGTGATCTGTCATCTGTCATCTGTCATCTGTCATCTGTCATCTGTCATCTGTCATCTGTCATCTGTCATCTGTCATCTGTCATCTGTCATCTGTCATCTGTCATCTGTCATCTGTCATCTGTCATCTGTCATCTGTCATCCGTCATCTGTCATCTGTCATCTGTCATCTGTCATCTGTAATCTGTCATCTGTCATCTGTCATCTGTCATCTGTCATCTGTCACCTGTCAATTGTCATCTGTGATCTGTCATCTGTCATTTGTTATCTGTCATCTGTCATCTGTCATCTGTCATCTGTCATCTGTCATCTGTCATCTCACATCTGTCATCTCACATCTGTCATCTGTCATCTGTCGTCTGTAATCTTTCATCTGTCATCTGTCATCCGTCATCCGTCATCCGTCGTCTGTCATCTGACATCTGTCTTCTGTCATCTGTCATCTGTCACTTGTCATCTGTCATCTGTCATCTGTCATCTGTCATCTGTCATCTGTCATCTGTCATCTGTCATGTGACATCTGTCATCTGTCATCTGTCATCTGTCATCTGACATCTGTCATCTGTCATCTGTCATCTGTCATCTGTCATCTGTCATCTGTCATCTGTCATCTGTCATCTGTCATCTGTCATCTGTCATCTGTCATCTGTCATCTGTCATCTGTCATCTGTCATCTGTCATCTGTCATCTGTCATCTGTCATCTGTCATCTGTCATCTGTCATCTGTAATCTGTCATCTGTCATCTGTCATCTGTCATCTGTCATCTGTCATCTGTAATCTGTCATCTGTCACCAGTCATCTGTCATCTGTCATGTGACATCTGTCATCTGTCATCTGTCATCTGTCATCTGTCATCTGTCATCTGTCATCTGTCATCTGTCATCTGTCATCTGTCATCTGTCATCTGTCATCCCACATCTGTCATCTGTCATCTGTTATCTGTCATCTGTCATCTGTCATCTGTCATCTGTCATCTGTCATCTGTCATCTGTCATCTGTCATCTGTCATCTGTCATCTGTCATCTGTCATCTGTCATCTGTCATGTGACATCTGTCATCTGTCATCTGTCATCTGACATCTGACATCGGTCATCTGTCATCTGTCATCTGTCACTTGTCATCTGTCATCTGTCATCTGTCATCTGTCAACTGTCATCTGTCATCTGTCATCTGTCATCTGTCATGTGACATCTGTCATTTGTCATCTGTCATCTGTCATCTGACATCTGACATCTGTCATCTGTCATCTGTCATCTGTCACTTGTCATCTGTCATCTGTCATCTGTCATCTGTAATGTGACATCTGTTATCTGTCATCTGTCATCTGTCATCTGACATCTGTCATCTGTCATCTGTCACTTGTCATCTGTCATCTGTCATCTGTCATCTGTCATCCGTCATCTGTCACCTGTCATCTGTTATCTGTGATCTGTCATCTGTCATCTGTCATCTCTCATCTGTCATCTGTCATCTGTCATCTGTCATCTGTCATCTGTCATCTGTCATCTGTCATCTGTCATCTGTCATCTGTCATCTGTCATCTGTCATCTGTCATCTGTAATCTGTAATCTGTCATCTGTCATCTGTCATCTGTCATCTGTCATCTGTCACCTGTCATCTGTCATCTGTGATCTGTCATCTGTCATTTGTTATCTGTCATCTGTCATCTGTCATCTGTCATCTGTCATCTGTCATCTGTCATCTCACATCTGTCATCTCACATCTGTCATATGTCATCTGTCGTCTGTCATCTGTCATCTGTCATCTGTCATCCGTCATCCGTCATCCGTCATCTGTCATCTGACATCTGTCATCTGTCATCTGTCATCTGTCACTTGTCATCTGTCATCTGTCATCTGTCATCTGTCATCTGTCATCTGTCATCTGTCATCTGTCATCTGTCATCTGTCATGTGACATCTGTCATCTGTCATCTGACATCTGTCATCTGTCATCTGTCATCTGTCATCTGTCATCTGTCATCTGTCATCTGTCATATGTCATCTGTCATCTGACATCTGTCATCTGTCATCTGTCACCTGTCATCTGTCATCTGTGATTTGTCATCTGTCATCTGTCATCTGTCATCTGTCATCTGTCATCTGTCATCTGTGATCTGTCATCTGTCATCTGTCATCTGTCATCTGTCATCTGTCATCTGTCATCTGTCATCTGTCATCTGTCATCTGTCATCTGTCATCTGTCATCTGTCATCTGTCATCTGTCATCTGTGATCTGTCATCTGTCATCTGTCATCTGACATCTGTCATCTGTCATCTGTCTTCTGTCATCTGTTATCTGTCATCTGTCATCTGTCATCTGTCATCTGTCGTCTGTCATCTGTCATGTGACATCTGTCATCTGTCATCTGACATCTGACATCTGTCATCTGTCATCTGTCATCTGTCACTTGTCATCTATCATCTGTCGTCTGTCATCTGTGATCTGTCATCTGTCATCTGTCATCTGTCATCTGTCATCTGTCATCTGTCATCTGTCATCTGTCATCTGTTATCTGTCATCTGTCATCCGTCATCTGTCATCTGTCATCTGTCATCTGTCATCTGTCATCTGTCATTTGTCATCTGTCATCTGTCATGTGTCACCTGTGATGTGTCAGCTGTCATCTATCACCTGTTATTTGTCATCTGTCATCTGTTCACTGTCATCTGTCAGTTGTCATCTTTCATCTGTCAACTGTCATGTATCACCTGTGATGTGTCATCTGTCATCTGTTATCTGTCATCTGCCATCTGTCATCTGTTATCTGTCAGCTGTCATCTGTCATCTATCATCTGTCATTTGTCATCTGTCATCTGCCATCTGTCATCTCTCGTGTCTCACCTGTGATGTGTCATCTGTCATCTGTCATCAATCACCTGTCATTTGTCATCTGTCATCTGTCATGTGACATCTGTCATCTGTCATCTGTCATCTGTCATCTGTCATCTAAAATCTGTCATCTGTCATGTGTCATCTGTCATCTGTCATCTATCATCTGTAATCTGTCATCTGTCATCTGTCGTCTGTCATCTATCATTTGTCATCTGTCATCTGTCATCTGTCATCTGTCATCTGTCATCTGTCATCTGTCATCTGTCATCCGTCATCTGTCATCTGTCATCTGTCATCTGTCATCTGTCATCTGTCTTCTGTCATCTGTCATCTGTCATGTGACACCTGTCATCTGTCATCTGTCATCTGTCATCTGTCATCTGTAATCTGTCAGCTGTCATCTGTCATCTGTCATCTGTCATCTGTCATCTGTCATCTGTCATCTGTCATCTGTCATCCGTCATCTGTCATCTGTCATCTGTCATTTATCATCTGTCATCTGTCATCTGTCTTCTGTCATCTGTCATCTGTCATGTGACACCTGTCATCTGTCATCTGTCATCTGTCATCTGTCATCTGTAATCTGTCAGCTATCATCTGTCATCTGTCATCTGTCATCTGTCATCTGTCATCTGTCATCTGTCATCTGTCATCTGTCATCTGTCATCTGTCATCTGTTATCTGTCATCTGTCATCTGTCATCTGTCATCTGTCATCTGTCATGTGTCACCTGTGATGTGTCATTTCTCATCTGTCAACTGTCATTTGTTATCTGTCATCTGTCATCTGTCATCTAAAATCTAAAATCTGTCATCTGTCATGTGTCATCTGTCATCTGTCATCTGTCATCTGTCATCTGTTCTCTGTCATCTGTCATCTGTCGTCTGTCATCTGTCATCTGTCATCTGTCATCTGTCATCTGTCATCTGTCATCTGTCATCTGTCATCTGTCATCTGTCATCTGTCATCTGTCATCTGTCATCTGTCATCTGTAATCTGTCAGCTGTCATCTGTCATCTGTCATCTGTCATCTGTCATCTGTCATCTGTCATCTGTCATCTGTCATCTGTCATCTGTCATCTGTTATCTGTCATCTGTCATCTGTCATCTGTCATCTGTCATGTGTCACCTGTGATGTGTCATTTCTCATCTGTCAACTGTCATTTGTTATCTGTCATCTGTCATCTGTCATCTGTCATTTAAAATCTAAAATCTGTCATCTGTCATGTGTCATCTGTCATCTGTCATCTATCATCTGTAATCTGTCATCTGTCATCTGTCATCTGTCATTTGTCATCTGTCATCTGTCATCTGTCATCTGTCATCTGTCATCTGTCATCTGTCATCTGTCATCTGTCATCTGTCATCCGTCATCTGTCATCTGTCATCTGTCATCTGTCATCTGTCATCTGTCATCTGTCATCTGTCATCTGTCATCTGTGATCAATCACCTGTCATTTGTCATCTGTCATCTGTCATGTGACAGCTGTCATCTGTCATCTGTCATCTGTCATCTGTCATCTAAAATCTGTCATCTGTCATGTGTCATCTGTCATCTGTCATCTATCATCTGTAATCTGTCATCTGTCATCTGTCGTCTGTCATCTGACATTTGTCATCTGTCATCTGTCATCTGTCATCTGTCATCTGTCATCTGTCATCCGTCATCTGTCATCTGTCATCTGTCATCTGTCATCTGTCTTCTGTCATCTGTCATCTGTCATGTGACACCTGTCATCTGTCATCTGTCATCTGTCATCCGTCATCTGTCATCTGTCATCTGTCATCTGTCATCTGTCATCTGTCATCTGTCATCTGTCATCTGTCATCTGTCATGTGACACCTGTCATCTGTCATCTGTTATCTGTCATCTGTCATCTGTCATCTGTCATCTGTCATCTGTCATCTGTCATCTGTCATCTGGCATCTGTCATCTGTCATCTGTCATCTGTCATCTGTCATCTGTCTTCTGTCACCTGTCATGTGACACCTGTCATCTGTCATTTGACATCTGTTATCTGTCATCCGTCATCTGTCATCTGTCATCTGTTATCTGTCATCTGTCATCTGTCATCTGTCATCTGTCATCTGTTATCTGTCATCTGTCATCTGTCATCTGTCATCTGTCATCTGTCATCTGTCATCTGTCATCTGTCATCTGTCATCTGTCATCTGTCATCTGTCATCTGTCATCTGTCATCTGTCATCTTTCATCTGTCATCTTTCATCTGTCATCTGTCATCTGTCATCTGTCATCTGTCATCTGTCATCTGTCATCTGTCATCTGTCATCTGTCATCTGTCATCTGTCATCTGTCATCTGTCATCTGTCATCTGTCATCTGTCATCTGTCATCTGTCATCTGTCATCTGTCATCTGTCATCTGTCATCTGTCATCTGTCATCTGTCATCTGTCATCTGTCATCTGTCATCTGTCATCTGTCATCTGTCATCTGTCATCTGTCATCTGTCATCTGTCATCTGTCATCTGTCATCTGTCATCTGTCATCTGTCATCTGTCATCTGTCATCTGTCATCTGTCATCTGTCATCTGTCATCTGTCATCTGTCATCTGACATCTGTCATCTGTCATCTGTCATCTGTCACCTGTCATCTGTCATCTGTCATCTGTCATCTGTCATCTGTCATCTGTCATCTGTCATCTGTCATCTGTCATCTGTCATCTGTCATCTGTCATCTGTCATCTGTCATCTGTGATCTGTCATCTGTCATCTGTCATCTGTCATCTGACATCTGTCATCTGTCACCTGTCATCTGTCATCTGTCATCTGTCATCTGTCATCTGTCATCTGTCATCTGTCATCTGACATCTGTCATCTGTCATCTGTCACCTGTCATCTGTCATCTGTCATCTGTCATTTGTCATCTGTCATATGTCATCTGTCATCTGTCATCTGTCATCTGTCATCTGTCATCTGCCATCTGTCATCTGTCATCTGTCATCTGTCATCTGTCATCTGTCATCTGTCATCTGTTATCTGTCATCTGTCATCTGTCATCTGTCATCTGTCATCTGTCATCTGTCATCTGTCATCTGTCATATGTCGTCTGTCATCTGTCATCTGTCATCTGTGATCTGTGATCTGTGATCTGTCATCTGTCATCTGACATCTGTCATCTGTCATCTGTCACCTGTCACCTGTCATCTGTCATCTGTCATCTGTCATCTGTCATCTGTCATCTGTCATCTGTCATCTGTCATCTGTGTTCTGTCATCTGTCATTTGTCATCTGTTATCTGTCATCTGTCATGTGACATCTGTCATCTGTCATCTGTCATCTTTCATCTGTCATCTGTCATGTGTCACCTGTGATGTGTCATTTCACATCTGTCATCTGTCATTTGTCATCTGTCATCTGTCATCTATCATCTGTAATCTGTCATCTGTCATCTGTCGTTTGTCATCTGTCATCTTTCATCTGTCATCTGTCATCTGTCATCTGTCATCTGTCATCTGTCATCTGTCATCTGTAATCTGTCACCAGTCATGTGTCATCTGTCATGTGACATCTGTTATCTGTCATCTGTCATCTGTCATCTGTCATCTGTCATACCACATCTGTCATCTGTCATCTGTCATCTGTCATCTGTCATCTGTCATCTGTCATCTGTCATCTGTCATCTGTCATCTGTCATCTGTCATCTGTCATCTGTCATCTGTCGTGTGACATCTGTCATCTGTCATCTGTCATCTGTCATCTGACATCTGACATCTGACATCTGTCATCTGTCATCTGTCATCTGTCATCTGTCATCTGTCACTTGTCATCTGTCATCTGTCATCTGTCATCTGTCATCTGTCATCTGTCATCTGTCATCTGTCATCTGTCATCTGTCATCTGTCATCTGTCATCTGTCATCTGTCATCTGTCATCTGTCATCTGTCATCTGTCACCTGTCATCTGTCATCTGTCATCCGTCATCTGTCATCTGTCATCTGTCATCTGTCATTTGTCATCTGTCATTTGTCATCTGTCATCTGCCATCTGTCATCTCTCGTGCCTCACCTGTGATGTGTCATCTGTCATCTGTCATCAATCACCTGTCATTTGTCATCTGTCATCTGTCATGTGACATCTGTCATCTGTCATCTGTCATCTGTCATCTGCCATCTGTCATCTAACATCTGTCATCTGTCATGTGTCATCTGTCATCTATCATCTGTAATCTGTCATCTGTCATCTGTCGTGTGTCATCTGTCATTTGTCATCTGTCATCTGTCATCTGTCATCTGTCATCTGTCATCTGTCATCCGTCATCTGTCATCTGTCATCTGTCATCTGTCATCTGTCATCTGTCATCGGTCATCTGTCATCTGTCATCTGTCATCTGTCATCTGTCATCTGTCATCTGTCATCTGTCATCTGTCATCTGTCATCTGTCATCTGTCATCTGTCATCTGTCATCTGTCATCTGTCATCTGTCATCTGTCATCTGTCATCTGTCATCTGTCATCTGTCATCTGTCATCTGTCATCTGTCATCTGTCATCTGTCATCTGTCATCTGTCATCTGTCATCTGTCATCTGTCATCTGTCATCCGTCATCTGTCATCTGTCATCTGTCATCTGTCATCTGTCATCTGTCATCTGTCATCTGTCATCTGTCATCTGTCATCTGTCATGTTACATCTGTCACCTGTCATCTGTCATCTGTCATCTGTCATCTGTCATCTGTCATCTGTCATCTGTCATCTGTCATCTGTCATCTGTCATCTGTCATCTGTCATCTGTCATCTGTCATCTGTCATCTGTCATCTGACATCTGTCATCTGTCATCTGTCACCTGTCATCTGTCATCTGTCATCTGTCATCTGTCATCTGTCATCTGTCATCTGTCATCTGTCATCTGTCATCTGTCATCTGTCATCTGTCATATGTCGTCTGTCATCTGTCATCTGTCATCTGTCATCTTTTATCTGTCATCTGTCATCTGTCATCTGTCATCTGTCATCTGTCATCTTCATCTGTCATCTGTCATCTGTCATCTGTCACCTGTCATCTGTCATCTGTCATCTGTCATCTGTCATCTGTCATATGTCGTCTGTCATCTGTCATCTGTCATTTGTCATTTGTCATCTGTCATCTGTCATGTGTCATCTGCCATCTGTCATCTTTCATCTGTCATCTGTCATCTGTCATCTGTCATCTGCCATCTGTCATCTGTCATCTGTAATCTGTCATCTGTCACCAGTCATCTGTCATCTGTCATCTGTCATCTGTCATCTGTCATCTGTCATCTGTCATCTGTCAACTGTCATCTGTCATCTGTCATCTGTCATCTGTCACCTGTCATCTGTCATCTGTCATCTGTCATCTGTCATCTGTCATCTGTCATCTGTCATCTGTCATCTGTTATCTGTCATCTGTCATCTGTCATCTGTCATCTGTCATCTGTCATCTGTCATCTGTCATCTACCATCTGTCATCTTTCATCTGTCATCTGTCATCTGTTATTTGTCATCTGTCATTTGTCATCTGTCATCTGTCATCTGTCATCTGTCATCTGTCATCTGTCATCTGTCATCTGTCACCTGTCATCGGTCTTCTGTCATCTGTCAACTGTCATCTGTCATCTGTCATCTGTTATCTGTCATCTGTCATTTGTCATCTGTCATCTGTCATCTGTCATCTGTCATCTGTCATCTGTCAACTGTCATCTGTCATGTGTCATCTATCATCTGTCATCTGTCATCTGTAATCTGTCATCTGTAATCTGTCATCTGTCATCTGTCGTCTGTCATCTGTCATCTGTCATCTGTCATCTGTCATCTGTAATCTGTCATCTGTCATCTGTCGTCTGTCATCTGTCATTTGTCATCTGTCATCTGTCGTCTGTCGTCTGTCATCTGTCATCTGTCAACTGTCATCTGTCATGTGTCATCTATCATCTATCATCTGTCATCTGTCATCTGTCATCTGTAATCTGTCATCTGTCATCTGTCGTCTGTCATCTGTCATCTGTCATCTGTCATCTGTCATCTGTAATCTGTCATCTGTCATCTGTCGTCTGTCATCTGTCATTTGTCATCTGTCATCTGTCATCTGTCATCTGTCATCTGTCATCTGTCATCTGTAATCTGTCATCTGTCATCTGTCGTCTGTCATCTGTCATTTGTCATCTGTCATCTGTCATCTGTCATTTGTCATTTGTCATCTGTCATGTGTCATCTGCCATCTGTCATCTTTCATCTGTCATCTGTCATCTGTCATCTGTCATCTGTCATCTGTCATGTGTCATCTATCATCTGTCATCTGTCATCTGTCATCTGTCATCTATCATCTGTCATCTGTCATGTGTCAACTGTCATCTGTCATCTGTCATCTGTCATCTGTCATCTGTCATCTGTCATCTGTCATCTGTCATCCGTCATCTGTCATCTGTCATCTGTCAGCTGTCACCTGTCATGTTACATCTGTCATCTGTCATCTGTCATCTGTCATCTGTAATCTGTCATCTGACATCTGTCATCTGTCATCTGTCATCTGTCATCTGTCATCTGTCATCTGTCATCTGTCATCTGTCATCTGTCATCTGTCATCTGTCATCTGTCATCTGTCATCTGTCATCTATCATCTGTCATCTTTCATCTGCCATCTGTCATCTGTCTTCTGTCATCTGTCATCTGTCATCTGTCATCTGTCATCTGTCATCTGTCATCTGTCATCTGTCATCTGTCATCTATCATCTCTCATCTGTCATCTGTCATCTGTTATCTGTCATCTGTCATCTGTCATCTGTCATCTGTCATTTGTCATTTGTCATCAGTCATGTGTCATCTGTCATCTGTCATCTGTCATCTGTCATCTGTCATCTGTCATCTGTCATCTATCATCTGTCATCTTTCATCTGCCATCTGTCATCTGTCTTCTGTCATCTGTCATCTGTCATCTGTCATCTGTCATCTGTCATCTGTCATCTGTCATCTGTCATCTGTCATCTGTCATCTGTCATCTATCATCTGTCATCTGTCATCTGTCATCTATCATCTGTAATCTGTCATCTGTCATCTGTCGTGTGTCATCTGTCATTTGTCACCTGTCATCTGTCATCTGTCATCTGTCATCTGTCATCTGTCATCTGTCATCCGTCATCTGTCATCTGTCATCTGTCATCTGTCATCTGTCATCTGTCATCTGTCATCGGTCATCTGTCATCTGTCATCTGTCATCTGTCATCTGTCATCTGTCATCTGTCATCTGTCATCTGTCATCTGTCATCTGTCATCTGTCATCTGTCATCTGTCATCTGTCATCTGTCATCTGTCATCTGTCATCTGTCATCTGTCATCTGTCATCTGTCATCTGTCATCTGTCATCCGTCATCTGTCATCTGTCATCTGTCATCTGTCATCTGTCATCTGTCATCTGTCATCTGTCATCTGTCATCTGTCATCTGTCATGTTACACCTGTCATCTGTCATCTGTCATCTGTCATCTGTCATCTGTCATCTGTCATCTGTCATCTGTCATCTGTCATCTGTCATCTGTCATCTGTCATCTGTCATCTGTCATCTGTCATCTGACATCTGTCATCTGTCATCTGTCAAATGTCATCTGTCATCTGTCATCTGTCATCTGTCATCTGTCATCTGTCATCTGTCATCTGTCATCTGTCATCTGTCATCTGTCATATGTCGTCTGTCATCTGTCATCTGTCATCTGTCATCTGTTATCTGTCATCTGTCATCTGTCATCTGTCATCTGTCATCTGTCATCTTCATCTGTCATCTGTCATCTGTCATCTGTCACCTGTCATCTGTCATCTGTCATCTGTCATCTGTCATATGTCGTCTGTCATCTGTCATCTGTCATTTGTCATTTGTCATCTGTCATGTGTCATCTGCCATCTGTCATCTTTCATCTGTCATCTGTCATCTGTCATCTGTCATCTGTCATCTGCCATCTGTCATCTGTCATCTGTAATCTGTCATCTGTCACCAGTCATCTGTCATCTGTCATCTGTCATCTGTCATCTGTCATCTGTCATCTGTCAACTGTCATCTGTCATCTGTCATCTGTCATCTGTCACCTGTCATCTGTCATCTGTCATCTGTCATCTGTCATCTGTCATCTGTCATCTGTCATCTGTTATCTGTCATCTGTCATCTGTCATCTGTCATCTGTCATCTGTCATCTGTTATCTGTCATCTACCATCTGTCATCTTTCATCTGTCATCTGTCATCTGTTATCTGTCATCTGTCATTTGTCATCTGTCATCTGTCATCTGTCATCTGTCATCTGTCATCTGTCATCTGTCACCTGTCATCGGTCTTCTGTCATCTGTCAACTGTCATCTGTCATCTGTCATCTGTTATCTGTCATCTGTCATCTGTCATCTGTCATCTGTCATCTGTCATCTGTCATCTGTCAACTGTCATCTGTCATGTGTCATCTATCATCTGTCATCTGTCATCTGTCATCTGTAATCTGTCATCTGTCATCTGTCGTCTGTCATCTGTCATCTGTCATCTGTCATCTGTAATCTGTCATCTGTCATCTGTCGTCTGTCATCTGTCATCTGTCATCTGTCATCTGTCATCTGTAATCTGTCATCTGTCATCTGTCGTCTGTCATCTGTCATTTGTCATCTGTCATCTGTCGTCTGTCGTCTGTCATCTGTCATCTGTCATCTGTCATCTGTCATCTGTCATCTGTCATCTGTCATCTGTCATCTGTCATCTGTCATCTGTCATCTGACATCTGTCATCTGTCATCTGTCACCTGTCATCTGTCATCTGTCATCTGTCATCTGTCATCTGTCATCTGTCATCTGTCATCTGTCATCTGTCATCTGTCATCTGTCATCTGTCATATGTCGTCTGTCATCTGTCATCTGTCATCTGTCATCTGTTATCTGTCATCTGTCATCTGTCATCTGTCATCTGTCATCTTCATCTGTCATCTGTCATCTGTCATCTGTCACCTGTCATCTGTCATCTGTCATCTGTCATCTGTCATCTGTCATATGTCGTCTGTCATCTGTCATCTGTCATTTGTCATTTGTCATCTGTCATGTGTCATCTGCCATCTGTCATCTTTCATCTGTCATCTGTCATCTGTCATCTGTCATCTGCCATCTGTCATCTGTCATCTGTAATCTGTCATCTGTCACCAGTCATCTGTCATCTGTCATCTGTCATCTGTCATCTGTCATCTGTCATCTGTCATCTGTCAACTGTCATCTGTCATCTGTCATCTGTCATCTGTCACCTGTCATCTGTCATCTGTCATCTGTCATCTGTCATCTGTCATCTGTCATCTGTCATCTGTCATCCGTTATCTGTCATCTGTCATCTGTCATCTGTCATCTGTCATCTGTCATCTGTCATCTGTCATCTACCATCTGTCATCTTTCATCTGTCATCTGTCATCTGTTATCTGTCATCTGTCATTTGTCATCTGTCATCTGTCATCTGTCATCTGTCATCTGTCATCTGTCATCTGTCATCTGTCACCTGTCATCGGTCTTCTGTCATCTGTCAACTGTCATCTGTCATCTGTCATCTGTTATCTGTCATCTGTCATTTGTCATCTGTCATCTGTCATCTGTCATCTGTCATCTGTCATCTGTCAACTGTCATCTGTCATGTGTCATCTATCATCTGTCATCTGTCATCTGTCATCTGTAATCTGTCATCTGTCATCTGTCGTCTGTCATCTGTCATCTGTCATCTGTCATCTGTAATCTGTCATCTGTCATCTGTCGTCTGTCATCTGTCATCTGTCATCTGTCATCTGTCATCTGTAATCTGTCATCTGTCATCTGTCGTCTGTCATCTGTCATTTGTCATCTGTCATCTGTCGTCTGTCGTCTGTCATCTGTCATCTGTCAACTGTCATCTGTCATGTGTCATCTATCATCTATCATCTGTCATCTGTCATCTGTCATCTGTAATCTGTCATCTGTCATCTGTCGTCTGTCATCTGTCATCTGTCATCTGTCATCTGTAATCTGTCATCTGTCATCTGTCGTCTGTCATCTGTCATTTGTCATCTGTCATCTGTCATCTGTCATCTGTCATCTGTCATCTGTCATCTGTCATCTGTAATCTGTCATCTGTCATCTGTCGTCTGTCATCTGTCATTTGTCATCTGTCATCTGTCATCTGTCATTTGTCATTTGTCATCTGTCATGTGTCATCTGCCATCTGTCATCTTTCATCTGTCATCTGTCATCTGTCATCTGTCATCTGTCATCTGTCATGTGTCATCTATCATCTGTCATCTGTCATCTGTCATCTGTCATCTGTCATCTGTCATCTGTCATCTGTCATCCGTCATCTGTCATCTGTCATCTGTCAGCTGTCACCTGTCATGTTACATCTGTCATCTGTCATCTGTCATCTGTCATCTGTAATCTGTCATCTGACATCTGTCATCTGTCATCTGTCATCTGTCATCTGTCATCTGTCATCTGTCATCTGTCATCTGTCATCTGTCATCTGTCATCTATCATCTGTCATCTTTCATCTGCCATCTGTCATCTGTCTTCTGTCATCTGTCATCTGTCATCTGTCATCTGTCATCTGTCATCTGTCATCTGTCATCTGTCATCTGTCATCTGTCATCTATCATCTCTCATCTGTCATCTGTCATCTGTTATCTGTCATCTGTCATCTGTCATCTGTCATCTGTCATCTGTCATTTGTCATTTGTCATCAGTCATGTGTCATCTGTCATCTGTCATCTGTCATCTGTCATCTGTCATCTGTCATCTATCATCTGTCATCTTTCATCTGCCATCTGTCATCTGTCTTCTGTCATCTGTCATCTGTCATCTGTCATCTGTCATCTGTCATCTGTCATCTGTCATCTGTCATCTGTCATCTGTCATCTGTCATCTATCATCTGTCATCTGTCATCTGTCATCTATCATCTGTAATCTGTCATCTGTCATCTGTCGTGTGTCATCTGTCATTTGTCACCTGTCATCTGTCATCTGTCATCTGTCATCTGTCATCTGTCATCCGTCATCTGTCATCTGTCATCTGTCATCTGTCATCTGTCATCTGTCATCTGTCATCGGTCATCTGTCATCTGTCATCTGTCATCTGTCATCTGTCATCTGTCATCTGTCATCTGTCATCTGTCATCTGTCATCTGTCATCTGTCATCTGTCATCTGTCATCTGTCATCTGTCATCTGTCATCTGTCATCTGTCATCTGTCATCTGTCATCTGTCATCTGTCATCTGTCATCTGTCATCTGTCATCCGTCATCTGTCATCTGTCATCTGTCATCTGTCATCTGTCATCTGTCATCTGTCATCTGTCATCTGTCATCTGTCATCTGTCATGTTACACCTGTCATCTGTCATCTGTCATCTGTCATCTGTCATCTGTCATCTGTCATCTGTCATCTGTCATCTGTCATCTGTCATCTGTCATCTGTCATCTGACATCTGTCATCTGTCATCTGTCACCTGTCATCTGTCATCTGTCATCTGTCATCTGTCATCTGTCATCTGTCATCTGTCATCTGTCATCTGTCATCTGTCATCTGTCATCTGTCATCTGTCATATGTCGTCTGTCATCTGTCATCTGTCATCTGTCATCTGTTATCTGTCATCTGTCATCTGTCATCTGTCATCTGTCATCTGTCATCTTCATCTGTCATCTGTCATCTGTCATCTGTCACCTGTCATCTGTCATCTGTCATCTGTCATCTGTCATATGTCGTCTGTCATCTGTCATCTCTCATTTGTCATTTGTCATCTGTCATGTGTCATCTGCCATCTGTCATCTTTCATCTGTCATCTGTCATCTGTCATCTGTCATCTGTCATCTGCCATCTGTCATCTGTCATCTGTAATCTGTCATCTGTCACCAGTCATCTGTCATCTGTCATCTGTCATCTGTCATCTGTCATCTGTCATCTGTCATCTGTCATCTGTCAACTGTCATCTGTCATCTGTCATCTGTCATCTGTCACCTGTCATCTGTCATCTGTCATCTGTCATCTGTCATCTGTCATCTGTCATCTGTCATCTGTTATCTGTCATCTGTCATCTGTCATCTGTCATCTGTCATCTGTCATCTGTCATCTGTCATCTACCATCTGTCATCTTTCATCTGTCATCTGTCATCTATTATCTGTCATCTGTCATTTGTCATCTGTCATCTGTCATCTGTCATCTGTCATCTGTCATCTGTCATCTGTCACCTGTCATCGGTCTTCTGTCATCTGTCAACTGTCATCTGTCATCTGTCATCTGTTATCTGTCATCTGTCATCTGTCATCTGTCATCTGTCATCTGTCATCTGTCATCTGTCAACTGTCATCTGTCATGTGTCATCTATCATCTGTCATCTGTCATCTGTCATCTGTAATCTGTCATCTGTCATCTGTCGTCTGTCATCTGTCATCTGTCATCTGTCATCTGTAATCTGTCATCTGTCATCTGTCGTCTGTCATCTGTCATCTGTCATCTGTCATCTGTCATCTGTAATCTGTCATCTGTCATCTGTCGTCTGTCATCTGTCATTTGTCATCTGTCATCTGTCGTCTGTCGTCTGTCATCTGTCATCTGTCAACTGTCATCTGTCATGTGTCATCTATCATCTGTCATCTGTCATCTGTCATCTGTAATCTGTCATCTGTCATCTGTCGTCTGTCATCTGTCATCTGTCATCTGTCATCTGTAATCTGTCATCTGTCATCTGTCGTCTGTCATCTGTCATTTGTCATCTGTCATCTGTCATCTGTCATCTGTCATCTGTCATCTGTAATCTGTCATCTGTCATCTGTCGTCTGTCATCTGTCATTTGTCATCTGTCATCTGTCATCTGTCATTTGTCATTTGTCATCTGTCATGTGTCATCTGCCATCTGTCATCTTTCATCTGTCATCTGTCATCTGTCATCTGTCATCTGTCATCTGTCATGTGTCATCTATCATCTGTCATCTGTCATCTGTCATCTGTCATCTATCATCTGTCATCTGTCATGTGTCAACTGTCATCTGTCATCTGTCATCTGTCATCTGTCATCTGTCATCTGTCATCTGTCATCTGTCATCTGTCATCTGTCATCCGTCATCTGTCATCTGTCAGCTGTCACCTGTCATGTTACATCTGTCATCTGTCATCTGTCATCTGTCATCTGTAATCTGTCATCTGACATCTGTCATCTGTCATCTGTCATCTGTCATCTGTCATCTGTCATCTGTCATCTGTCATCTGTCATCTGTCATCTGTCATCTGTCATCTGTCATCTGTCATCTGTCATCTGTCATCTGTCATCTATCATCTGTCATCTTTCATCTGCCATCTGTCATCTGTCTTCTGTCATCTGTCATCTGTCATCTGTCATCTGTCATCTGTCATCTGTCATCTGTCATCTGTCATCTGTCATCTGTCATCTGTCATCTGTCATCTGTCATCTATCATCTGTCATCTGTCATCTGTCATCTGTTATCTGTCATCTGTCATCTGTCATCTGTCATCTGTCATTTGTCATTTGTCATCAGTCATGTGTCATCTGCCATCTGTCATCTTTCATCTGTCATCTGTCATCTGTCATCTGTCATCTGTCATCTGTCATCTGTCATCTGTCATCTGTCATCTGTCATCTGTCATCTGTCATCTGTCATCTGTCATCTGTCATCTATCATCTGTCATCCGTCATCTGTCATCTGTTATCTGTCATCTGTCATCTGTCATCTGTCATCTGTCATTTGTCATTTGTCATCAGTCATGTGTCATCTGCCATCTGTCATCTTTCATCTGTCATCTGTCATCTGTCATCTGTCATCTGTCATCTGTCATCTGTCATCTGTCATCTGTCATTTGTCATCTGTCATGTGTCATCTGCCATCTGTCATCTTTCATCTGTCGTCTGTCATCTGTCATCTGTCATCTGTCATCTGTCATGTGTCATCTATCATATTTCATCTGCCATCTGTCATCTGTCATCTGTCTTCTGTCATCTGTCATCTGTCATCTGTCATCTGTCATCTGTCATCTGTCATCTGTCATCTGTCATCTGTCATCTATCATCTGTCATCTGTCATCTGTCATCTGTTATCTGTCATCTGTCATCTGTCATCTGTCATCTGTCATTTGTCATTTGTCATCAGTCATGTGTCATCTGCCATCTGTCATCTTTCATCTGTCATCTGTCATCTGTCATCTGTCATCTGTCATCTGTCATCTGTCATCTGTCATCTGTCATTTGTCATCTGTCATGTGTCATCTGCCATCTGTCATCTTTCATCTGTCGTCTGTCATCTGTCATCTGTCATCTGTCATCTGTCATGTGTCATCTATCATCTGTCATCTGTCATCTGTCATCTATCATCTGTCATCTGTCATGTGTCAACTGTCATCTGTCATCTGTCATCTGTCATCTGTCATCTGTCATCTGTCATCTGTCATCTGTCATCTGTCATCTGTCATCTGTCATCTGTCATCTGTCATCTGTCATCTGTCATCTGTCATCTGTCAGCTGTCACCTGTCATGTTACATCTATCATCTGTCATCTTTCATCTGTCGTCTGTCATCTGTCATCTGTCATCTGTCATGTGTCATCTATCATCTGTCATCTGTCATCTGTCATCTATCATCTGTCATCTGTCATGTGTCAACTGTCATCTGTCATCTGTCATCTGTCATCTGTCATCTGTCATCTGTCATCTGTCATCTGTCATCTGTCATCTGTCATCTGTCATCTGTCATCTGTCATCTGTCATCTGTCATCTGTCATCTGTCATCTGTCATCTATCATCTGTCATCTTTCATCTGTCATCTGTCATCTGTCATCTGTCATCTGTCATCTGTCATCTGTCATCTGTCAAATGTCATCTGTCATCTGTCATCTGTCATCTGTCATCTGTCATCTGTCATCTGTCATCTGTCATCTGTCATCTGTCATCTGTCATCTGTCATCTGTCATCTATCATCTGTCATCTGTCATCTGTCATCTCTCATCTGTCATCTGTCATCTGTCAACTGTCATCTGTCATCTGTCATCTGTCACCTGTCATCTGTCATTTGTCATTTGTCATCAGTCATGTGTCATCTGCCATCTGTCATTTTTCATCTGTCATCTGTCATCTGTCATCTGTCATCTGTCATCTGTCATCTGTCATCTGTCATCTGTCATCTGTCATCTGTCATCTGTCATCTGTCATCTGTCATCTGTCATCTGTCATCTGTCATCTGTCATCTCTCATTTGTCATTTGTCATCTGTCATGTGTCATCTGCCATCTGTCATCTTTCATCTGTCATCTGTCATCTGTCATCTGTCATCTGTCATCTGTCATCTGTCACCTGTCATCTGTCATCTGTCATCTGTCATCTGTCATCTGTCATCTGTCATCTGTCATCTGTCATCTATCATCTGTCATCTGTCATCTCTCATCTGTCATCTGTCATCTGTCATCTGTCAACTGTCATCTGTCATTTGTCATTTGTCATCTGTCATGTGTCATCTGCCATCTGTCATCTGTCATCTGTCATCTGTCATCTGTCATCTGTCATCTGTCATCTGTCACCTGTCATCTGTCATCTGTCATCTGTCATCTGTTATCTGTCATCTGTCATCTGTCATCTGTCATCTGTCATCTGTCATCTGTCATCTGTCATCTGTCATCTATCATCTGTCATCTGTCATCTGTCATCTGTCATCTGTCATCTGTCATCTGTCATCTGTCATCTGTCATCTGTCATCTGTCATTTGTCATTTGTCATCAGTCATGTGTCATCTGCCATCTGTCATCTTTCATCTGTCATCTCTCATCTGTCATCTGTCATCTGTCATCTGTCATCTGTCATCTGTCATCTGTCATCTGTCATCTGTCATCTGTCATCTGTCATCTGTCATCTGTCATCTGTCATCTGTCATCTGTCATCTGTCATCTATCATCTGTCATCTGTCATCTGTCATCTGTCATCTGTCATCTGTCATCTGTCATCTGTCATCTGTCATCTGTCATCTGTCATTTGTCATTTGTCATCAGTCATGTGTCATCTGCCATCTGTCATCTTTCATCTGTCATCTGTCATTTGTCATTTGTCATCTGTCATGTGTCATTAGCCATCTGTCATCTGTCATCTGTCATCTGTTATCTGTCATCTGTGATTTGTCATCTGTCATCTGTCATCTGCCATCTGTCATCTGTCATCTGTCATCTGTCATCTGTCATCTGTCATCTGTCATCTGTCATCTGTCATCTGTCATCTGTCACCTGTCATCTGTCATCTGTCATCTGTTATCTGTCATCTGTCATCTGTCATCTGTCATCTGTCATCTGTCATCTGTCATCTGTCATCTGTCATCTGTCATCTGTCATCTGTCATCTGTCATCTGTCATCTGTCATCTGTCATCTGTCATCTGTCATCTGTCATGTGTCATATGCCATATGTCATGTTTCATCTGTCATCTGTCATCTGTCTTCTGTTATCTGTCATCTGTCATCTGCCATCTGTCATCTGTCATCTGTCATCTGTTATCTGTCATCTGTCATCTGCCATCTGTCATCTGTCATCTGTCATCTGTCATCTGTCATCTGTCATCTGTCATCTGTCATCTGTCATCTGTCATCTGTCATCTGTCATCTGTCATCTGTCATCTGTCATCTGTCATCTGTCATCTGTCACCTGTCATCTGTCATCTGTTATCTGTCATCTGTCATCTGTCATCTGTCATCTGTCAGCTGTCACCTGTCATGTTACATCTGTCATCTGTCATCTGTAATCTGTCATCTGTCATCTGACATCTGTCATCTGTCATCTGTCATCTGTCATCTGTCATCTGTCATCTATCATCTGTCATCTGTCATCTGTCATCTGTCATCTGTCATCTGTCATCTGTCATCTGTCATCTGTCACCTGTCATCTGTCATCTGTCATCTGTTATCTGTCATCTGTCATCTGTCATCTGTCACCTGTCATCTGTCATCTGTCATCTGTTATCTGTCATCTGTCATCTGTCATCTGTCATCTGTCATCTGTCATCTGTCATCTGTCATCTGTCATCTGTCATCTGTCATCTGTCACCTGTCATCTGTCATCTGTCATCTGTTATCTGTCATCTGTCATCTGTCATATGTCATCTGTCAACTGTCATCTGTCATCTGTCATCTATCATCTGTCATTTGTCATCTGTCATCTGACATCTGTCATCTGTCATCTGTCATCTGTCATCTGTCATCTGTCATCTGTCATCTGTCATCTGTCATCTGTCATCTGTCATCTGTCATCTGTCATCTGTCATCTGTCATCTGTCATATGTCATCTATCATCTGTCATCTGTCATCTGTCATCTGTCATCTGTCATCTGTCATCTGTCATCTGTCATCTGTCATCTGTCATCTGTCACCTGTCATCTGTCATCTGTCATCTGTCATCTGTCATCTGTCATCTGTCATCTGTCACCTGTCATCTGTCATCTGTCATCTGTTATCTGTCATCTGTCATCTGTCATCTGTCATCTGTCATCTGTCAGCTGTCACCTGTCATGTTACATCTGTCATCTGTAATCTGTCATCTGTCATCTGTCATCTGACATCTGTCATCTGTCATCTGTCAACTGTCATCTGTCATCTGTCATCTGTCATCTGTCATCTGTCATCTGTCATCTGTCATCTGTCATCTATCATCTGTCATCTTTCATCTGTCATCTGTCATCTGTCATCTGTCATCTGTCATCTGTTATCTGTCATCTGTCATCTGTCATCTGTCATCTATCATCTGTCATCTGTCATCTGTCATCTGACATCTGTCATTTGTCATCTGTCATCTGCCATCTGTCATCTGTCATCTGTCATCTGTCATCTGTCATCTGTCATCTGTCATCTGTCATCTGTCATCTGTCATCTTTCATCTGTTATCTGTCATCTGTCATCTGTCATCTGTCATCTGTCTTCTGTCATCTGTCATCTGTCATCTGTCATTTGTCATTTGTCATCTGTCATGTGTCATATGCCATCTGTCATCTTTCATCTGTCATCTGTCATCTGTCATCTGTCATCTGTTATCTGTCGTCTGTCATTTGTCATCTGTCATCTGTCATCTGTCATCTGTCATCTGTCATCTTTCATCTGTTATCTGTCATCTGTCATCTGTCATCTGTCATCTGTCTTCTGTCATCTGTCATCTGTCATCTGTCATTTGTCATTTGTCATCTGTCATGTGTCATATGCCATCTGTCATCTTTCATCTGTCATCTGTCATCTGTCATCTGTCATCTGTTATCTGTCGTCTGTCATTTGTCATCTGTCATCTGTCATCTGTCATCTGTCATCTGTCATCTGTCATCTGTTATCTGTCATCTGTCATCTGTCATCTGTCATCTATCATCTGTCATCTGTCATCTGTCATCTGACATCTGTCATTTGTCATCTGTCATCTGCCATCTGTCATCTGTCATCTGTCATCTGTCATCTGTCATCTGCCATCTGTCATCTGTCATCTGTCATCTGTCATCTGTCATCTGTCATCTGTCATCTGTCATCTGTCATCTGTCATCTGTCATCTGTCATCTGTCATCTGTCATCTGTCATCTGTCATCTGTCATCTGTCATCTGTCACCTGTCATCTGTCATCTGTTATCTGTCATCTGTCATCTGTCATCTGTCATCTGTCAGCTGTCACCTGTCATGTTACATCTGTCATCTGTCATCTGTAATCTGTCATCTGTCATCTGACATCTGTCATCTGTCATCTGTCATCTGTCATCTGTCATCTGTCATCTATCATCTGTCATCTGTCATCTGTCATCTGTCATCTGTCATCTGTCATCTGTCATCTGTCATCTGTCACCTGTCATCTGTCATCTGTCATCTGTTATCTGTCATCTGTCATCTGTCATCTGTCACCTGTCATCTGTCATCTGTCATCTGTTATCTGTCATCTGTCATCTGTCATCTGTCATCTGTCATCTGTCATCTGTCATCTGTCATCTGTCATCTGTCATCTGTCATCTGTCACCTGTCATCTGTCATCTGTCATCTGTTATCTGTCATCTGTCATCTGTCATCTGTCAACTGTCATCTGTCATCTGTCATCTGTCATCTATCATCTGTCATTTGTCATCTGTCATCTGACATCTGTCATCTGTCATCTGTCATCTGTCATCTGTCATCTGTCATCTGTCATCTGTCATCTGTCATCTGTCATCTGTCATCTGTCATCTGTCATCTGTCATCTGTCATCTGTCATCTGTCATATGTCATCTATCATCTGTCATCTGTCATCTGTCATCTGTCATCTGTCATCTGTCATCTGTCATCTGTCATCTGTCATCTGTCATCTGTCACCTGTCATCTGTCATCTGTCATCTGTCATCTGTCATCTGTCATCTGTCATCTGTCACCTGTCATCTGTCATCTGTCATCTGTTATCTGTCATCTGTCATCTGTCATCTGTCATCTGTCATCTGTCAGCTGTCACCTGTCATGTTACATCTGTCATCTGTAATCTGTCATCTGTCATCTGTCATCTGACATCTGTCATCTGTCATCTGTCAACTGTCATCTGTCATCTGTCATCTGTCATCTGTCATCTGTCATCTGTCATCTGTCATCTATCATCTGTCATCTTTCATCTGTCATCTGTCATCTGTCATCTGTCATCTGTCATCTGTTATCTGTCATCTGTCATCTGTCATCTGTCATCTATCATCTGTCATCTGTCATCTGTCATCTGACATCTGTCATTTGTCATCTGTCATCTGCCATCTGTCATCTGTCATCTGTCATCTGTCATCTGTCATCTGTCATCTGTCATCTGTCATCTGTCATCTGTCATCTGTCATCTGTCATCTTTCATCTGTTATCTGTCATCTGTCATCTGTCATCTGTCATCTGTCTTCTGTCATCTGTCATCTGTCATCTGTCATTTGTCATTTGTCATCTGTCATGTGTCATATGCCATCTGTCATCTTTCATCTGTCATCTGTCATCTGTCATCTGTCATCTGTTATCTGTCGTCTGTCATTTGTCATCTGTCATCTGTCATCTGCCATCTGTCATCTGTCATCTGTCATCTGTCATCTGTCATCTGTCATCTGTCATCTGTCATCTGTCATCTGTCATCTGTCATCTGTCACCTGTCATCTGTCATCTGTCATCTGTCATTTGTTATCTGTCATCTGTCATCTGTCATCTGTCATCTGTCATCTGTCATCTGTCATCTGTCATCTGTCATCTGTCATCTGTCATCTGTCATTTGTCATCTGTCATCTGTCATCTGTCACCTGTCATCTGTCATCTGTCATCTGTCATCTGTCATCTGTCATCTGTCATCTGTTATCTGTCATCTGTCATCTGTCATCTGTCATCTGTCATCTGTCATCTGTCATCTGTCATCTGTTATCTGTCATCTGTCATCTTTCATCTGTCATCTGTCGTCTGTTATCTGTCATCTGTCATTTGTCATCTGTCATCTGTCATCTGTCATCTGTCATCTGTCATCTGTCATCTGTCATCTGTCATCTGTCATCTGTCACCTGTCATCGGTCATCTGTCATCTGTCATCTGTCATTTGTCATGTTACATCTGTCATCTGTCATCTGTCATCTGACATCAGTCATCTGTCATCTGTCATCTGTCATCTGTCATCTGCCATCTGTCATCTTTCATCTGTCATCTGTCATCTGTCATCTGTCATCTGTCATCTGTCACCTGTTATCTGTCATCTGTCATCTGTCATCTGTCATCTGTCATCTGTCATCTGTCATCTGTCATCTGTCAACTGTCATCTGTCATCTGTCATCTGTCATCTGTCACCTGTCATCTGTCATCTGTCATCTGTCATCTGTCATCTGTCATCTGTCATCTGTCATCTGTTATCTGTCATCTGTCATCTGTCATCTGTCATCTGTCATCTGTCATCTGTCATCTACTATCTGTCATCTTTCATCTGTCATCTGTTATCTGTCATCTGTCATTTGTCATCTGTCATCTGTCATCTGTCATCTGTCATCTGTCACCTGTCACCGGTCATCTGTCATCTGTCATCTGTCATCTGTCATCTGTTATCTGTCATCTGTCATCTGTCATCTGTCATCTGTCATCTGTCATCTGTCATCTGTCATCTGTCATATGTCATCTGTCATCTGTCATCTGTCATCTGTCATCTGTCATCTGTCATCTGTCATCTGTAATCTTCATCTGTCATCTGTCATCTGTCACCTGTCAACTGTCATCTGTCATCTGTCATCCGTCATCTGTCATCTGCCATCTGTCATCTGTCACCTGTCATGTTACATCTGTCATCTGTCATCTGTCATCTGACATCTGTCATGTGTCATCTGTCATCTGCCATCTGTCATCTTTCATCTGTCATCTGTCATCTGTCATCTGTCATCTGTCATCTGTCATCTGTCATCTGTCATCTGTCATATGTCATCTGACATCTGTCATCTGTCATCTGTCACCTGTCATCTGTCATCTGTCATCTGTCATCTGTCATCTGTCATCTGTCATCTGTCATCTGTCATCTGTCATCTGTCATCTGTCATCTGTCATCTGTCATCTGTGATCTGTCATCTGTCATCTGTCATCTGACATCTGTCATCTGACATCTGTCATCTGTCACCTGTCATCTGTCATCTGTCATCTGTCATCTGTCATCTGTCATCTGTCATCTGTCATCTGTCATCTGTCATCTGTCATCTGTCATCTGACATCTGTCATCTGTCATCTGTCACCTGTCATCTGTCATCTGTCATCTGTCATTTGTCATCTGTCATATGTCATCTGTCATCTGTCATCTGTCATCTGACATCTGTCATCTGACATCTGTCATCTGTCACCTGTCATCTGTCATCTGTCATCTGTCATCTGTCATCTGTCATCTGTCATCTGTCATCTGTCATCTGTCATCTGACATCTGTCATCTGTCATATGTCACCTGTCATCTGTCATCTGTCATCTGTCATTTGTCATCTGTCATATGTCATCTGTGATCTGTCATCTGTCATCTGTCATCTGTCATCTGTCATCTGTCATCTGTCATCTGTCATCTGTCATCTGTCATCTGTCATCTGTCATCTGTCATCTGTCATCTGTTATCTGTCATCTGTCATCTGTCATCTGTCATCTGTCATCTGTCATCTGTCATCTGTCATATGTCGTCTGTCATCTGTCATCTGTCATCTGTGATCTGTGATCTGTGATCTGTCATCTGTCATCTGACATCTGTCATCTGTCATCTGTCACCTGTCATCTGTCATCTGTCATCTGTCATCTGTCATCTGTCATCAGTCATCTGTCATTTGTCATCTGTTATCTGTCATCTGTCATCTGTCATCTGTCATCTGTCATCTGTCATCTGTCATCTGTCATCTGTCATCTGTCATCTGTCATCTGTCATCTGTCATCTGTCATCTGTCATCTGTCATCTGTCATCTGTCATCTGTCACCTGTCATCTGTCATCTGTCATCTGTCATCTGTCATCTGTCATCTGACATCTGTCATCTGTCATCTGTCACCTGTTATCTGTCATCTGTCATCTGTCATCTGTCATCTGTCATTTGTCATCTGTCATCTGTCATCTGTCATCTGTCATCTGTCATCTGTCATCTGTCATCTGTCATCTGTCATCTGTCATCTGTCATCTGTCATCTGTCATCTGTCATCTGTGATCTGTCATCTGTCATCTGTCATATGTCTTCTGTCATCTGTCATCTGTCATCTGTGATCTGTCATCTGTCATCTGTCATCTGACATCTGTCATCTGTCATCTGTCATCTGTCACCTGTCATCTGTCATCTGTCATCTGTCATCTGTCATCTGTCATCTGTCATCTGTCATCTGTCATCTGTCATCTGTCATCTGTCATCTGTCATCTGTCATCTGTCATCTGTCATCTGTCATCTGTCATCTGTCATCTGTCATCTGTCATGTGTCACCTGTGATGTGTCATTTCACATCTGTCATCTGTCATTTGTTATCTGTCATCTGTCATCTGTCATCTGTCATCTGTCATGTCACATCTGTCATCTGTCATTTGTCGTCTGTCATCTGTCATCTGTCATCTGTCATCTGTCAGCCGCCATCCGTCATCCGTCATCTGTCATCTGACATCTGTCATCTGTCATCTGTCATCTGTCACATGTCATCTGTCATCTGTCATCTGTCATCTGTCATCTGTCATCTGTCATCTGTCATCTGTCATCTGTCATCTGACATCTGACATCTGTCATCTGTCATCTGTCATCTGTCACTTGTCATCTGTCATCTGTCATCTGTCATCTGTCATCTGTCATGTGACATCTGTCATCTGTCATCTGTCATCTGTCATCTGTCACCTGACATCTGTCATCTGTCATCTGTCATCTGTCATCTGTCATCTGTCATCTGTCATCTGTCATCTGTCATCTGTCATCTGTCATCTGTCATCTGTCATCTGTCATGTGTCACCTGTGATGTGTCATTTCACATCTGTCATCTGTCATTTGTTATCTGTCATCTGTCATCTGTCATGTCACATCTGTCATCTGTCATTTGTCGTCTGTCATCTGTCATCTGTCATCTGTCATCTGTCAGCCGCCATCCGTCATCCGTCATCTGTCATCTGACATCTGTCATCTGTCATCTGTCATCTGTCACATGTCATCTGTCATCTGTCATCTGTCATCTGTCATCTGTCATCTGTCATCTGTCATCTGTCATCTGTCATCTGACATCTGACATCTATCATCTGTCATCTGTCATCTGTCACTTGTCAACTGTCATCTGTCATCTGTCATCTGTCATCTGTCATGTGACATCTGTCATCTGTCATCTGTCATCTGTCATCTGTCACCTGACATCTGACATCTGACATCTGTCATCTGTCATCTGTCATCTGTCACTTGTCATCTGTCATCTGTCATCTGTCATCTGTCATCTGTCATCTGTCACCTGTCATCTGTCATCTGTGATCTGTCATCTGTCATCTGTCATCTGTCATCTGTCATCTGTCATCTGTCATCTGTCATCTGTCATCTGTCATCTGTCATCTGTCATCTGTCATCTGTCATCTGTCATCTGTCATCTGTCATCTGTCATCTGTCATCTGTCATCTGTCATCTGTCATCTGTCATCTGTCATCTGTCATCTGTCATCTGTCATCTGTAATCTGTCATCTGTCATCTGTCATCTGCCATCTGTCATCTGTCACCTGTCATCTGTCATCTGTGATCTGTCATCTGTCATTTGTTATCTGTCATCTGTCATCTGTCATCTGTCATCTGTCATCTGTCATCTCACATCTGTCATCTCACATCTGTCATCTGTCATCTGTCGTCTGTAATCTTTCATCTGTCATCTGTCATCCGTCATCCGTCATCCGTCGTCTGTCATCTGACATCTGTCATCTGTCATCTGTCATCTGTCACTTGTCATCTGTCATCTGTCATCTGTCATCTGTCATCTGTCATCTGTCATCTGTCATGTGACATCTGTCATCTGTCATCTGTCATCTGTCATCTGACATCTGTCATCTGTCATCTGTCATCTGTCATCTGTCATCTGTCATCTGTCATCTGTCATCTGTCATCTGTCATCTGTCATCTGTCATCTGTCATCTGTCATCTGTCATCTGTCATCTGTCATCTGTCATCTGTCATCTGTCAGCTGTCATCTGTCATCTGACATCTGTCATCTGTCACCTGTCATCTGTCATCTGTGATCTGTCATCTGTCATCTGTCATCTGACATCTGACATCTGTCATCTGTCATCTGTCATCTGTCATCTGTCACCTGTCATCTGTCATCTGTCAACTGTCATCTGTCATCTGTCATCTGTCATCTGTCATCTGTCATCTGTCATCTGTCATCTGTCATCTGTCATCTGTCATCTGTCATCTGTCATCTGTCATCTGTCATCTGTAATCTGTCATCTGTCACCAGTCATCTGTCATCTGTCATGTGACATCTGTCATCAGTCATCTGTCATCTGTCATCTGTCATCTGTCATCTGTCATCTGTCATCTGTCATCCCACATCTGTCATCTGTCATCTGTTATCTGTCATCTGTCATCTGTCATCTGTCATCTGTCATCTGTCATCTGTCATCTGTCATCTGTCATCTGTCATCTGTCATCTGTCATCTGTCATCTGTCATCTGTCATCTGTCATCTGTCATGTGACATCTGTCATCTGTCATCTGTCATCTGTCATCTGTCATCTGTCACTTGTCATCTGTCATCTGTCATCTGTCATCTGTCATCTGTCATCTGTCATCTGTCATCTGTCATGTGACATCTGTCATTTGTCATCTGTCATCTGTCATCTGACATCTGACATCTGTCATCTGTCATCTGTCATCTGTCACTTGTCATCTGTCATCTGTCATCTGTCATCTGTCATCTGTAATGTGACATCTGTCATCTGTCATCTGTCATCTGACATCTGACATCTGTCATCTGTCATCTGTCATCTGTCACTTGTCATCTGTCATCTGTCATCTGTCATCTGTCATCCGTCATCTGTCACCTGTCATCTGTGATCTGTCAACTGTCATCTGTCATCTGTCATCTGTCATCTGTCATCTGTCATCTGTCATCTGTCATCTGTCATCTGTCATCTGTCATCTGTCATCTGTCATCTGTCATCTGTCATCTGTCATCTGTCATCTGTCACCTGTCATCTGTCATCTGTCATCTGTCATCTGTCATCTGCCATCTGACATCTGTCATCTGTCATCTGTCACCTGTTATCTGTCATCTGTCATCTGTCATCTGTCATCTGTCATCTGTCATCTGTCATTTGTCATCTGTCATCTGTCATCTGTCATCTGTCATCTGTCATCTGTCATCTGTCATCTGTCATCTGTCATCTGTCATCTGTTATCTGTCATCTGTCATCTGTCATCTGTCATCTGTCATGTGTCACCTGTGATGTGTCATTTCTCATCTGTCAACTGTCATTTGTTATCTGTCATCTGTCATCTGTCATCTGTCATCTAAAATCTAAAATCTGTCATCTGTCATCTGTCATCTGTCATCTGTAATCTGTCAGCTGTCATCTGTCATCTGTCATCTGTCATGTGACACCTGTCATCTGTCATCTGTCATCTGTAATCTGTCAGCTGTCATCTGTCATCTGTCATCTGTCATCTGTCATCTGTCATCTGTCATCTGTCATCCGTCATCTGTCATCTGTCATCTGTCATCTGTCATCTGTCAAATGTCTTCTGTCATCTGTCATCTGTCATGTGACACCTGTCATCTGTCATCTGTCATCTGTAATCTGTCAGCTGTCATCTGTCATCTGTCATCTGTCATCTGTCATCTGTCATCTGTCATCTGTCATCTGTCATCTGTCATCTGTCATCCGTCATCTGTCATCTGTCATCTGTCATCTGTCATCTGTCATCTGTCATCTGTCATCTGTCATCTGTCATCTGTCATCTGTCTTCTGTCATCTGTCATCTGTCATCTGTCATCTGTCATCTGTAATCTGTCAGCTGTCATCTGTCATCTGTCATCTGTCTTGTGACACCTGTCATCTGTCATCTGTCATATGTAATCTGTCAGCTGTCATCTGTCATCTGTCATCTGTCATCTGTCATCTGTCATCTGTCATCTGTCATCCGTCATCTGTCATCTGTCATCTGTCATCTGTCATCTGTCATCTGTCATCTGTCTTCTGTCATCTGTCATCTGTCATGTGACACCTGTCATCTGTCATCTGTCATCTGTAATCTGTCAGCTGTCATCTGTCATCTGTCATCTGTCATCTGTCATCTGTCATCTGTCATCTGTCATCTGTCATCTGTTATCTGTCATCTGTCATCTGTCATCTGTCATCTGTCATATGTCGTCTGTCATCTGTCATCTGTCATCTGTGATCTGTGATCTGTGATCTGTCATCTGTCATCCGACATCTGTCATCTGTCATCTGTCACCTGTCATCTGTCATCTGTCATCTGTCATCTGTCATCTGTCATCTGTCATCTGTCATCTGTCATCTGTCATCTGTCATCTGTTATCTGTCATCTGTGTTCTGTCATCTGTCATCTGTCACCTGTCATCTGTCATCTGTCATCTGTCATCTGTCATCTGTCATCTGTCATCTGTCATCTGTCATCTGTCATCTGTGTTCTGTCATCTGTCATCTGTCATTTGTCATCTGTTATCTGTCATCTGTCATCTGTCATGTGACACCTGCCATCTGTCATCTGTTATCTGTCATCTGTCATCTGTCATCTGTCATCTGTCATCTGTCATCTGTCATCTGTCATCTGTCATCTGTCATCTGTCATCTGTCATCTGTCATCTGTCATCTGTCATCTGTCATCTATCATCTGTCTTCTGTCACCTGTCATGTGACACCTGTCATCTGTCATTTGACATCTGTCATCTGTCATCCGTCATCTGTCATCTGTCATCTGTTATCTGTCATCTGTCATCTGTCATCTGTTATCTGTCATCTGTCATCTGTCATCTGTCATCTGTCATCTGTCATCTGTCATCTGTCATCTGTCATCTGTCATCTGTCATCTGTCATCTGTCATCTGTTATCTGTCATCTGTCATCTGTCATCTGTCATCTGTCATCTGTCATCTGTCATCTGTCATCTGTCATCTGTCATCTGTCATCTGTCATCTGTCATCTGTCATCTGTCATCTGACATCTGTCATCTGTCATCTGTCACCTGTCATCTGTCATCTGTCACCTGTCATTTGTCATCTGTCATCTGTCATCTGTCATCTGTCATCTGTCATCTGTCATCTGTCATCTGTCATCTGTCATCTGTCATCTGTCATCTGTCATCTGTTATCTGTCATCTGTCATCTGTCATCTGTCATCTGTCATCTGTCATCTGTCATCTGTCATATGTCGTCTGTCATCTGTCATCTGTCATCTGTCATCTGTGATCTGTGATCTGTCATCTGTCATCTGACATCTGTCATCTGTTCTCTGTCACCTGTCATCTGTCATCTGTCATCTGTCATCTGTCATCTGTCATCTGTCATCTGTCATCTGTCATCTGTCATCTGTCATCTGTCATCTGTCATCTGTCATCTGTCATCTGTCATCTGTCATCTGTCATCTGTCATCTGTGTTCTGTCATCTGTCATCTGTCATTTGTCATCTGTTATCTGTCATCTGTCATCTGACATCTGTCATCTGACATCTGTCATCTGTCACCTGTCACCTGTCATCTGTCATCTGTCATCTGTCATCTGTCATCTGTCATCTGACATCTGTCATCTGTCATCTGTCACCTGTCATCTGTCATCTGTCATTTGTCATCTGTCATCTGTCATCTGTCATCTGTCATCTGTCATCTGTCATCTGTCATCTGTCATCTGTCATCTGTCACCTGTCATCTGTCATCTGTCATCTGTCATCTGTCATCTGTCATCTGTCATCTGTCATCTGTCATCTGTCATCTGTCATCTGTCATCTGTCATCTGTCATCTGTCATCTGTCATCTGTCATCTGTCATCTGTCATCTGTCATCTGTCATCTGTCATCTGTCATCTGTCATCTGTCATCTGTCATCTGTCATCTGTCATCTGACATCTGTCATCTGTCATCTGTCACCTGTCATCTGTCATCTGTCATCTGTCATCTGTCATCTGTCATCTGTCATCTGTCATCTGTCATCTGTCATCTGTCATCTGTCATCTGTCATCTGTGATCTGTCATCTGTCATCTGTCATCTGTCATCTGACATCTGTCATCTGACATCTGTCATCTGTCACCTGTCATCTGTCATCTGTCATCTGTCATCTGTCATCTGTCATCTGTCATCTGTCATCTGACATCTGTCATCTGTCATCTGTCACCTGTCATCTGTCATCTGTCATCTGTCATTTGTCATCTGTCATATGTCATCTGTCATCTGTCATCTGTCATCTGTCATCTGACATCTGTCATCTGACATCTGTCATCTGTCACATGTCATCTGTCATTTGTCATTTGTCATCTGTCATCTGTCATCTGTCATCTGTCATCTGTCATCTGTCATCTGTCATCTGTCATCTGTCATCTGTCATCTGTGATCTGTCATCTGTCATCTGTCATCTGTCATCTGACATCTGTCATCTGACATCTGTCATCTGTCACCTGTCATCTGTCATCTGTCATCTGTCATCTGTCATCTGTCATCTGTCATCTGTCATCTGACATCTGTCATCTGTCATCTGTCACCTGTCATCTGTCATCTGTCATCTGTCATTTGTCATCTGTCATATGTCATCTGTCATCTGTCATCTGTCATCTGACATCTGTCATCTGACATCTGTCATCTGTCACATGTCATCTGTCATTTGTCATCTGTCATCTGTCATCTGTCATCTGTCATCTGTCATCTGACATCTGTCATCTGTCATCTGTCACCTGTCATCTGTCATCTGTCATCTGTCATTTGTCATCTGTCATATGTCATCTGTCATCTGTCATCTGTCATCTGTCATCTGTCATCTGTCATCTGTCAACTGTCATCTGTCATCTGTTATCTGTCATCTGTCATCTGTCATCTGTCATCTGTCATCTGTCATCTGTCATCTGTCATCTGTCATCTGTCATATGTCGTCTGTCATCTGTCATCTGTCAACTGTCATCTGTCATCTGTTATCTGTCATCTGTCATCTGTCATCTGTCATCTGTCATCTGTCATCTGTCATCTGTCATCTGTCATATGTCGTCTGTCGTCTGTCATCTGTCATCTGTCATCTGTGATCTGTGATCTGTGATCTGTCATCTATCATCTGTCATCTGTCATCTGTCATATGTCGTCTGTCATCTGTCATCTGTCATCTGTGATCTGTGATCTGTGATCTGTCATCTGTCATCCGACCACTGTCATCTGTCATCTGTCACCTGTCATCTGTCATCTGTCATCTGTCATCTGTCATCTGTCATCTGTCATCTGTCATCTGTCATCTGTCATCTGTCATCTGTCATCTGTCATCTGTCATCTGTCATCTGTGTTCTGTCATCTGTCATCTGTCACCTGTCATCTGTCATCTGTCATCTGTCATCTGTCATCTGTCATCTGTCATCTGTCATCTGTCATCTGTCATCTGTCATCTGTGTTCTGTCATCTGTCATCTGTCATTTGTCATCTGTTATCTGTCATCTGTCATCTGTCATGTGACACCTGCCATCTGTTATCTGTCATCTGTCATCTGTCTTCTGTCATCTGTCATCTGTCATCTGTCATCTGTCATCTGTCATCTGTCATCTGTCATCTGTCATCTGTCATCTGTCATCTGTCATCTGTCATCTGTCATCTGTCATCTGTCATCTATCATCTGTCTTCTGTCACCTGTCATGTGACACCTGTCATCTGTCATTTGACATCTGTCATCTGTCATCCGTCATCTGTCATCTGTTATCTGTCATCTGTCATCTGTCATCTGTTATCTGTCATCTGTCATCTGTCATCTGTCATCTGTCATCTGTCATCTGCCATCTGTCATCTGTCATCTGTCATCTGTCATCTGTCATCTGTCATCTGTCATCTGTCATCTTTCATCTGTCATCTGTCATCTGTCATCTGTCATCTGTCATCTGTCATCTGTCATCTGTCATCTGTCATCTGTCATCTGTCATCTGTCATCTGTCATCTGTCATCTGTCATCTGTCATCTGTCATCTGTCATCTGTCATCTGTCATCTGTCATCTGACATCTGTCATCTGTCATCTGTCACCTGTCATCTGTCATCTGTCATCTGTCATCTGTCATCTGTCATCTGTCATCTGTCATCTGTCATCTGTCATCTGTCATCTGTCATCTGTCATCTGTCAGCTGTCATCTGTCATCTGACATCTGTCATCTGTCACCTGTCATCTGTCATCTGTGATCTGTCATCTGTCATCTGTCATCTGACATCTGACATCTGTCATCTGTCATCTGTCATCTGTCATCTGTCACCTGTCATCTGTCATCTGTCAACTGTCATCTGTCATCTGTCATCTGTCATCTGTCATCTGTCATCTGTCATCTGTCATCTGTCATCTGTCATCTGTCATCTGTCATCTGTCATCTGTCATCTGTAATCTGTCATCTGTCACCAGTCATCTGTCATCTGTCATGTGACATCTGTCATCAGTCATCTGTCATCTGTCATCTGTCATCTGTCATCTGTCATCTGTCATCTGTCATCCCACATCTGTCATCTGTCATCTGTTATCTGTCATCTGTCATCTGTCATCTGTCATCTGTCATCTGTCATCTGTCATCTGTCATCTGTCATCTGTCATCTGTCATCTGTCATCTGTCATCTGTCATCTGTCATCTGTCATCTGTCATGTGACATCTGTCATCTGTCATCTGTCATCTGTCATCTGTCATCTGTCACTTGTCATCTGTCATCTGTCATCTGTCATCTGTCATCTGTCATCTGTCATCTGTCATCTGTCATGTGACATCTGTCATTTGTCATCTGTCATCTGTCATCTGACATCTGACATCTGTCATCTGTCATCTGTCATCTGTCACTTGTCATCTGTCATCTGTCATCTGTCATCTGTCATCTGTAATGTGACATCTGTCATCTGTCATCTGTCATCTGACATCTGACATCTGTCATCTGTCATCTGTCATCTGTCACTTGTCATCTGTCATCTGTCATCTGTCATCTGTCATCCGTCATCTGTCACCTGTCATCTGTCATCTGTGATCTGTCAACTGTCATCTGTCATCTGTCATCTGTCATCTGTCATCTGTCATCTGTCATCTGTCATCTGTCATCTGTCATCTGTCATCTGTCATCTGTCATCTGTCATCTGTCATCTGTCATCTGTCATCTGTCACCTGTCATCTGTCATCTGTCATCTGTCATCTGTCATCTGCCATCTGACATCTGTCATCTGTCATCTGTCACCTGTTATCTGTCATCTGTCATCTGTCATCTGTCATCTGTCATCTGTCATCTGTCATTTGTCATCTGTCATCTGTCATCTGTCATCTGTCATCTGTCATCTGTCATCTGTCATCTGTCATCTGTCATCTGTCATCTGTTATCTGTCATCTGTCATCTGTCATCTGTCATCTGTCATGTGTCACCTGTGATGTGTCATTTCTCATCTGTCAACTGTCATTTGTTATCTGTCATCTGTCATCTGTCATCTGTCATCTAAAATCTAAAATCTGTCATCTGTCATCTGTCATCTGTCATCTGTAATCTGTCAGCTGTCATCTGTCATCTGTCATCTGTCATCTGTCATGTGACACCTGTCATCTGTCATCTGTCATCTGTAATCTGTCAGCTGTCATCTGTCATCTGTCATCTGTCATCTGTCATCTGTCATCTGTCATCTGTCATCCGTCATCTGTCATCTGTCATCTGTCATCTGTCATCTGTCATCTGTCTTCTGTCATCTGTCATCTGTCATGTGACACCTGTCATCTGTCATCTGTCATCTGTAATCTGTCAGCTGTCATCTGTCATCTGTCATCTGTCATCTGTCATCTGTCATCTGTCATCTGTCATCTGTCATCTGTCATCTGTCATCCGTCATCTGTCATCTGTCATCTGTCATCTGTCATCTGTCATCTGTCATCTGTCATCTGTCATCTGTCATCTGTCATCTGTCATCTGTCTTCTGTCATCTGTCATCTGTCATCTGTCATCTGTCATCTGTAATCTGTCAGCTGTCATCTGTCATCTGTCATCTGTCTTGTGACACCTGTCATCTGTCATCTGTCATATGTAATCTCTCAGCTGTCATCTGTCATCTGTCATCTGTCATCTGTCATCTGTCATCTGTCATCTGTCATCCGTCATCTGTCATCTGTCATCTGTCATCTGTCATCTGTCATCTGTCATCTGTCTTCTGTCATCTGTCATCTGTCATGTGACACCTGTCATCTGTCATCTGTCATCTGTCATCTGTAATCTGTCAGCTGTCATCTGTCATCTGTCATCTGTCATCTGTCATCTGTCATCTGTCATCTGTCATCTGTCATCTGTTATCTGTCATCTGTCATCTGTCATCTGTCATCTGTCATATGTCGTCTGTCATCTGTCATCTGTCATCTGTGATCTGTGATCTGTGATCTGTCATCTGTCATCCGACATCTGTCATCTGTCATCTGTCACCTGTCATCTGTCATCTGTCATCTGTCATCTGTCATCTGTCATCTGTCATCTGTCATCTGTCATCTGTCATCTGTCATCTGTCATCTGTTATCTGTCATCTGTGTTCTGTCATCTGTCATCTGTCACCTGTCATCTGTCATCTGTCATCTGTCATCTGTCATCTGTCATCTGTCATCTGTCATCTGTCATCTGTCATCTGTGTTCTGTCATCTGTCATCTGTCATTTGTCATCTGTTATCTGTCATCTGTCATCTGTCATGTGACACCTGCCATCTGTCATCTGTTATCTGTCATCTGTCATCTGTCATCTGTCATCTGTCATCTGTCATCTGTCATCTGTCATCTGTCATCTGTCATCTGTCATCTGTCATCTGTCATCTGTCATCTGTCATCTGTCATCTATCATCTGTCTTCTGTCACCTGTCATGTGACACCTGTCATCTGTCATTTGACATCTGTCATCTGTCATCCGTCATCTGTCATCTGTCATCTGTTATCTGTCATCTGTCATCTGTCATCTGTTATCTGTCATCTGTCATCTGTCATCTGTCATCTGTCATCTGTCATCTGTCATCTGTCATCTGTCATCTGTCATCTGTCATCTGTCATCTGTCATCTGTTATCTGTCATCTGTCATCTGTCATCTGTCATCTGTCATCTGTCATCTGTCATCTGTCATCTGTCATCTGTCATCTGTCATCTGTCATCTGTCATCTGTCATCTGTCATCTGTCATCTGTCATCTGACATCTGTCATCTGTCATCTGTCACCTGTCATCTGTCATCTGTCACCTGTCATTTGTCATCTGTCATCTGTCATCTGTCATCTGTCATCTGTCATCTGTCATCTGTCATCTGTCATCTGTCATCTGTCATCTGTCATCTGTCATCTGTCATCTGTTATCTGTCATCTGTCATCTGTCATCTGTCATCTGTCATCTGTCATCTGTCATCTGTCATATGTCGTCTGTCATCTGTCATCTGTCATCTGTCATCTGTGATCTGTGATCTGTCATCTGTCATCTGACATCTGTCATCTGTTCTCTGTCACCTGTCATCTGTCATCTGTCATCTGTCATCTGTCATCTGTCATCTGTCATCTGTCATCTGTCATCTGTCATCTGTCATCTGTCATCTGTCATCTGTCATCTGTCATCTGTCATCTGTCATCTGTCATCTGTCATCTGTGTTCTGTCATCTGTCATCTGTCATTTGTCATCTGTTATCTGTCATCTGTCATCTGACATCTGTCATCTGACATCTGTCATCTGTCACCTGTCACCTGTCATCTGTCATCTGTCATCTGTCATCTGTCATCTGTCATCTGACATCTGTCATCTGTCATCTGTCACCTGTCATCTGTCATCTGTCATTTGTCATCTGTCATCTGTCATCTGTCATCTGTCATCTGTCATCTGTCATCTGTCATCTGTCATCTGTCATCTGTCACCTGTCATCTGTCATCTGTCATCTGTCATCTGTCATCTGTCATCTGTCATCTGTCATCTGTCATCTGTCATCTGTCATCTGTCATCTGTCATCTGTCATCTGTCATCTGTCATCTGTCATCTGTCATCTGTCATCTGTCATCTGTCATCTGTCATCTGTCATCTGTCATCTGTCATCTGACATCTGTCATCTGTCATCTGTCACCTGTCATCTGTCATCTGTCATCTGTCATCTGTCATCTGTCATCTGTCATCTGTCATCTGTCATCTGTCATCTGTCATCTGTCATCTGTCATCTGTGATCTGTCATCTGTCATCTGTCATCTGTCATCTGACATCTGTCATCTGACATCTGTCATCTGTCACCTGTCATCTGTCATCTGTCATCTGTCATCTGTCATCTGTCATCTGTCATCTGTCATCTGACATCTGTCATCTGTCATCTGTCACCTGTCATCTGTCATCTGTCATCTGTCATTTGTCATCTGTCATATGTCATCTGTCATCTGTCATCTGTCATCTGTCATCTGACATCTGTCATCTGACATCTGTCATCTGTCACATGTCATCTGTCATTTGTCATTTGTCATCTGTCATCTGTCATCTGTCATCTGTCATCTGTCATCTGTCATCTGTCATCTGTCATCTGTCATCTGTCATCTGTGATCTGTCATCTGTCATCTGTCATCTGTCATCTGACATCTGTCATCTGACATCTGTCATCTGTCACCTGTCATCTGTCATCTGTCATCTGTCATCTGTCATCTGTCATCTGTCATCTGTCATCTGACATCTGTCATCTGTCATCTGTCACCTGTCATCTGTCATCTGTCATCTGTCATTTGTCATCTGTCATATGTCATCTGTCATCTGTCATCTGTCATCTGACATCTGTCATCTGACATCTGTCATCTGTCACATGTCATCTGTCATTTGTCATCTGTCATCTGTCATCTGTCATCTGTCATCTGTCATCTGACATCTGTCATCTGTCATCTGTCACCTGTCATCTGTCATCTGTCATCTGTCATTTGTCATCTGTCATATGTCATCTGTCATCTGTCATCTGTCATCTGTCATCTGTCATCTGTCATCTGTCAACTGTCATCTGTCATCTGTTATCTGTCATCTGTCATCTGTCATCTGTCATCTGTCATCTGTCATCTGTCATCTGTCATCTGTCATATGTCGTCTGTCATCTGTCATCTGTCAACTGTCATCTGTCATCTGTTATCTGTCATCTGTCATCTGTCATCTGTCATCTGTCATCTGTCATCTGTCATCTGTCATCTGTCATATGTCGTCTGTCGTCTGTCATCTGTCATCTGTCATCTGTGATCTGTGATCTGTGATCTGTCATCTATCATCTGTCATCTGTCATCTGTCATATGTCGTCTGTCATCTGTCATCTGTCATCTGTGATCTGTGATCTGTGATCTGTCATCTGTCATCCGACATCTGTCATCTGTCATCTGTCACCTGTCATCTGTCATCTGTCATCTGTCATCTGTCATCTGTCATCTGTCATCTGTCATCTGTCATCTGTCATCTGTCATCTGTCATCTGTCATCTGTGTTCTGTCATCTGTCATCTGTCACCTGTCATCTGTCATCTGTCATCTGTCATGTGACATCTGTCATTTGTCATCTGTCATCTGTCATCTGACATCTGACATCTGTCATCTGTCATCTGTCATCTGTCACTTGTCATCTGTCATCTGTCATCTGTCATCTGTCATCTGTAATGTGACATCTGTGATCTGTCATCTATCATCTGTCATCTGTCATCTGTCATATGTCGTCTGTCATCTGTCATCTGTCATCTGTGATCTGTGATCTGTGATCTGTCATCTGTCATCCGACATCTGTCATCTGTCATCTGTCACCTGTCATCTGTCATCTGTCATCTGTCATCTGTCATGTGACATCTGTCATCTGTCATCTGTCATCTGTCATCTGTCATCTGTCACTTGTCATCTGTCATCTGTCATCTGTCATCTGTCATCTGTCATCTGTCATCTGTCATCTGTCATGTGACATCTGTCATTTGTCATCTGTCATCTGTCATCTGACATCTGACATCTGTCATCTGTCATCTGTCATCTGTCACTTGTCATCTGTCATCTGTCATCTGTCATCTGTCATCTGTAATGTGACATCTGTCATCTGTCATCTGTCATCTGACATCTGACATCTGTCATCTGTCATCTGTCATCTGTCACTTGTCATCTGTCATCTGTCATCTGTCATCTGTCATCCGTCATCTGTCACCTGTCATCTGTGATCTGTCAACTGTCATCTGTCATCTGTCATCTGTCATCTGTCATCTGTCATCTGTCATCTGTCATCTGTCATCTGTCATCTGTCATCTGTCATCTGTCATCTGTCATCTGTCATCTGTCATCTGTCATCTGTCACCTGTCATCTGTCATCTGTCATCTGTCATCTGTCATCTGCCATCTGACATCTGTCATCTGTCATCTGTCACCTGTTATCTGTCATCTGTCATCTGTCATCTGTCATCTGTCATCTGTCATCTGTCATTTGTCATCTGTCATCTGTCATCTGTCATCTGTCATCTGTCATCTGTCATCTGTCATCTGTCATCTGTCATCTGTCATCTGTTATCTGTCATCTGTCATCTGTCATCTGTCATCTGTCATGTGTCACCTGTGATGTGTCATTTCTCATCTGTCAACTGTCATTTGTTATCTGTCATCTGTCATCTGTCATCTGTCATCTAAAATCTAAAATCTGTCATCTGTCATCTGTCATCTGTCATCTGTAATCTGTCAGCTGTCATCTGTCATCTGTCATCTGTCATCTGTCATGTGACACCTGTCATCTGTCATCTGTCATCTGTAATCTGTCAGCTGTCATCTGTCATCTGTCATCTGTCATCTGTCATCTGTCATCTGTCATCTGTCATCCGTCATCTGTCATCTGTCATCTGTCATCTGTCATCTGTCAAATGTCTTCTGTCATCTGTCATCTGTCATGTGACACCTGTCATCTGTCATCTGTCATCTGTAATCTGTCAGCTGTCATCTGTCATCTGTCATCTGTCATCTGTCATCTGTCATCTGTCATCTGTCATCTGTCATCTGTCATCTGTCATCCGTCATCTGTCATCTGTCATCTGTCATCTGTCATCTGTCATCTGTCATCTGTCATCTGTCATCTGTCATCTGTCATCTGTCTTCTGTCATCTGTCATCTGTCATCTGTCATCTGTCATCTGTAATCTGTCAGCTGTCATCTGTCATCTGTCATCTGTCTTGTGACACCTGTCATCTGTCATCTGTCATATGTAATCTGTCAGCTGTCATCTGTCATCTGTCATCTGTCATCTGTCATCTGTCATCTGTCATCTGTCATCCGTCATCTGTCATCTGTCATCTGTCATCTGTCATCTGTCATCTGTCATCTGTCTTCTGTCATCTGTCATCTGTCATGTGACACCTGTCATCTGTCATCTGTCATCTGTAATCTGTCAGCTGTCATCTGTCATCTGTCATCTGTCATCTGTCATCTGTCATCTGTCATCTGTCATCTGTCATCTGTTATCTGTCATCTGTCATCTGTCATCTGTCATCTGTCATATGTCGTCTGTCATCTGTCATCTGTCATCTGTGATCTGTGATCTGTGATCTGTCATCTGTCATCCGACATCTGTCATCTGTCATCTGTCACCTGTCATCTGTCATCTGTCATCTGTCATCTGTCATCTGTCATCTGTCATCTGTCATCTGTCATCTGTCATCTGTCATCTGTCATCTGTTATCTGTCATCTGTGTTCTGTCATCTGTCATCTGTCACCTGTCATCTGTCATCTGTCATCTGTCATCTGTCATCTGTCATCTGTCATCTGTCATCTGTCATCTGTCATCTGTGTTCTGTCATCTGTCATCTGTCATTTGTCATCTGTTATCTGTCATCTGTCATCTGTCATGTGACACCTGCCATCTGTCATCTGTTATCTGTCATCTGTCATCTGTCATCTGTCATCTGTCATCTGTCATCTGTCATCTGTCATCTGTCATCTGTCATCTGTCATCTGTCATCTGTCATCTGTCATCTGTCATCTGTCATCTATCATCTGTCTTCTGTCACCTGTCATGTGACACCTGTCATCTGTCATTTGACATCTGTCATCTGTCATCCGTCATCTGTCATCTGTTATCTGTCATCTGTCATCTGTCATCTGTTATCTGTCATCTGTCATCTGTCATCTGTCATCTGTCATCTGTCATCTGTCATCTGTCATCTGTCATCTGTCATCTGTCATCTGTCATCTGTCATCTGTCATCTGTTATCTGTCATCTGTCATCTGTCATCTGTCATCTGTCATCTGTCATCTGTCATCTGTCATCTGTCATCTGTCATCTGTCATCTGTCATCTGTCATCTGTCATCTGTCATCTGTCATCTGACATCTGTCATCTGTCATCTGTCACCTGTCATCTGTCATCTGTCACCTGTCATTTGTCATCTGTCATCTGTCATCTGTCATCTGTCATCTGTCATCTGTCATCTGTCATCTGTCATCTGTCATCTGTCATCTGTCATCTGTCATCTGTTATCTGTCATCTGTCATCTGTCATCTGTCATCTGTCATCTGTCATCTGTCATCTGTCATCTGTCATATGTCGTCTGTCATCTGTCATCTGTCATCTGTCATCTGTGATCTGTGATCTGTCATCTGTCATCTGACATCTGTCATCTGTTCTCTGTCACCTGTCATCTGTCATCTGTCATCTGTCATCTGTCATCTGTCATCTGTCATCTGTCATCTGTCATCTGTCATCTGTCATCTGTCATCTGTCATCTGTCATCTGTCATCTGTCATCTGTCATCTGTCATCTGTCATCTGTGTTCTGTCATCTGTCATCTGTCATTTGTCATCTGTTATCTGTCATCTGTCATCTGACATCTGTCATCTGACATCTGTCATCTGTCACCTGTCACCTGTCATCTGTCATCTGTCATCTGTCATCTGTCATCTGTCATCTGACATCTGTCATCTGTCATCTGTCACCTGTCATCTGTCATCTGTCATTTGTCATCTGTCATCTGTCATCTGTCATCTGTCATCTGTCATCTGTCATCTGTCATCTGTCATCTGTCATCTGTCACCTGTCATCTGTCATCTGTCATCTGTCATCTGTCATCTGTCATCTGTCATCTGTCATCTGTCATCTGTCATCTGTCATCTGTCATCTGTCATCTGTCATCTGTCATCTGTCATCTGTCATCTGTCATCTGTCATCTGTCATCTGTCATCTGTCATCTGTCATCTGTCATCTGTCATCTGTCATCTGTCATCTGACATCTGTCATCTGTCATCTGTCACCTGTCATCTGTCATCTGTCATCTGTCATCTGTCATCTGTCATCTGTCATCTGTCATCTGTCATCTGTCATCTGTCATCTGTCATCTGTCATCTGTGATCTGTCATCTGTCATCTGTCATCTGTCATCTGACATCTGTCATCTGACATCTGTCATCTGTCACCTGTCATCTGTCATCTGTCATCTGTCATCTGTCATCTGTCATCTGTCATCTGTCATCTGACATCTGTCATCTGTCATCTGTCACCTGTCATCTGTCATCTGTCATCTGTCATTTGTCATCTGTCATATGTCATCTGTCATCTGTCATCTGTCATCTGTCATCTGACATCTGTCATCTGACATCTGTCATCTGTCACATGTCATCTGTCATTTGTCATTTGTCATCTGTCATCTGTCATCTGTCATCTGTCATCTGTCATCTGTCATCTGTCATCTGTCATCTGTCATCTGTCATCTGTGATCTGTCATCTGTCATCTGTCATCTGTCATCTGACATCTGTCATCTGACATCTGTCATCTGTCACCTGTCATCTGTCATCTGTCATCTGTCATCTGTCATCTGTCATCTGTCATCTGTCATCTGACATCTGTCATCTGTCATCTGTCACCTGTCATCTGTCATCTGTCATCTGTCATTTGTCATCTGTCATATGTCATCTGTCATCTGTCATCTGTCATCTGACATCTGTCATCTGACATCTGTCATCTGTCACATGTCATCTGTCATTTGTCATCTGTCATCTGTCATCTGTCATCTGTCATCTGTCATCTGACATCTGTCATCTGTCATCTGTCACCTGTCATCTGTCATCTGTCATCTGTCATTTGTCATCTGTCATATGTCATCTGTCATCTGTCATCTGTCATCTGTCATCTGTCATCTGTCATCTGTCATCTGTCAACTGTCATCTGTCATCTGTTATCTGTCATCTGTCATCTGTCATCTGTCATCTGTCATCTGTCATCTGTCATCTGTCATCTGTCATCTGTCATATGTCGTCTGTCATCTGTCATCTGTCAACTGTCATCTGTCATCTGTTATCTGTCATCTGTCATCTGTCATCTGTCATCTGTCATCTGTCATCTGTCATCTGTCATCTGTCATATGTCGTCTGTCGTCTGTCATCTGTCATCTGTCATCTGTGATCTGTGATCTGTGATCTGTCATCTATCATCTGTCATCTGTCATCTGTCATATGTCGTCTGTCATCTGTCATCTGTCATCTGTGATCTGTGATCTGTGATCTGTCATCTGTCATCCGACATCTGTCATCTGTCATCTGTCACCTGTCATCTGTCATCTGTCATCTGTCATCTGTCATCTGTCATCTGTCATCTGTCATCTGTCATCTGTCATCTGTCATCTGTCATCTGTCATCTGTCATCTGTGTTCTGTCATCTGTCATCTGTCACCTGTCATCTGTCATCTGTCATCTGTCATCTGTCATCTGTCATCTGTCATCTGTCATCTGTCATCTGTCATCTGTCATCTGTCATCTGTGTTCTGTCATCTGTCATCTGTCATTTGTCATCTGTTATCTGTCATCTGTCATCTGTCATGTGACACCTGCCATCTGTTATCTGTCATCTGTCATCTGTCTTCTGTCATCTGTCATCTGTCATCTGTCATCTGTCATCTGTCATCTGTCATCTGTCATCTGTCATCTGTCATCTGTCATCTGTCATCTGTCATCTGTCATCTGTCATCTATCATCTGTCTTCTGTCACCTGTCATGTGACACCTGTCATCTGTCATTTGACATCTGTCATCTGTCATCCGTCATCTGTCATCTGTTATCTGTCATCTGTCATCTGTCATCTGTTATCTGTCATCTGTCATCTGTCATCTGTCATCTGTCATCTGTCATCTGCCATCTGTCATCTGTCATCTGTCATCTGTCATCTGTCATCTGTCATCTGTCATCTGTCATCTTTCATCTGTCATCTGTCATCTGTCATCTGTCATCTGTCATATGTCATCTGTCATCTGTCATCTGTCATCTGTCATCTGTCATCTGTCATCTGTCATCTGTCATCTGTCATCTGTCATCTGTCATCTGTCATCTGTCATCTGTCATCTGTCATCTGTCATCTGTCATCTGACATCTGTCATCTGTCATCTGTCACCTGTCATCTGTCATCTGTCATCTGTCATCTGTCATCTGTCATCTGTCATCTGTCATCTGTCATCTGTCATCTGTCATCTGTCATCTGTCATCTGTCAGCTGTCATCTGTCATCTGACATCTGTCATCTGTCACCTGTCATCTGTCATCTGTGATCTGTCATCTGTCATCTGTCATCTGACATCTGACATCTGTCATCTGTCATCTGTCATCTGTCATCTGTCACCTGTCATCTGTCATCTGTCAACTGTCATCTGTCATCTGTCATCTGTCATCTGTCATCTGTCATCTGTCATCTGTCATCTGTCATCTGTCATCTGTCATCTGTCATCTGTCATCTGTCATCTGTAATCTGTCATCTGTCACCAGTCATCTGTCATCTGTCATGTGACATCTGTCATCAGTCATCTGTCATCTGTCATCTGTCATCTGTCATCTGTCATCTGTCATCTGTCATCCCACATCTGTCATCTGTCATCTGTTATCTGTCATCTGTCATCTGTCATCTGTCATCTGTCATCTGTCATCTGTCATCTGTCATCTGTCATCTGTCATCTGTCATCTGTCATCTGTCATCTGTCATCTGTCATCTGTCATCTGTCATCTGTCATGTGACATCTGTCATCTGTCATCTGTCATCTGTCATCTGTCATCTGTCACTTGTCATCTGTCATCTGTCATCTGTCATCTGTCATCTGTCATCTGTCATCTGTCATCTGTCATGTGACATCTGTCATTTGTCATCTGTCATCTGTCATCTGACATCTGACATCTGTCATCTGTCATCTGTCATCTGTCACTTGTCATCTGTCATCTGTCATCTGTCATCTGTCATCTGTAATGTGACATCTGTCATCTGTCATCTGTCATCTGACATCTGACATCTGTCATCTGTCATCTGTCATCTGTCACTTGTCATCTGTCATCTGTCATCTGTCATCTGTCATCCGTCATCTGTCACCTGTCATCTGTCATCTGTGATCTGTCAACTGTCATCTGTCATCTGTCATCTGTCATCTGTCATCTGTCATCTGTCATCTGTCATCTGTCATCTGTCATCTGTCATCTGTCATCTGTCATCTGTCATCTGTCATCTGTCATCTGTCATCTGTCACCTGTCATCTGTCATCTGTCATCTGTCATCTGTCATCTGCCATCTGACATCTGTCATCTGTCATCTGTCACCTGTTATCTGTCATCTGTCATCTGTCATCTGTCATCTGTCATCTGTCATCTGTCATTTGTCATCTGTCATCTGTCATCTGTCATCTGTCATCTGTCATCTGTCATCTGTCATCTGTCATCTGTCATCTGTCATCTGTTATCTGTCATCTGTCATCTGTCATCTGTCATCTGTCATGTGTCACCTGTGATGTGTCATTTCTCATCTGTCAACTGTCATTTGTTATCTGTCATCTGTCATCTGTCATCTGTCATCTAAAATCTAAAATCTGTCATCTGTCATCTGTCATCTGTCATCTGTAATCTGTCAGCTGTCATCTGTCATCTGTCATCTGTCATCTGTCATGTGACACCTGTCATCTGTCATCTGTCATCTGTAATCTGTCAGCTGTCATCTGTCATCTGTCATCTGTCATCTGTCATCTGTCATCTGTCATCTGTCATCCGTCATCTGTCATCAGTCATCTGTCATCTGTCATCTGTCATCTGTCTTCTGTCATCTGTCATCTGTCATGTGACACCTGTCATCTGTCATCTGTCATCTGTAATCTGTCAGCTGTCATCTGTCATCTGTCATCTGTCATCTGTCATCTGTCATCTGTCATCTGTCATCTGTCATCTGTCATCTGTCATCCGTCATCTGTCATCTGTCATCTGTCATCTGTCATCTGTCATCTGTCATCTGTCATCTGTCATCTGTCATCTGTCATCTGTCATCTGTCTTCTGTCATCTGTCATCTGTCATCTGTCATCTGTCATCTGTAATCTGTCAGCTGTCATCTGTCATCTGTCATCTGTCTTGTGACACCTGTCATCTGTCATCTGTCATATGTAATCTGTCAGCTGTCATCTGTCATCTGTCATCTGTCATCTGTCATCTGTCATCTGTCATCTGTCATCCGTCATCTGTCATCTGTCATCTGTCATCTGTCATCTGTCATCTGTCATCTGTCTTCTGTCATCTGTCATCTGTCATGTGACACCTGTCATCTGTCATCTGTCATCTGTCATCTGTAATCTGTCAGCTGTCATCTGTCATCTGTCATCTGTCATCTGTCATCTGTCATCTGTCATCTGTCATCTGTCATCTGTTATCTGTCATCTGTCATCTGTCATCTGTCATCTGTCATATGTCGTCTGTCATCTGTCATCTGTCATCTGTGATCTGTGATCTGTGATCTGTCATCTGTCATCCGACATCTGTCATCTGTCATCTGTCACCTGTCATCTGTCATCTGTCATCTGTCATCTGTCATCTGTCATCTGTCATCTGTCATCTGTCATCTGTCATCTGTCATCTGTCATCTGTTATCTGTCATCTGTGTTCTGTCATCTGTCATCTGTCACCTGTCATCTGTCATCTGTCATCTGTCATCTGTCATCTGTCATCTGTCATCTGTCATCTGTCATCTGTCATCTGTGTTCTGTCATCTGTCATCTGTCATTTGTCATCTGTTATCTGTCATCTGTCATCTGTCATGTGACACCTGCCATCTGTCATCTGTTATCTGTCATCTGTCATCTGTCATCTGTCATCTGTCATCTGTCATCTGTCATCTGTCATCTGTCATCTGTCATCTGTCATCTGTCATCTGTCATCTGTCATCTGTCATCTGTCATCTATCATCTGTCTTCTGTCACCTGTCATGTGACACCTGTCATCTGTCATTTGACATCTGTCATCTGTCATCCGTCATCTGTCATCTGTCATCTGTTATCTGTCATCTGTCATCTGTCATCTGTTATCTGTCATCTGTCATCTGTCATCTGTCATCTGTCATCTGTCATCTGTCATCTGTCATCTGTCATCTGTCATCTGTCATCTGTCATCTGTCATCTGTTATCTGTCATCTGTCATCTGTCATCTGTCATCTGTCATCTGTCATCTGTCATCTGTCATCTGTCATCTGTCATCTGTCATCTGTCATCTGTCATCTGTCATCTGTCATCTGTCATCTGTCATCTGACATCTGTCATCTGTCATCTGTCACCTGTCATCTGTCATCTGTCACCTGTCATTTGTCATCTGTCATCTGTCATCTGTCATCTGTCATCTGTCATCTGTCATCTGTCATCTGTCATCTGTCATCTGTCATCTGTCATCTGTCATCTGTCATCTGTTATCTGTCATCTGTCATCTGTCATCTGTCATCTGTCATCTGTCATCTGTCATCTGTCATATGTCGTCTGTCATCTGTCATCTGTCATCTGTCATCTGTGATCTGTGATCTGTCATCTGTCATCTGACATCTGTCATCTGTTCTCTGTCACCTGTCATCTGTCATCTGTCATCTGTCATCTGTCATCTGTCATCTGTCATCTGTCATCTGTCATCTGTCATCTGTCATCTGTCATCTGTCATCTGTCATCTGTCATCTGTCATCTGTCATCTGTCATCTGTCATCTGTCATCTGTCATCTGTGTTCTGTCATCTGTCATCTGTCATTTGTCATCTGTTATCTGTCATCTGTCATCTGACATCTGTCATCTGACATCTGTCATCTGTCACCTGTCACCTGTCATCTGTCATCTGTCATCTGTCATCTGTCATCTGTCATCTGACATCTGTCATCTGTCATCTGTCACCTGTCATCTGTCATCTGTCATTTGTCATCTGTCATCTGTCATCTGTCATCTGTCATCTGTCATCTGTCATCTGTCATCTGTCATCTGTCATCTGTCACCTGTCATCTGTCATCTGTCATCTGTCATCTGTCATCTGTCATCTGTCATCTGTCATCTGTCATCTGTCATCTGTCATCTGTCATCTGTCATCTGTCATCTGTCATCTGTCATCTGTCATCTGTCATCTGTCATCTGTCATCTGTCATCTGTCATCTGTCATCTGTCATCTGACATCTGTCATCTGTCATCTGTCACCTGTCATCTGTCATCTGTCATCTGTCATCTGTCATCTGTCATCTGTCATCTGTCATCTGTCATCTGTCATCTGTCATCTGTCATCTGTCATCTGTCATCTGTGATCTGTCATCTGTCATCTGTCATCTGTCATCTGACATCTGTCATCTGACATCTGTCATCTGTCACCTGTCATCTGTCATCTGTCATCTGTCATCTGTCATCTGTCATCTGTCATCTGTCATCTGACATCTGTCATCTGTCATCTGTCACCTGTCATCTGTCATCTGTCATCTGTCATTTGTCATCTGTCATATGTCATCTGTCATCTGTCATCTGTCATCTGTCATCTGACATCTGTCATCTGACATCTGTCATCTGTCACATGTCATCTGTCATTTGTCATTTGTCATCTGTCATCTGTCATCTGTCATCTGTCATCTGTCATCTGTCATCTGTCATCTGTCATCTGTCATCTGTCATCTGTGATCTGTCATCTGTCATCTGTCATCTGTCATCTGACATCTGTCATCTGACATCTGTCATCTGTCACCTGTCATCTGTCATCTGTCATCTGTCATCTGTCATCTGTCATCTGTCATCTGTCATCTGACATCTGTCATCTGTCATCTGTCACCTGTCATCTGTCATCTGTCATCTGTCATTTGTCATCTGTCATATGTCATCTGTCATCTGTCATCTGTCATCTGACATCTGTCATCTGACATCTGTCATCTGTCACATGTCATCTGTCATTTGTCATCTGTCATCTGTCATCTGTCATCTGTCATCTGTCATCTGACATCTGTCATCTGTCATCTGTCACCTGTCATCTGTCATCTGTCATCTGTCATTTGTCATCTGTCATATGTCATCTGTCATCTGTCATCTGTCATCTGTCATCTGTCATCTGTCATCTGTCAACTGTCATCTGTCATCTGTTATCTGTCATCTGTCATCTGTCATCTGTCATCTGTCATCTGTCATCTGTCATCTGTCATCTGTCATATGTCGTCTGTCATCTGTCATCTGTCAACTGTCATCTGTCATCTGTTATCTGTCATCTGTCATCTGTCATCTGTCATCTGTCATCTGTCATCTGTCATCTGTCATCTGTCATATGTCGTCTGTCGTCTGTCATCTGTCATCTGTCATCTGTGATCTGTGATCTGTGATCTGTCATCTATCATCTGTCATCTGTCATCTGTCATATGTCGTCTGTCATCTGTCATCTGTCATCTGTGATCTGTGATCTGTGATCTGTCATCTGTCATCCGACATCTGTCATCTGTCATCTGTCACCTGTCATCTGTCATCTGTCATCTGTCATCTGTCATCTGTCATCTGTCATCTGTCATCTGTCATCTGTCATCTGTCATCTGTCATCTGTCATCTGTGTTCTGTCATCTGTCATCTGTCACCTGTCATCTGTCATCTGTCATCTGTCATCTGTCATCTGTCATCTGTCATCTGTGTTCTGTCATCTGTCATCTGTCATTTGTCATCTGTTATCTGTCATCTGTCATCTGTCATGTGACACCTGCCATCTGTTATCTGTCATCTGTCATCTGTCTTCTGTCATCTGTCATCTGTCATCTGTCATCTGTCATCTGTCATCTGTCATCTGTCATCTGTCATCTGTCATCTGTCATCTGTCATCTGTCATCTGTCATCTGTCATCTGTCATCTGTCATCTATCATCTGTCTTCTGTCACCTGTCATGTGACACCTGTCATCTGTCATTTGACATCTGTCATCTGTCATCCGTCATCTGTCATCTGTTATCTGTCATCTGTCATCTGTCATCTGTTATCTGTCATCTGTCATCTGTCATCTGTCATCTGTCATCTGTCATCTGCCATCTGTCATCTGTCATCTGTCATCTGTCATCTGTCATCTGTCATCTGTCATCTGTCATCTTTCATCTGTCATCTGTCATCTGTCATCTGTCATCTGTCATCTGTCATCTGTCATCTGTCATCTGTCATCTGTCATCTGTCATCTGTCATCTGTCATCTGTCATCTGTCATCTGTCATCTGTCATCTGTCATCTGTCATCTGTCATCTGTCATCTGTCATCTGACATCTGTCATCTGTCATCTGTCACCTGTCATCTGTCATCTGTCATCTGTCATTTGTCATCTGTCATATGTCATCTGTCATCTGTCATCTGTCATCTGTCATCTGTCATCTGTCATCTGTCATCTGTCATCTGTCATCTGTCATCTGTCATCTGTTATCTGTCATCTGTCATCTGTCATCTGTCATCTGTCATCTGTCATCTGTCATATGTCGTCTGTCATCTGTCATCTGTCATCTGTGATCTGTGATCTGTCATCTGTCATCTGACATCTGTCATCTGTTCTCTGTCACCTGTCATCTGTCATCTGTCATCTGTCATCTGTCATCTGTCATCTGTCATCTGTCATCTGTCATCTGTCATCTGTCATCTGTCATCTGTCATCTGTCATCTGTCATCTGTCATCTGTCATCTGTCATCTGTGTTCTGTCATCTGTCATCTGTCATTTGTCATCTGTTATCTGTCATCTGTCATCTGACATCTGTCATCTGACATCTGTCATCTGTCACCTGTCATCTGTCATCTGTCATCTGTCATCTGTCATCTGTCATCTGACATCTGTCATCTGTCATCTGTCACCTGTCATCTGTCATCTGTCATCTGTCATCTGTCATCTGTCATCTGTCATCTGTCATCTGTCATCTGTCATCTGTCATCTGTCATCTGTCATCTGTCATCTGTCATCTGTCATCTATCATCTGTCATCTGTCATCTGTCATCTGTCATCTGTCATCTGTGTTCTGTCATCTGTCATCTGTCATTTGTCATCTGTTATCTGTCATCTGTCATCTGACATCTGTCATCTGACATCTGTCATCTGTCACCTGTCATCTGTCATCTGTCATCTGTCATCTGACATCTGTCATCTGTCATCTGTCATCTGTCACCTGTCATCTGTCATCTGTCATCTGTCATCTGTCATCTGTCATCTGTCATCTGTCATCTGTCATCTGTCATCTGTCATCTGTCATCTGTCATCTGTCATCTGTCATCTGTCATCTGTCATCTGTCATCTGTCACCTGTCATCTGTCATCTGTCATCTGTCATCTGTCATCTGTCATCTGTCATCTGTCATCTGTCATCTGTCATCTGTCATCTGTCATCTGTCATCTGTCATCTGTCATCTGTCATCTGTCATCTGTCATCTGACATCTGTCATCTGTCATCTGTCACCTGTCATCTGTCATCTGTCATCTGTCATCTGTCATCTGTCATCTGTCATCTGTCATCTGTCATCTGTCATCTGTCATCTGTCATCTGTCATCTGTCATCTGTCATCTGTGATCTGTCATCTGTCATCTGTCATCTGTCATCTGACATCTGTCATCTGACATCTGTCATCTGTCACCTGTCATCTGTCATCTGTCATCTGTCATCTGTCATCTGTCATCTGTCATCTGTCATCTGACATCTGTCATCTGTCATCTGTCACCTGTCATCTGTCATCTGTCATCTGTCATTTGTCATCTGTCATATGTCATCTGTCATCTGTCATCTGTCATCTGTCATCTGACATCTGTCATCTGACATCTGTCATCTGTCACATGTCATCTGTCATCTGTCATCTGTCATCTGTCATCTGTCATCTGTCATCTGTCATCTGTCATCTGTCATCTGACATCTGTCATCTGTCATCTGTCACCTGTCATCTGTCATCTGTCATCTGTCATTTGTCATCTGTCATATGTCATCTGTCATCTGTCATCTGTCATCTGTCATCTGTCATCTGTCATCTGTCAACTGTCATCTGTCATCTGTTATCTGTCATCTGTCATCTGTCATCTGTCATCTGTCATCTGTCATCTGTCATATGTCGTCTGTCATCTGTCATCTGTCATCTGTCATCTGTGATCTGTGATCTGTGATCTGTCATCTATCATCCGACATCTGTCATCTGTCATCTGTCACCTGTCATCTGTCATCTGTCATCTGTCATCTGTCATCTGTCATCTGTCATCTGTCATCTGTCATCTGTCATCTGTCATCTGTCATCTGTCATCTGTCATCTGTGTTCTGTCATCTGTCATCTGTCATCTGTCACCTGTCATCTGTCATCTGTCATTTGTCATCTGTCATCTGTCATCTGTCATCTGTCATCTGTCATCTGTCATCTGTCATCTGTCATCTGTCATCTGTCATCTGTCATCTGTCATCTGTCATCTGTCATCTGTCATCTGTCATCTGTCATCTGTCATCTGTCATCTGTCATATGTCGTCTGTCATCTGTCATCTGTCATCTGTGATCTGTCATCTGTCATCTGTCATCTGACATCTGTCATCTGTCATCTGTCATCTGTCACCTGTCATCTGTCATCTGTCATCTGTCATCTGTCATCTGTCATCTGTCATCTGTCATCTGTCATCTGTCATCTGTCATCTGTCATCTGTCATCTGTCATCTGTCATCTGTCATCTGTCATCTGTCATCTGTCATCTGTCATCTGTCATCTGTGTTCTGTCATCTGTCATCTGTCATTTGTCATCTGTTATCTGTCATCTGTCATGTGACATCTGTCATCTGTCATCTTTCATCTGTCATCTGTCATGTGTCACCTGTGATGTGTCATTTCACATCTGTCATCTGTCATTTGTTATCTGTCATCTGTCATCTGTCATCTGTCATCTGTCATCTGTCATGACACATCTGTCATCTGTCATTTGTCGTCTGTCATCTGTCATCTGTCATCTGTCATCTGTCAGCCGTCATCCGTCATCCGTCATCTGTCATCTGACATCTGTCATCTGTCATCTGTCATCTGTCACTTGTCATCTGTCATCTGTCATCTGTCATCTGTCATCTGTCATCTGTCATCTGTCATCTGACATCTGACATCTGTCATCTGTCATCTGTCATCTGTCACTTGTCATGTGTCATCTGTCATCTGTCATCTTTCATCTGTCATGTGACATCTGTCATCTGTCATCTGTCATCTGTCATCTGTCACCTGACATCTGACATCTGTCATCTGTCATCTGTCATCTGTCACTTGTCATCTGTCATCTGTCATCTGTCATCTGTCATCTGTCATCTGTCATCTGTCATCTGTCATCTGTCATCTGTCATCTGTCATCTGTCATCTGTCATCTGTCATCTGTCATCTGTCATCTGTCATCTGTCATCTGTCATCTGTCATCTGTCATCTGTCATCTGTCATCTGTCATCTGTCATCTGACATCTGTCATCTGTCATCTGTCATCTGTCACCTGTCATCTGTCATCTGTCATCTGTCATCTGTCATCTGTCATCTGTCATCTGTCATCTGTCATCTGTCATCTGTCATCTGTCATCTGTCATCTGTCATCTGTGATCTGTCATCTGTCATATGTCATCTGTCATCTGACATCTGTCATCTGACATCTGTCATCTGTCACCTGTCATCTGTCATCTGTCATCTGTCATCTGTCATCTGTCATCTGTCATCTGTCATCTATCATCTGACATCTGTCATCTGTCATGTGTCACCTGTCATCTGTCATCTGTCATCTGTCATTTGTCATCTGTCATATGTCATCTGTCATCTGTCATCTGTCATCTGTCATCTGTCATCTGACATCTGTCATCTGACATCTGTCATCTGTCACCTGTCATCTGTCATCTGTCATCTGTCATCTGTCATCTGTCATCTGTCATCTGTCATCTGACATCTGTCATCTGTCATCTGTCACCTGTCATCTGTCATCTGTCATCTGTCATTTGTCATCTGTCATATGTCATCTGTCATCTGTCATCTGTCATCTGTCATCTGTCATCTGTCATCTGTCATCTGTCATCTGTCATCTGTCATCTGTCATCTGTCATCTGTTATCTGTCATCTGTCATCTGTCATCTGTCATCTGTCATCTGTCATCTGTCATATGTCGTCTGTCATCTGTCATCTGTCATCTGTGATCTGTGATCTGTGATCTGTCATCTGTCATCTGACATCTGTCATCTGTCATCTGTCACCTGTCATCTGTCATCTGTCATCTGTCATCCGTCATCTGTCATCTGTCATCTGTCATCTGTCATCTGTCATCTGTCATCTGTCATCTGTCATCTGTCATCTGTCATCTGTGTTCTGTCATCTGTCATCTGTCACCTGTCATCTGTCATCTGTCATCTGTCATCTGTCATCTGTCATCTGTCATCTGTCATTTGTCATCTGTCATCTGTCATCTGTCATCTGTGTTCTGTCATCTGTCATCTGTCATTTGTCATCTGTTATCTGTCATCTGTCATCTGTCATCTGTCATCTGTCATCTGTCATCTGTCATCTGTCATCTGTCATCTGTCATCTGTCATCTGTCATCTGTCATCTGTCATCTGTCATCTGTCATCTGTCATCTGTCATCTGTCATCTGTCATCTGTCATCTGTCACCTGTCATCTGTCATCTGTCATCTGTCATCTGTCATCTGTCATCTGACATCTGACATCTGTCATCTGTCATCTGTCACCTGTTATCTGTCATCTGTCATCTGTCATCTGTCATTTGTCATCTGTCATCTGTCATCTGTCATCTGTCATCTGTCATCTGTCATCTGTCATCTGTCATCTGTCATCTGTCATTTGTCATCTGTCATCTGTCATCTGTCATCTGTCATCTGTCATCTGACATCTGTCATCTGTCATCTGTCATCTGTCATCTGTCATATGTCATCTGTCATATGTCGTCTGTCATCTGTCATCTGTCATCTGTGATCTGTCATCTGTCATCTGTCATCTGACATCTGTCATCTGTCATCTGTCATCTGTCATCTGTCATATGTCGTCTGTCATCTGTCATCTGTCATCTGTGATCTGTCATCTGTCATCTGTCATCTGACATCTGTCATCTGTCATCTGTCATCTGTCACCTGTCATCTGTCATCTGTCATCTGTCATCTGTCATCTGTCATCTGTCATCTGTCATCTGTCATCTGTCATCTGTCATCTGTCATCTGTCATCTGTCATCTGTCATCTGTCATCTGTCATCTGTGTTCTGTCATCTGTCATCTGTCATTTGTCATCTGTTATCTGTCATCTGTCATGTGACATCTGTCATCTGTCATCTGTCATCTTTCATCTGTCATCTGTCATGTGTCACCTGTGATGTGTCATTTCACATCTGTCATCTGTCATTTGTTATCTGTCATCTGTCATCTGTCATCTGTCATCTGTCATGTCACATCTGTCATCTGTCATTTGTCGTCTGTCATCTGTCATCTGTCATCTGTCATCTGTCATCTGTCAGCCGTCATCCGTCATCCGTCATCTGTCATCTGTCATCTGACATCTGTCATCTGTCATCTGTCATCTGTCACTTGTCATCTGTCATCTGTCATCTGTCATCTGTCATCTGTCATCTGTCATCTGTCATCTGACATCTGACATCTGTCATCTGTCATCTGTCATCTGTCACTTGTCATCTGTCATCTGTCATCTGTCATCTGTCATCTGTCATGTGACATCTGTCATCTGTCATCTGTCATCTGTCATCTGTCACCTGACATCTGACATCTGTCATCTGTCATCTGTCATCTGTCACTTGTCATCTGTCATCTGTCATCTGTCATCCGTCATCTGTCATCTGTCATCTGTCACCTGTCATCTGTCATCTGTGATCTGTCATCTGTCATCTGTCATCTGTCATCTGTCATCTGTCATCTGTCATCTGTCATCTGTCATCTGTCATCTGTCATCTGTCATCTGTCATCTGTCATCTGTCATCTGTCATCTGTCATCTGTCATCTGTCATCTGTCATCTGTCATCTGTCATCTGTAATCTGTCATCTGTCATCTGTCATCTGTCATCTGTCATCTGTCACCTGTCATCTGTCATCTGTGATCTGTCATCTGTCATTTGTTATCTGTCATCTGTCATCTGTCATCTGTCATCTGTCATCTGTCATCTGTCATCTGTCATCTCACATCTGTCATCTCACATCTGTCATCTGTCATCTGTCGTCTGTAATCTTTCATCTGTCATCTGTCATCCGTCATCCGTCGTCTGTCATCTGACATCTGTCATCTGTCATCTGTCACTTGTCATCTGTCATCTGTCATCTGTCATCTGTCATCTGTCATCTGTCATCTGTCATGTGACATCTGTCATCTGTCATCTGTCATCTGTCATCTGACATCTGTCATCTGTCATCTTCATCTGTCATCTGTCATCTGTCATCTGTCATCTGACATCTGTCATCTGTCACATGTCATCTGTCATCTGTCATCTGTCATCTGTCATTTGTCATCTGTCATCTGTCATCTGTCATCTGACATCTGTCATCTGTCATCTGTCACCTGTCATCTGTCATCTGTCATCTGTCATCTGTCATCTGTCATCTGTCATCTGTCATCTGTCATCTGACATCTGTCATCTGTCATCTGTCACCTGTCATCTGTCATCTGTCATTTGTCATCTGTCATATGTCATCTGTCATCTGTCATCTGTCATCTGTCATCTGTCATCTGTCATCTGTCATCTGTCATCTGTCATCTGTCATCTGTTATCTGTCATCTGTCATCTGTCATCTGTCATCTGTCATCTGTCATCTGTCATATGTCATCTGTCATCTGTCATCTGTCATCTGACATCTGTCATCTGACATCTGTCATCTGTCACATGTCATCTGTCATCTGTCATCTGTCATCTGTCATCTGCCATCTGTCATCTGTCATCTGTCATCTGACATCTGTCATCTGTCATCTGTCACCTGTCATCTGTCATCTGTCATCTGTCATCTGTCATTTGTCATGTGTCATATGTCATCTGTCATCTGTCATCTGTCATCTGTCATCTGTCATCTGTCATCTGTCATCTGTCATCTGTTATCTGTCATCTGTCATCTGTCATCTGTCATCTGTCATCTGTCATCTGTCATATGTCGTCTGTCATCTGTCATCTGTCATCTGTCATCTGTGATCTGTGATCTGTCATCTATCATCCGACATCTGTCATCTGTCATCTGTCATCTGTCATCCGTCATCTGTCACCTGTCATCTGTCATCTGTGATCTGTCATCTGTCATCTGTCATCTGTCATCTGTCATCTGTCATCTGTCATCTGTCATCTGTCATCTGTCATCTGTCATCTGTCATCTGTCATCTGTAATCTGTGATCTGTCATCTGTCATCTGTCATCTGTCATCTGTCACCTGTCATCTGTCATCTGTGATCTGTCATCTGTCATTTGTTATCTGTCATCTGTCATCTGTCATCTGTCATCTGTCATCTGTCATCTGTCATCTGTCATCTCACATCTGTCATCTCACATCTGTCATATGTCATCTGTCGTCTGTCATCTGTCATCTGTCATCTGTCATCCGTCATCCGTCATCCGTCATCTGTCATCTGACATCTGTCATCTGTCATCTGTCATCTGTCACTTGTCATCTGTCATCTGTCATCTGTCATCTATCATCTGTCATCTGTCATCTGTCATCTGTCATCTGTCATCTGTCATGTGACATCTGTCATCTGTCATCTGACATCTGTCATCTGTCATCTGTCATCTGTCATCTGTCATCTGTCATCTGTCATCTGTCATATGTCATCTGTCATCTGACATCTGTCATCTGTCATCTGTCACCTGTCATCTGTCATCTGTGATTTGTCATCTGTCATCTGTCATCTGTCATCTGTGATCTGTCATCTATCATCTGTCATCTGTCATCTGTCATCTGTCATCTGTCATCTGTCATCTGTCATCTGTCATCTGTCATCTGTCATCTGTCATCTGTCATCTGTCATCTGTAATCTGTCATCTGCCACCAGTCATCTGTCATCTGTCATGTGACATCTGTCATCTGTCATCTGTCATCTGTCATCTGTCATCCCACATCTGTCATCTGTAATCTGTCATCTGCCATCTGTCATCTGTCATCTGTCTTCTGTCATCTGTTATCTGTCATCTGTCATCTGTCATCTGTCATCTGTCGTCTGTCATCTGTCATGTGACATCTGTCATCTGTCATCTGACATCTGACATCTGTCATCTGTCATCTGTCATCTGTCACTTGTCATCTGTCATCTGTCGTCTGTCATCTGTGATCTGTCATCTGTCATCTGTCATCTGTCATCTGTCATCTGTCATCTGTTATCTGTCATCTGTCATCCGTCATCTGTCATCTGTCATCTGTCATCTGTCATCTGTCATCTGTCATCTGTCATTTGTCATCTGTCATCTGTCATGTGTCACCTGTGATGTGTCAGCTGTCATCTATCACCTGTTATTTGTCATCTGTCATCTGTTCACTGTCATCTGTCAGTTGTCATCTTTCATCTGTCAACTGTCATGTATCACCTGTGATGTGTCATCTGTCATCTGTTATCTGTCATCTGCCATCTGTCATCTGTTATCTGTCAGCTGTCATCTGCCATCTGTCATCTCTCGTGTCTCACCTGTGATGTGTCATCTGTCATCTGTCATCAATCACCTGTCATTTGTCATCTGTCATCTGTCATGTGACATCTGTCATCTGTCATCTGTCATCTGTCATCTGTCATCTAAAATCTGTCATCTGTCATGTGTCATCTGTCATCTGTCATCTGTCATCTATCATCTGTAATCTGTCATCTGTCATCTGTCGTCTGTCATCTATCATTTGTCATCTGTCATCTGTCATCTGTCATCTGTCATCTGTCATCTGTCATCTGTCATCTGTCATCCGTCATCTGTCATCTGTCATCTGTCATCTGTCATCTGTCATCTGTCTTCTGTCATCTGTCATCTGTCATGTGACACCTGTCATCTGTAATCTGTCATCTGTCATCTGTAATCTGTCAGCCGTCATCTGTCATCTGTCATCTGTCATGTGACACCTGTCATCTGTCATCTGTCATCTGTAATCTGTCAGCTGTCATCTGTCATCTGTCATCTGTCATCTGTCATCTGTCATCTGTCATCTGTCATCTGTCATCTGTCATCTGTCATCTGTCATCTGTCATCTGTCATCTGTCATTTGTCATCTGTCATCTGTCATCTGTCTTCTGTCATCTGTCATCTGTCATGTGACACCTGTCATCTGTCATCTGTCATCTGTCATCTGTAATCTGTCAGCTGTCATCTGTCATCTGTCATCTGTCATCTGTCATCTGTCATCTGTCATCTGTCATCTGTCATCTGTCATCTGTCATCTGTCATCTATTATCTGTCATCTGTCATCTGTCATCTGTCATCTGTCATCTGTCATCTGTCATGTGTCACCTGTGATGTGTCATTTCTCATCTGTCAACTGTCATTTGTTATCTGTCATCTGTCATCTGTCATCTGTCATCTAAAATCTAAAATCTGTCATCTGTCATGTGTCATCTGTCATCTGTCATCTGTCATCTGTTCTCTGTCATCTGTCATCTGTCGTCTGTCATCTGTCATCTGTCATCTGTCATCTGTCATCTGTCATCTGTCATCTGTCATCTGTCATCTGTCATCTGTCATCTGTCATCTGTCATCTGTCATCTGTCATCTGTAATCTGTCAGCTGTCATCTGTCATCTGTCATCTGTCATCTGTCATCTGTCATCTGTCATCTGTCATCTGTCATCTGTCATCTGTTATCTGTCATCTGTCATCTGTCATCTGTCATCTGTCATCTGTCATGTGTCACCTGTGATGTGTCATTTCTCATCTGTCAACTGTCATTTGTTATCTGTCATCTGTCATCTGTCATCTGTCATTTAAAATCTAAAATCTGTCATCTGTCATGTGTCATCTGTCATCTGTCATCTATCATCTGTAATCTGTCATCTGTCATCTGTCGTCTGTCATCTGTCATTTGTCATCTGTCATCTGTCATCTGTCATCTGTCATCTGTCATCTGTCATCTGTCATCCGTCATCTGTCATCTGTCATCTGTCATCTGTCATCTGTCATCTGTCATCTGTCATCTGTGATCAATCACCTGTCATTTGTCATCTGTCATCTGTCATGTGACAGCTGTCATCTGTCATCTGTCATCTAAAATCTGTCATCTGTCATGTGTCATCTGTCATCTGTCATCTATCATCTGTAATCTGTCATCTGTCATCTGTCGTCTGTCATCTGACATTTGTCATCTGTCATCTGTCATCTGTCATCTGTCATCTGTCATCTGTCATCCGTCATCTGTCATCTGTCATCTGTCATCTGTCATCTGTCTTCTGTCATCTGTCATCTGTCATGTGACACCTGTCATCTGTCATCTGTCATCTGTCATCCGTCATCTGTCATCTGTCATCTGTCATCTGTCATCTGTCATCTGTCATCTGTCATCTGTCATCTGTCATGTGACACCTGTCATCTGTCATCTGTTATCTGTCATCTGTCATCTGTCATCTGTCATCTGTCATCTGTCATCTGTCATCTGGCATCTGTCATCTGTCATCTGTCATCTGTCATCTGTCATCTGTCTTCTGTCACCTGTCATGTGACACCTGTCATCTGTCATTTGACATCTGTCATCTGTCATCCGTCATCTGTCATCTGTTATCTGTCATCTGTCATCTGTCATCTGTCATCTGTCATCTGTTATCTGTCATCTGTCATCTGTCATCTGTCATCTGTCATCTGTCATCTGTCATCTGTCATCTGTCATCTGTCATCTGTCATCTGTCATCTGTCATCTGTCATCTGTCATCTGTCATCTGTCATCTGTCATCTGTCATCTGTCATCTGTCATCTGTCATCTGTCATCTGTCATCTGTCATCTGTCATCTGTCATCTGTCATCTGTCATCTGTCATCTGTCATCTGTCATCTGACATCTGTCATCTGTCATCTGTCATCTGTCATCTGTCACCTGTCATCTGTCATCTGTCATCTGTCATCTGTCATCTGTCATCTGTCATCTGTCATCTGTCATCTGTCATCTGTCATCTGTGATCTGTCATCTGTCATCTGTCATATGACATCTGTCATATGACATCTGTCATCTGACATCTGTCATCTGTCACCTGTCATCTGTCATCTGTCATCTGTCATCTGTCATCTGTCATCTGTCATCTGTCATCTGTCATCTGTCATCTGACATCTGTCATCTGTCATCTGTCACCTGTCATCTGTCATCTGTCATCTGTCATTTGTCATCTGTCATATGTCATCTGTCATCTGTCATCTGTCATCTGTCATCTGTCATCTGTCATCTGTCATCTGTCATCTGTCATCTGTCATCTGTCATCTGTTATCTGTCATCTGTCATCTGTCATCTGTCATCTGTCATCTGTCATCTGTCATCTGTCATCTGTCATCTGTCATATGTCATCTGTCATCTAAAATCTGTCATCTGTCATGTGTCATCTGTCATCTGTCATCTATCATCTGTAATCTGTCATCTGTCATCTGTCGTCTGTCATCTGACATTTGTCATCTGTCATCTGTCATCTGTCATCTGTCATCTGTCATCCGTCATCTGTCATCTGTCATCTGTCATCTGTCATCTGTCTTCTGTCATCTGTCATCTGTCATGTGACACCTGTCATCTGTCATCTGTCATCTGTCATCCGTCATCTGTCATCTGTCATCTGTCATCTGTCATCTGTCATCTGTCATCTGTCATCTGTCATCTGTCATGTGACACCTGTCATCTGTCATCTGTTATCTGTCATCTGTCATCTGTCATCTGTCATCTGTCATCTGTCATCTGGCATCTGTCATCTGTCATCTGTCATCTGTCATCTGTCATCTGTCTTCTGTCACCTGTCATGTGACACGTGTCATCTGTCATTTGACATCTGTCATCTGTCATCCGTCATCTGTCATCTGTCATCTGTTATCTGTCATCTGTCATCTGTCATCTGTCATCTGTCATCTGTTATCTGTCATCTGTCATCTGTCATCTGTCATCTGTCATCTGTCATCTGTCATCTGTCATCTGTCATCTGTCATCTGTCATCTGTTATCTGTCATCTGTCATCTGTCATCTGTCATCTGTCATCTGTCATCTGTCATCTGTCATCTGTCATCTGTCATCTGTCATCTGTCATCTGTCATCTGTCATCTGTCATCTGTCATCTGTCATCTGTCATCTGTCATCTGTCATCTTTCATCTGTCATCTGTCATCTGTCATCTGTCATCTGTCATCTGTCATCTGTCATCTGTCATCTGTCATCTGTCATCTGTCATCTGTCATCTGTCATCTGTCATCTGTCATCTGTTATCTGTCATCTGTCATCTGTCATCTGTCATCTGTCATCTGTCATCTGTCATCTGTCATCTGTCATCTGTCATATGTCGTCTGTCATCTGTCATCTGTCATCTGTGATCTGTGATCTGTCATCTGTCATCTGACATCTGTCACCTGTCACCTGTCATCTGTCATCTGTCATCTGTCATCTGTCATCTGTCATCTGTCATCTGTCATCTGTCATCTGTCATCTGTGTTCTGTCATCTGTCATCTGTCATTTGTCATCTGTTATCTGTCATCTGTCATGTGACATCTGTCATCTGTCATCTTTCATCTGTCATCTGTCATGTGTCACCTGTGATGTGTCATTTCACATCTGTCATCTGTCATTTGTCATCTGTCATCTGTCATCTATCATCTGTAATCTGTCATCTGTCATCTGTCGTTTGTCATCTGTCATCTTTCATCTGTCATCTGTCATCTGTCATCTGTCATCTGTCATCTGTCATCTGTCATCTGTCATCTGTCATCTGTAATCTGTCACCAGTCATCTGTCATCTGTCATGTGACATCTGTTATCTGTCATCTGTCATCTGTCATCTGTCATCTGTCATACCACATCTGTCATCTGTCATCTGTCATCTGTCATCTGTCATCTGTCATCTGTCATCTGTCATCTGTCATATGTCATCTGTCATCTGTCATCTGTCATCTGTCATCTGTCATCTGTCATCTGTCGTGTGACATCTGTCATCTGTCATCTGTCATCTGTCATCTGACATCTGACATCTGACATCTGTCATCTGTCATCTGTCATCTGTCATCTGTCATCTGTCACTTGTCATCTGTCATCTGTAATCTGTCATCTGTCATCTGTCATCTGTCATCTGTCATCTGTCATCTGTCATCTGTCATCTGTCATCTGTCATCTGTCATCTGTCATCTGTCATCTGTCATCTGTCATGTGTCATCTGTCATCTGTCATCTGTCATCTATCATCTGTCATCTGTCATCCGTCATCTGTCATCTGTCATCTGTCATCTGTCATCTGTCATCTGTCATTTGTCATCTGTCATTTGTCATCTGTCATCTGCCATCTGTCATCTCTCGTGTCTCACCTGTGATGTGTCATCTGTCATCTGTCATCAATCACCTGTCATTTGTCATCTGTCATCTGTCATGTGACATCTGTCATCTGTCATCTGTCATCTGTCATCTGTCATCTGCCATCTGTCATCTAACATCTGTCATCTGTCATGTGTCATCTGTCATCTGTCATCTACCATCTGTAATCTGTCATCTGTCATCTGTCGTGTGTCATCTGTCATTTGTCATCTGTCATCTGTCATCTGTCATCTGTCATCTGTCATCTGTCATCCGTCATCTGTCATCTGTCATCTGTCATCTGTCATCTGTCATCTGTCATCTGTCATCGGTCATCTGTCATCTGTCATCTGTCATCTGTCATCTGTCATCTGTCATCTGTCATCTGTCATCTGTCATCTGTCATCTGTCATCTGTCATCTGTCATCTGTCATCTGTCATGTGACATCTGTCATCTGTCATTTGTCATCTGTCATCTGCCATCTGTCATCTCTCATGTCTCACCTGTGATGTGTCATCTGTCATCTGTCATCAATCACCTGTCATTTGTCATCTGTCATCTGTCATGTGACATCTGTCATCTGTCATCTGTCATCTGTCATCTGTCATCTGCCATCTGTCATCTAACATCTGTCATCTGTCATGTGTCATCTGTCATCTGTCATCTATCATCTGTAATCTGTCATCTGTCATCTGTCATCTGTCATCTGTCATCTGTCATCTGTCATCTGTCATCTGTCATCTGTCATCTGTCATCTGTCATCTGTCATCTGTCATCTGTCATCTGTCATCTGTCATCTGTCATCTGTCATCTGACATCTGTCATCTGTCATCTGTCACCAGTCATCTGTCATCTGTCATCTGTCATCTGTCATCTGTCATCTGTCATCTGTCATCTGTCATCTGTCATCTGTCATCTGTCATCTGTCATCTGTCATCTGTCATCTGTCATCTGTCATATGTCGTCTGTCATCTGTCATCTGTCATCTGTGATCTGTCATCTGTCATCTGTCATCTGACATCTGTCATCTGACATCTGTCATCTGTCACCTGTCATCTGTCATCTGTCATCTGTGATCTGTCATTTGTAATCTGTCATTTGTCATCTGACATCTGTCATCTGTCATCTGTCATCTGTCATCTGTCATCTGTCATCTGTCATCTGTCATCTGTCATCTGTCATCTGTCATCTGTCATCTGTCATCTGTCATCTGTCATCTGTCATCTGTCATCTGTCATCTGTCATCTGTCATCTGTCATCTGTCATCTGTCATCTGTCATCTGTCATCTGTCACCTGTCATCAGTCATCTGTCATCTGTCATCTGTCATCTGTCATCTGTCATCTGTCATATGTCATCTGTCATCTGTCATCTGTCATCTGTCATCTGTCACCTGTCATCTGTCATCTGTGTTCTGTCATCTGTCATCTGTCATTTGTCATCTGATATCTGTCATCTGTCATGTGACATCTGTCATCTGTCATCTGTCATCTTTCATCTGTCATCTGTCATGTGTCACCTGTGATGTGTCATTTCACATCTGTCATCTGTCATTTGTTATCTGTCATCTGTCATCTGTCATCTGTCATCTGTCATCTCACATCTGTCATCTGTCATCTGTCGTCTGTCATCTGTCATCTGTCATCTGTCATCTGTCATCTGTCATCTGTCATCCGTCATCCGTCATCCGTCATCTGCCATCTGTCATCTGTCATCTGTCATTTGCCATCTGTCATTTGTCGTCTGTCATCTGTCATCTGTCATCTGTCATCTGTCATCTGTCATCTGTCATCTGTCATCTGTCATCTGTCATCTCTCATCTGTCATCTGTCATCTGTCATCTGTCGTCTGTCATTTGTCATCTGTCATCTGTCATCTTTCATTTGTCATCAATCATCTGTCATCTGTCATCAATCATCTGTCATCTGCTATCTGTCATCTGTCATCTGTCATCTGTCATCTGTCATCTGTCATCTGTCATCTGTCATCTGTCATCTGTCGTCTGTCATCTGTCATCTGTCATCTGTCATCTGTCATCTGTCATCTGTCATCTGTCATCTGTCATCTGTCATCTGTCATCTGTCATCTGTCATCTGTCATCTGTCATCTGTCATCTGTCATCTGTCATCTGTCATCTGTCATCTGTCATCTGTCATCTGTCATCTGTCATCTGTCATCTGTCATCTGTCATCTGTCATCTGTCATCTGTCATCTGTCATCTGTCATCTGTCATCTGTCATCTGTCATTTGTCATCTCTCATTTGTTATCTGTCATCTGTAATCTGTAATCTGCCATCTGCGATTTGTCATCTGTCATCTCTCATCTGTTATCTGTTATCTGTCATATGTCATCTGTCATCTGTCTTCTGTCATCTGTCATCTGTCATCTGTCAACTGTCATCTGTCATCGGTTATCTGTTATCTGTCATCTGTCATCTGTCATCTGTCATCTGTCATCTGTCATCTGTCATCTGTCATCTGTCATCTGTCATCTGTCATCTGTCATCTGTCATCTGTCATCTGTCATCTGACATCTGCCATTTGTCATCTGTCATCTCTCATCTGTTATCTGTCATCTGTCATCTGTAATCTGTCATCTGTCATCTTTCAACTGTAATCTGTCATTTGCCATTTGTCATCTGTCATCTCTCATTTGTTATCTGTCATCTGTAATCTGTAATCTGCCATCTGCGATTTGTCATCTGTCATCTCTCATCTGTTATCTGTCATCTGTCATCTGTCATCTGTCATCTGTCATCTGTTATCTGTTATCTGTCATCTGTCATCTGTCATCTGTCATCTGTCATCTGTCATCTGTCATCTGTCATCTGTCATCTGTCATCTGTCATCTGTCATCTGTCATCTGTCATCTGTCATCTGTCATCTGTTGTCTGTCATCTGTCAACTGTCATCTGTCATCTGTTATCTGTTATCTGTCATCTGTCATCTGTCATCTGTCATCTGTCATCTGTCATGTGTCATCTTTCATCTGTCATCTGACATCTGCCTTTTGTCATCTGTCATCTCTCTTCTGTTATCTGTCATCTGTCATCTGTAATCTGTCATCTGTCATCTTTCAACTGTAATCTGTCATTTGCCATTTGTCATCTGTCATCTGTCATCTGTCATCTGTCATCTGTCATCTGTCATCTGTTGTCTGTCATCTGTCAACTGTCATCTGTCATCTGTTATCTGTTATCTGTCATCTGTCATCTGTCGTCTGTCATCTGTCATCTGTCATGTGTCATCTTTCATCTGTCATCTGACATCTGCCATTTGTCATCTGTCATCTCTCTTCTGTTATCTGTCATCTGTCATCTGTAATCTGTCATCTGTCATCTGTCATCTGTCATCTGTTATCTGTTATCTGTCATCTGTCATCTGTCATCTGTCATCTGTCATCTGTCATCTGTCATCTGTCATCTGTCATCTGTCATCTGTTATCTGTTATCTGTCATCTGTCATCTGTCATCTGTCATCTGTCATCTGTCATGTGTCATCTGTCATCTGTCATCTGACATCTGCCATTTGTCATCTGTCATCTCTCTTCTGTTATCTGTCATCTGTCATCTGTCATCTGTCATCTGTTATCTGTTATCTGTCATCTGTCATCTGTCATCTGTCATCTGTCATCTGACATCTGTCATCTGTCATCTGTCATCTGTTGTCTGTTATCTGTCAACTGTCATCTTTCATCTGTCATCTGACATCTGCCATTTGTCATCTGTCATCTCTCTTCTGTTATCTGTCATCTGTCATCTGTAATCTGTCATCTGTCATCTGTCATCTGTCATCTGTTATCGGTTATCTGTCATCTGTCATCTGTCATCTGTCATCTGTCATCTGTCATCTGTCATCTGTCATCTGTCATCTGTCATCTGTCATCTGTCATCTGTCATCTGTCATCTGTCATCTGCCATCTGTCATTTGTCATCTGTCATCTCTCATTTGTTATCTGTCATCTGTAATCTGTAATCTGCCATCTGCGATTTGTCATCTCTCATCTGTTATCTGTCATCTGTCATCTGTCATCTGTCATCTGTCATCTGTCATCTGTTATCTGTTATCTGTCATCTGTCATCTGTCATCTGCCATCTGTCATCTGTCATCTGTCATCTGTCATCTGTCATCTGTCATCTGTCATCTGTCATCTGTTGTCTGTCATCTGTCAACTGTCATCTGTCATCTGTTATCTGTTATCTGTCATCTGTCATCTGTCATCTGTCATCTGTCATGTGTCATCTTTCATCTGTCATCTGACATCTGCCATTTGTCATCTGTCATCTCTCTTCTGTTATCTGTCATCTGTCATCTGTAATCTGTCATCTGTCATCTTTCAACTGTAATCTGTCATTTGCCATTTGTCATCTGTCATCTGTCATCTGTCATCTGTCATCTGTCATCTGTCATCTGTTGTCTGTCATCTGTCAACTGTCATCTGTTATCTGTTATCTGTCATCTGTCATCTGTCATCTGTCTTGTGTCATCTTTCATCGGTCATCTGACATCTGCCATTTGTCATCTGTCATCTCTCTTCTGTTATCTGTCATCTGTCATCTGTAATCTGTCATCTGTCATCTGTCATCTGTTATCTGTTATCTGTCATCTGTCATCTGTCATCTGTCATCTGTCATCTGTCATCTGTCATCTGTCATCTGTCATCTGTCATCTGTCATCTGTTATCTGTTATCTGTCATCTGTCATCTGTCATCTGTCATCTGTCATCTGTCATCTGTCATCTGTCATGTGTCATCTTTCATCTGTCATCTGACATCTGCCATTTGTCATCTGTCATCTCTCTTCTGTTATCTGTCATCTGTCATCTGTTATCTGTTATCTGTCATCTGTCATCTGTCATCTGTCATCTGTCATCTGTCATCTGTCATCTGTCATCTGTCATCTGTCATCTGTTGTCTGTTATCTGTCAACTGTCATCTGTCATCTGTTATCTGTTATCTGTTATCTGTCATCTGTCATCTGTCATCTGTCATCTGTCATCTGTCATGTGTCATCTTTCATCTGTCATCTGTCGTCTGTCATCTGTCATCTGTCATCTGTCATCTGTCATCTGTCATCTGTCATCTGTCATCTGTCATCTGTCATCTGTCATCTGTCATCTGTCATCTGTCATCCGTCATCTGTCATCTGTCATCTGTCATCTGTCATCTGTCATCTGTCATCTGTGATCAATCACCTGTCATTTGTCATCTGTCATCTGTCATGTGACAGCTGTCATCTGTCATCTGTCATCTGTCATCTGTCATCTAAAATCTGTCATCTGTCATGTGTCATCTGTCATCTGTCATCTATCATCTGTAATCTGTCATCTGTCATCTGTCGTCTGTCATCTGACATTTGTCATCTGTCATCTGTCATCTGTCATATGTCATCTGTCATCTGTCATACGTCATCTGTCATCTGTCATCTGTCTTCTGTCATCTGTCATCTGTCATGTGACACCTGTCATCTGTCATCTGTCATCCGTCATCTGTCATCTGTCATCTGTCATCTGTCATCTGTCATCTGTCATCTGTCATCTGTCATCTGTCATGTGACACCTGTCATCTGTCATCTGTTATCTGTCATCTGTCATCTGTCATCTGTCATTTAAAATCTAAAATCTGTCATCTGTCATGTGTCATCTGTCATCTGTCATCTATCATCTGTAATCTGTCATCTGTCATCTGTCGTCTGTCATCTGTCATTTGTCATCTGTCATCTGTCATCTGTCATCTGTCATCTGTCATCTGTCATCTGTCATCTGTCATCCGTCATCTGTCATCTGTCATCTGTCATCTGTCATCTGTCATCTGTCATCTGTCATCTGTGATCAATCACCTGTCATTTGTCATCTGTCATCTGTCATGTGACAGCTGTCATCTGTCATCTGTCATCTGCCATCTGTCATCTAAAATCTGTCATCTGTCATGTGTCATCTGTCATCTGTCATCTATCATCTGTAATCTGTCATCTGTCATCTGTCGTCTGTCATCTGACATTTGTCATCTGTCATCTGTCATCTGTCATCTGTCATCTGTCATCTGTCATCTGTCATCCGTCATCTGTCATCTGTCATCTGTTATCTGTCATCTGTCATCTGTCTTCTGTCATCTGTCATCTGTCATGTGACACCTGTCATCTGTCATCTGTCATTTGTCATCCGTCATCTGTCATCTGTCATCTGTCATCTGTCATCTGTCATCTGTCATCTGTCATCTGTCATCTGTCATGTGACACCTGTCATCTGTCATCTGTTATCTGTCATCTGTCATCTGTCATCTGTCATCTGTCATCTGTCATCTGTCATCTGGCATCTGTCATCTGTCATCTGTCATCTGTCATCTGTCATCTGTCATCTGTCTTCTGTCACCTGTCATGTGACACCTGTCATCTGTCATTTGACATCTGTCATCTGTCATCCGTCATCTGTCATCTGTCATCTGTCATCTGTCATCTGTCATCTGTCATCTGTTATCTGTCATCTGTCATCTGTCATCTGTCATCTGTCATCTGTCATCTGTCATCTGTCATCTGTCATCTGTCATCTGTCATCTGTCATCTGTCATCTGTCATCTGTCATCTGTCATCTGTCATCTGTCATCTGTCATCTGTCATCTGTCATCTTTCATCTGTCATCTGTCATCTGTCATCTGTCATCTGTCATCTGTCATCTGTCATCTGTCATCTGTCATCTGTCATCTGTCATCTGTCATCTGTCATCTGTCATCTGTCATCTGTCATCTGTCATCTGTCATCTGTCATCTGACATCTGTCATCTGACATCTGTCATCTGTCACCTGTCATCTGTCATCTGTCATCTGTCATCTGTCATCTGTTATCTGTCATCTGACATCTGTCATCTGTCATCTGTCACCTGTCATCTGTCATCTGTCATCTGTCATTTGTCATCTGTCATATGTCATCTGTCATCTGTCATCTGTCATCTGTCATCTGTCATCTGTCATCTGTCATCTGTCATCTGTCATCTGTCATCTGTCATCTGTCATCTGTTATCTGTCATCTGTCATCTGTCATCTGTCATCTGTCATATGTCGTCTGTCATCTGTCATCTGTCATCTGTGATCTGTGATCTGTCATCTGTCATCTGACATCTGTCATCTGTCATCTGTCATCTGTCACCTGTCATCTGTCATCTGTCATCTGTCATCTGTCATCTGTCATCTGTCATCTGTCATCTGTCATCTGTGTTCTGTCATCTGTCATCTGTCATTTGTCATCTGTTATCTGTCATCTGTCATGTGACATCTGTCATCTGTCATCTGTCATCTTTCATCTGTCATCTGTCATGTGTCACCTGTGATGTGTCATTTCACATCTGTCATCTGTCATTTGTCATCTGTCATCTGTCATCTATCATCTGTAATCTGTCATCTGTCATCTGTCGTTTGTCATCTGTCATCTTTCATCTGTCATCTGTCATCTGTCATCTGTCATCTGTCATATGTCATCTGTCATCTGTCATCTGTAATCTGTCACCAGTCATCTGTCATCTGTCATGTGACATCTGTTATCTGTCATCTGTCATCTGTCATCTGTCATCTGTCATACCACATCTGTCATCTGTCATCTGTCATCTGTCATCTGTCATCTGTCATCTGTCATCTGTCATATGTCATCTGTCATCTGTCATCTGTCATCTGTCATCTGTCATCTGTCATCTGTCATCTGTCGTGTGACATCTGTCATCTGTCATCTGTCATCTGTCATCTGACATCTGACATCTGACATCTGTCATCTGTCATCTGTCATCTGTCATCTGTCATCTGTCACTTGTCATCTGTCATCTGTTATCTGTTATCTGTCATCTGTCATCTGTCATCTGTCATCTGTCATCTGTCATCTGTCATCTGTCATCTGTCATCTGTCATCTGTCATCTGTCATCTGTCATCTGTCATCTGTCATCTGTCATCTGTCATCTGTCATCTGTCATCTGTCATCTGTTGTCTGTCATCTGTCATCTGTCATCTGTCATCTGTCATCTGTTGTCTGTCATCTGTCAACTGTCATCTGTCATCTGTTATCTGTCATCTGTCGTGTGACATCTGTCATCTGTCATCTGTCATCTGTCATCTGACATCTGACATCTGACATTTGTCATCTGTCATCTGTCATCTGTTGTCTGTCATCTGTCATCTGTCATCTGTCATCTGTTGTCTGTCATCTGTCAACTGTCATCTGTCATCTGTCATCTGTCATCTGTCGTGTGACATCTGTCATCTGTCATCTGTCATCTGTCATCTGACATCCGACATCTGACATTTGTTATCTGTCATCTGTAATCTGTAATCTGCCATCTGCGATTTGTCATCTGTCATCTCTCATCTGTTATCTGTCATCTGTCATCTGTCATCTGTCATCTGTCATCTGTTATCTGTTATCTGTCATCTGTCATCTGTCATCTGTCATCTGTCATCTGTCATCTGTCATCGGTCATCTGTCATCTGTCATCTGTCATCTGTCATCTGTCATCTGTCATCTGTCATCTGTTGTCTGTCATCTGTCAACTGTCATCTGTCATCTGTTATCTGTTATCTGTCATCTGTCATCTGTCATCTGTCATCTGTCATCTGTCATGTGTCATCTTTCATCTGTCATCTGACATCTGCCTTTTGTCATCTGTCATCTCTCTTCTGTTATCTGTCATCTGTCATCTGTAATCTGTCATCTGTCATCTTTCAACTGTAATCTGTCATTTGCCATTTGTCATCTGTCATCTGTCATCTGTCATCTGTCATCTGTCATCTGTCATCTGTTGTCTGTCATCTGTCAACTGTCATCTGTCATCTGTTATCTGTTATCTGTCATCTGTCATCTGTCATCTGTCATCTGTCATCTGTCATGTGTCATCTTTCATCTGTCATCTGACATCTGCCATTTGTCATCTGTCATCTCTCTTCTGTTATCTGTCATCTGTCATCTGTAATCTGTCATCTGTCATCTGTCATCTGTCATCTGTTATCTGTTATCTGTCATCTGTCATCTGTCATCTGTCATCTGTCATCTGTCATCTGTCATCTGTCATCTGTCATCTGTCATCTGTTATCTGTTATCTGTCATCTGTCATCTGTCATCTGTCATCTGTCATGTGTCATCTGTCATCTGTCATCTGACATCTGCCATTTGTCATCTGTCATCTCTCTTCTGTTATCTGTCATCTGTCATCTGTCATCTGTTATCTGTTATCTGTCATCTGTCATCTGTCATCTGTCATCTGACATCTGTCATCTGTCATCTGTCATCTGTCATCTGTCATCTGTTGTCTGTTATCTGTCAACTGTCATCTTTCATCTGTCATCTGACATCTGCCATTTGTCATCTGTCATCTCTCTTCTGTTATCTGTCATCTGTCATCTGTAATCTGTCATCTGTCATCTGTCATCTGTCATCTGTTATCGGTTATCTGTCATCTGTCATCTGTCATCTGTCATCTGTCATCTGTCATCTGTCATCTGTCATCTGTCATCTGTCATCTGTCATCTGTCATCTGTCATCTGCCATCTGTCATTTGTCATCTGTCATCTCTCATTTGTTATCTGTCATCTGTAATCTGTAATCTGCCATCTGCGATTTGTCATCTGTCATCTCTCATCTGTTATCTGTCATCTGTCATCTGTCATCTGTCATCTGTCATCTGTCATCTGTTATCTGTTATCTGTCATCTGTCATCTGTCATCTGTCATCTGTCATCTGTCATCTGTCATCTGTCATCTGTCATCTGTCATCTGTCATCTGTTGTCTGTCATCTGTCAACTGTCATCTGTCATCTGTTATCTGTTATCTGTCATCTGTCATCTGTCATCTGTCATCTGTCATCTGTCATGTGTCATCTTTCATCTGTCATCTGACATCTGCCATTTGTCATCTGTCATCTCTCTTCTGTTATCTGTCATCTGTCATCTGTAATCTGTCATCTGTCATCTTTCAACTGTAATCTGTCATTTGCCATTTGTCATCTGTCATCTGTCATCTGTCATCTGTCATCTGTCATCTGTCATCTGTTGTCTGTCATCTGTCAACTGTCATCTGTTATCTGTTATCTGTCATCTGTCATCTGTCATCTGTCATCTGTCTTGTGTCATCTTTCATCGGTCATCTGACATCTGCCATTTGTCATCTGTCATCTCTCTTCTGTTATCTGTCATCTGTCATCTGTAATCTGTCGTCTGTCATCTGTCATCTGTCATCTGTCATCTGTTATCTGTTATCTGTCATCTGTCATCTGTCATCTGTCATCTGTCATCTGTCATCTGTCATCTGTCATCTGTCATCTGTTATCTGTTATCTGTCATCTGTCATCTGTCATCTGTCATCTGTCATCTGTCATCTGTCATGTGTCATCTTTCATCTGTCATCTGACATCTGCCATTTGTCATCTGTCATCTCTCTTCTGTTATCTGTCATCTGTCATCTGTCATCTGTCATCTGTTATCTGTTATCTGTCATCTGTCATCTGTCATCTGTCATCTGTCATCTGTCATCTGTCATCTGTCATCTGTCATCTGTCATCTGTCATCTGTTGTCTGTTATCTGTCAACTGTCATCTGTCATCTGTTATCTGTTATCTGTTATCTGTCATCTGTCATCTGTCATCTGTCATCTGTCATCTGTCATGTGTCATCTTTCATCTGTCATCTGTCGTCTGTCATCTGTCATCTGTCATCTGTCATCTGTCATCTGTCATCTGTCATCTGTCATCTGTCATCTGTCATCTGTCATCTGTCATCTGTCATCTGTCATCCGTCATCTGTCATCTGTCATCTGTCATCTGTCATCTGTCATCTGTCATCTGTCATCTGTGATCAATCACCTGTCATTTGTCATATGTCATCTGTCATGTGACAGCTGTCATCTGTCATCTGTCATCTGTCATCTAAAATCTGTCATCTGTCATGTGTCATCTGTCATCTGTCATCTATCATCTGTAATCTGTCATCTGTCATCTGTCGTCTGTCATCTGACATTTGTCATCTGTCATCTGTCATCTGTCATATGTCATCTGTCATCTGTCATCCGTCATCTGTCATCTGTCATCTGTCATCTGTCATCTGTCTTCTGTCATCTGTCATCTGTCATGTGACACCTGTCATCTGTCATCTGTCATCTGTCATCCGTCATCTGTCATCTGTCATCTGTCATCTGTCATTTAAAATCTAAAATCTGTCATCTGTCATGTGTCATCTGTCATCTGTCATCTATCATCTGTCATCTGTCATGTGACACCTGTCATCTGTCATCTGTCATCTGTCATCTGTTATTTGTCATCTGTCATCTGTCATCTGTCATTTAAAATCTAAAATCTGTCATCTGTCATGTGTCATCTGTCATCTGTCATCTATCATCTGTAATCTGTCATCTGTCATCTGTCGTCTGTCATCTGTCATTTGTCATCTGTCATCTGTCATCTGTCATCTGTCATCTGTCATCTGTCATCTGTCATCCGTCATCTGTCATCTGTCATCTGTCATCTGTCATCTGTCATCTGTCATCTGTCATCTGTGATCAATCACCTGTCATTTGTCATCTGTCATCTGTCATGTGACAGCTGTCATCTGTCATTTGTCATCTGTCATCTGTCATCTAAAATCTGTCATCTGTCATGTGTCATCTGTCATCTGTCATCCGTCATCTGTCATCTGTCATCTGTCATCTGTCATCTGTCTTCTGTCATCTGTCATCTGTCATGTGACACCTGTCATCTGTCATCTGTCATCTGTCATCTGTTATCTGTCATCTGTCATCTGTCATCTGTCATTTAAAATCTAAAATCTGTCACCTGTCATGTGTCATCTGTCATCTGTCATCTATCATCTGTAATCTGTCATCTGTCATCTGTCGTCTGTCATCTGACATTTGTCATCTGTCATCTGTCATCTGTCATATGTCATCTGTCATCTGTCATCCGTCATCTGTCATCTGTCATCTGTCATCTGTCATCTGTCATCTGTCATCTGTCATGTGACACCTGTCATCTGTCATCTGTCATCTGTCATCTGTTATCTGTCATCTGTCATCTGTCATCTGTCATTTAAAATCTAAAATCTGTCATCTGTCATGTGTCATCTGTCATCTGTCATCTATCATCTGTAATCTGTCATCTGTCATCTGTCGTCTGTCATCTGTCATTTGTCATCTGTCATCTGTCATCTGTCATCTGTCATCTGTCATCTGTCATCTGTCATCCGTCATCTGTCATCTGTCATCTGTCATCTGTCATCTGTCATCTGTCATCTGTCATCTGTCATCTGTCATCTGTGATCAATCACCTGTCATTTGTCATCTGTCATCTGTCATGTGACAGCTGTCATCTGTCATCTGTCATCTGTCATCTGTCATCTGTCATCTAAAATCTGTCATCTGTCATGTGTCATCTGTCATCTGTCATCTATCATCTGTAATCTGTCATCTGTCATCTGTCGTCTGTCATCTGACATTTGTCATCTGTCATCTGTCATCTGTCATCTGTCATCTGTCATCTGTCATCTGTCATCCGTCATCTGTCATCTGTCATCTGTCATCTGTCATCTGTCATCTGTCTTCTGTCATCTGTCATCTGTCATGTGACACCTGTCATCTGTCATCTGCCATCTGTCATCCGTCATCTGTCATCTGTCATCTGTCATCTGTCATCTGTCATCTGTCATCTGTCATCTGTCATGTGACACCTGTCATCTGTCATCTGTTATCTGTCATCTGTCATCTGTCATCTGTCATCTGTCATCTGTCATCTGGCATCTGTCATCTGTCATCTGTCATCTGTCATCTGTCATCTGTCTTCTGTCACCTGTCATGTGACACCTGTCATCTGTCATTTGACATCTGTCATCTGTCATCCGTCATCTGTCATCTGTTATCTGTCATCTGTCATCTGTCATCTGTCATCTGTCATCTGTTATCTGTCATCTGTCATCTGTCATCTGTCATCTGTCATCTGTCATCTGTCATCTGTCATCTGTCATCTGTCATCTGTCATCTGTCATCTGTCAACTGTCATCTGTCATCTGTCATCTGTCATCTTTCATCTGTCATCTGTCATCTGTCATCTGTCATCTGTCATCTGTCATCTGTCATCTGTCATCTGTCATCTGTCATCTGTCATCTGTCATCTGTCATCTGTCATCTGTCATCTGTCATCTGTCATCTGTCATCTGTCATCTGTCATCTGTCATCTGTCATCTGTCATCTGTCATCTGTCATCTGTCATCTGTTATCTGTCATCTGTCATCTGTCATCTGTCATCTGTCATCTGTCATATGTCGTCTGTCATCTGTCATCTGTCATCTGTCATCTGTCATCTGCCATCTGTCATCCGTCATCTGTCATCTGTCATCTGTCATCTGTCATCTGTCATCTGTCATCTGTCATGTGACACCTGTCATCTGTCATCTGTCATCTGTCATCTGTCATCTGTCATCTGTCATCTGTCATCTGTCATCTGTCATCTGTCATCTGTCATCTGTCATCTGTCATCTGTCATCTGTCATCTGTCATCTGTCATCTGTCATCTGTCATCTGTCATCTGTCATCTGTCATCTGTCATCTGTCATCTGTCATCTGTCATCTGTCATCTGTCATCTTTCATCTGTCATCTGTCATCTGTCATCTGTCATCTGTCATCTGTCATCTGTCATCTGTCATCTGTCATCTGTCATCTGTCATCTGTCATCTGTCATCTGTCATCTGTCATCTGTCATCTGTCATCTGTCATCTGTCATCTGTCATCTGTCATCTGTCATCTGTCATCTGTCATCTGTCATCTGTTATCTGTCATCTGTCATCTGTCATCTGTCATCTGTCATCTGTCATATGTCGTCTGTCATCTGTCATCTGTCATCTGTGATCTGTGATCTGTCATCTGTCATCTGACATCTGTCATCTGTCATCTGTCATCTGTCACCTGTCATCTGTCATCTGTCATCTGTCATCTGTCATCTGTCATCTGTCATCTGTCATCTGTCATCTGTGTTCTGTCATCTGTCATCTGTCATTTGTCATCTGTTATCTGTCATCTGTCATGTGACATCTGTCATCTGTCATCTGTCATCTTTCATCTGTCATCTGTCATGTGTCACCTGTGATGTGTCATTTCACATCTGTCATCTGTCATTTGTCATCTGTCATCTGTCATCTATCATCTGTAATCTGTCATCTGTCATCTGTCGTTTGTCATCTGTCATCTTTCATCTGTCATCTGTCATCTGTCATCTGTCATCTGTCATCTGTCATCTGTCATCTGTCATCTGTAATCTGTCACCAGTCATCTGTCATCTGTCATGTGAAATCTGTTATCTGTCATCTGTCATCTGTCATCTGTCATCTGTCATACCACATCTGTCATCTGTCATCTGTCATCTGTCATCTGTCATCTGTCATCTGTCATCTGTCATATGTCATCTGTCATCTGTCATCTGTCATCTGTCATCTGTCATCTGTCATCTGTCATCTGTCGTGTGACATCTGTCATCTGTCATCTGTCATCTGTCATCTGACATCTGACATCTGACATCTGTCATCTGTCATCTGTCATCTGTCATCTGTCATCTGTCACTTGTCATCTGTCATCTGTCATCTGTCATCTGTCATCTGTCATCTGTCATCTGTCATCTGTCATCTGTCATCTGTCATCTGTCATCTGTCATCTGTCATCTGTCATCTGTCATCTGTCATCTGTCATCTGTCATCTGTCATCTGTCATCTGTCATCTGTCATCTGTCATCCGTCATCTGTCATCTGTCATCTGTCATCTGTCATCTGTCATTTGTCATCTGTCATTTGTCATCTGTCATCTGCCATCTGTCATCTCTCGTGTCTCACCTGTGATGTGTCATCTGTCATCTGTCATCAATCACCTGTCATTTGTCATCTGTCATCTGTCATGTGACATCTGTCATCTGTCATCTGTCATCTGTCATCTGTCATCTGCCATCTGTCATCTAACATCTGTCATCTGTCATGTGTCATCTGTCATCTGTCATCTGTCGTGTGTCATCTGTCATTTGTCATCTGTCATCTGTCATCTGTCATCTGTCATCTGTCATCTGTCATCCGTCATCTGTCATCTGTCATCTGTCATCTGTCATCTGTCATCTGTCATCGGTTACTGTCATCTGTCATCTGTCATCTGTCATCTGTCATCTGTCATCTGTCATCTGTCATCTGTCATCTGTCATCTGTCATCTGTCATCTGTCATCTGTCATCTGTCATCTGTCATCTGTCATCTGTCATCTGTCATCTGTCATCTGTCATCTGTCATCTGTCATCTGTCATCTGTCATCTGTCATCTGTCATCTGTCATCTGTCATCTGTCATCTGTCATCTGTCATCTGTCATCTGTCATCTGTCATCTGTCATCTGTCATCCGTCATCTGTCATCTGTCATCTGTCATCTGTCATCTGTCATCTGTCATCTGTCATCTGTCATCTGTCATCTGTCATCTGTCATCTGTCATGTGACATCTGTCATCTGTCATCTGTCATCTGTCATCTGTCATCTGTCATCTGTCATCTGTCATCTGTCATCTGTCATCTGTCATCTGTCATCTGTCATCTGTCATCTGTCATCTGTCATCTGTCATCTGTCATCTGTCATCTGACATCTGACATCTGTCATCTGTCATCTGTCACCTGTCATCTGTCATCTGTCATCTGTCATCTGTCATCTGTCATCTGTCATCTGTCATCTGTCATCTGTCATCTGTCATCTGTCATCTGTCATCTGTCATCTGTCATCTGTCATCTGTCATATGTCGTCTGTCATCTGTCATCTGTCATCTGTGATCTGTTATCTGTCATCTGTCATCTGACATCTGTCATCTGACATCTGTCATCTGTCACCTGTCATCTGTCATCTGTCATCTGTGATCTGTCATCTGTAATCTGTCATTTGTCATCTGACATCTGTCATCTGTCATCTGTCACCTGTCATCTGTCATCTGTCATCTGTCATCTGTCATCTGTCATCTGTCATCTGTCATCTGTCATCTGTCATCTGTCATCTGTCATCTGTCATCTGTCATCTGTCATCTGTCATCTGTCATCTGTCATCTGTCATCTGTCATCTGTCATCTGTCACCTGTCATCAGTCATCTGTCATCTGTCATCTGTCATCTGTCATCTGTCATCTGTCATCTGTCATCTGTCATCTGTCATCTGTCATCTGTCATCTGTCATCTGTCATCTGTCATCTGTCATCTGTCATCTGTGTTCTGTCATCTGTCATCTGTCATTTGTCATCTGTTATCTGTCATCTGTCATGTGACATCTGTCATCTGTCATCTGTCATCTTTCATCTGTCATCTGTCATGTGTCACCTGTGATGTGTCATTTCACATCTGTCATCTGTCATTTGTTATCTGTCATCTGTCATCTGTCATCTGTCATCTGTCATCTGTCATCTGTCATCTGTCATCTCACATCTGTCATCTGTCATCTGTCGTCTGTCATCTGTCATCTGTCATCTGTCATCTGTCATCTGTCATCTGTCATCCGTCATCCGTCATCCGTCATCTGCCATCTGTCATCTGTCATCTGTCATTTGCCATCTGTCATTTGTCGTCTGTCATCTGTCATCTGTCATCTGTCATCTGTCATCTGTCATCTGTCATCTCTCATCTGTCATCTGTCATCTGTCATCTGTCATTTGTCATCAATCATCTGTCATCTGTCATCTGTCATCAATCATCTGTCATCTGCTATCTGTCATCTGTCATCTGTCATCTGTCATCTGTCATCTGTCATCTGTCATCTGTCATCTGTCATCTGTCATCTGTCATCTGTCATCTGTCATCTGTCATCTGTCATCTGTCATCTGTCATCTGTCATCTGTCATCTGTCATCTGCCATCTGTCATCTGTCATCTGTCATCTGTCATCTGTCATCTGTCATCTGTCATCTGTCATCTGTCATCTGTCATCTGTCATCTGTCATCTGTCATCTGTCATCTGTCATCTGTCATCTGTCATCTGTCATCTGTCATCTGTCATCCGTCATTTGTCATCTCTCATTTGTTATCTGTCATCTGTAATCTGTAATCTGCCATCTGCGATTTGTCATCTGTCATCTCTCATCTGTTATCTGTCATCTGTCATATGTCATCTGTCATCTGTCTTCTGTCATCTGTCATCTGTCATCTGTCAACTGTCATCTGTCATCGGTTATGTGTTATCTGTCATCTGTCATCTGTCATGTGTCATGTGTCATCTGTCATCTGTCATCTGTCAACTGTCGTCTGTCATTTGTCATCTGTCATCTGTCATCTGTCATCTGTCATCTGTCATCTGTCATCTGTCATCTGTCATCTGTCATCTGTCATCTGTCATCTGTCATCTGTCATCTGTCATCTGTCATCTGTCATTTGTCATCTCTCATTTGTTATCTGTCATCTGTAATCTGTAATCTGCCATCTGCGATTTGTCATCTGTCATCTCTCATCTGTTATCCGTCATCTGTCATATGTCATCTGTCATCTGTCTTCTGTCATCTGTCATCTGTCATCTGTCAACTGTCATCTGTCATCGGTTATGTGTTATCTGTCATCTGTCATCTGTCATCTGTCATGTGTCATCTGTCATCTGTCATCTGTCATCTGTCATCTGTCGTCTGTCATCTGTCATCTGTCATCAATCATCTGTCTTCTGTCATCTGTCATCAATCATCTGTCATCTGCTATCTGTCATTTGCCATTTGTCATCTGTCATCTCTCATTTGTTATCTGTCATCTGTAATCTGTAATCTGCCATCTGCGATTTGTCATCTGTCAGCTCTCATCTGTTATCTGTCATCTGTCATCTGTCATCTGTCATCTGTCATCTGTCATCTGTCATCTGTTATCTGTTATCTGTCATCTGTCATCTGTCATCTGTCATCTGTCATCTGTCATCTGTCATCTGTCATCTGTCATCTGTCATCTGTCATCTGTCATCTGTCATCTGTCATCTGTTGTCTGTCATCTGTCAACTGTCATCTGTCATCTGTTATCTGTTATCTGTCATCTGTCATCTGTCATCTGTCATCTGTCATCTGTCATGTGTCATCTTTCATCTGTCATCTGTCATCTGTCATCTGTCATCTGTCATCTGTCATCTGTCATCTGTCATCTGTCATCTGTCATCTGTCATCCGTCATCTGTCATCTGTCATCTGTCATCTGTCATCTGTCATTTGTCATCTGTCATTTGTCATCTGTCATCTGCCATCTGTCATCTCTCGTGTCTCACCTGTGATGTGTCATCTGTCATCTGTCATCAATCACCTGTCATTTGTCATCTGTCATCTGTCATGTGACATCTGTCATCTGTCATCTGTCATCTGTCATCTGCCATCTGTCATCTAACATCTGTCATCTGTCATGTGTCATCTGTCATCTGTCATCTGTCGTGTGTCATCTGTCATTTGTCATCTGTCATCTGTCATCTGTCATCTGTCATCTGTCATCCGTCATCTGTCATCTGTCATCTGTCAACTGTCATCTTTCATCTGTCATCTGACATCTGCCATTTGTCATCTGTCATCTCTCTTCTGTTATCTGTCATCTGTCATCTGTAATCTGTCATCTGCCATCTGTCATCTGTCATATGTTATCGGTTATCTGTCATCTGTCATCTGTCATCTGTCATCTGTCATCTGTCATCTGTCATCTGTCATCTGTCATCCGTCATCTGTCATCTGTCATCTGTCATCTTTCATCTGTCATCTGTCATCTGTCGTCTGTCATGTGTCATTTGTCATCTGTCATCTGTCATCTGTCATCTGTCATCTGTCATCTGTCATCTGTCATCTGTCATCTGTCATCTGTCATCTGTCATCTGTCATCTGTCATCTGTCATCTGTCATCTGTCATCTGTCATCTGTCATCTGTCATCTGTCATCTGTCATCTGTCATCTGTCATCTGTCATCTGTCATCTGTCATCTGTCATCTGTCATCTGTCATCTGTCATCTGTCATCTGTCATCTGTCATACTTCATCTGTCATCTGTCATCTGTCATCTGTCATCTGTCATCTGTCATCTGTCATCTGTCATCTGTCATTTGTCATCTCTCATTTGTTATCTGTCATCTGTAATCTGTAATCTGCCATCTGCGATTTGTCATCTGTCATCTCTCATCTGTTATCTGTCATCTGTCATATGTCATCTGTCATCTGTCTTCTGTCATCTGTCATCTGTCATCTGTCAACTGTCATCTGTCATCGGTTATCTGTTATCTGTCATCTGTCATCTGTCATCTGTCATCTGTCATCTGTCATCTGTCATCTGTCATCTGTCATCTGTCATCTGTCATCTGTCATCTGACATCTGCCATTTTTCATCTGTCATCTCTCATCTGTCATCTGTCATCTGTCATCTGTCATCTGTCATCTGTCATCTGTCATCTGTCATCTGTCATCTGTCATCTGTCATCTGTCATCTGTCATCTGTCATATGTCATCTGTCATCTGTCATTTGTCATCTGTCATCTGTCATCTGTCATCTGTCATCTGTCATCTGTCATCTGTCATCTGTCATCTGTCATCTGTCATCTGTCATCTGTCATCTGTCATCTGTCATCTGTCATCTGTCATCTGTCATTTGTCATCTGTCATCTGTCATCTGTCATCTGTCATCTGTCATCTGTCATCTGTCATCTGTCATCTGTCATCTGTCATCTGTCATCTGTCATCTGTCATCTGTCATCTCTCATTTGTTATCTGTCATCTGTAATCTGTAATCTGCCATCTGCGATTTGTCATCTGTCATCTCTCATCTGTTATCTGTCATCTGTCATATGTCATCTGTCATCTGTCTTCTGTCATCTGTCATCTGTCATCTGTCAACTGTCATCTGTCATCGGTTATCTGTTATCTGTCATCTGTCATCTGTCATCTGTCATCTGTCATCTGTCATCTGTAATCTGTCATCTGTCATCTTTCAACTGTAATCTGTCATTTGCCATTTGTCATCTCTCATCTCTCATTTGTTATCTGTCATCTGTAATCTGTAATCTGCCATCTGCCATTTGTCATCTGTCATCTCTCTTCTGTTATCTGTCATCTGTCATCTGTCATCTGTTATCTGTTATCTGTCATCTGTCATCTGTCATCTGTCATCTGACATCTGTCATCTGTCATCTGTCATCTGTCATCTGTCATCTGTTGTCTGTTATCTGTCAACTGTCATCTTTCATCTGTCATCTGACATCTGCCATTTGTCATCTGTCATCTCTCTTCTGTTATCTGTCATCTGTCATCTGTAATCTGTCATCTGTCATCTGTCATCTGTCATCTGTTATCGGTTATCTGTCATCTGTCATCTGTCATCTGTCATCTGTCATCTGTCATCTGTCATCTGTCATCTGTCATCTGTCATCTGTCATCTGTCATCTGTCATCTGTCATCTGTCATCTGCCATCTGTCATTTGTCATCTGTCATCTCTCATTTGTTATCTGTCATCTGTAATCTGTAATCTGCCATCTGCGATTTGTCATCTGTCACCTCTCATCTGTTATCTGTCATCTGTCATCTGTCATCTGTCATCTGTCATCTGTTATCTGTTATCTGTCATCTGTCATCTGTCATCTGTCATCTGTCATCTGTCATCTGTCATCTGTCATCTGTCATCTGTCATCTGTCATCTGTCATCTGTTGTCTGTCATCTGTCAACTGTCATCTGTCATCTGTTATCTGTTATCTGTCATCTGTCATCTGTCATCTGTCATCTGTCATCTGTCATGTGTCATCTTTCATCTGTCATCTGACATCTGCCATTTGTCATCTGTCATCTCTCTTCTGTTATCTGTCATCTGTCATCTGTAATCTGTCATCTGTCATCTTTCAACTGTAATCTGTCATTTGCCATTTGTCATCTGTCATCTGTCATCTGTCATCTGTCATCTGTCATCTGTCATCTGTCATCTGTCATCTGTTGTCTGTCATCTGTCAACTGTCATCTGTCATCTGTTATCTGTTATCTGTCATCTGTCATCTGTCATCTGTCATCTGTCATCTGTCTTGTGTCATCTTTCATCTGTCATCTGACATCTGCCATTTGTCATCTGTCATCTCTCTTCTGTTATCTGTCATCTGTCATCTGTCATGTGTCATCTTTCATCTGTCATCTGACATCTGCCATTTGTCATCTGTCATCTCTCTTCTGTTATCTGTCATCTGTCATCTGTAATCTGTAATCTGCCATCTGCGATTTGTCATCTGTCACCTCTCATCTGTTATCTGTCATCTGTCATCTGCCATTTGTCATCTGTCATCTCTCTTCTGTTATCTGTCATCTGTCATCTGTAATCTGTCGTCTGTCATCTGTCATCTGTTATCTGTTATCTGTCATCTGTCATCTGTCATCTGTCATCTGTCATCTGTCATCTGTCATCTGTTATCTGTTATCTGTCATCTCTCATCTGTCATCTGTCATCTGTCATCTGTCATGTGTCATCTTTCATCTGTCATCTGACATCTGCCATTTGTCATCTGTCATCTCTCTTCTGTTATCTGTCATCTGTCATCTGTCATCTGTCATCTGTTATCTGTTATCTGTCATCTGTCATCTGTCATCTGTCATCTGTCATCTGTCATCTGTCATCTGTCATCTGTCATCTGTCATCTGTCATCTGTCATCTGTTGTCTGTTATCTGTCAACTGTCATCTGTCATCTGTTATCTGTTATCTGTCATCTGTCATCTGTCATCTGTCATCTGTCATCTGTCATGTGTCATCTTTCATCTGTCATCTGACATCTGCCATTTGTCATCTGTCATCTCTCTTCTGTTATCTGTCATCTGTCATCTGTAATCTGTCATCTGTCATCTGTCATCTGTCATCTGTTATCTGTTATCTGTCATCTCTCATCTGTCATCTGTCATCTGTCATGTGTCATCTTTCATCTGTCATCTGACATCTGCCATTTGTCATCTGTCATCTCTCTTCTGTTATCTGTCATCTGTCATCTATCATCTGTCATCTGTTATCTGTTATCTGTCATCTGTCATCTGTCATCTGTCATCTGTCATCTGTCATCTGTCATCTGTCATCTGTCATCTGTCATCTGTCATCTGTCATCTGTTGTCTGTTATCTGTCAACTGTCATCTGTCATCTGTTATCTGTTATCTGTCATCTGTCATATGTCATCTGTCATCTGTCTTCTGTCATCTGTCATCTGTCATCTGTCAACTGTCATCTGTTATCTGTTATCTGTCATCTCTCATCTGTCATCTGTCATCTGTCATCTGTCATGTGTCATCTTTCATCTGTCATCTGACATCTGCCATTTGTCATCTGTCATCTCTCTTCTGTTATCTGTCATCTGTCATCTGTCATCTGTCATCTGTTATCTGTTATCTGTCATCTGTCATCTGTCATCTGTCATCTGTTATCTGTTATCTGTCATCTGTCATCTGTCATCTGTCATCTGTCATCTGTCATGTGTCATCTGTCATCTGTCATCTGACATCTGCCATTTGTCATCTGTCATCTCTCTTCTGTTATCTGTCATCTGTCATCTGTCATCTGTTATCTGTTATCTGTCATCTGTCATCTGTCATCTGTCATCTGACATCTGTCATCTGTCATCTGTCATCTGTCATCTGTTGTCTGTTATCTGTCAACTGTCATCTTTCATCTGTCATCTGACATCTGCCATTTGTCATCTGTCATCTCTCTTCTGTTATCTGTCATCTGTCATCTGTAATCTGTCATCTGCCATCTGTCATCTGTCATCTGTTATCGGTTATCTGTCATCTGTCATCTGTCATCTGTCATCTGTCATCTGTCATCTGTCATCTGTCATCTGTCATCCGTCATCTGTCATCTGTCATCTGTCATCTTTCATCTGTCATCTGTCATCTGTCGTCTGTCATGTGTCATTTGTCATCTGTCATCTGTCATCTGTCATCTGTCATCTGTCATCTGTCATCTGTCATCTGTCATCTGTCATCTGTCATCTGTCATCTGTCATCTGTCATCTGTCATCTGTCATCTGTCATCTGTCATCTGTCATCTGTCATCTGTCATCTGTCATCTGTCATCTGTCATCTGTCATCTGTCATCTGTCATCTGTCATCTGTCATCTGTCATCTGTCATCTGTCATACTTCATCTGTCATCTGTCATCTGTCATCTGTCATCTGTCATCTGTCATCTGTCATCTGTCATCTGTCATTTGTCATCTCTCATTTGTTATCTGTCATCTGTAATCTGTAATCTGCCATCTGCGATTTGTCATCTGTCATCTCTCATCTGTTATCTGTCATCTGTCATATGTCATCTGTCATCTGTCTTCTGTCATCTGTCATCTGTCATCTGTCAACTGTCATCTGTCATCGGTTATCTGTTATCTGTCATCTGTCATCTGTCATCTGTCATCTGTCATCTGTCATCTGTCATCTGTCATCTGTCATCTGTCATCTGTCATCTGTCATCTGACATCTGCCATTTTTCATCTGTCATCTCTCATCTGTCATCTGTCATCTGTCATCTGTCATCTGTCATCTGTCATCTGTCATCTGTCATCTGTCATCTGTCATCTGTCATCTGTCATCTGTCATATGTCATCTGTCATCTGTCATTTGTCATCTGTCATCTGTCATCTGTCATCTGTCATCTGTCATCTGTCATCTGTCATCTGTCATCTGTCATCTGTCATCTGTCATCTGTCATCTGTCATCTGTCATCTGTCATCTGTCATTTGTCATCTGTCATCTGTCATCTGTCATCTGTCATCTGTCATCTGTCATCTGTCATCTGTCATCTGTCATCTGTCATCTGTCATCTGTCATCTGTCATCTGTCATCTCTCATTTGTTATCTGTCATCTGTAATCTGTAATCTGCCATCTGCGATTTGTCATCTGTCATCTCTCATCTGTTATCTGTCATCTGTCATATGTCATCTGTCATCTGTCTTCTGTCATCTGTCATCTGTCATCTGTCAACTGTCATCTGTCATCGGTTATCTGTTATCTGTCATCTGTCATCTGTCATCTGTCATCTGTCATCTGTCATCTGTAATCTGTCATCTGTCATCTTTCAACTGTAATCTGTCATTTGCCATTTGTCATCTCTCATCTCTCATTTGTTATCTGTCATCTGTAATCTGTAATCTGCCATCTGCCATTTGTCATCTGTCATCTCTCTTCTGTTATCTGTCATCTGTCATCTGTCATCTGTTATCTGTTATCTGTCATCTGTCATCTGTCATCTGTCATCTGACATCTGTCATCTGTCATCTGTCATCTGTCATCTGTCATCTGTTGTCTGTTATCTGTCAACTGTCATCTTTCATCTGTCATCTGACATCTGCCATTTGTCATCTGTCATCTCTCTTCTGTTATCTGTCATCTGTCATCTGTAATCTGTCATCTGTCATCTGTCATCTGTCATCTGTTATCGGTTATCTGTCATCTGTCATCTGTCATCTGTCATCTGTCATCTGTCATCTGTCATCTGTCATCTGTCATCTGTCATCTGTCATCTGTCATCTGTCATCTGTCATCTGCCATCTGTCATTTGTCATCTGTCATCTCTCATTTGTTATCTGTCATCTGTAATCTGTAATCTGCCATCTGCGATTTGTCATCTGTCACCTCTCATCTGTTATCTGTCATCTGTCATCTGTCATCTGTCATCTGTCATCTGTTATCTGTTATCTGTCATCTGTCATCTGTCATCTGTCATCTGTCATCTGTCATCTGTCATCTGTCATCTGTCATCTGTCATCTGTCATCTGTCATCTGTTGTCTGTCATCTGTCAACTGTCATCTGTCATCTGTTATCTGTTATCTGTCATCTGTCATCTGTCATCTGTCATCTGTCATCTGTCATGTGTCATCTTTCATCTGTCATCTGACATCTGCCATTTGTCATCTGTCATCTCTCTTCTGTTATCTGTCATCTGTCATCTGTAATCTGTCATCTGTCATCTTTCAACTGTAATCTGTCATTTGCCATTTGTCATCTGTCATCTGTCATCTGTCATCTGTCATCTGTCATCTGTCATCTGTCATCTGTCATCTGTTGTCTGTCATCTGTCAACTGTCATCTGTCATCTGTTATCTGTTATCTGTCATCTGTCATCTGTCATCTGTCATCTGTCATCTGTCTTGTGTCATCTTTCATCTGTCATCTGACATCTGCCATTTGTCATCTGTCATCTCTCTTCTGTTATCTGTCATCTGTCATCTGTCATGTGTCATCTTTCATCTGTCATCTGACATCTGCCATTTGTCATCTGTCATCTCTCTTCTGTTATCTGTCATCTGTCATCTGTAATCTGTAATCTGCCATCTGCGATTTGTCATCTGTCACCTCTCATCTGTTATCTGTCATCTGTCATCTGCCATTTGTCATCTGTCATCTCTCTTCTGTTATCTGTCATCTGTCATCTGTAATCTGTCGTCTGTCATCTGTCATCTGTTATCTGTTATCTGTCATCTGTCATCTGTCATCTGTCATCTGTCATCTGTCATCTGTCATCTGTTATCTGTTATCTGTCATCTCTCATCTGTCATCTGTCATCTGTCATCTGTCATGTGTCATCTTTCATCTGTCATCTGACATCTGCCATTTGTCATCTGTCATCTCTCTTCTGTTATCTGTCATCTGTCATCTGTCATCTGTCATCTGTTATCTGTTATCTGTCATCTGTCATCTGTCATCTGTCATCTGTCATCTGTCATCTGTCATCTGTCATCTGTCATCTGTCATCTGTCATCTGTCATCTGTTGTCTGTTATCTGTCAACTGTCATCTGTCATCTGTTATCTGTTATCTGTCATCTGTCATCTGTCATCTGTCATCTGTCATCTGTCATGTGTCATCTTTCATCTGTCATCTGACATCTGCCATTTGTCATCTGTCATCTCTCTTCTGTTATCTGTCATCTGTCATCTGTAATCTGTCATCTGTCATCTGTCATCTGTCATCTGTTATCTGTTATCTGTCATCTCTCATCTGTCATCTGTCATCTGTCATGTGTCATCTTTCATCTGTCATCTGACATCTGCCATTTGTCATCTGTCATCTCTCTTCTGTTATCTGTCATCTGTCATCTGTCATCTGTCATCTGTTATCTGTTATCTGTCATCTGTCATCTGTCATCTGTCATCTGTCATCTGTCATCTGTCATCTGTCATCTGTCATCTGTCATCTGTCATCTGTCATCTGTTGTCTGTTATCTGTCAACTGTCATCTGTCATCTGTTATCTGTTATCTGTCATCTGTCATATGTCATCTGTCATCTGTCTTCTGTCATCTGTCATCTGTCATCTGTCAACTGTCATCTGTCATGGGTTATGTGTTATCTGTCATCTGTCATCTGTCATCTGTCATGTGTCATCTGTCATCTGTCATCTGTCATCTGTCATCTGTCGTCTGTCATCTGTCATCTGTCATCAATCATCTGTCTTCTGTCATCTGTCATCAATCATCTGTCATCTGCTATCTGTCATTTGCCATTTGTCATCTGTCATCTCTCATTTGTTATCTGTCATCTGTAATCTGTAATCTGCCATCTGCGATTTGTCATCTGTCAGCTCTCATCTGTTATCTGTCATCTGTCATCTGTCATCTGTCATCTGTCATCTGTCATCTGTTATCTGTTATCTGTCATCTGTCATCTGTCATCTGTCATCTGTCATCTGTCATCTGTCATCTGTCATCTGTCATCTGTCATCTGTCATCTGTCATCTGTCATCTGTTGTCTGTCATCTGTCAACTGTCATCTGTCATCTGTTATCTGTTATCTGTCATCTGTCATCTGTCATCTGTCATCTGTCATCTGTCATGTGTCATCTTTCATCTGTCATCTGACATCTGCCTTTTGTCATCTGTCATCTCTCTTCTGTTATCTGTCATGTGTCATCTGTAATCTGTCATCTGTCATCTTTCAACTGTAATCTGTCATTTGCCATTTGTCATCTGTCATCTGTCATCTGTCATCTGTCATCTGTCATCTGTCATCTGTTGTCTGTCATCTGTCAACTGTCATCTGTCATCTGTTATCTGTTATCTGTCATCTGTCATCTGTCATCTGTCATCTGTCATCTGTCATGTGTCATCTTTCATCTGTCATCTGACATCTGCCATTTGTCATCTGTCATCTCTCTTCTGTTATCTGTCATCTGTCATCTGTAATCTGTCATCTGTCATCTGTCATCTGTCATCTGTTATCTGTTATCTGTCATCTGTCATCTGTCATCTGTCATCTGTTATCTGTTATCTGTCATCTGTCATCTGTCATCTGTCATCTGTCATCTGTCATGTGTCATCTGTCATCTGTCATCTGACATCTGCCATTTGTCATCTGTCATCTCTCTTCTGTTATCTGTCATCTGTCATCTGTCATCTGTTATCTGTTATCTGTCATCTGTCATCTGTCATCTGTCATCTGACATCTGTCATCTGTCATCTGTCATCTGTCATCTGTTGTCTGTTATCTGTCAACTGTCATCTTTCATCTGTCATCTGACATCTGCCATTTGTCATCTGTCATCTCTCTTCTGTTATCTGTCATCTGTCATCTGTAATCTGTCATCTGCCATCTGTCATCTGTCATCTGTTATCGGTTATCTGTCATCTGTCATCTGTCATCTGTCATCTGTCATCTGTCATCTGTCATCTGTCATCTGTCATCCGTCATCTGTCATCTGTCATCTGTCATCTTTCATCTGTCATCTGTCATCTGTCGTCTGTCATGTGTCATTTGTCATCTGTCATCTGTCATCTGTCATCTGTCATCTGTCATCTGTCATCTGTCATCTGTCATCTGTCATCTGTCATCTGTCATCTGTCATCTGTCATCTGTCATCTGTCATCTGTCATCTGTCATCTGTCATCTGTCATCTGTCATCTGTCATCTGTCATCTGTCATCTGTCATCTGTCATCTGTCATCTGTCATCTGTCATCTGTCATCTGTCATCTGTCATACTTCATCTGTCATCTGTCATCTGTCATCTGTCATCTGTCATCTGTCATCTGTCATCTGTCATCTGTCATTTGTCATCTCTCATTTGTTATCTGTCATCTGTAATCTGTAATCTGCCATCTGCGATTTGTCATCTGTCATCTCTCATCTGTTATCTGTCATCTGTCATATGTCATCTGTCATCTGTCTTCTGTCATCTGTCATCTGTCATCTGTCAACTGTCATCTGTCATCGGTTATCTGTTATCTGTCATCTGTCATCTGTCATCTGTCATCTGTCATCTGTCATCTGTCATCTGTCATCTGTCATCTGTCATCTGTCATCTGACATCTGCCATTTTTCATCTGTCATCTCTCATCTGTCATCTGTCATCTGTCATCTGTCATCTGTCATCTGTCATCTGTCATCTGTCATCTGTCATCTGTCATCTGTCATCTGTCATCTGTCATCTGTCATCTGTCATATGTCATCTGTCATCTGTCATTTGTCATCTGTCATCTGTCATCTGTCATCTGTCATCTGTCATCTGTCATCTGTCATCTGTCATCTGTCATCTGTCATCTGTCATCTGTCATCTGTCATCTGTCATCTGTCATCTGTCATTTGTCATCTGTCATCTGTCATCTGTCATCTGTCATCTGTCATCTGTCATCTGTCATCTGTCATCTGTCATCTGTCATCTGTCATCTGTCATCTGTCATCTGTCATCTCTCATTTGTTATCTGTCATCTGTAATCTGTAATCTGCCATCTGCGATTTGTCATCTGTCATCTCTCATCTGTTATCTGTCATCTGTCATATGTCATCTGTCATCTGTCTTCTGTCATCTGTCATCTGTCATCTGTCAACTGTCATCTGTCATCGGTTATCTGTTATCTGTCATCTGTCATCTGTCATCTGTCATCTGTCATCTGTCATCTGTAATCTGTCATCTGTCATCTTTCAACTGTAATCTGTCATTTGCCATTTGTCATCTCTCATCTCTCATTTGTTATCTGTCATCTGTAATCTGTAATCTGCCATCTGCCATTTGTCATCTGTCATCTCTCTTCTGTTATCTGTCATCTGTCATCTGTCATCTGTCATCTGTTATCTGTTATCTGTCATCTGTCATCTGTCATCTGTCATCTGACATCTGTCATCTGTCATCTGTCATCTGTCATCTGTCATCTGTTGTCTGTTATCTGTCAACTGTCATCTTTCATCTGTCATCTGACATCTGCCATTTGTCATCTGTCATCTCTCTTCTGTTATCTGTCATCTGTCATCTGTAATCTGTCATCTGTCATCTGTCATCTGTCATCTGTTATCGGTTATCTGTCATCTGTCATCTGTCATCTGTCATCTGTCATCTGTCATCTGTCATCTGTCATCTGTCATCTGTCATCTGTCATCTGTCATCTGTCATCTGTCATCTGCCATCTGTCATTTGTCATCTGTCATCTCTCATTTGTTATCTGTCATCTGTAATCTGTAATCTGCCATCTGCGATTTGTCATCTGTCACCTCTCATCTGTTATCTGTCATCTGTCATCTGTCATCTGTCATCTGTCATCTGTCATCTGTTATCTGTTATCTGTCATCTGTCATCTGTCATCTGTCATCTGTCATCTGTCATCTGTCATCTGTCATCTGTCATCTGTCATCTGTCATCTGTCATCTGTCATCTGTTGTCTGTCATCTGTCAACTGTCATCTGTCATCTGTTATCTGTTATCTGTCATCTGTCATCTGTCATCTGTCATCTGTCATCTGTCATGTGTCATCTTTCATCTGTCATCTGACATCTGCCATTTGTCATCTGTCATCTCTCTTCTGTTATCTGTCATCTGTCATCTGTAATCTGTCATCTGTCATCTTTCAACTGTAATCTGTCATTTGCCATTTGTCATCTGTCATCTGTCATCTGTCATCTGTCATCTGTCATCTGTCATCTGTCATCTGTTGTCTGTCATCTGTCAACTGTCATCTGTCATCTGTTATCTGTTATCTGTCATCTGTCATCTGTCATCTGTCATCTGTCATCTGTCTTGTGTCATCTTTCATCTGTCATCTGACATCTGCCATTTGTCATCTGTCATCTCTCTTCTGTTATCTGTCATCTGTCATCTGTAATCTGTCGTCTGTCATCTGTCATCTGTTATCTGTTATCTGTCATCTGTCATCTGTCATCTGTCATCTGTCATCTGTCATCTGTCATCTGTTATCTGTTATCTGTCATCTCTCATCTGTCATCTGTCATCTGTCATCTGTCATGTGTCATCTTTCATCTGTCATCTGACATCTGCCATTTGTCATCTGTCATCTCTCTTCTGTTATCTGTCATCTGTCATCTGTCATCTGTCATCTGTTATCTGTTATCTGTCATCTGTCATCTGTCATCTGTCATCTGTCATCTGTCATCTGTCATCTGTCATCTGTCATCTGTCATCTGTCATCTGTCATCTGTTGTCTGTTATCTGTCAACTGTCATCTGTCATCTGTTATCTGTTATCTGTCATCTGTCATCTGTCATCTGTCATCTGTCATCTGTCATGTGTCATCTTTCATCTGTCATCTGACATCTGCCATTTGTCATCTGTCATCTCTCTTCTGTTATCTGTCATCTGTCATCTGTAATCTGTCATCTGTCATCTGTCATCTGTTATCTGTTATCTGTCATCTGTCATCTGTCATCTGTCATCTGTCATCTGTCATCTGTCATCTGTCATCTGTCATCTGTCATCTGTCATCTGTCATCTGCCATCTGTCATCTGTCATCTGTCATCTGTCATCTGTCATCTGTCATCTGTCATCTGTCATCAATCATCTGTCATCTGTCATCTGTCATCAATCATCTGTCATCTGTCATCTGTCATCTGTCATCTGTCATCTGTCATCTGTCATCTGTCATCTGTCATCTCTCATTTGTTATCTGTCATCTGTCATCTGTCATCTGTCATCTCTCATTTGTTATCTGTCATCTGTAATCTGTAATCTGCCATCTGCGATTTGTCATCTGTCATCTCTCATCTGTTATCTGTCATCTGTCATCTGTCATCTGTCATCTGTCATCTGTCATCTGTCATCTGTCATCTGTCATCTGTCATCTGTCATCTGTCATCTGTCATCTGTCATCTGTCATCTGTCATCTGTCATCTGTAATCTGTCATCTCTCATCTGTCGTCTGTCATCTGTCATCTGTCTTCTGTCATCTGTCATCTGTCATCTGTCATCTGTCATCTGTCATCTGTCATCTGTCATCTGTCATCTATCATCTGTCATCTGTCATCTGTCATCTGTCAGCTGTCATCTGTCATCTGTCATCTGTCATCTGTCATCTGTCATCTGTCATCTTTCATCTGTCATCTATCATCTGTCAGTTGTCACGTGTGATGTGTCATTTCTCATCTGTCATCTGTCATTTGTTATCTGTCATCTGTCATCTGTCATCCGTCATCTGTCATCTGTCATCTTTCATCTGTCATCTGTCATCTGTCGTCTGTCATGTGTCATTTGTCATCTGTCATGTGTCATCTGCCATTTGTCATCTTTCATCTGTCATCTGTCATCTGTCATCTGTCATCTGTCATCAGTCATCTGTCATCTGTCATCTGTCATCTGTCATCTGTCACCTGTCACCTGTCATCTGTCATTTGTCATATGTCATCTGTCATCTGTCATCTGTCATCTGTCATCTGTCATCTGTCATCTGTCATCTGTCATTTATTCATCTGTCATCTGTCATCTGTCATCTGTCATCTGTCATCTGTCATCTGTCATCTGTCATCTGTCATCTGTCATCTGTCATCTGTCATCTGTCATCTGTCATCTGTCATCTGTCATCTGTCATCTGTCATCTGTCATCTGTCATCTGTCATCTGTCATCTGTCATCTGTCATCTGTCATTTGTCATCTGTCATCTGTCATCTGTCATCTGTCATCTGTCATCTGTAATGTGTCATCTGTCATCTGTCGTCTGTCATCTGTCATCTGTCATCTGTCATCTGTCATCTGTCATCTGTCATCTGTCATCTGTCATCTGTCATCTGTTATCTGTCATCTGTCATCTGTCATCTGTCATCTGTCATCTTTCATCTGTCATCTGTCATGTGTCAACTGTGTTGTGTCATTTCTCATCTGTCAACTGTCATTTGTTATCTGTCATCTGTCATCTGTCATCCGTCATCTGTCATCTGTCATCTGTCATCTGCCATCTGTCATTTGTCATATGCCACCTGTCATCTGTCATTTGTCTTTTGTCATCTGTCATCTGCCATCTGTCATCTGCCATCTGTCATGTGTCACCTGTGATGTGTCATCTGTCATCTATCACCTGTCATTTGTCATTTGTCATCTCTCATCTGTTATCTGTCATCTGTCATATGTCATCTGTTCTCTGTCATCTCTCATCTGTCATCTGTCATCTGTCATCTGTCATCTGTCATCTGTCATCTGTCATCTGTCATCTGTCATCTGTCATCTGTCATCTGTCATCTGTCATCTGTCATCTGTCATCTGTCATCTGTCATCTGTCATTTGTCATCTGTCATCTGTCATCTGTCATCTGTCATCTGTCATCTGTCATCTGTCATCTGTCATCTGTCATCTGTCATTTGTCATCTGTCATCTGTCATCTGTCATCTCTCATTTGTTATCTGTCATCTGTAATCTGTAATCTGCCATCTGCGATTTGTCATCTGTCATCTCTCATCTGTTATCTGTCATCTGTCATATGTCATCTGTCATCTGTCTTCTGTCATCTGTCATCTGTCATCTGTCAACTGTCATCTGTCATCGGTTATCTGTTATCTGTCATCTGTCATCTGTCATCTGTCATCTGTCATCTGTCATCTGTCATCTGTAATCTGTCATCTGTCATCTTTCAACTGTAATCTGTCATTTGCCATTTGTCATCTCTCATCTCTCATTTGTTATCTGTCATCTGTAATCTGTAATCTGCCATCTGCGATTTGTCATCTGTCATCTCTCATCTGTTATCTGTTATCTGTCATCTGTCATCTGACATCTGTCATCTGTTATCTGTTATCTGTCATCTGTCATCTGTCATCTGTCATCTGTCATCTGTCATCTGTCATCTGTCATCTGTCATCTGTCATCTGTCATCTGTCATCTGTCATCTGTCATCTGTCATCTGTCATCTGTTGTCTGTCATCTGTCAACTGTCATCTGTCATCTGTTATCTGTTATCTGTCATCTGTCATCTGTCATCTGTCATCTGTCATCTGTCATGTGTCATCTTTCATCTGTCATCTGACATCTGCCTTTTGTCATCTGTCATCTCTCTTCTGTTATCTGTCATCTGTCATCTCTAATCTGTCATCTGTCATCTTTCAACTGTAATCTGTCATTTGCCATTTGTCATCTGTCATCTGTCATCTGTCATCTGTCATCTGTCATCTGTCATCTGTCATCTGTTGTCTGTCATCTGTCAACTGTCATCTGTCATCTGTTATCTGTTATCTGTCATCTGTCATCTGTCATCTGTCATCTGTCATCTGTCATCTGTCATGTGTCATCTTTCATCTGTCATCTGACATCTGCCATTTGTCATCTGTCATCTCTCTTCTGTTATCTGTCATCTGTCATCTGTAATCTGTCATCTGTCATCTGTCATCTGTTATCTGTTATCTGTCATCTGTCATCTGTCATCTGTCATCTGTCATCTGTCATCTGTCATCTGTCATCTGTCATCTGTCATCTGTCATCTCTCATTTGTTATCTGTCATCTGTAATCTGTAATCTGCCATCTGCGATTTGTCATCTGTCACCTCTCATCTGTTATCTGTCATCTGTCATCTGTAATCTGTCATCTGTCATCTGTCATCTGTCATCTGTCATCTGTCATCTGTCATCTGTCATCTGTCATCTGTCATCTGTCATCTGTCATCTGTTGTCTGTCATCTGTCAACTGTCATCTGTCATCTGTTATCTGTTATCTGTCATCTGTCATCTGTCATCTGTCATCTGTCATGTGTCATCTTTCATCTGTCATCTGACATCTGCCATTTGTCATCTGTCATCTCTCTTCTGTTATCTGTCATCTGTCATCTGTAATCTGTCATCTGTCATCTTTCAACTGTAATCTGTCATTTGCCAGTTGTCATCTGTCATCTGTCATCTCTTATCTGTCATCTGTCATCTTTCATCTGTTGTCTGTCATCTGTCAACTGTCATCTGTCATCTGTTATCTGTTATCTGTCATCTGTCATCTGTCATCTGTCATCTGTCATCTGTCTTGTGTCATCTTTCATCTGTCATCTGACATCTGCCATTTGTCATCTGTCATCTCTCTTCTGTTATCTGTCATCTGTCATCTGTAATCTGTCGTCTGTCATCTGTCATCTGTTATCTGTTATCTGTCATCTGTCATCTGTCATCTGTCATCTGTCATCTGTCATCTGTCATCTGTCATCTGTCATCTGTCATCTGTCATCTGTTATCTGTTATCTGTCATCTCTCATCTGTCATCTGTCATCTGTCATCTGTCATCTGTCATGTGTCATCTTTCATCTGTCATCTGACATCTGCCATTTGTCATCTGTCATCTCTCTTCTGTTATCTGTCATCTGTCATCTGTCATCTGTTATCTGTTATCTGTCATCTGTCATCTGTCATCTGTCATCTGTCATCTGTCATCTGTCATCTGTCATCTGTCATCTGTCATCTGTCATCTGTCATCTGTCATCTGTTGTCTGTTATCTGTCAACTGTCATCTGTCATCTGTTATCTGTTATCTGTCATCTGTCATCTGTCATCTGTCATCTGTCATGTGTCATCTTTCATCTGTCATCTGACATCTGCCATTTGTCATCTGTCATCTCTCTTCTGTTATCTGTCATCTGTCATCTGTAATCTGTCATCTGTCATCTGTCATCTGTTATCTGTTATCTGTCATCTGTCATCTGTCATCTGTCATCTGTCATCTGTCATCTGTCATCTGTCATCTGTCATCTGCCATCTGTCATCTGTCATCTGTCATCTGTCATCTGTCATCTGTCATCTGTCATCTGTCATCTGTCATCAATCATCTGTCATCTGTCATCTGTCATCAATCATCTGTCATCTGTCATCTGTCATCTGTCATCTGTCATCTGTCATCTGTCATCTGTCATCTGTCATCTCTCATTTGTTATCTGTCATCTGTAATCTGTAATCTGCCATCTGCGATTTGTCATCTGTCATCTCTCATCTGTTATCTGTCATCTGTCATCTGTTCTCTATCATCTGTCATCTGTCATCTCTCATCTGTCATCTGTCATCTGTCATCTGTCATCTGTCATCTGTCATCTGTCATCTGTCATCTGTCATCTGTCATCTGTCATCTGTCATCTGTCATCTGTCATCTGTCATCTGTCATCTGTCATCTGTCATCTGTAATCTGTCATCTGTCATCTGTCGTCTGTCATCTGTCATCTGTCTTCTGTCATCTGTCATCTGTCATCTGTCATCTGTCATCTGTCATCTGTCATCTGTCATCTGTCATCTATCATCTGTCATCTGTCATCTGTCATCTGTCAGCTGTCATCTGTCATCTGTCATCTGTCATCTGTCATCTTTCATCTGTCATCTATCATCTGTCAGTTGTCACGTGTGATGTGTCATTTCTCATCTGTCATCTGTCATTTGTTATCTGTCATCTGTCATCTGTCATCCGTCATCTGTCATCTGTCATCTTTCATCTGTCATCTGTCATCTGTCGTCTGTCATGTGTCATTTGTCATTTGTCATCTGTCATGTGTCATCTGCCATTTGTCATCTTTCATCTGTCATCTGTCATCTGTCATCTGTCATCTGTCATCTGTCATCTGTCATCTGTCATCAGTCATCTGTCATCTGTCATCTGTCATCTGTCATCTGTCACCTGTCACCTGTCATCTGTCATTTGTCATATGTCATCTGTCATCTGTCATCTGTCATCTGTCATCTGTCATCTGTCATCTGTCATCTGTCATCTGTCATCTGTCATTTATTCATCTGTCATCTGTCATCTGTCATCTGTCATCTGTCATCTGTCATCTGTCATCTGTCATCTGTCATCTGTCATCTGTCATCTGTCATCTGTCATCTGTCATCTGTCATCTGTCATCTGTCATCTGTCATCTGTCATCTGTCATCTGTCATCTGTCATCTGTCATCTGTCATCTGTCATTTGTCATCTGTCATCTGTCATCTGTCATCTGTCATCTGTAATGTGTCATCTGTCGTCTGTCATCTGTCATCTGTCATCTGTCATCTGTCATCTGTCATCTGTCATCTGTCATCTGTCATCTGTCATCTGTTATCTGTCATCTGTCATCTGTCATCTGTCATCTTTCATCTGTCATCTGTCATGTGTCAACTGTGTTGTGTCATTTCTCATCTGTCAACTGTCATTTGTTATCTGTCATCTGTCATCTGTCATCCGTCATCTGTCATCTGTCATCTGTCATCTGCCATCTGTCATTTGTCATATGCCACCTGTCATCTGTCATTTGTCTTTTGTCATCTGTCATCTGCCATCTGTCATCTGCCATCTGTCATGTGTCACCTGTGATGTGTCATCTGTCATCTATCACCTGTCATTTGTCATTTGTCATCTCTCATCTGTAATCTGTCATCTGTCATATGTCATCTGTTCTCTGTCATCTCTCATCTGTCATCTGTCATCTGTCATCTGTCATCTGTCATCTGTCATCTGTCATCTGTCATCTGTCATCTGTCATCTGTCATCTGTCATCTGTCATCTGTCATCTGTCATCTGTCATCTGTCATCTGTCATCTGTCATCTGTCATCTGTCATCTGTCATCTGTCATCTGTCTTCTGTCATCTGTCATCCGTCATTTATCATCTGCCATCTGTCAGCTGCCATCTGTCATCTGTCATCAGTCATCTGTCATCTGTTGTCTGTCATCTGTCAACTGTCATCTGTCATCTGTCATCTGTCGTCTGTCATTTGTCATCTGTCATCTGTCATCTGTCATCTGTCATCAATCATCTGTCATCTGTCATCAATCGTCTGTCATCTGTCATCTGTCATCTGTCATCTGTCATCTGTCATCTGTCATCTGTCATCAATCATCTGTCATCTGTCATCTGTCATCAATCATCTGTCATCTGTCATCTGTCATCTGTCATCTGTCATCTGTCATCTGTCATCTGTCATCTGTCATCTGTCATCTGTCATCTGTCATCTGTCATCTGTCATCTGTCATCGGTCATCTGTCATCTGTCATCTGTCATCTGTCATCTGTCATCTGTCATCTGTCATCTGTCATCTGTCATCTGTCATCTGTCATCTGTCATCTGTCATCTGTCATCTGTCATCTGTCATCTGTCATTTGTCATCTGTCATCTGTCATCTGTCATCTGTCATCTGTAATGTGTCATCTGTCATCTGTCGTCTGTCATCTGTCATCTGTCATCTGTCATCTGTCATCTGTCATCTGTCATCTGTCATCTGTCATCTGTCATCTGTCATCTGTCATCTGTCATCTGTCATCTGTCATCTGTCATCTGTCATCTGTCATCTTTCATCTGTCATCTGTCATCTGTCATGTGTCATCTGTGTTGTGTCATTTCTCATCCGTCAACTGTCATTTGTTATCTGTCATCTGTCATCTGTCATCCGTCATCTGTCATCTGTCATCTGTCATCTGTCATCTGTCATCTGTCATCTGTCATCTGTCATCAATCATCTGTCATCTGTCATCTGTCATCAATCATCTGTCATCTGTCATCTGTCATCTGTCATCTGTCATCTGTCATCTGTCATCTGTCATCTGTCATCTGTCATCTGTCATCTGTCATCTGTCATCTGTCATCTGTCATCTGTCATCTGTCATCTGTCATCTGTCATCTGTCATCTGTCATCTGTCATCTGTCATCTGTCATCTGTCATCTGTCATTTGTCATCTGTCATCTGTCATCTGTCATCTGTCATCTGTCATCTGTAATGTGTCATCTGTCATCTGTCGTCTGTCATCTGTCATCTGTCATCTGTCATCTGTCATCTGTCATCTGTCATCTGTCATCTGTCATCTGTCATCTGTCATCTGTCATCTGTCATCTGTCATCTGTCATCTGTCATCTGTCATCTGTCATCTGTCATCTTTCATCTGTCATCTGTCATCTGTCATGTGTCATCTGTGTTGTGTCATTTCTCATCCGTCAACTGTCATTTGTTATCTGTCATCTGTCATCTGTCATCCGTCATCTGTCATCTGTCATCTGTCATCTGCCATCTGTCATTTGTCACATGCCACCTGTCATCTGTCATTTGTCTTTTGCCATCTGTCATCTGCCATCTGTCATCTGCCATCTGTCATGTGTCACCTGTGATGTGTCATCTGTCATCTATCACCTGTCATTTGTCATCTGTCATCTGTCATCTGTCATCTGTCATCTGTCATCTGTCATCTGTCATCTGTCATCTGTCATCTGTCATCTGTCATCTGTCATCTGTCATCTGTCATCTGTCATCTGTCATCTGTCATCTGTCATCTGTCATCTGTCATCTGTCATCTGTCATCTGTCATCTGTCATCTGTCATCTGTCATCTGTCATCTGTCATCTGTCATCTGTCATCTGTCATCTGTCATCTGTCATCTGTCTTCTGTCATCTGTCATCTGTCATCCGTCATCTATCATCTGCCATCTGTCAGCTGCCATCTGTCATCTGTCATCAGTCATCTGTCATCTGTTGTCTGTCATCTGTCAACTGTCATCTGTCATCTGTCGTCTGTCATTTGTCATCTGTCATCTGTCATCTGTCATCTGTCATCAATCATCTGTCATCTGTCATCAATCGTCTGTCATCTGTCATTTGTCATCTGTCATCTGTCATCTGTCATCTGTCATCTGTCATCTGTCATCTGTCATCTGTCATCTGTCATCTGTAATCTGTAATCTGCCATCTGCGATTTGTCATCTGTCATCTGTCATCTCTCATCTGTTATCTGTCATCTGTCATCTGTCATCTGTCATCTGTCATCTGTCATCTGTCATCTGTTATCTGTCATCTGTCATCTGTCATCTGTCATCTGTCATCTGTCATGTGTCATCTTTCATCTGTCATCTGACATCTGTTCTCTGTCATCTGTCAACTGTCATCTGTCATCTGTCATCTGTCATCTGTCATCTGTCATCTGTCATCTGTCATCTGTCATCTGTCATCTGTCATCTGTCATGTGTCATCTGCCATCTGTCAACTGTAATCTGTCATCTGCCATTTGTCATCTGTTATCCGTCATCTGTCATCTGTACTCTGTCATCTGTCAACTGTAATCTGTCATCTGCCATTTGTCATCTGTCATCTCTCATCTTTTAACTGTCATCTGTCATCTGCCATATGTCATCTGTCATCATTCATCTCTTATCTGTCATCTGTCATTTGTAATCTGTCATCTGTCATCTGTCATCTGTCATCTGTCATCAGTCATCTGTAATCTGTCATCTGTCATCTGTCATCTGTCATCTGTCATCTGTCATCTGTCATCTGTCATCTGTCATCTGTCATGTGTCATCTGTCATCTCTCAACTGTAATCTGTCATCTGCCATTTGTCATCTGTCATCTCTCACCTGCATCTGTCATCTGTCATCTGTCATCTGTCATCTGTCATCTGTCATCTGTCATCTGTCATCTGGCATCTGTCATCTGTCATCTGTCATCTGTCAACTATCTTTTGTCATCTGTCATGTGTCATGTGTCATCTGCCATCTGTAATCTGTCGTCTGCCATTTGTTATCTGTCATCTTTCATCTGTTATCTGTCATCTGTCATCTGTCATCTATCTTTTGTCATCTGTCATCTGTCATGTGTCATGTGTCATCTGCCATCTGTAATCTGTCGTCTGCCATTTGTTATCTGTCATCTTTCATCTGTTATCTGTCATCTGTCATCTGTTCTCTGTCATCTGTCAACTATTATCTGTCATCTGTCATCTGTCATCTGTCATCTGTCATCTGTCATCTGTCATCTGTCATCTGTCATCTGTCATCTGTCATCTGTCATCTGTCATCTGTCATCTGTCATCTGTCATCTGTCATCTGTCATCTGTCATCTGTCATATGTCATCTGTCATCTGTCATCTGTCATCTGTCATCTGTCATCTGTCATCTGTCATCTGTCATCTGTCATCTGTCATCTGTCATCTATCTTTTGTCATCTGTCATCTGTCATGTGTCATGTGTCATCTGCCATCTGTAATCTGTCGTCTGCCATTTGTTATCTGTCATCTTTCATCTGTTATCTGTCATCTGTCATCTGTCATCTATCTTTTGTCATCTGTCATCTGTCATGTGTCATGTGTCATCTGCCATTTGTAGTCTGTCGTCTGCCATTTGTTATCTGTCATCTCTCATCTGTTATCTGTCATCTGTAATCTGTCATCTGTCATCTGTCAACTGTCTTCTGTCATCTGCCATCTGTCATCTGACATCTGTCATCTGTCATCTGTCATCTGTCATCTGTCATCTGTCATCTGTCATCTGTTATCTGTCATCCGTTATCTGTCATCTGTCATCTGTAATCTGTAATCTGTCGTCTCCCATTTGTTATCTTTCATCTCTCATCCGTTATCTGGCATCTGTTCTCTGTCATCTGTCATCTGTCATCTGTCAACTGTCATCTGTCATCTGTCATTTGTCATCTGTCATCTGTAATCTGTCATCTGTCATATGTCAATTGTAATCTGTCATCTGGCATCTGTCATCGGTCATCTCTCATCTGCATCTGTCATCTGTCATCTGTAATCTCTCATATGTTATCTGTCATCTGTCATCTGTCATTTGTCATCTGTAATCTGTCATCTGTCATATGTCATCTGTCATCTGTCATCTGTCATCTGTCATCTGTCATCTGTCATCTGTCATCTGTCATCTGTCATCTGTCATCTGTCATCTGTCATCTGTCATCTGTCATCTGTCATCTGTCATCTGTCATCTGTCATTTGTCATCTGTCATCTGTAATCTGTCATCTGTCATATGTCAACTGTAATCTGTCATCTGCCATCTGTCATCGGTCATCTCTCATCTGCATCTGTCATCTGTCATATGTCATCTGTCATCTGTCATCTGTCATCTGTCATCTGTCATCTGTAATCTGTCATCTGTCTTTTGTCATCTGCCATCTGTCATCTGTCATGTGTCATCTGCCATCTGTAATCTGTCGTCTGCCATTTGTTATCTGTCATCTCTCATCTGTTATCTGTCATCTGTCATCTGTTCTCTGTCATCTGACAACTGTCATCTGTCATCTGTCATCTGTCATCTGTCATCTGTCATCTGTCATCTGTCATCTGTCATCTGTCATCTGTCATCTGTCATCTGTCATCTGTCATCTGTCATCTGTCATCTGTCATCTGTCATCTGTCATCTGTCATCTCTCATCTGTCATCTGTCTTTTGTCATCTGTCATCTGCCATCTGTCATGTGTCATCTGCCATCTGTCAACTGTAATCTGTCATCTGCCATTTGTCATCTGTTATCTGTCATCTGTCATCTATAATCTGTCATCTGTCATCTGTCAACTGTAATCTGCCATCTGTCATCTGTCATCTCCCATCTGCATCTGTCATGTGTTCTCTGTCATCTGTCAACTGTCATCTGTCATCTGTCATCTGTCATCTGTCATCTGTCATCTGTCATCTGTCATCTGTCATCTGTCATCTGTCATCTGTCATCTGTCATCTGTCATCTGTCATCTGTCATCTGTTTTTTGTCATCTGTCATCTGTCATGTGTCATCTGCCATCTGTCAACTGTAATCTGTCATCTGCCATTTGTCATCTGTTATCTGTCATATGTCATCTGTAATCTGTCATCTGTCATCTGTCAACTGTAATCTGTCATCTGCCATCTGTCATCTGTCATCTCTCATCTGCATCTGTCATCTATCATCTGTCATCTGTCATCTGTCATCTGTCATCTGTCCATTGTCATCTGTCATCTGTCATCTGTAATCTGTCGTCTGCCATTTGTTATTTGTCATCTTTCATCTGTTATCTGTCATCTGTCATCTGTTCTCTGTCATCTGTCATCTGTCAACTGTAATCTGCCATCTGTCATCTGTCATCTCCCATCTGCATCTGTCATCTGTTCTCTGTCATCTGTCAAATGTCACCTGTCATCTGTCAACTGTCATCTGTCATCTGTCATCTGTCATCTGTCATCTGTCATCTGTCATCTGTCATCTGTCATCTGTCATCTGTCATCTGTCATCTGTCATCTGTCATCTGTCATCTGTCATCTGTCATCTGTCATCTGTCATCTGTCATCTGTCATCTGTCATCTGTCATCTGTCATCTGTCATCTGTCATCTGTCATCTGTCATCTGTCATCTGTCATCTGTCATCTGTCATCTGTCATCTGTCATCTGTCATCTGTCATCTGTCATCTGTCATCTGTCATCTGTCATGTGTCATCTGCCATCTGTAATCTGTCATCTGCCATTTGTTATTTGTCATCTTTCATCTGTTATCTGTCATCTGTCATCTGTCATCTGTTCTCTGTCATCTGTCAACTGTCATCTGTCATCTGTCGTCTGTCATCTGTCATCTGTCATCTGTCATCTGTCATCTGTCATCTGTCATCTGTCATCGGTCTTTTGTCATCTGTCATCTGTCATCTGTCATCTGTCATGTGTCATCTGACATTTGTCAACTGTAGTCTGTCATCTGCCATTTGTCATCTGTTATCTGTCATCTGTCATCTGTAATCTGTTATCTGTCAACTGTAATCTGTCATCTGTCATCTGTCATCTGTCATCTGTCATCTGTCATCTGTCATTTGTCATCTGTCATTTGTCATCTGTCATCTGTCATCTGTCATCTGTCATCTGTCATCTGTCATCTGTCATCTGTTCTCTGTCATCTGTCATCTGTCATCTGTCATCTGTCATCTGTCATCTGTCATCTGACATCCGTCATGTGACACCTGTCATCTGTCATCTGTCATCTGTCATCTGTCATCTGTCATCCGTCATCTGTCATCTGTCATCTGTCATCTCTCATCTGTCATCTGTTCTCTGTCATCTGTCATCTGTCATCTGTCATCTGTCATCTGTCATCTGTCATCTGTCATCTGTCATCTGTCATCTGTCATCTGTCATCTGTCATCTGTCATCTGTCATCTGTCATCTGTCGTCTGTCATCTGTCATCTGTCATCTGTCATTTGTCATCTGTCATCTGCCATCTGTAATCTGTCGTCTGCCATTTGTTATCTGTCATCTCTCATCTGTTATCTGTCATCTGTAATCTGTCATCTGTCATCTGTCATCTGTCATCTGTCTTCTGTCATCTGCCATCTGTCATCTGACATCTGTCATCTGTCATCTGTCATCTGTCATCTGTCATCTGTCATCTGTTATCTGTCATCCGTTATCTGTCATCTGTCATCTGTAATCTGTAATCTGTCGTCTCCCATTTGTTATCTGTCATCTCTCATCCGTTATCTGTCATCTGTCAACTGTCATCTGTCATCTGTCGTCTGTCATCTGTCATCTGTCATCTGTCATCTGCCATCTGTCATCTGTCATCTGTCATCTGTCTTTTGTCATCTGTCATCTGTCATCTGTCATCTGTCATGTGTCATCTGTGTTGTGTCATTTCTCATCCGTCAACTGTCATTTGTTATCTGTCATCTGTCATCTGTCATCCGTCATCTGTCATCTGTCATCTGTCATCTGTCATCTGTCATCTGTCATCTGTCATCTGTCATCTGTCATCTGACATCTGTCATCTGTCATCTGTCATCTGTCATCTGTCATCTGTTGTCTGTTATCTGTCAACTGTCATCTTTCATCTGTCATCTGACATCTGCCATTTGTCATCTGTCATCTCTCTTCTGTTATCTGTCATCTGTCATCTGTCATCTGTCATCTGTTATCTGTTATCTGTCATCTGTCATCTGTCATCTGTCATCTGACATCTGTCATCTGTCATCTGTCATCTGTCATCTGTCATCTGTTGTCTGTTATCTGTCAACTGTCATCTTTCATCTGTCATCTGACATCTGCCATTTGTCATCTGTCATCTCTCTTCTGTTATCTGTCATCTGTCATCTGTCATCTGTCATCTGTTATCTGTTATCTGTCATCTGTCATCTGTCATCTGTCATCTGACATCTGTCATCTGTCATCTGTCATCTGTCATCTGTCATCTGTTGTCTGTTATCTGTCATCTGTCATCTGTCATCTGTCATCTGTCATCTGTCATCTGTCATCTGTCATCTGTCATCTGTCATCTGTTGTCTGTCATCTGTCAACTGTCATCTGTCATCTGTTATCTGTTATCTGTCATCTGTCATCTGTCATCTGTCATCTGTCATGTGTCATCTTTCACCTGTCATCTGACATCTGCCATTTGTCATCTGTCATCTCTCTTCTGTTATCTGTCATCTGTCATCTGTAATCTGTCATCTGTCATCTTTCAACTGTAATCTGTCATTTGCCATTTGTCATCTGTCATCTGTCATCTGTCATCTGTCATCTGTCATCTGTCATCTGTTGTCTGTCATCTGTCAACTGTCATCTGTCATCTGTTATCTGTTATCTGTCATCTGTCATCTGTCATCTGTCATCTGTCATCTGTCTTGTGTCATCTTTCATCTGTCATCTGACATCTGCCATTTGTCATCTGTCATCTCTCTTCTGTTATCTGTCATCTGTCATCTGTAATCTGTCGTCTGTCATCTGTCATCTGTTATCTGTTATCTGTCATCTGTCATCTGTCATCTGTCATCTGTCATCTGTCATCTGTCATCTGTCATCTGTCATCTGTCATCTGTCATCTGTTATCTGTTATCTGTCATCTCTCATCTGTCATCTGTCATCTGTCATCTGTCATCTGTCATGTGTCATCTTTCATCTGTCATCTGACATCTGCCATTTGTCATCTGTCATCTCTCTTCTGTTATCTGTCATCTGTCATCTGTCATCTGTTATCTGTTATCTGTCATCTGTCATCTGTCATCTGTCATCTGTCATCTGTCATCTGTCATCTGTCATCTGTCATCTGTCATCTGTCATCTGTCATCTGTCATCTGTTGTCTGTTATCTGTCAACTGTCATCTGTCATCTGTTATCTGTTATCTGTCATCTGTCATCTGTCATCTGTCATCTGTTATCTGTCATGTGTCATCTTTCATCTGTCATCTGACATCTGCCATTTGTCATCTGTCATCTCTCTTCTGTTATCTGTCATCTGTCATCTGTAATCTGTCATCTGTCATCTGTCATCTGTTATCTGTTATCTGTCATCTGTCATCTGTCATCTGTCATCTGTCATCTGTCATCTGTCATCTGTCATCTGTCATCTGTCATCTGCCATCTGTCATCTGTCATCTGTCATCTGTCATCTGTCATCTGTCATCTGTCATCAATCATCTGTCATCTGTCATCTGTCATCAATCATCTGTCATCTGTCATCTGTCATCTGTCATCTGTCATCTGTCATCTGTCATCTGTCATCTGTCATCTGTCATCTCTCATTTGTTATCTGTCATCTGTAATCTGTAATCTGCCATCTGCGATTTGTCATCTGTCATCTCTCATCTGTTATCTGTCATCTGTCATCTGTTCTCTATCATCTGTCATCTGTCATCTCTCATCTGTCATCTGTCATCTGTCATCTGTCATCTGTCATCTGTCATCTGTCATCTGTCATCTGTCATCTGTCATCTGTCATCTGTCATCTGTCATCTGTCATCTGTCATCTGTCATCTGTCATCTGTCATCTGTCATCTGTCATCTGTCATCTGTCATCTGTAATCTGTCATCTGTCATCTGTCGTCTGTCATCTGTCATCTGTCTTCTGTCATCTGTCATCTGTCATCTGTCGTCTGTCATCTGTCATCTGTCATCTGTCATTTGTCATCTGTCATCTGCCATCTGTAATCTGTCGTCTGCCATTTGTTATCTGTCATCTCTCATCTGTTATCTGTCATCTGTAATCTGTCATCTGTCATCTGTCATCTGTCAACTGTCTTCTGTCATCTGCCATCTGTCATCTGACATCTGTCATCTGTCATCTGTCATCTGTCATCTGTCATCTGTCATCTGTTATCTGTCATCCGTTATCTGTCATCTGTCATCTGTAATCTGTAATCTGTCGTCTCCCATTTGTTATCTGTCATCTCTCATCCGTTATCTGTCATCTGTCAACTGTCATCTGTCATCTGTCGTCTGTCATCTGTCATCTGTCATCTGTCATCTGCCATCTGTCATCTGTCATCTGTCATCTGTCTTTTGTCATCTGTCATCTGTCATCTGTCATCTGTCATGTGTCATCTGTGTTGTGTCATTTCTCATCCGTCAACTGTCATTTGTTATCTGTCATCTGTCATCTGTCATCCGTCATCTGTCATCTGTCATCTGTCATCTGTCATCTGTCATCTGTCATCTGTCATCTGTCATCTGTCATCTGACATCTGTCATCTGTCATCTGTCATCTGTCATCTGTCATCTGTTGTCTGTTATCTGTCAACTGTCATCTTTCATCTGTCATCTGACATCTGCCATTTGTCATCTGTCATCTCTCTTCTGTTATCTGTCATCTGTCATCTGTCATCTGTCATCTGTTATCTGTTATCTGTCATCTGTCATCTGTCATCTGTCATCTGACATCTGTCATCTGTCATCTGTCATCTGTCATCTGTCATCTGTTGTCTGTTATCTGTCAACTGTCATCTTTCATCTGTCATCTGACATCTGCCATTTGTCATCTGTCATCTCTCTTCTGTTATCTGTCATCTGTCATCTGTCATCTGTTATCTGTTATCTGTCATCTGTCATCTGTCATCTGTCATCTGTCATCTGTCATCTGTCATCTGTCATCTGTCATCTGTCATCTGTCATCTGTCATCTGTCATCTGTCATCTGTTGTCTGTTATCTGTCAACTGTCATCTGTCATCTGTTATCTGTTATCTGTCATCTGTCATCTGTCATCTGTCATCTGTCATCTGTCATGTGTCATCTTTCATCTGTCATCTGTCATCTGTCATGTGTCATCTTTCATCTGTCATCTGACATCTGCCATTTGTCATCTGTCATCTCTCTTCTGTTATCTGTCATCTGTCATCTGTCATCTGTTATCTGTTATCTGTCATCTGTCATCTGTCATCTGTCATCTGTCATCTGTCATCTGTTGTCTGTCATCTGTCAACTGTCATCTGTCATCTGTTATCTGTTATCTGTCATCTGTCATCTGTCATCTGTCATCTGTCATCTGTCTTGTGTCATCTTTCATCTGTCATCTGACATCTGCCATTTGTCATCTGTCATCTCTCTTCTGTTATCTGTCATCTGTCATCTGTAATCTGTCGTCTGTCATCTGTCATCTGTTATCTGTTATCTGTCATCTGTCATCTGTCATCTGTCATCTGTCATCTGTCATCTGTCATCTGTCATCTGTCATCTGTCATCTGTCATCTGTTATCTGTTATCTGTCATCTCTCATCTGTCATCTGTCATCTGTCATCTGTCATCTGTCATGTGTCATCTTTCATCTGTCATCTGACATCTGCCATTTGTCATCTGTCATCTCTCTTCTGTTATCTGTCATCTGTCATCTGTTATCTGTTATCTGTCATCTGTCATCTGTCATCTGTCATCTGTCATCTGTCATCTGTCATCTGTCATCTGTCATCTGTCATCTGTCATCTGTCATCTGTCATCTGTTGTCTGTTATCTGTCAACTGTCATCTGTCATCTGTTATCTGTTATCTGTCATCTGTCATCTGTCATCTGTCATCTGTCATCTGTCATGTGTCATCTTTCATCTGTCATCTGACATCTGCCATTTGTCATCTGTCATCTCTCTTCTGTTATCTGTCATCTGTCATCTGTAATCTGTCATCTGTCATCTGTCATCTGTTATCTGTTATCTGTCATCTGTCATCTGTCATCTGTCATCTGTCATCTGTCATCTGTCATCTGTCATCTGTCATCTGTCATCTGCCATCTGTCATCTGTCATCTGTCATCTGTCATCTGTCATCTGTCATCTGTCATCAATCATCTGTCATCTGTCATCTGTCATCAATCATCTGTCATCTGTCATCTGTCATCTGTCATCTGTCATCTGTCATCTGTCATCTGTCATCTGTCATCTCTCATTTGTTATCTGTCATCTGTAATCTGTAATCTGCCATCTGCGATTTGTCATCTGTCATCTCTCATCTGTTATCTGTCATCTGTCATCTGTTCTCTATCATCTGTCATCTGTCATCTCTCATCTGTCATCTGTCATCTGTCATCTGTCATCTGTCATCTGTCATCTGTCATCTGTCATCTGTCATCTGTCATCTGTCATCTGTCATCTGTCATCTGTCATCTGTCATCTGTCATCTGTCATCTGTCATCTGTCATCTGTCATCTGTCATCTGTCATCTGTCATCTGTAATCTGTCATCTGTCATCTGTCGTCTGTCATCTGTCATCTGTCTTCTGTCATCTGTCATCTGTCATCTGTCATCTGTCATCTGTCATCTGTCATCTGTCATCTGTCATCTGTCATCTATCATCTGTCATCTGTCATCTGTCATCTGTCAGCTGTCATCTGTCATCTGTCATCTGTCATCTGTCATCTGTCATCTTTCATCTGTCATCTATCATCTGTCAGTTGTCACGTGTGATATGTCATTTCTCATCTGTCATCTGTCATTTGTTATCTGTCATCTGTCATCTGTCATCCGTCATCTGTCATCTGTCATCTTTCATCTGTCATCTGTCATCTGTCGTCTGTCATGTGTCATTTGTCATTTGTCATCTGTCATGTGTCATCTGCCATTTGTCATCTTTCATCTGTCATCTGTCATCTGTCATCTGTCATCTGTCATCAGTCATCTGTCATCTGTCATCTGTCATCTGTCATCTGTCACCTGTCACCTGTCATCTGTCATTTGTCATATGTCATCTGTCATCTGTCATCTGTCATCTGTCATCTGTCATCTGTCATCTGTCATCTGTCATCTGTCATTTATTCATCTGTCATCTGTCATCTGTCATCTGTCATCTGTCATCTGTCATCTGTCATCTGTCATCTGTCATCTGTCATCTGTCATCTGTCATCTGTCATCTGTCATCTGTCATCTGTCATCTGTCATCTGTCATCTGTCATCTGTCATCTGTCATCTGTCATCTGTCATTTGTCATCTGTCATCTGTCATCTGTCATCTGTCATCTGTCATCTGTCATCTGTAATGTGTCATCTGTCGTCTGTCATCTGTCATCTGTCATCTGTCATCTGTCATCTGTCATCTGTCATCTGTCATCTGTCATCTGTCATCTGTCATCTGTTATCTGTCATCTGTCATCTGTCATCTGTCATCTTTCATCTGTCATCTGTCATGTGTCAACTGTGTTGTGTCATTTCTCATCTGTCAACTGTCATTTGTTATCTGTCATCTGTCATCTGTCATCCGTCATCTGTCATCTGTCATCTGTCATCTGCCATCTGTCATTTGTCATATGCCACCTGTCATCTGTCATTTGTCTTTTGTCATCTGTCATCTGCCATCTGTCATCTGCCATCTGTCATGTGTCACCTGTGATGTGTCATCTGTCATCTATCACCTGTCATTTGTCATTTGTCATCTCTCATCTGTTATCTGTCATCTGTCATATGTCATCTGTTCTCTGTCATCTCTCATCTGTCATCTGTCATCTGTCATCTGTCATCTGTCATCTGTCATCTGTCATCTGTCATCTGTCATCTGTCATCTGTCATCTGTCATCTGTCATCTGTCATCTGTCATCTGTCATCTGTCATCTGTCATTTGTCATATGCCACCTGTCATCTGTCATTTGTCTTTTGTCATCTGTCATCTGCCATCTGTCATCTGCCATCTGTCATGTGTCACCTGTGATGTGTCATCTGTCATCTATCACCTGTCATTTGTCATTTGTCATCTCTCATCTGTTATCTGTCATCTGTCATATGTCATCTGTTCTCTGTCATCTCTCATCTGTCATCTGTCATCTGTCATCTGTCATCTGTCATCTGTCATCTGTCATCTGTCATCTGTCATCTGTCATCTGTCTTCTGTCATCTGTCATCTGTCATCCGTCATTTATCATCTGCCATCTGTCAGCTGCCATCTGTCATCTGTCATCAGTCATCTGTCATCTGTTGTCTGTCATCTGTCAACTGTCATCTGTCATCTGTCATCTGTCGTCTGTCATTTGTCATCTGTCATCTGTCATCTGTCATCTGTCATCAATCATCTGTCATCTGTCATCAATCGTCTGTCATCTGTCATCTGTCATCTGTCATCTGTCATCTGTCATCTGTCATCTGTCATCAATCATCTGTCATCTGTCATCTGTCATCAATCATCTGTCATCTGTCATCTGTCATCTGTCATCTGTCATCTGTCATCTGTCATCTGTCATCTGTCATCTGTCATCGGTCATCTGTCATCTGTCATCTGTCATCTGTCATCTGTCATCTGTCATCTGTCATCTGTCATCTGTCATCTGTCATCTGTCATCTGTCATCTGTCATCTGTCATTTGTCATCTGTCATCTGTCATCTGTCATCTGTCATCTGTAATGTGTCATCTGTCATCTGTCGTCTGTCATCTGTCATCTGTCATCTGTCATCTGTCATCTGTCATCTGTCATCTGTCATCTGTCATCTGTCATCTGTCATCTGTCATCTGTCATCTGTCATCTGTCATCTGTCATCTGTCATCTGTCATCTGTCATCTGTCATCTGTCATCTGTCATCTTTCATCTGTCATCTGTCATCTGTCATGTGTCATCTGTGTTGTGTCATTTCTCATCCGTCAACTGTCATTTGTTATCTGTCATCTGTCATCTGTCATCCGTCATCTGTCATCTGTCATCTGTCATCTGTCATCTGTCATCTGTCATCTGTCATCTGTCATCTGTCATCAATCATCTGTCATCTGTCATCTGTCATCAATCATCTGTCATCTGTCATCTGTCATCTGTCATCTGTCATCTGTCATCTGTCATCTGTCATCTGTCATCTGTCATCTGTCATCTGTCATCTGTCATCTGTCATCTGTCATCTGTCATCTGTCATCTGTCATCTGTCATCTGTCATCTGTCATCTGTCATCTGTCATCTGTCATCTGTCATCTGTCATCTGTCATCTGTCATCTGTCATTTGTCATCTGTCATCTGTCATCTGTCATCTGTCATCTGTCATCTGTAATGTGTCATCTGTCATCTGTCGTCTGTCATCTGTCATCTGTCATCTGTCATCTGTCATCTGTCATCTGTCATCTGTCATCTGTCATCTGTCATCTGTCATCTGTCATCTGTCATCTGTCATCTGTCATCTGTCATCTGTCATCTGTCATCTTTCATCTGTCATCTGTCATCTGTCATGTGTCATCTGTGTTGTGTCATTTCTCATCCGTCAACTGTCATTTGTTTTCTGTCATCTGTCATCTGTCATCCGTCATCTGTCATCTGTCATCTGTCATCTGCCATCTGTCATTTGTCACATGCCACCTGTCATCTGTCATTTGTCTTTTGCCATCTGTCATCTGCCATCTGTCATCTGCCATCTGTCATGTGTCACCTGTGATGTGTCATCTGTCATCTATCACCTGTCATTTGTCATCTGTCATCTGTCATCTGTCATCTGTCATCTGTCATCTGTCATCTGTCATCTGTCATCTGTCATCTGTCATCTGTCATCTGTCATCTGTCATCTGTCATCTGTCATCTGTCATCTGTCATCTGTCATCTGTCATCTGTCATCTGTCATCTGTCATCTGTCATCTGTCATCTGTCATCTGTCATCTGTCATCTGTCATCTGTCATCTGTCATCTGTCATCTGTCATCTGTCATCTGTCATCTGTCATCTGTCATCTGTCATCTGTCATCTGTCTTCTGTCATCTGTCATCTGTCATCCGTCATCTATCATCTGCCATCTGTCAGCTGCCATCTGTCATCTGTCATCAGTCATCTGTCATCTGTTGTCTGTCATCTGTCAACTGTCATCTGTCATCTGTCGTCTGTCATTTGTCATCTGTCATCTGTCATCTGTCATCTGTCATCAATCATCTGTCATCTGTCATCAATCGTCTGTCATCTGTCATTTGTTATCTGCCATCTGTCATCTGTCATCTGTCATCTGTCATCTGTCATCTGTCATCTGTCATCTGTCATCTGTCATCTGTCATCTGTCATCAATCATCTGTCATCTGTCATCTGTCATCAATCATCTGTCATCTGTCATCTGTCATCTGTCATCTGTCATCTGTCATCTGTCATCTGTCATCTGTCATCTGTCATCTGTCATCTGTCATCTGTCATCTGTCATCTGTCATCTGTCATCTGTCATCTGTCATCTGTCATCTGTCATCTGTCATCTGTCATCTTTCAACTGTAATCTGTCATTTGCCATTTGTCATCTGTCATCTCTCATTTGTTATCTGTCATCTGTAATCTGTAATCTGCCATCTGCGATTTGTCATCTGTCATCTGTCATCTCTCATCTGTTATCTGTCATCTGTCATCTGTCATCTGTCATCTGTCATCTGTCATCTGTCATCTGTTATCTGTCATCTGTCATCTGTCATCTGTCATCTGTCATCTGTCATGTGTCATCTTTCATCTGTCATCTGACATCTGTTCTCTGTCATCTGTCAACTGTCATCTGTCATCTGTCATCTGTCATCTGTCATCTGTCATCTGTCATCTGTCATCTGTCATCTGTCATCTGTCATCTGTCATGTGTCATCTGCCATCTGTCAACTGTAATCTGTCATCTGCCATTTGTCATCTGTTATCCGTCATCTGTCATCTGTACTCTGTCATCTGTCAACTGTAATCTGTCATCTGCCATTTGTCATCTGTCATCTCTCATCTTTTAACTGTCATCTGTCATCTGCCATATGTCATCTGTCATCATTCATCTCTTATCTGTCATCTGTCATTTGTAATCTGTCATCTGTCATCTGTCATCTGTCATCTGTCATCAGTCATTTATCATCTGCCATCTGTCAGCTGCCATCTGTCATCTGTCATCAGTCATCTGTCATCTGTTGTCTGTCATCTGTCAACTGTCATCTGTCATCTGTCATCTGTCGTCTGTCATTTGTCATCTGTCATCTGTCATCTGTCATCTGTCATCTGTCATCTGTCATCTGTCATCTGTCATCTGTCATGTGTCATCTGTCATCTCTCAACTGTAATCTGTCATCTGCCATTTGTCATCTGTCATCTCTCACCTGCATCTGTCATCTGTCATCTGTCATCTGTCATCCGTCATTTATCATCTGCCATCTGTCAGCTGCCATCTGTCATCTGTCATCAGTCATCTGTCATCTGTTGTCTGTCATCTGTCAACTGTCATCTGTCATCTGTCATCTGTCGTCTGTCATTTGTCATCTGTCATCTGTCATCTGTCATCTGTCATCAATCATCTGTCATCTGTCATCAATCGTCTGTCATCTGTCATCTGTCATCTGTCATCTGTCATCTGTCATCTGTCATCTGTCATCAATCATCTGTCATCTGTCATCTGTCATCAATCATCTGTCATCTGTCATCTGTCATCTGTCATCTGTCATCTGTCATCTGTCATCTGTCATCTGTCATCTGTCATCTGTCATCTGTCATCTGTCATCGGTCATCTGTCATCTGTCATCTGTCATCTGTCATCTGTCATCTGTCATCTGTCATCTGTCATCTGTCATCTGTCATCTGTCATCTGTCATCTGTCATCTGTCATCTGTCATCTGTCATCTGTCATTTGTCATCTGTCATCTGTCATCTGTCATCTGTCATCTGTAATGTGTCATCTGTCATCTGTCGTCTGTCATCTGTCATCTGTCATCTGTCATCTGTCATCTGTCATCTGTCATCTGTCATCTGTCATCTGTCATCTGTCATCTGTCATCTGTCATCTGTCATCTGTCATCTGTCATCTGTCATCTGTCATCTGTCATCTGTCATCTGTCATCTGTCATCTTTCATCTGTCATCTGTCATCTGTCATGTGTCATCTGTGTTGTGTCATTTCTCATCCGTCAACTGTCATTTGTTATCTGTCATCTGTCATCTGTCATCCGTCATCTGTCATCTGTCATCTGTCATCTGTCATCTGTCATCTGTCATCTGTCATCAATCATCTGTCATCTGTCATCTGTCATCAATCATCTGTCATCTGTCATCTGTCATCTGTCATCTGTCATCTGTCATCTGTCATCTGTCATCTGTCATCTGTCATCTGTCATCTGTCATCTGTCATCTGTCATCTGTCATCTGTCATCTGTCATCTGTCATCTGTCATCTGTCATCTGTCATCTGTCATCTGTCATCTGTCATCTGTCATCTGTCATCTGTCATCTGTCATTTGTCATCTGTCATCTGTCATCTGTCATCTGTCATCTGTCATCTGTAATGTGTCATCTGTCATCTGTCGTCTGTCATCTGTCATCTGTCATCTGTCATCTGTCATCTGTCATCTGTCATCTGTCATCTGTCATCTGTCATCTGTCATCTGTCATCTGTCATCTGTCATCTGTCATCTTTCATCTGTCATCTGTCATCTGTCATGTGTCATCTGTGTTGTGTCATTTCTCATCCGTCAACTGTCATTTGTTATCTGTCATCTGTCATCTGTCATCCGTCATCTGTCATCTGTCATCTGTCATCTGCCATCTGTCATTTGTCACATGCTACCTGTCATCTGTCATTTGTCTTTTGCCATCTGTCATCTGCCATCTGTCATCTGCCATCTGTCATGTGTCACCTGTGATGTGTCATCTGTCATCTATCACCTGTCATTTGTCATCTGTCATCTGTCATCTGTCATCTGTCATCTGTCATCTGTCATCTGTCATCTGTCATCTGTCATCTGTCATCTGTCATCTGTCATCTGTCATCTGTCATCTGTTATCTGTCATCTGTCATCTGTCATCTGTCATCTGTCATCTGTCATCTGTCATCTGTCATCTGTCATCTGTCATCTGTCATCTGTCATCTGTCATCTGTCATCTGTCATCTGTCATCTGTCATCTGTCATCTGTCATCTGTCATCTGTCATCTGTCATCTGTCATCTGTCATCTGTCATCTGTCATCTGTCTTCTGTCATCTGTCATCTGTCATCCGTCATCTATCATCTGCCATCTGTCAGCTGCCATCTGTCATCTGTCATCAGTCATCTGTCATCTGTTGTCTGTCATCTGTCAACTGTCATCTGTCATCTGTCGTCTGTCATTTGTCATCTGTCATCTGTCATCTGTCATCTGTCATCAATCATCTGTCATCTGTCATCAATCGTCTGTCATCTGTCATCTGTCATTTGTTATCTGCCATCTGTCATCTGTCATCTGTCATCTGTCATCTGTCATCTGTCATCTGTCATCTGTCATCTGTCATCAATCATCTGTCATCTGTCATCTGTCATCAATCATCTGTCATCTGTCATCTGTCATCTGTCATCTGTCATCTGTCATCTGTCATCTGTCATCTGTCATCTGTCATCTGTCATCTGTCATCTGTCATCTGTCATCTGTCATCTGTCATCTGTCATCTGTCATCTGTCATCTGTCATCTGTCATCTGTTATCTGTCATCTGTCATCTGTCATCTGTCATCTATCTTTTGTCATCTGTCATCTGTCATGTGTCATGTGTCATCTGCCATCTGTAATCTGTCGTCTGCCATTTGTTATCTGTCATCTTTCATCTGTTATCTGTCATCTGTCATCTGTTCTCTGTCATCTGTCAACTATCATCTGTCATCTGTCATCTGTCATCTGTCATCTGTCATCTGTCATCTGTCATCTGTCATCTGTCATCTGTCATCTGTCATCTGTCATCTGTCATCTGTCATCTGTCATCTGTCATCTGTCATCTGTCATCTGTCATATGTCATCTGTCATCTGTCATCTGTCATCTGTCATCTGTCATCTGTCATCTGTCATCTGTCATCTGTCATCTGTCATCTGTCATCTGTCATCTATCTTTTGTCATCTGTCATCTGTCATGTGTCATGTGTCATCTGCCATCTGTAATCTGTCGTCTGCCATTTGTTATCTGTCATCTTTCATCTGTTATCTGTCATCTGTCATCTGTCATCTATCTTTTGTCATTTGTCATCTGTCATGTGTCATGTGTCATCTGCCATCTGTAATCTGTCGTCTGCCATTTGTTATCTGTCATCTCTCATCTGTTATCTGTCATCTGTAATCTGTCATCTGTCATCTGTCATCTGTCAACTGTCTTCTGTCATCTGCCATCTGTCATCTGACATCTGTCATCTGTCATCTGTCATCTGTCATCTGTCATCTGTTATCTGTCATCCGTTATCTGTCATCTGTCATCTGTAATCTGTAATCTGTCGTCTCCCATTTGTTATCTGTCATCTCTCATCCGTTATCTGGCATCTGTTCTCTGTCATCTGTCATCTGTCATCTGTCAACTGTCATCTGTCATCTGTCATCTGTCATCTGTCATCTGTAATCTGTCATCTGTCATATGTCAACTGTAATCTGTCATCTGGCATCTGTCATCGGTCATCTCTCATCTGCATCTGTCATCTGTCATCTGTAATCTCTCATATGTTATCTGTCATCTGTCATCTGTCATTTGTCATCTGTAATCTGTCATCTGTCATATGTCATCTGTCATCTGTCATCTGTCATCTGTCATCTGTCATCTGTCATCTGTCATCTGTCATCTGTCATCTGTCATCTGTCATCTGTCATCTGTCATCTGTCATCTGTCATCTGTCATCTGTCATTTGTCATCTGTCATCTGTAATCTGTCATCTGTCATATGTCAACTGTAATCTGTCATCTGCCATCTGTCATCGGTCATCTCTCATCTGCATCTGTCATCTGTCATATGTCATCTGTCATCTGTCATCTGTCATCTGTCATCTGTCATCTGTCATCTGTCTTTTGTCATCTGTCATCTGTCATCTGTCATGTGTCATCTGCCATCTGTAATCTGTCGTCTGCCATTTGTTATCTGTCATCTCTCATCTGTTATCTGTCATCTGTCATCTGTTCTCTGTCATCTGACAACTGTCATCTGTCATCTGTCATCTGTCATCTGTCATCTGTCATCTGTCATCTGTCATCTGTCATCTGTCATCTGTCATCTGTTATCTGTCATCTGTCATCTGTCATCTGTCATCTGTCATCTGTCATCTGTCATCTCTCATCTGTCATCTGTCTTTTGTCATCTGTCATCTGCCATCTGTCATGTGTCATCTGCCATCTGTCAACTGTAATCTGTCATCTGTCATCTGTCATCTGTCATCTGTCATCTGTCATCTGTCATCTGTCATCTGTCATCTGTCATCTGTCATCTGTCATCTGTCATCTGTCATCTGTCATCTGTCATCTGTTTTTTGTCATCTGTCATCTGTCATGTGTCATCTGCCATCTGTCAACTGTAATCTGTCATCTGCCATTTGTCATCTGTTATCTGTCATATGTCATCTGTAATCTGTCATCTGTCATCTGTCAACTGTAATCTGTCATCTGCCATCTGTCATCTGTCATCTCTCATCTGCATCTGTCATCTATCATCAGTCATCTGTCATCTGTCATCTGTCATCTGTCCATTGTCATCTGTCATCTGTCATCTGTAATCTGTCGTCTGCCATTTGTTATTTGTCATCTTTCATCTGTTATCTGTCATCTGTCATCTGTTCTCTGTCATCTGTCATCTGTCAACTGTAATCTGCCATCTGTCATCTGTCATCTCCCATCTGCATCTGTCATCTGTTCTCTGTCATCTGTCAAATGTCACCTGTCATCTGTCAACTGTCATCTGTCATCTGTCATCTGTCATCTGTCATCTGTCATCTGTCATCTGTCATCTGTCATCTGTCATCTGTCATCTGTCATCTGTCATCTGTCATCTGTCATCTGTCATCTGTCATCTGTCATCTGTCATCTGTCATCTGTCATCTGTCATCTGTCATCTGTCATCTGTCATCTGAAATCTGTCATCTGTCATCTGTCATCTGTCATCTGTCATCTGTCATCTGTCATCTGTCATCTGTCATCTGTCATCTGTCATCTGTCATCTGTCATCTGTCATCTGTCATGTGTCATCTGCCATCTGTAATCTGTCATCTGCCATTTGTTATTTGTCATCTTTCATCTGTTATCTGTCATCTGTCATCTGTCATCTGTTCTCTGTCATCTGTCAACTGTCATCTGTCATCTGTCGTCTGTCATCTGTCATCTGTCATCTGTCATCTGTCATCTGTCATCTGTCATCTGTCATCGGTCTTTTGTCATCTGTCATCTGTCATCTGTCATGTGTCATCTGCCATCTGTCAACTGTAGTCTGTCATCTGCCATTTGTCATCTGTTATCTGTCATCTGTCATCTGTAATCTGTTATCTGTCAACTGTAATCTGTCATCTGTCATCTGTCATCTGTCATCTGTCATCTGTCATCTGTCATCTGTCATTTGTCATCTGTCATTTGTCATCTGTCATCTGTCATCTGTCATCTGTCATCTGTCATCTGTCATCTGTCATCTGTTCTCTGTCATCTGTCATCTGTCATCTGTCATCTGTCATCTGTCATCTGACATCCGTCATGTGACACCTGTCATCTGTCATCTGTCATCTGTCATCTGTCATCTGTCATCTGTCATCCGTCATCTGTCATCTGTCATCTGTCATCTCTCATCTGTCATCTGTTCTCTGTCATCTGTCATCTGTCATCTGTCATCTGTCATCTGTCATCTGTCATCTGTCATCTGTCATCTGTCATCTGTCATCTGTCATCTGTCATCTGTCATCTGTCATCTGTCGTCTGTCATCTGTCATCTGTCATCTGTCATTTGTCATCTGTCATCTGCCATCTGTAATCTGTCGTCTGCCATTTGTTATCTGTCATCTCTCATCTGTTATCTGTCATCTGTAATCTGTCATCTGTCATCTGTCATCTGTCAACTGTCTTCTGTCATCTGCCATCTGTCATCTGACATCTGTCATCTGTCATCTGTCATCTGTCATCTGTCATCTGTCATCTGTTATCTGTCATCCGTTATCTGTCATCTGTCATCTGTAATCTGTAATCTGTCGTCTCCCATTTGTTATCTGTCATCTCTCATCCGTTATCTGTCATCTGTCAACTGTCATCTGTCATCTGTCGTCTGTCATCTGTCATCTGTCATCTGTCATCTGCCATCTGTCATCTGTCATCTGTCATCTGTCTTTTGTCATCTGTCATCTGTCATCTGTCATCTGTCATGTGTCATCTGTGTTGTGTCATTTCTCATCCGTCAACTGTCATTTGTTATCTGTCATCTGTCATCTGTCATCCGTCATCTGTCATCTGTCATCTGTCATCTGTCATCTGTCATCTGTCATCTGTCATCTGTCATCAATCATCTGTCATCTGTCATCTGTCATCAATCATCTGTCATCTGTCATCTGTCATCTGTCATCTGTCATCTGTCATCTGTCATCTGTCATCTGTCATCTGTCATCTGTCATCTGTCATCTGTCATCTGTCATCTGTCATCTGTCATCTGTCATCTGTCATCTGTCATCTGTCATCTGTCGTCTGTCATCTGTCATCTGTCATCTGTCATCTGTCATCTGTCATCTGTCATCTGTCATCTGTCATTTGTCATCTGTCATCTGTCATCTGTCATCTGTCATCTGTAATGTGTCATCTGTCATCTGTCGTCTGTCACCTGTCATCTGTCATCTGTCATCTGTCATCTGTCATCTGTCATCTGTCATCTGTCATCTGTCATCTGTCATCTGTCATCTGTCATCTGTCATCTGTCATCTGTCATCTTTCATCTGTCATTTGTCACATGCCACCTGTCATCTGTCATTTGTCTTTTGCCATCTGTCATCTGCCATCTGTCATCTGCCATCTGTCATGTGTCACCTGTGATGTGTCATCTGTCATCTATCACCTGTCATTTGTCATCTGTCATCTGTCATCTGTCATCTGTCATCTGTCATCTGTCATCTGTCATCTGTCATCTGTCATCTGTCATCTGTCATCTGTCATCTGTCATCTGTCATCTGTCATCAGTCATCTGTCATCTGTCATCTGTCATCTGTCTTCTGTCATCTGTCATCTGTCATCCGTCATCTATCATCTGCCATCTGTCAGCTGCCATCTGTCATCTGTCATTTGTCACATGCCACCTGTCATCTGTCATTTGTCTTTTGCCATCTGTCATCTGCCATCTGTCATCTGCCATCTGTCATGTGTCACCTGTGATGTGTCATCTGTCATATATCACCTGTCATTTGTCATCTGTCATCTGTCATCTGTCATTTGTCACATGCCACCTGTCATCTGTCATTTGTCTTTTGCCATCTGTCATCTGCCATCTGTCATCTGCCATCTGTCATGTGTCACCTGTGATGTGTCATCTGTCATCTATCACCTGTCATTTGTCATCTGTCATCTGTCATCTGTCATCCGTCATCTGTCATCTGTCATCTGTCATCTGCCATCTGTCATCTGTCATCTGTCATCTGTCATCTGTCATCTGTCATCTGTCATCTGTCATCTGTCATCTGTCATCTGTCATCTGTCATCTGTCATCTGTCATCTGTCATGTGTCATCTGTGTTGTGTCATTTCTCATCCGTCAACTGTCATTTGTTATCTGTCATCTGTCATCCGTCATCTGTCATCTGTCATCTGTCATCTGCCATCTGTCATTTGTCACATGCCACCTGTCATCTGTCATTTGTCTTTTGCCATCTGTCATCTGCCATCTGTCATCTGCCATCTGTCATGTGTCACCTGTGATGTGTCATCTGTCATCTATCACCTGTCATTTGTCATCTGTCATCTGTCATCTGTCATCTGTCATCTGTCATCTGTCATCTGTCATCTGTCATCTGTCATCTGTCATCTGTCATCTGTCATCTGTCATCTGTCATCTGTCATCTGTCATCTGTCATCTGTCATCTGTCATCTGTCATCTGTCATCTGTCATCTGTCATCTGTCATCTGTCATCTGTCATCTGTCATCTGTCATCTGTCATCTGTCATCTGTCATCTGTCATCTGTCATCTGTCATCTGTCATCTGTCATCTGTCATCTGTCATCTGTCATCTGTCATCTGTCATCTGTCATCTGTCTTCTGTCATCTGTCATCTGTCATCCGTCATCTATCATCTGCCATCTGTCAGCTGCCATCTGTCATCTGTCATCAGTCATCTGTCATCTGTTGTCTGTCATCTGTCAACTGTCATCTGTCATCTGTCATCTGTCGTCTGTCATTTGTCATCTGTCATCTGTCATCTGTCATCTGTCATCAATCATCTGTCATCTGTCATCAATCGTCTGTCATCTGTCATCTGCCATTTGTTATCTGCCATCTGTCATCTGTCATCTGTCATCTGTCATCTGTCATCTGTCATCTGTCATCTGTCATCTGTCATCTGTCATCAATCATCTGTCATTTGTCATCTGTCATCAATCATCTGTCATCTGTCATCTGTCATCTGTCATCTGTCATCTGTCATCTGTCATCTGTCATCTGTCATCTGTCATCTGTCATCTGTCATCTGTCATCTGTCATCTGTCATCTGTCATCTGTCATCTGTCATCTTTCAACTGTAATCTGTCATTTGCCATTTGTCATCTGTCATCTCTCATTTGTTATCTGTCATCTGTAATCTGTAATCTGCCATCTGCGATTTGTCATCTGTCATCTGTCATCTCTCATCTGTTATCTGTCATCTGTCATCTGTCATCTGTCATCTGTCATCTGACATCTGTTCTCTGTCATCTGTCAACTGTCATCTGTTATCTGTCATCTGTCATCTGTCATCTGTCATCAGTCATCTGTCATCTGTCATCTGTCATCTGTCATGTGTCATCTGCCATCTGTCAACTGTAATCTGTCATCTGCCATTTGTCATCTGTTATCCGTCATCTGTCATCTGTACTCTGTCATCTGTCAACTGTAATCTGTCATCTGCCATTTGTCATCTGTCATCTCTCATCTTTTAACTGTCATCTGTCATCTGCCATATGTCATCTGTCATCATTCATCTCTTATCTGTCATCTGTCATTTGTAATCTGTCATCTGTCATCTGTCATCTGTCATCTGTCATCAGTCATCTGTAATCTGTCATCTGTCATCTGTCATCTGTCATCTGTCATCTGTCATCTGTCATCTGTCATCTGTCATCTGTCATCTGTCATGTGTCATCTGTCATCTCTCAACTGTAATCTGTCATCTGCCATTTGTCATCTGTCATCTGTCATCTGTCATCTGTCATCTGTCATCTGTCATCTGTCATCTGTCATCTGTCATCTGTCATCTGTCATCTGTCATCTGTCATCTGTCATCTGTCATCTGTCATCTGTCATCTGTCATCTTTCAACTGTAATCTGTCATTTGCCATTTGTCATCTGCCATATGTCATCTGTCATCATTCATCTCTTATCTGTCATCTGTCATTTGTAATCTGTCATCTGTCATCTGTCATCTGTCATCTGTCATCTGTCATCAGTCATCTGTAATCTGTCATCTGTCATCTGTCATCTGTCATCTGTCATCTCTCAACTGTAATCTGTCATCTGCCATTTGTCATCTGTCATCTGTCATCTGTCATCTGTCATCTGTCATCTGTCATCTGCCATCTGTCATCTGTCATCTGTCATCTGTCATCTGTCATCTGTCATCTGTCATCTGTCATCTTTCATCTGTCATTTGTCACATGCCACCTGTCATCTGTCATTTGTCTTTTGCCATCTGTCATCTGCCATCTGTCATCTGCCATCTGTCATGTGTCACCTGTGATGTGTCATCTGTCATCTATCACCTGTCATTTGTCATCTGTCATCTGTCATCTGTCATCTGACATCTGTTCTCTGTCATCTGTCAACTGTCATCTGTCATCTGTCATCTGTCATCTGTCATCTGTCATCTGTCATCTGTCATCTGTCATCTGTCATCTGTCATCTGTCATGTGTCATCTGCCATCTGTCAACTGTAATCTGTCATCTGCCATTTGTCATCTGTTATCCGTCATCTGTCATCTGTACTCTGTCATCTGTCAACTGTAATCTGTCATCTGCCATTTGTCATCTGTCATCTCTCATCTTTTAACTGTCATCTGTCATCTGCCATATGTCATCTGTCATCATTCATCTCTTATCTGTCATCTGTCATTTGTAATCTGTCATCTGTCATCTGTCATCTGTCATCTGTCATCAGTCATCTGTAATCTGTCATCTGTCATCTGTCATCTGTCATCTGTCATCTGTCATCTGTCATCTGTCATCTGTCATCTGTCATCTGTCATGTGTCATCTGTCATCTCTCAACTGTAATCTGTCATCTGCCATTTGTCATCTGTCATCTCTCACCTGCATCTGTCATCTGTCATCTGTCATCTGTCATCTGTCATCTGTCATCTGTCATCTGGCATCTGTCATCTGTCATCTGTCATCTGTCAACTATCTTTTGTCATCTGTCATGTGTCATGTGTCATCTGCCATCTGTAATCTGTCGTCTGCCATTTGTTATCTGTCATCTTTCATCTGTTATCTGTCATCTGTCATCTGTCATCTATCTTTTGTCATCTGTCATCTGTCATGTGTCATGTGTCATCTGCCATCTGTAATCTGTCGTCTGCCATTTGTTATTTGTCATCTTTCATCTGTTATCTGTCATCTGTCATCTGTCATCTGTTCTCTGTCATCTGTCAACTGTCATCTGTCATCTGTCGTCTGTCATCTGTCATCTGTCATCTATCTTTTGTCATCTGTCATCTGTCATGTGTCATGTGTCATCTGCCATCTGTAATCTGTCGTCTGCCATTTGTTATCTGTCATCTTTCATCTGTTATCTGTCAACTGTAGTCTGTCATCTGTCATCTGTCATCTGTCATTTGTCATCTGTCATCTGCCATCTGTAATCTGTCGTCTGCCATTTGTCATCTGTCAACTGTCTTCTGTCATCTGCCATCTGTCATCTGACATCTGTCATCTGTCATCTGTCATCTGTCATCTGTCATCTGTCATCTGTTATCTGTCATCCGTTATCTGTCGTCTGTCATCTGTCATCTGTCATCTATCTTTTGTCATCTGTCATCTGTCATGTGTCATGTGTCATCTGCCATCTGTAATCTGTCGTCTGCCATTTGTTATCTGTCATCTTTCATCTGTTATCTGTCAACTGTAGTCTGTCATCTGTCATCTGTCATCTGTCATTTGTCATCTGTTATCTGTCATCTGTAATCTGTCATCTGTCATCTGTCATCTGTCAACTGTCTTCTGTCATCTGCCATCTGTCATCTGACATCTGTCATCTGTCATCTGTCATCTGTCATCTGTCATCTGTCATCTGTTATCTGTCATCCGTTATCTGTCATCTGTCATCTGTAATCTGTAATCTGTCGTCTCCCATTTGTTATCTGTCATCTCTCATCCGTTATCTGTCATCTGTCAACTGTCATCTGTCATCTGTCGTCTGTCATCTGTCATCTGTCATCTGTCATCTGTCATCTGTCATCTGTCATCTGTCATCTGTCTTTTGTCATCTGTCATCTGTCATCTGTCATCTGTCATGTGTCATCTGTGTTGTGTCATTTCTCATCCGTCAACTGTCATTTGTTATCTGTCATCTGTCATCTGTCATCTGTCATCTGTCATCTGTCTTTTGTCATCTGTCATCTGTCATCTGTCATCTGTCATGTGTCATCTGTGTTGTGTCATTTCTCATCCGTCAACTGTCATTTGTTATCTGTCATCTGTCATCTGTCATCCGTCATCTGTCATCTGTCATCTGTCATCTGTCATCTGTCATCTGTCATCTGTCATCTGTCATCTGTCATCTGTCATCAATCATCTGTCATCTGTCATCTGTCATCAATCATCTGTCATCTGTCATCTGTCATCTGTCATCTGTTATCTGTCATCCGTTATCTGTCATCTGTCATCTGTAATCTGTAATCTGTCGTCTCCCATTTGTTATCTGTCATCTCTCATCCGTTATCTGTCATCTGTAATCTGTCATCTGTCATCTGTCATCTGTCAACTGTCTTCTGTCATCTGCCATCTGTCATCTGACATCTGTCATCTGTCATCTGTCATCTGTCATCTGTCATCTGTCATCTGTCATCTGTTATCTGTCATCCGTTATCTGTCATCTGTCATCTGTAATCTGTAATCTGTCGTCTCCCATTTGTTATCTGTCATCTCTCATCCGTTATCTGTCATCTGTCAACTGTCATCTGTCATCTGTCGTCTGTCATCTGTCATCTGTCATCTGTCATCTGTCATCTGTCATCTGTCATCTGTCATCTGTCTTTTGTCATCTGTCATCTGTCATCTGTCATCTGTCATGTGTCATCTGTGTTGTGTCATTTCTCATCCGTCAACTGTCATTTGTTATCTGTCATCTGTCATCTGTCATCTGTCATCTGTCATCTGTCATCTGTCTTTTGTCATCTGTCATCTGTCATCTGTCATCTGTCATGTGTCATCTGTGTTGTGTCATTTCTCATCCGTCAACTGTCATTTGTTATCTGTCATCTGTCATCTGTCATCCGTCATCTGTCATCTGTCATCTGTCATCTGTCATCTGTCATCTGTCATCTGTCATCTGTCATCAATCATCTGTCATCTGTCATCTGTCATCAATCATCTGTCATCTGTCATCTGTCATCTGTCATCTGTTATCTGTCATCCGTTATCTGTCATCTGTCATCTGTAATCTGTAATCTGTCGTCTCCCATCTGTCATCTGTCATCTGTCATGTGTCATCTGTGTTGTGTCATTTCTCATCCGTCAACTGTCATTTGTTATCTGTCATCTGTCATCTGTCATCCGTCATCTGTCATCTGTCATCTGTCATCTGTCATCTGTCATCTGTCATCTGTCATCTGTCATCTGTCATCAATCATCTGTCATCTGTCATCTGTCATCAATCATCTGTCATCTGTCATCTGTCATCTGTCATCTGTTATCTGTCGTCTGTCATCTGTCATCTGTCATCTGTCATCTGTCATCTGTCATCTGTCATCTGTCATCTGTCTTTTGTCATCTGTCATCTGTCATCTGTCATCTGTCATGTGTCATCTGTGTTGTGTCATTTCTCATCCGTCAACTGTCATTTGTTATCTGTCATCTGTCATCTGTCATCTGTCATCTGTCATCTGTCATCTGTCTTTTGTCATCTGTCATCTGTCATCTGTCATCTGTCATGTGTCATCTGTGTTGTGTCATTTCTCATCCGTCAACTGTCATTTGTTATCTGTCATCTGTCATCTGTCATCCGTCATCTGTCATCTGTCATCTGTCAACTGTCATCTGTCATCTGTCGTCTGTCATCTGTCATCTGTCATCTGTCTTTTGTCATCTGTCATCTGTCATCTGTCATCTGTCTTTTGTCATCTGTCATCTGTCATCTGTCATCTGTCATGTGTCATCTGTGTTGTGTCATTTCTCATCCGTCAACTGTCATTTGTTATCTGTCATCTGTCATCTGTCATCTGTCATCTGTCATCTGTCATCTGTCTTTTGTCATCTGTCATCTGTCATCTGTCATCTGTCATGTGTCATCTGTGTTGTGTCATTTCTCATCCGTCAACTGTCATTTGTTATCTGTCATCTGTCATCTGTCATCTGTCATGTGTCATGTGTCATCTGCCATCTGTAATCTGTCGTCTGCCATTTGTTATCTGTCATCTTTCATCTGTTATCTGTCAACTGTAGTCTGTCATCTGTCATCTGTCATCTGTCATTTGTCATCTGTCATCTGCCATCTGTAATCTGTCGTCTGCCATTTGTTATCTGTCATCTCTCATCTGTTATCTGTCGTCTGTAATCTGTCATCTGTCATCTGTCATCTGTCAACTGTCTTCTGTCATCTGCCATCTGTCATCTGACATCTGTCATCTGTCATCTGTCATCTGTCATCTGTCATCTGTCATCTGTTATCTGTCATCCGTTATCTGTCATCTGTCATCTGTAATCTGTAATCTGTCGTCTCCCATTTGTTATCTGTCATCTCTCATCCGTTATCTGTCATCTGTCAACTGTCATCTGTCATCTGTCGTCTGTCATCTGTCATCTGTCATCTGTCATCTGTCATCTGTCATCTGTCATCTGTCATCTGTCATCTGTCTTTTGTCATCTGTCATCTGTCATCTGTCATCTGTCATGTGTCATCTGTGTTGTGTCATTTCTCATCCGTCAACTGTCATTTGTTATCTGTCATCTGTCATCTGTCATCTGTCATCTGTCATCTGTCATCTGTCATCTGTCTTTTGTCATCTGTCATCTGTCATCTGTCATGTGTCATCTGTGTTGTGTCATTTCTCATCCGTCAACTGTCATTTGTTATCTGTCATCTGTCATCTGTCATCCGTCATCTGTCATCTGTCATCTGTCATCTGTCATCTGTCATCTGTCATCTGTCATCTGTCATCTGTCATCTGTCATCAATCATCTGTCATCTGTCATCTGTCATCAATCATCTGTCATCTGTCATCTGTCATCTGTCAACTGTCATCTGTCATCTGTCATCTGTCATCTGTCATCTGTCATCTGTCATCTGTCATCTGTCTTTTGTCATCTGTCATCTGTCATCTGTCATCTGTCATCCGTCATCTGTCATCTGTCATCTGTCATCTGTCATCTGTCATCTGTCATCTGTCATCAATCATCTGTCATCTGTCATCTGTCATCAATCATCTGTCATCTGTCATCTGTCATCTGTCATCTGTCATCTGTCATCTGTCATCTGTCATCTGTCATCTGTTCTCTGTCATCTGTCAACTGTCATCTGTCATCTGTCATGTGTCATGTGTCATCTGCCATCTGTAATCTGTCGTCTGCCATTTGTTATTTGTCATCTTTCATCTGTTATCTGTCATCTGTCATCTGTCATCTGTTCTCTGTCATCTGTCAACTGTCATCTGTCATCTGTCATCTGTCATGTGTCATCTGTCATCTCTCAACTGTAATCTGTCATCTGCCATTTGTCATCTGTCATCTCTCACCTGCATCTGTCATCTGTCATCTGTCATTTGTTATTTGTCATCTTTCATCTGTTATCTGTCATCTGTCATCTGTCATCTGTTCTCTGTCATCTGTCAACTGTCATCTGTCATCTGTCGTCTGTCATCTGTCATCTGTCATCTGTCATCTGTCATCTGTCATCTGTCATCTGTCATCTGTCATCTGTCTTTTGTCATCTGTCATCTGTCATCTGTCATCTGTCATGTGTCATCTGCCATCTGTCAACTGTAGTCTGTCATCTGCCATTTGTCATCTGTTATCTGTCATCTGTCATCTGTAATCTGTTATCTGTCAACTGTAATCTGTCATCTGTCATCTGTCATCTGTCATCTGTCATCTGTCATCTGTCATTTGTCATCTGTCATTTGTCATCTGTCATCTGTCATCTATCTTTTGTCATCTGTCATCTGTCATGTGTCATGTGTCATCTGCCATCTGTAATCTGTTGTCTGCCATTTGTTATCTGTCATCTTTCATCTGTTATCTGTCATCTGTCATCTGTCATCTATCTTTTGTCATCTGTCATCTGTCATGTGTCATGTGTCATCTGCCATCTGTAATCTGTCGTCTGCCATTTGTTATCTGTCATCTCTCATCTGTTATCTGTCATCTGTAATCTGTCATCTGTCATCTGTCATCTGTCAACTGTCTTCTGTCATCTGCCATCTGTCATCTGACATCTGTCATCTGTCATCTGTCATCTGTCATCTGTCATCTGTCATCTGTTATCTGTCATCCGTTATCTGTCATCTGTCATCTGTAATCTGTAATCTGTCGTCTCCCATTTGTTATCTGTCATCTCTCATCCGTTATCTGGCATCTGTTCTCTGTCATCTGTCATCTGTCATCTGTCAACTGTCATCTGTCATCTGTCATTTGTCATCTGTCATCTGTAATCTGTCTTCTGTCATATGTCAACTGTAATCTGTCATCTGGCATCTGTCATCGGTCATCTCTCATCTGCATCTGTCATCTGTCATCTGTAATCTCTCATATGTTATCTGTCATCTGTCATTTGTCATCTGTAATCTGTCATCTGTCATATGTCATCTGTCATCTGTCATCTGTCATCTGTCATCTGTCATCTGTCATCTGTCATCTGTCATCTGTCATCTGTCATCTGTCATCTGTCATCTGTCATCTGTCATCTGTCACCTGTCATCTGTCATCTGTCATCTGTCATTTGTCATCTGTCATCTGTAATCTGTCATCTGTCATATGTCAACTGTAATCTGTCATCTGCCATCTGTCATCGGTCATCTCTCATCTGCATCTGTCATCTGTCATATGTCATCTGTAATCTGTCATCTGTCATCTGTCATCTGTCATCTGTCATCTGTCTTTTGTCATCTGTCATCTGTCATCTGTCATGTGTCATCTGCCATCTGTAATCTGTCGTCTGCCATTTGTTATCTGTCATCTCTCATCTGTTATCTGTCATCTGTCATCTGTTCTCTGTCATCTGACAACTGTCATCTGTCATCTGTCATCTGTCATCTGTCATCTGTCATCTGTCATCTGTCATCTGTCATCTGTCATCTGTCATCTGTCATCTGTCATCTGTCATCTGTCATCTGTCATCTGTCATCTGTCATCTGTCATCTGTCATCTCTCATCTGTCATCTGTCTTTTGTCATCTGTCATCTGCCATCTGTCATGTGTCATCTGCCATCTGTCAACTGTAATCTGTCATCTGCCATTTGTCATCTGTTATCTGTCATCTGTCATCTGTAATCTGTCATCTGTCATCTGTCAACTGTAATCTGCCATCTGTCATCTGTCATCTCCCATCTGCATCTGTCATGTGTTCTCTGTCATCTGTCAACTGTCATCTGTCATCTGTCATCTGTCATCTGTCATCTGTCATCTGTCATCTGTCATCTGTCATCTGTCATCTGTCATCTGTCATCTGTCATCTGTCATCTGTCATCTGTTTTTTGTCATCTGTCATCTGTCATGTGTCATCTGCCATCTGTCAACTGTAATCTGTCATCTGCCATTTGTCATCTGTTATCTGTCATATGTCATCTGTAATCTGTCATCTGTCATCTGTCAACTGTAATCTGTCATCTGCCATCTGTCATCTGTCATCTCTCATCTGCATCTGTCATCTATCATCTGTCATCTGTCATCTGTCATCTGTCATCTGTCCATTGTCATCTGTCATCTGTCATCTGTAATCTGTCGTCTGCCATTTGTTATTTGTCATCTTTCATCTGTTATCTGTCATCTGTCATCTGTTCTCTGTCATCTGTCATCTGTCAACTGTAATCTGCCATCTGTCATCTGTCATCTCCCATCCGCATCTGTCATCTGTTCTCTGTCATCTGTCAAATGTCACCTGTCAACTGTCATCTGTCATCTGTCATCTGTCATCTGTCATCTGTCATCTGTCATCTGTCATCTGTCATCTGTCATCTGTCATCTGTCATCTGTCATCTGTCATCTGTCATCTGTCATCTGTCATCTGTCATCTGTCATCTGTCATCTGTCATCTGTCATCTGTCATCTGTCATCTGTCATCTGTCATCTGTCATCTGTCATCTGTCATCTGTCATCTGTCATCTGTCATCTGTCATCTGTCATGTGTCATCTGCCATCTGTAATCTGTCATCTGCCATTTGTTATTTGTCATCTTTCATCTGTTATCTGTCATCTGTCATCTGTCATCTGTTCTCTGTCATCTGTCAACTGTCATCTGTCATCTGTCGTCTGTCATCTGTCATCTGTCATCTGTCATCTGTCATCTGTCATCTGTCATCTGTCATCTGTCTTTTGTCATCTGTCATCTCTCATCTGTCATCTGTCATGTGTCATCTGCCATCTGTCAACTGTAGTCTGTCATCTGCCATTTGTCATCTGTTATCTGTCATCTGTCATCTGTAATCTGTTATCTGTCAACTGTAATCTGTCATCTGTCATCTGTCATCTGTCATCTGTCATCTGTCATCTGTCATCTGTCATTTGTCATCTGTCATTTGTCATCTGTCATCTGTCATCTGTCATCTGTCATCTGTCATCTGTCATCTGTTCTCTGTCATCTGTCATCTGTCATCTGTCATCTGTCATCTGTCATCTGACATCCGTCATGTGACACCTGTCATCTGTCATCTGTCATCTGTCATCTGTCATCTGTCATCTGTCATCCGTCATCTGTCATCTGTCATCTGTCATCTCTCATCTGTCATCTGTTCTCTGTCATCTGTCATCTGTCATCTGTCATCTGCCATCTGTCATCTGTCATCTGTCATCTGTCATCTGTCATGTGACACCTGTCATCTGTCATCTGTCATCTGTCATCTGTCATCTGTCATCTGTCATCTGTCATCTGTCATCTGTCATCTGTCTTTTGTCATCTGTCATCTGCCATCTGTCATGTGTCATCTGCCATCTGTCAACTGTAATCTGTCATCTGCCATTTGTCATCTGTTATCTGTCATCTGTCATCTGTAATCTGTCATCTGTCATCTGTCAACTGTAATCTGTCATCTGTCATCTGTCATCAGTCATCTGTCATCTGTCATCTGTCATCTGTCATCTTTAATCTGTAATCTGTCATCTGTCAACTGTAATCTGTCATCTGCCATCTGTCATCTGTCATCTCTCATCTGCATCTGTCATCTGTTCTCTGTCATCTGTCATCTGTCATCTGTCATCTGTCATCTGTCATCTGTCATCTGTCATCCGTCATCTGTCATCTGTCATCTGTCATGTGACACCTGTCATTTGTCATCTGTCATCCGTCATCTGTCATCTGTCATCTGTCATCTGTCATCTGTCATCTGTCATCTGTCATCTGTCATCTGTCATCTGTCATCTGTCATCTGTCATCTGTCATCTGTCATCTGTCATCTGTCAGCTGTCATCTGTCATCTGTCATCTGTCATCTGTCATCTGTCATCTGTCATCTGTCATCTGTCATCTGTCATCTGTCATCTGTCATCTGTCATCTGTCTTCAGTCATCTGTCATCTGTCATCTGTCATCTGTCATCTGTCATCTGTCATCTGTCATATGTCATCTCTCATCTGTCATCTCTCATCTGCATCTGTCATCTGTCATCTGTCATCTGACATCTGTCATCTGTCATCTGCCATCTGTCATCTCTCATCTGCATCTGTCATCTGTCATATATCATCTGTCATATGTCATCTGTCATCTGCCATCTGTCATCTGTCATCTGTCATCTGTCATCTGTCATCTGTCATCTGTCATCTGTCATCTGTCATCTGTCTTTTGTCATCTGTCATCTGTCATCTGTCATGTGTCATCTGCCATCTGTAATCTGTCGTCTGCCATATGTTATCTGTCATCTGTTATCTGTCTTCTGTCATCTGTTCTCTGTCATCTGTCAACTGTCATCTGTCATCTGTCATCTGTCATCTGTCATCTGTCATCTGTCATCTGTCATCTGTCATCTGTCATCTGTCATCTGTCATCTGTCATCTGTCATCTGTCATCTGTCATCTCTCATCTGCATATGTCATTTGTCATCTCTCATCTGTCATCTGTTATCTGTCATTTGTCTTCTGTCATCCGTCATCTGTCATCTGTCATCTGTCATCTGTCATCTGTCATCTGTCATCTCTCATCTGCATCTGTCATCTGTCATCTGTCATCTGTCATTTGTCATCTGTCATGTGTCATCTGTCAACTGTAATCTGTCATCTGCCATTTGTCATCTGTCATCTGTCATCTGTCATCTGTCATCTGTCATCTGTCATCTGTCTTTTGTCATCTGTCATCTGTCATCTGTCATCTCTCATCTGCACCTGTCATCTGTCATCTGTCATCTGTTATCTGTATTTGTCTTCTGTCATCTGTCATCTGTCATCTGTCATTTGTCATCTATCATCTCTCATCTGCATCTGTCATCTGTCATCTGTCATCTGTCATTTGTCATCTGTCATGTGTCATCTGTCATTTGTCATCTGTCATGTGTCATCTGTCAACTGTAATCTGTCATCTGCCATTTGTCATCTGTCATCTGTCATCTGTCATCTGTCATCTGTCATCTGTCATCTGTCATCTGTCATCTGTCATCTGTCATCTCTCATCTGCATCTGTCATCTGTCATCTGTCATCTGTCATTTGTCATCTGTCATGTGTCATCTGTCAACTGTAATCTGTTATCTGCCATTTGTCATCTGTCATCTGTCATCTGTCATCTGTCATCTGTCTTTTGTCATCTGTCATCTGTCATCTGTCATCTGTCAACTGTCATCTCTCATCTGCACCTGTCATCTGTCATCTGGTATCTGTTATCTGTCATTTGTCTTCTGTCATCTGTCATCTGTCATCTGTCATCTGTCATCTGTCATCTATCTTTTGTCATCTGTCATCTGTCATCTGTCATGTGTCATCTGCCTTCTGTCAACTGTAATCTGTCATTTGCCATTTGTCATCTGTTATCTGTCAACTGTCATCTGTAATCTGTCATCTGAAATCTGTCAACTGTAATCTGTCATTTGCCATCTGTCATCTGTCATCTCTCATCTGCATCTGTCATCTGCCATCTGTCATCTGTCATCTGTCATCTGTCATCTGTCATCTGTCATCTGTCATCTGTCATCTGTCATCTGTCATCTGTCATCTGTCATCTCTCATCTGTCATCTGTTATCTGTCATCTGTCATCTGTCATCTGTCATCTGTCATCTGTAATCTGTCGTCTGTCATCTGTCATCTGTCATCTGTCATCTGCATCTGTCATCTGTCATCTGTCATCTGTCATCTGTCATCTGTCATCTGTCATCTGTCATCTGTCATCTGTTTTTTGTCATCTGTCATCTGTCTTCTGTCATCTGTCATCTGTCATCTGTCATCTGCATCTGTCATCTGTCATCTGTCATCTGTCATCTGTCATCTGTCATCTGTCATCTGTCATCTGTCATCTGTCATCTGTCATCTGTCTTTTGTCATCTGTCATCTGTCATGTGTCATCTGCCATCTGTCAAATGTAATCTGTCATCTGCCATTTGTCATCTGTTATCTGTCATCTGTCATGTGTCATCTGCCATCTGTAATCTGTTATCTGTCATCTGTCATCTGTCATCTGTCATCTGTCATCTGTCATCTGTCATCTGTCATCTGTCATCTGTCATCTGTCATCTGTCATCTGTCTTTTGTCATCTGTCGTCTGTCATGTGTCATCTGCCATCTGTCAACTGTAATCTGTCATCTGCCATTTGTCATCTGTTATCTGTCATCTGTCATCTGTAATCTGTCATCTGAAATCTGTCAACTGTAATCTGTCATCTGCCATCTGTCATCTGTCATCTCTCATCTGCATCTGTCATCTGCCATCTGTCACCTGTCATCTGTCATCTGTCATCTGTCATCTGTCATCTGTCATCTGTCATCTGTCATCTGTCATCTGTCATCTGTCATCTGTCATCTGCCTTCTGTCAACTGTAATCTGTCATTTGCCATTTGTCATCTGTTATCTGTCATCTGTCATCTGTCATCTGTCATCTGTCATCTGTCATCTGTCATCTGTCATCTGTCATCTGTCATCTGCCATCTGTCATCTGTCATCTCTCATCTGCATCTGTCATCTGCCATCTGTCATCTGTCATCTGTCATCTGTCATCTGTCATCTGTCATCTGTCATCTGTCATCTGTCATCTGTCATCTGTCATCTGTCATCTGTCATCTGTCCTCTGTCATCTGTCATCTCTCATCTGTCATTTGTCATCTGTCATCTGTCATCTGTCATCTGTACTCTGTCGTTTGTCATCTGTCATCTGTCATCTGTCATCTGCATCTGTCATCTGTCATCTGTCATCTGTCATCTCTCATCTGTTATCTGTCATCTGTCATCTGTTCTCTGTCATCTGTCAACTGTCATCTGTCATCTGTCATCTGTCATCTGTCATCTGTCATCTGTCATCTGTCATCTGTCATCTGTCATCTGTCATCTGTCATCTGTCATCTGTTATCTGTCATCTGTCATCTGTCATCTGTCATCTGTCATCTGTCATCTGTCATCTGTCATCTGTCATCTGTCATCTGTCATCTGTCATCTGTCTTTTGTCATCTGTCATCTGTCATGTGTCATCTGCCATCTGTCAACTGTAATCTGTCATCTGCCATTTGTCATCTGTTATCTGTCATCTGTCATGTGTCATCTGCCATCTGTAATCTGTCGTCTGCCATTTGTTATTTGTCATCTTTCATCTGTTATCTGTCATCTGTCATCTGTTCTCTGTCATCTGTCAACTGTCATCTGTCATCTGTCATCTGTCATCTGTCATCTGTCATCTGTCATCTGTCATCTGTCATCTGTCATCTGTCATCTGTCATCTGTCATCTGTCATCTGTCATCTGTCATCTGTCATCTGTCATCTGTCATCTGTCATCTGTCATCTGTCATCTGTCATCTATCATCTGTCATCTGTCATCTGTCATCTGTCATCTGTCATCTGTCATCTCTCATTTGCATCTGTCATCTGTCATCTGTCATCTGTCATCTGTCATCTGTCCATTGTCATCTGTCCATTGTCATCTGTCATCTGTCATCTGTCATCTGTCATCTGTCATCTGTCATCTGTCATCTGTCATCTGTCATCTGTCATCTGTCATGTGTCATCTGCCATCTGTAATCTGTCGTCTGCCATTTGTTATTTGTCATCTTTCATCTGTTATCTGTCATCTGTCATCTGTCATCTGTCATCTGTCTTTTGTCATCTGTCATCTGTCATGTGTCATCTGCCATCTGTAATCTGTCGTCTGCCATATGTTATCTGTCATCTGTTATCTGTTATCTGTCATCTGCCATCTGTTCTCTGTCATCTGTCAACTGTCACCTGTTATCTGTCATCTGTCATCTGTCATCTGTCATCTGTCATATGTCAACTGTAATCTGTCATCTGTCATCTGTCATCTGTCATCTGTCATGTGTCATCTGTCATCTGTCAACTGTCATCTGTCATATGTCAACTGTAATCTGTCATCTGCCATCTGTCATCTGTCATCTCTCATCTGCATCTGTCATCTGTCATCTGTCATCTGTCATCTCTCATCTGCATCTGTCATCTGTCATCTGTCATCTGTCATCTGTCATCTGTCATCTGTCGTTTGTCATCTGTCATCTTTCATCTGTCATATATCATCTGTCATCTGTCATTTGTCATCTATCATCTGTCATCTGATATCTGCCATCTGTCATCTATATTCTGTAATCTGTCGTCTGCCTCTTGTTATCTGTCATCTCTCATCTGTTATCTGTCATCTGTCATCTGTTCTCTGTAATCTGTCAACTGTCATCTGTCATCTGTCATCTGTCATCTGTCATCTGCCATCTGTCATCTGTCATCTGTCATCTGTCATCTGTCATCTGTCATCTGTCATCTGTCATCTGTCATCTGTCATCTGTCATCTGTCATCTGTCATCTGTCATCTGTCATCTGTCATCTGTCATCTGTCTTTTGTCATCTGTCAACTGTCATGTGTCATCTGCCATCTGTCAACTGTAATCTGTCATCTGCCATTTGTCATCTGTTATCTGTCATCTGTCATCTGTCATCTACCATCTGTAATCTGTCGTCTGCCATTCGTTATTTGTCATCTTTCATCTGTTATCTGTCATCTGTCATATGTTCTCTGTCATCTATCAACTGTCATCTGTCATCTGTCATCTGTCATCTGTCATCTGTCATCTGTCATCTGTCATCTGTCATCTGTCATCTGTCCATTGTCATCTGTCATCTGTCATCTGTCATCTGTCATCTGTCATCTGTCATCTGTCATCTGTCATCTGTCATCTGTCATCTGTCATGTGTCATCTGCCATCTGTAATCTGTCGTCTGCCATTTGTTATTTGTCATCTTTCATCTGTTATCTGTCATCTGTCATCTGTCTTTTGTCATCTGTCATCTGTCATCTGTCATGTGTCATCTGCCATCTGTAATCTGTCGTCTGCCATATGTTATCTGTCATCTGTTATCTGTCATCTGTCATCTGTTCTCTGTCATCTGTCAACTGTCAGTTGTCATCTGTTATCTGTCATCTGTTATCTGTCATCTGTCATCTGTTCTCTGTCATCTGTCAACTGTCATCTGTCATCTGTCATCTGTCATCTGTCATCTGTCATATGTCAACAGTAATCTGTCATCTGTCATCTGTCATCTGTCATCTGTCATCTGTCATGTGTCATCTGTCATCTGTCAACTGTCATCTGTCATATGTCAACTGTAATCTGTCATCTGCCATCTCTCATCTGCATCTGTCATCTGTCATCTGTCATCTGTCATCTCTCATCTGCATCTGTCATCTGTCATCTGTCAACTGTCATCTGTCATATGTCAACTGTAATCTGTCATCTGCCATCTGTCATCTGTCATCTCTCATCTGCATCTGTCATCTGTCATCTGTCATCTCTCATCTGCATCTGTCATCTGTCATCTGTCATCTGTCATCTGCCATCTGCCATCTGTCATCTGTCATCTCTCATCTGCATCTGTCATCTGTCATATGTCATCTGTCATATGTCATCTGTCATCTGTCATCTGTCATCTGTCATCTGTCATCTGTCTTTTGTCATCTGTCATCTGTCATCTGTCATGTGTCATCTGCCATCTGTCATCTGTCATCTGTCATCTGTCATCTGTCATCTGTCATCTGTCATCTGTCATCTGTCATCTGTCATGTGTCATCTGTCATCTGTCATCTGTCATCTGTCATCTGTCATCTGTCATCTGTCATCTCTCATCTGCATTTGTCATCTGTCATATGTCATCTGTCATCGGTCATCTGTCATCTGTCATCTGTCATCTGTCATCTGTCATCTGTCATCTGTCATCTGTCATCGGTCATCTGTCATCTGTCATCTGTCATCTGTCATCTGTCATCTGTCATCTGTCATCTGTCATCTGTCATCTGTCATCTGTCATCTGTCATGTGTCATCTGCCATCTGTAATCTGTCGTCTGCCATATGTTATCTGTCATCTGTTATCTGTCTTCTGTCATCTGTTCTCTGTCATCTGTCAACTGTCATCTGTCATCTGTCATCTGTCATCTGTCATCTGTCATCTGTCATCTGTCATCTGTCATCTGTCATCTGTCATCTGTCATCTGTCATCTGTCATCTGTCATCTGTCATCTGTCATCTGTCATCTGTCATCTCTCATCTGCATATGTCATTTGTCATCTCTCATCTGTCATCTGTTATCTGTCATTTGTCTTCTGTCATCCGTCATCTGTCATCTGTCATCTGTCATCTGTCATCTGTCATCTGTCATCTCTCATCTGCATCTGTCATCTGTCATCTGTTATCTGTCATTTGTCATCTGTCATGTGTCATCTGTCAACTGTAATCTGTCATCTGCCATTTGTCATCTGTCATCTGTCATCTGTCATCTGTCATCTGTCATCTGTCATCTGTCTTTTGTCATCTGTCATCTGTCATCTGTCATCTCTCATCTGCACCTGTCATCTGTCATCTGTTATCTGTCATTTGTCTTCTGCCATCTGTCATCTGTCATCTGTCATTTGTCATCTATCATCTCTCATCTGCATCTGTCATCTGTCATCTGTCATTTGTCATCTGTCATGTGTCATCTGTCATTTGTCATCTGTCATGTGTAATCTGTCAACTGTAATCTGTCATCTGCCATTTGTCAACTGTCATCTGTCATCTGTCATCTGTCATCTGTCATCTGTCATCCATCATCTGTCATCTCTCATCTGCATCTGTCATCTGTCATCTGTCATCTGTCATTTGTCATCTGTCATGTGTCATCTGTCAACTGTAATCTGTTATCTGCCATTTGTCATCTGTCATCTGTCATCTGTCATCTGTCTTTTGTCATCTGTCATCTGTCATCTGTCATCTGTCATGTCTCATCTGCACCTGTCATCTGTCATCTGTCATCTGTTATCTGTCATTTGTCTTCTGTCATCTGTCATCTGTCATCTGTCATCTGTCATCTGTCATCTGTCATCTATCTTTTGTAATCTGTCATCTGAAATCTGTCAACTGTAATCTGTCATCTGCCATCTGTCATCTGTCATCTCTCATCTGCATCTGTCATCTGCCATCTGTCATCTGTCATCTGTCATCTGTCATCTGTCATCTGTCATCTGTCATCTGTCATCTGTCATCTGTCATCTGTCATCTGCCTTCTGTCAACTGTAATCTGTCATTTGCCATTTGTCATCTGTTATCTGTCATCTGTCATCTGTCATCTGTCATCTGTCATCTGTCATCTGTCATCTGTCATCTGTCATCTGTCATCTGCCATCTGTCATCTGTCATCTGTCATCTGTCATCTGTCATCTGTCATCTGTCATCTGTTATCTGTCATCTGTCATCTGTCATGTGTCATCTGTCATTTGTCATCTGTCATGTGTAATCTGTCAACTGTAATCTGTCATCTGCCATTTGTCAACTGTCATCTGTCATCTGTCATCTGTCATCTGTCATCTGTCATCCATCATCTGTCATCTCTCATCTGCATCTGTCATCTGTCATCTGTCATCTGTCATTTGTCATCTGTCATGTGTCATCTGTCAACTGTAATCTGTTATCTGCCATTTGTCATCTGTCATCTGTCATCTGTCATCTGTCTTTTGTCATCTGTCATCTGTCATCTGTCATCTGTCATGTCTCATCTGCACCTGTCATCTGTCATCTGTCATCTGTTATCTGTCATTTGTCTTCTGTCATCTGTCATCTGTCATCTGTCATCTGTCATCTGTCATCTGTCATCTATCTTTTGTAATCTGTCATCTGAAATCTGTCAACTGTAATCTGTCATCTGCCATCTGTCATCTGTCATCTCTCATCTGCATCTGTCATCTGCCATCTGTCATCTGTCATCTGTCATCTGTCATCTGTCATCTGTCATCTGTCATCTGTCATCTGTCATCTGTCATCTGTCATCTGCCTTCTGTCAACTGTAATCTGTCATTTGCCATTTGTCATCTGTTATCTGTCATCTGTCATCTGTCATCTGTCATCTGCACCTGTCATCTGTCATCTGTTATCTGTCATTTGTCTTCTGCCATCTGTCATCTGTCATCTGTCATTTGTCATCTATCATCTCTCATCTGCATCTGTCATCTGTCATCTGTCATTTGTCATCTGTCATGTGTCATCTGTCATTTGTCATCTGTCATGTGTAATCTGTCAACTGTAATCTGTCATCTGCCATTTGTCAACTGTCATCTGTCATCTGTCATCTGTCATCTGTCATCTGTCATCCATCATCTGTCATCTCTCATCTGCATCTGTCATCTGTCATCTGTCATCTGTCATTTGTCATCTGTCATGTGTCATCTGTCAACTGTAATCTGTTATCTGCCATTTGTCATCTGTCATCTGTCATCTGTCATCTGTCTTTTGTCATCTGTCATCTGTCATCTGTCATCTGTCATGTCTCATCTGCACCTGTCATCTGTCATCTGTCATCTGTCATCTGCCATCTGTCATCTGTCATCTGTCATCTGTCATCTGTCATCTGTCATCTGTCATCTGTCATCTGTCATCTGTCATCTGTCATCTGTCATCTGTCATCTGTCCTCTGTCATCTGTCATCTCTCATCTGTCATTTGTCATCTGTCATCTGTCATCTGTACTCTGTCGTTTGTCATCTGTCATCTGTCATCTGTCATCTGCATCTGTCATCTGTCATCTGTCATCTGTCATCTCTCATCTGTTATCTGTCATCTGTCATCTGTTCTCTGTCATCTGTCAACTGTCATCTGTCATCTGTCATCTGTCATCTGTCATCTGTCATCTGTCATCTGTCATCTGTCATCTGTCATCTGTCATCTGTCATCTGTCATCTGTTATCTGTCATCTGTCATCTGTCATCTGTCATCTGTCATCTGTCATCTGTCATCTGTCATCTGTCATCTGTCATCTGTCATCTGTCTTTTGTCATCTGTCATCTGTCATGTGTCATCTGCCATCTGTCAACTGTAATCTGTCATCTGCCATTTGTCATCTGTTATCTGTCATCTGTCATGTGTCATCTGCCATCTGTAATCTGTCGTCTGCCATTTGTTATTTGTCATCTTTCATCTGTTATCTGTCATCTGTCATCTGTTCTCTGTCATCTGTCAACTGTCATCTGTCATCTGTCATCTGTCATCTGTCATCTGTCATCTGTCATCTGTCATCTGTCATCTGTCATCTGTCATCTGTCATCTGTCATCTGTCATCTGTCATCTGTCATCTGTCATCTGTCATCTGTCATCTGTCATCTGTCATCTGTCATCTATCATCTGTCATCTGTCATCTGTCATCTGTCATCTGTCATCTGTCATCTGTCATCTCTCATTTGCATCTGTCATCTGTCATCTGTCATCTGTCATCTGTCATCTGTCCATTGTCATCTGTCCATTGTCATCTGTCATCTGTCATCTGTCATCTGTCATCTGTCATCTGTCATCTGTCATCTGTCATCTGTCATGTGTCATCTGCCATCTGTAATCTGTCGTCTGCCATTTGTTATTTGTCATCTTTCATCTGTTATCTGTCATCTGTCATCTGTCATCTGTCATCTGTCTTTTGTCATCTGTCATCTGTCATGTGTCATCTGCCATCTGTAATCTGTCGTCTGCCATATGTTATCTGTCATCTGTTATCTGTTATCTGTCATCTGCCATCTGTTCTCTGTCATCTGTCAACTGTCACCTGTTATCTGTCATCTGTCATCTGTCATCTGTCATCTGTCATATGTCAACTGTAATCTGTCATCTGTCATCTGTCATCTGTCATCTGTCATGTGTCATCTGTCATCTGTCAACTGTCATCTGTCAACTGTCATCTGTCATATGTCAACTGTAATCTGTCATCTGCCATCTGTCATCTGTCATCTCTCATCTGCATCTGTCATCTGTCATCTGTCATCTGTCATCTCTCATCTGCATCTGTCATCTGTCATCTGTCATCTGTCATCTGTCATCTGTCATCTGTCATCTGTCGTTTGTCATCTGTCATCTTTCATCTGTCATATATCATCTGTCATCTGTCATTTGTCATCTATCATCTGTCATCTGATATCTGCCATCTGTCATCTATATTCTGTAATCTGTCGTCTGCCTCTTGTTATCTGTCATCTCTCATCTGTTATCTGTCATCTGTCATCTGTTCTCTGTAATCTGTCAACTGTCATCTGTCATCTGTCATCTGTCATCTGTCATCTGCCATCTGTCATCTGTCATCTGTCATCTGTCATCTGTCATCTGTCATCTGTCATCTGTCATCTGTCATCTGTCATCTGTCATCTGTCATCTGTCATCTGTCATCTGTCATCTGTCTTTTGTCATCTGTCAACTGTCATGTGTCATCTGCCATCTGTCAACTGTAATCTGTCATCTGCCATTTGTCATCTGTTATCTGTCATCTGTCATCTGTCATCTACCATCTGTAATCTGTCGTCTGCCATTCGTTATTTGTCATCTTTCATCTGTTATCTGTCATCTGTCATATGTTCTCTGTCATCTATCAACTGTCATCTGTCATCTGTCATCTGTCATCTGTCATCTGTCATCTGTCATCTGTCATCTGTCATCTGTCATCTGTCATCTGTCATCTGTCCATTGTCATCTGTCATCTGTCATCTGTCATCTGTCATCTGTCATCTGTCATCTGTCATCTGTCATCTGTCATCTGTCATCTGTCATGTGTCATCTGCCATCTGTAATCTGTCGTCTGCCATTTGTTATTTGTCATCTTTCATCTGTTATCTGTCATCTGTCATCTGTCTTTTGTCATCTGTCATCTGTCATCTGTCATGTGTCATCTGCCATCTGTAATCTGTCGTCTGCCATATGTTATCTGTCATCTGTTATCTGTCATCTGTCATCTGTTCTCTGTCATCTGTCAACTGTCAGTTGTCATCTGTTATCTGTCATCTGTTATCTGTCATCTGTCATCTGTCATCTGTTCTCTGTCATCTGTCAACTGTCATCTGTCATCTGTCATCTGTCATCTGTCATCTGTCATATGTCAACTGTAATCTGTCATCTGTCATCTGTCATCTGTCATCTGTCATCTGTCATGTGTCATCTGTCATCTGTCAACTGTCATCTGTCATATGTCAACTGTAATCTGTCATCTGCCATCTCTCATCTGCATCTGTCATCTGTCATCTGTCATCTGTCATCTCTCATCTGCATCTGTCATCTGTCATCTGTCAACTGTCATCTGTCATATGTCAACTGTAATCTGTCATCTGTCATATGTCAACTGTAATCTGTCATCTGCCATCTGTCATCTGTCATCTCTCATCTGCATCTGTCATCTGTCATCTGTCATCTCTCATCTGCATCTGTCATCTGTCATCTGTCATCTGTCATCTGCCATCTGCCATCTGTCATCTGTCATCTCTCATCTGCATCTGTCATCTGTCATATGTCATCTGTCATATGTCATCTGTCATCTGTCATCTGTCATCTGTCATCTGTCATCTGTCATCTGTCATCTGTCATCTGTCTTTTGTCATCTGTCATCTGTCATCTGTCATGTGTCATCTGCCATCTGTCATCTGTCATCTGTCATCTGTCATCTGTCATCTGTCATCTGTCATCTGTCATCTGTCATGTGTCATCTGTCATCTGTCATCTGTCATCTCTCATCTGCATTTGTCATCTGTCATATGTCATCTGTCATCTGTCATCGGTCATCTGTCATCTGTCATCTGTCATCTGTCATCTGTCATCTGTCATCTGTCATCTGTCATCGGTCATCTGTCATCTGTCATCTGTCATCTGTCATCTGTCATCTGTCATCTGTCATCTGTCATCTGTCATCTGTCATGTGTCATCTGCCATCTGTAATCTGTCGTCTGCCATATGTTATCTGTCATCTGTTATCTGTCTTCTGTCATCTGTTCTCTGTCATCTGTCAACTGTCATCTGTCATCTGTCATCTGTCATCTGTCATCTGTCATCTGTCATCTGTCATCTGTCATCTGTCATCTGTCATCTGTCATCTGTCATCTGTCATCTGTCATCTGTCATCTGTCATCTGTCATCTGTCATCTCTCATCTGCATATGTCATTTGTCATCTCTCATCTGTCATCTGTTATCTGTCATTTGTCTTCTGTCATCCGTCATCTGTCATCTGTCATCTGTCATCTGTCATCTGTCATCTGTCATCTCTCATCTGCATCTGTCATCTGTCATCTGTTATCTGTCATTTGTCATCTGTCATGTGTCATCTGTCAACTGTAATCTGTCATCTGCCATTTGTCATCTGTCATCTGTCATCTGTCATCTGTCATCTGTCATCTGTCATCTGTCTTTTGTCATCTGTCATCTGTCATCTGTCATCTCTCATCTGCACCTGTCATCTGTCATCTGTCATCTGTTATCTGTCATTTGTCTTCTGCCATCTGTCATCTGTCATCTGTCATTTGTCATCTATCATCTCTCATCTGCATCTGTCATCTGTCATCTGTCATTTGTCATCTGTCATGTGTCATCTGTCATTTGTCATCTGTCATGTGTAATCTGTCAACTGTAATCTGTCATCTGCCATTTGTCAACTGTCATCTGCCATCTGTCACCTGTCACTGTCACCTGTCACCTGTCACCTGTCACCTGTCACCTGTCACCTGTCACCTGTCACCTGTCACCTGTCACCTGTCATCTGTCACCTGTCACCTGTCACCTGTCACCTGTCACCTGTCACCTGTCACCTGTCAACTGTCAACTGTCACCTGTCACCTGTCACCTGTCACCTGTCACCTGTCACCTGTCACCTGTCACCTGTCACCTGTCATCTGTCACCTGTCACCTGTTACCTGTCACCTGTCACCTGTCACCTGTCATCTGTCATCTGTCATCTGTCATCTGTCATCTATCTTTTGTCATCTGTCATCTGTCAACTGTCATCTGTCATGTGTCATCTGTCATCTGTCATCTGTAATCTGTCGTCTGTCATCTGTCATCTGTCATCTGTCATCTGCATCTGTCAGGTGACAAGTGACAGGTGACAAGTGACAGGTGACAGGTGACAGGTGACAGGTGACAGGTGACAGGTGACAGGTGACAGGTGACAGGTGACAGGTGACAGGTGACAGGTGACAGGTGACAGGTGACAGTGACAGGTGACAGGTGACAGGTGACAGGTGACAGGTGACAGGTGACAGGTGACAGGTGACAGGTGACAGGTGACAGTGACAGGTGACAGGTGACAGGTGACAGGTGACAGGTGACAGGTGACAGGTGACAGGTGACAGGTGACAGGTGACAGGTGACAGGTGACAGGTGACAGGTGACAGGTGACAGGTGACAGGTGACAGGTGACAGGTGACAGTGACAGGTGACAGGTGACAGGTGATAGGTGACAGGTGACAGGTGACAGGTGACAGGTGACAGGTGACAGGTGACAGGTGACAGGTGACAGGTGACAGGTGACAGGTGACAGGTGACAGGTGACAGTGATAGGTGACGGGTGACAGGTGACAGGTGACAGGTGACAGGTGAGAGGTGACAGGTGATAGGTGACAGGTGACAGGTGACAGGTGACAGGTGACTGTGACAGGTGACAGGTGACAGGTGATAGGTGACAGGTGACAGGTGACAGGTGACAGGTGACAGGTGACAGGTGACAGGTGACAGGTGACAGGTGACAGGTGACAGGTGACAGGTGACAGGTGACAGGTGACAGGTGACAGGTGACAGGTGACAGGTGACAGGTGACAGGTGACAGGTGACAGGTGACAGGTGACAGGTGACAGGTGACAGGTGACAGGTGACAGTGATAGGTGACGGGTGACAGGTGACAGGTGACAGGTGACAGGTGACAGGTGACAGGTGACAGGTGACAGGTGACAGTTGACGGTTGACAGGTGACAGGTGACAGGTGACAGGTGAATGTTGACAGTTGACAGGTGACAGGTGACAGGTGACAGTTGACAGGTGACAGTGACAGGTGACAGGTAACAGGTGACAGGTGACAGGTGACAGGTGACAGGTGACAGTTGACAGGTGACAGGTGACAGGTGACAGGTGACAGTTGACAGGTGACAGGTGACAGGTGACAGGTGACAGGTGACAGGTGACAGGTGACAGGTGACAGGTGACAGGTGACAGGTGACAGGTGACAGGTGACAGGTGACAGGTGACAGGTGACAGGTGACAGGTGACAGGTGACAGGTGACAGGTGACAGGTGACAGGTGACAGGTGACAGGTGACAGGTGACAGGTGACAGGTGACAGGTGACAGGTTACAGTGACAGGTGACAGGTGACAGTGACAGGTGACAGGTGACAGGTGACAGGTGACAGGTGACAGGTGACAGGTGACAGGTGACAGGTGACAGGTGACAGGTGACAGGTGACAGTGACAGGTGACAGGTGACAGGTGACAGCTGACAGGTGACAGGTGACAGTTGACAGGTGACAGTTGACAGGTGACAGGTGACAGGTGACAGGTGACAGGTGACAGGTGACAGGTGATAGGTGACAGGTGACAGTTGACAGGTGACAGGTGACAGGTGACAGGTGACAGGTGACAGGTGACAGGTGACAGGTGACAGGTGACAGGTGACAGGTGACAGTGACAGGTGACAGGTGACAGGTGACAGCTGACAGGTGACAGGTGACAGTTGACAGGTGACAGGTGACAAGTGACAGGTGACAGGTGACAGGTGACAGGTGACAGGTGACAGTTGACAGTTGACAGGTGACAGGTGACAGGTGACAGGTGACAGGTGACAGGTGACAGGTGACAGGTGACAGGTGACAGGTGACAGGTGACAGGTGACAGGTGACAGGTGACAGGTGACAGGTGACAGTGACAGGTGACAGTTGACAGGTGACAAGTGACAGGTGACAGGTGACAGGTGACAGGTGACAGGTGACAGGTGACAGGTGACAGGTGACAGGTGACAGGTGACAGGTGACAGGTGACAGGTGACAGTGACAGGTGACAGTGACAGGTGACAGGTGACAGGTGACAGGTGACAGGTGACAGGTGACAGGTGACAGGTGACAGGTGACAGGTGACAGGTGACAGGTGACAGGTGACAGGTGACAGGTGACAGTGACAGGTGACAGGTGACAGGTGACAGTGACAGGTGACAGGTGACAGGTGACAGGTGACAGGTGACAGGTGACAGGTGACAGGTGACAGGTGACAGGTGACAGGTGACAGTGACAGGTGACAGGTGACAGGTGACAGGTGACAGGTGACAGGTGACAGGTGACAGGTGACAGGTGACAGGTGACAGGTGACAGGTGACAGGTGACAGTGACAGGTGACAGGTGACAGGTGACAGGTGACAGGTGACAGGTGACAGGTGACAGGTGACAGGTGACAGGTGACAGGTGACAGGTGACAGGTGACAGGTGACAGGTGACAGGTGACAGGTGACAGGTGACAGGTGACAGGTGACAGGTGACAGGTGACAGGTGAATGTTGACAGTTGACAGTTGACAGGTGACAGGTGACAGGTGACAGTTGACAGGTGACAGTGACAGGTGACAGGTGACAGGTGACAGGTGACAGGTGACAGGTGACAGTTGACAGGTGACAGGTGACAGGTGACAGGTGACAGGTGACAGGTGACAGGTGACAGGTGACAGGTGACAGGTGACAGGTGACAGGTGACAGGTGACAGGTGACAGGTGACAGTTGACAGGTGACAGGTGACACGTGACAGGTGAAGGTGACAGGTGACAGGTGACAGGTGACAGGTGACAGGTGACAGGTGACAGGTGACAGGTGCCAGGTGACAGGTGACAGGTGACAGGTGATAGGTGACAGGTGACAGGTGACAGGTGACAGGTGACAGGTGACAGGTGACAGGTGACAGGTGACAGGTGACAGGTGACAGGTGACAGGTGACAGGTGACAGTGATAGGTGACAGGTGACAGGTGACAGGTGACAGGTGACAGGTGACAGTTGACGGTTGACAGGTGACAGGTGACAGGTGACAGGTGACAGGTGAATGTTGACAGTTAACAGGTGACAGGTGACAGGTGACAGTTGACAGGTGACAGTGACAGGTGACAGGTGACAGGTGACAGGTGACAGGTGACAGGTGACAGGTGACAGATGACAGTTGACAGGTGACAGGTGACAGGTGACAGTTGACAGGTGACAGGTGACAGGTGACAGGTGACAGGTGACAGGTGACAGGTGACAGTTGACAGGTGACAGGTGACAGGTGACAGGTGAAGGTGACAGGTGACAGGTGACAGGTGACAGGTGACAGGTGACAGGTGACAGGTGACAGGTGACAGGTGACAGGTGACAGGTGACAGGTGACAGGTGACAGGTGACAGGTGACAGGTGACAGGTGACAGGTGACAGGTGACAGGTGACAGGTGACAGGTGACAGTGATAGGTGACGGGTGACAGGTGACAGGTGACAGGTGACAGGTGACAGGTGACAGGTGACAGGTGACAGGTGGCAGGTGACAGGTGACAGGTGACAGGTGATAGGTGACAGGTGACAAGTGACAGGTGACAGGTGACTGTGACAGGTGACAGGTGACAGGTGATAGGTGACAGGTGACAGGTGACAGGTGACAGGTGACAGGTGACAGGTGACAGGTGACAGGTGACAGGTGACAGGTGACAGGTGACAGGTGACAGGTGACAGGTGACAGGTGACAGGTGACAGGTGACAGGTGACAGGTGATAGGTGACAGGTGACAGGTGACAGGTGACAGGTGACAGGTGACAGGTGACAGGTGACAGGTGACTGGTGACAGTTGACAGGTGACAGGTGACAGGTGACAGGTGACAGTTGACAGGTGACAGGTGACAGGTGACAGGTGACAGGTGACAGGTGACAGGTGACAGGTGACAGGTGACAGGTGACAGTTGACAGGTGACAGGTGACAGGTGACAGGTGACAGGTGAAGGTGACAGGTGACAGGTGACAGGTGACAGGTGACAGGTGACAGGTGACAGGTGACAGGTGACAGGTGACAGGTGACAGGTGACAGGTGACAGGTGACAGGTGACAGGTGACAGGTGACAAGTGACAGTGACAGGTGACAAATGACAGGTGACAGGTGACAGTGACAGGTGACAGGTGACAGGTGACAGGTGACAGGTGACAGGTGACAGGTGACAGGTGACAGGTGACAGGTGACTGTGACAGGTGACAGGTGACAGGTGACAGGTGACAGGTGACAGGTGACAGTTGACGGTTGACAGGTGACAGGTGACAGGTGAATGTTGACAGTTGACAGGTGACAGGTGACAGGTGACAGTTGACAGGTGACAGTGACAGGTGACAGGTGACAGGTGACAGGTGACAGGTGACAGGTGACAGGTGACTGGTGACAGTTGACAGGTGACAGGTGACAGGTGACAGGTGACAGTTGACAGGTGACAGGTGACAGGTGACAGGTGACAGGTGACAGGTGACAGGTGACAGGTGACAGGTGACAGGTGACAGTTGACAGGTGACAGGTGACAGGTGACAGGTGACAGGTGAAGGTGACAGGTGAAGGTGACAGGTGACAGGTGACAGGTGACAGGTGACAGGTGACAGGTGACAGGTGACAGGTGACAGGTGACAGGTGACAGGTGACAGGTGACAGGTGACAGGTGACAGGTGACAGGTGACTGGTGACAGTTGACAGGTGACAGGTGACAGGTGACAGGTGACAGTTGACAGGTGACAGGTGACAGGTGACAGGTGACAGGTGACAGGTGACAGGTGACAGGTGACATTTGACAGGTGACAGGTGACAGGTGACAGGTGAATGTTGTCAGTTGACAGGTGACAGGTGACAGGTGACAGTTGACAGGTGACAGGTGACAGGTGACAGGTGACAGGTGACAGGTGACAGGTGACAGGTGACAGGTGACAGGTGACAGTTGACAGGTGACAGGTGACAGGTGACAGGTGACAGGTGAAGGTGACAGGTGACAGGTGACAGGTGACAGGTGACAGGTGACAGTTGACAGGTGACAGTGACAGGTGACAGGTGACAGGTGACAGGTGACAGGTGACAGGTGACAGGTGACTGGTGACAGTTGACAGGTGACAGGTGACAGGTGACAGGTGACAGTTGACAGGTGACAGGTGACAGGTGACAGGTGACAGGTGACAGGTGACAGGTGACAGGTGACAGGTGACAGGTGACTGGTGACAGGTGACAGGTGACAGGTGACAGGTGACAGGTGACAGTGATAGGTGACGGGTGACAGGTGACAGGTGACAGGTGACAGGTGACAGGTGACAGGTGACAGGTGACAGGTGACAGGTGACAGGTGACAGGTGACAGGTGACAGGTGACAGGTGATAGGTGACAGGTGACAGGTGACAGGTGACTGTGACAGGTGACAGGTGACAGGTGACAGGTGACAGGTGACAGGTGACAGGTGACAGGTGACAGGTGACAGGTGACAGGTGACAGGTGACAGGTGACAGGTGACAGGTGACAGGTGACAGGTGACAGGTGACAAGTGACAGGTGACAGGTGACAGGTGACAGGTGACAGGTGACAGGTGACAGGTGACAGGTGACAGGTGACAGGTGACAGTTGACAGTTGACAGGTGACAGGTGAATGTTGACAGTTGACAGGTGACAGGTGACAGGTGACAGGTGACAGGTGTCAGTTGACAGGTGACAGGTGACAGGTGACAGGTGACAGGTGACAGGTGACAGGTGACAGGTGACAGGTGACAGGTGACAGTTGACAGGTGACAGGTGACAGGTGACAGGTGACAGGTGAAGGTGACAGGTGACAGGTGACAGGTGACAGGTGACAGGTGACAGGTGACAGGTGACAGGTGACAGGTGACAGGTGACAGGTGACAGGTGACAGGTGACAGGTGACTGGTGACAGTTGACAGGTGACAGGTGACAGGTGACAGGTGACAGTTGACAGGTGACAGGTGACAGGTGACAGGTGACAGGTGACAGGTGACAGGTGACATTTGACAGGTGACAGGTGACAGGTGACAGGTGAATGTTGACAGTTGACAGGTGACAGGTGACAGGTGACAGTTGACAGGTGACAGTGACAGGTGACAGGTGACAGGTGACAGGTGACAGGTGACAGGTGACAGGTGACTGGTGACAGTTGACAGGTGACAGGTGACAGGTGACAGGTGACAGTTGACAGGTGACAGGTGACAGGTGACAGGTGACAGGTGACAGGTGACAGGTGACAGGTGACAGGTGACAGGTGACAGGTGACAGTTGACAGGTGACAGGTGACAGGTGACAGGTGACAGGTGAAGGTGACAGGTGACAGGTGACAGGTGACAGGTGACAGGTGACAGTTGACAGGTGACAGTGACAGGTGACAGGTGACAGGTGACAGGTGACAGGTGACAGGTGACAGGTGACTGGTGACAGTTGACAGGTGACAGGTGACAGGTGACAGGTGACAGTTGACAGGTGACAGGTGACAGGTGACAGGTGACAGGTGACAGGTGACAGGTGACAGGTGACAGGTGACAGGTGACTGGTGACAGGTGACAGGTGACAGGTGACAGGTGACAGGTGACAGTGATAGGTGACGGGTGACAGGTGACAGGTGACAGGTGACAGGTGACAGGTGACAGGTGACAGGTGACAGGTGACAGGTGACAGGTGACAGGTGACAGGTGACAGGTGATAGGTGACAGGTGACAGGTGACAGGTGACTGTGACAGGTGACAGGTGACAGGTGATAGGTGACAGGTGACAGGTGACAGGTGACAGGTGACAGGTGACAGGTGACAGGTGACAGGTGACAGATGACAGGTGACAGGTGACAGGTGACAGGTGACAGTGACAGGTGACAGGTGACAGGTGACAGGTGACAGGTGACAGGTGACAGGTGACAGGTGACAGGTGACAGGTGACAGGTGACAGGTGACAGGTGACAGGTGACAAGTGACAGGTGACAGGTGACAGGTGACAGGTGACAGGTGACAGGTGACAAGTGACAGGTGACAGGTGACAGGTGACAGGTGACAGGTGACAGGTGACAGGTGACAGGTGACAGGTGACAGGTGACAGTTGACAGTTGACAGGTGACAGGTGAATGTTGACAGTTGACAGGTGACAGGTGACAGGTGACAGTTGACAGGTGACAGTGACAGGTGACAGGTGACAGGTGACAGGTGACAGGTGACAGGTGACAGTTGACAGGTGACAGGTGACAGGTGACAGGTGACAGTTGACAGGTGACAGGTGACAGGTGACAGGTGACAGGTGACAGGTGACAGGTGACAGGTGACAGGTGACAGGTGACAGGTGACAGGTGACAGGTGACAGGTGACAGTTGACAGGTGACAGGTGACAGGTGACAGGTGAAGGTGACAGGTGACAGGTGACAGGTGACAGGTGACAGGTGACAGGTGACAGGTGACAGGTGACAGGTGACAGGTGACAGGTGACAGGTGACAGGTGACAGGTGACAGGTGACAGGTGACAGTGACAGGTGACAGGTGACAGGTGACAGTTGACAGGTGACAAGTGACAGGTGACAGGTGACAGGTGACAGGTGACAAGTGACAGGTGACAGGTGACAGGTGACAGGTGACAGGTGACAGGTGACAGGTGACAGGTGACAGGTGAGAGTTGACAGGTGACAGGTGACAGGTGACAGGTGACAGGTGACTGGTGACAAGTGACAGGTGACAGGTGACAGGTGACAGGTGACAGGTGACAGTTGACAGGTGACAGGTGACAGGTGACAGGTGACAGGTGACAGGTGACAGGTGACAGGTGACAGGTGACAGGTGACAGGTGACAGGTGACAGGTGACAGGTGACAGGTGACAGGTGACAGGTGACAGTGACAGGTGACAGGTGACAGGTGACAGGTGACAGGTGACAGGTGACAGGTGACAGGTGACAGGTGACAGGTGACAAGTGACAGGTGACAGGTGACACGTGACAGGTGACAGGTGACAGGTGACAGGTGACAGGTGACAGGTGACAGGTGATTGTGACAGGTGACAGGTGACAGGTGACAGGTGACAGGTGACAGTTGACGGTTGACAGGTGACAGGTGACAGGTGAATGTTGACAGTTGACAGGTGACAGGTGACAGGTGACAGTTGACAGGTGACAGTGACAGGTGACAGGTGACAGGTGACAGGTGACAGGTGACAGGTGACAGGTGACTGGTGACAGTTGACAGGTGACAGGTGACAGGTGACAGGTGACAGTTGACAGGTGACAGGTGACAGGTGACAGGTGACAGGTGACAGGTGACAGGTGACAGGTGACAGGTGACAGTTGACAGGTGACAGGTGACAGGTGACAGGTGACAGGTGAAGGTGACAGGTGACAGGTGACAGGTGACAGGTGACAGGTGACAGGTGACAGGTGACAGTTGACAGGTGACAGGTGACAGGTGACAGGTGACAGGTGACAGGTGACAGGTGACTGGTGACAGTTGACAGGTGACAGGTGACAGGTGACAGGTGACAGTTGACAGGTGACAGGTGACAGGTGACAGGTGACAGGTGACAGATGACAGGTGACAGGTGACATTTGACAGGTGACAGGTGACAGGTGACAGGTGAATGTTGACAGTTGACAGGTGACAGGTGACAGGTGACAGTTGACAGGTGACAGTGACAGGTGACAGGTGACAGGTGACAGGTGACAGGTGACAGGTGACAGGTGACTGGTGACAGTTGACAGGTGACAGGTGACAGGTGACAGGTGACAGTTGACAGGTGACAGGTGACAGGTGACAGGTGACAGGTGACAGGTGACAGGTGACAGGTGACAGGTGACAGTTGACAGGTGACAGGTGACAGGTGACAGGTGACAGGTGAAGGTGACAGGTGACAGGTGACAGGTGACAGGTGACAGGTGACAGTTGACAGGTGACAGTGACAGGTGACAGGTGACAGGTGACAGGTGACAGGTGACAGGTGACAGGTGACTGGTGACAGTTGACAGGTGACAGGTGACAGGTGACAGGTGACAGTTGACAGGTGACAGGTGACAGGTGACAGGTGACAGGTGACAGGTGACAGGTGACAGGTGACAGGTGACAGGTGACTGGTGACAGGTGACAGGTGACAGGTGACAGGTGACAGGTGACAGTGATAGGTGACGGGTGACAGGTGACAGGTGACAGGTGACAGGTGACAGGTGACAGGTGACAGGTGACAGGTGACAGGTGACAGGTGACAGGTGACAGGTGACAGGTGACAGGTGATAGGTGACAGGTGACAGGTGACAGGTGACTGTGACAGGTGACAGGTGACAGATGATAGGTGACAGGTGACAGGTGACAGGTGACAGGTGACAGGTGACAGGTGACAGATGACAGGTGACAGGTGACAGGTGACAGGTGACAGTGACAGGTGACAGGTGACAGGTGACAGGTGACAGGTGACAGGTGACAGGTGACAGGTGACAGGTGACAGGTGACAGGTGACAGGTGACAGGTGACAGGTGACAGGTGACAGGTGACAGGTGACAGGTGACAGGTGACAGGTGACAGGTGACAGGTGACAAGTGACAGGTGACAGGTGACAGGTGACAGGTGACAGGTGACAGGTGACAGGTGACAGTTGACAGGTGACAGGTGACAGGTGAATGTTGACAGTTGACAGGTGACAGGTGACAGGTGACAGTTGACAGGTGACAGTGACAGGTGACAGGTGACAGGTGACAGGTGACAGGTGACAGGTGACAGTTGACAGGTGACAGGTGACAGGTGACAGGTGACAGTTGACAGGTGACAGGTGACAGGTGACAGGTGACAGGTGACAGGTGACAGGTGACAGGTGACAGGTGACAGGTGACAGGTGACAGGTGACAGGTGACAGTTGACAGGTGACAGGTGACAGGTGACAGGTGAAGGTGACAGGTGACAGGTGACAGGTGACAGGTGACAGGTGACAGGTGACAGGTGACAGGTGACAGGTGACAGGTGACAGGTGACAGGTGACAGGTGACAGGTGACAGGTGACAGGTGACAGGTGACAGGTGACAGTGACAGGTGACAGGTGACAGGTGACAGTTGACAGGTGACAAGTGACAGGTGACAGGTGACAGGTGACAGGTGACAAGTGACAGGTGACAGGTGACAGGTGACAGGTGACAGGTGACAGGTGACAGGTGACAGGTGACAGGTGACAGGTGAGAGTTGACAGGTGACAGGTGACAGGTGACAGGTGAGAGGTGACTGGTGACAAGTGACAGGTGACAGGTGACAGGTGACAGGTGACAGTTGACAGGTGACAGGTGACAGGTGACAGGTGACAGGTGACAGGTGACAGGTGACAGGTGACAGGTGACAGGTGACAGGTGACAGGTGACAGGTGACAGGTGACAGGTGACAGGTGACAGGTGACAGGTGACAGTGACAGGTGACAGGTGACAGGTGACAGGTGACAGGTGACAGGTGACAGGTGACAGGTGACAGGTGACAGGTGACAAGTGACAGGTGACAGGTGACACGTGACAGGTGACAGGTGACAGGTGACAGGTGACAGGTGACAGGTGACAGGTGACAGGTGAGAGTTGACAGGTGACAGGTGACAGGTGACAGGTGACAGGTGACAGGTGACAGGTGACAGGTGACAGGTGACAGGTGACAGGTGACAGGTGACAGGTGACAGGTGACAGGTGACAGTGACAGGTGACAGGTGACAGGTGACAGGTGACAGGTGACAGTTGACAGGTGACAAGTGACAAGTGACAGGTGACAGGTGACAGGTGACAGGTGACAGGTGACAGGTGATAGGTGACAGGTGGAAGGTGACAGGTGACAGGTGACAGGTGACAGGTGACAGTGACAGGTGACAGGTGACAGGTGACAGGTGACAGGTGACAGGTGACAAGTGACAGTGACAGGTGACAGGTGACAGGTGACAGGTGACAGGTGAGAGGTGACAGATGACAGGTGACAGGTGACAGGTGACAGGTGACAGTGACAGGTGACAGGTGACAGGTGACAGGTGACAGGTGACAGGTGACAGGTGACAGGTGACAGGTGACAGGTGACAGGTGACAGGTGACAGGTGACAAGTGACAGGTGACAGGTGACAGGTGACAGGTGACAGGTGACAGGTGACAGTTGACAGGTGACAGGTGACAGGTGACAGGTGAATGTTGACAGTTGACAGGTGACAGGTGACAGGTGACAGTTGACAGGTGACAGTGACAGGTGACAGGTGACAGGTGACAGGTGACAGGTGACAGGTGACAGGTGACAGGTGACAGGTGACAGTTGACAGGTGACAGGTGACAGGTGACAGTTGACAGGTGACAGGTGACAGGTGACAGGTGACAGGTGACAGGTGACAGGTGACAGGTGACAGGTGACAGGTGACAAGTGACAGTGACAGGTGACAGGTGACAGGTGACAGGTGACAGGTGAGAGGTGACAGATGACAGGTGACAGGTGACAGGTGACAGGTGACAGGTGACAGTGACAGGTGACAGGTGACAGGTGACAGGTGACAGGTGACAGGTGACAGGTGACAGGTGACAGGTGACAGGTGACAGGTGACAGGTGACAAGTGACAGGTGACAGGTGACAGGTGACAGGTGACAGGTGACAGGTGACAGTTGACAGGTGACAGGTGACAGGTGACAGGTGACAGGTGACAGGTGACAGGTGACAGGTGACAGGTGACAGGTGACAGGTGACAGGTGACAGGTGACAGGTGACAGTTGACAGGTGACAGGTGACAGGTGACAGGTGAAGGTGACAGGTGACAGGTGACAGGTGACAGGTGACAGGTAACAGGTGACAGGTGACAGGTGACAGGTGACAGGTGACAGGTGACAGGTGACAGGTGACAGGTGACAGGTGACAGGTGACAGGTGACAGGTGACAGTTGACAGTTGACAGGTGACAGGTGACAGGTGAATGTTGACAGTTGACAGGTGACAGGTGACAGGTGACAGTTGACAGGTGACAGTGACAGGTGACAGGTGACAGGTGACAGGTGACAGGTGACAGGTGACAGGTGACAGGTGACAGGTGACAGGTGACAGGTGACAGGTGACAGGTGACAGGTGACAGGTGACAGTGACAGGTGACAGGTGACAGGTGACAGGTGACAGGTGACAGGTGACAGGTGACAGGTGACAGGTGACAGGTGACAGGTGACAAGTGACAGGTGACAGGTGACACGTGACAGGTGACAGGTGACAGGTGACAGGTGACAGGTGACAGGTGACAGGTGACAGGTGACAGGTGAGAGTTGACAGGTGACAGGTGACAGGTGACAGGTGACAGGTGACAGGTGACAGGTGACAGGTGACAGGTGACAGGTGACAGGTGACAGGTGACAGGTGACAGGTGACAGGTGACAGGTGACAGTGACAGGTGACAGGTGACAGGTGACAGGTTACAGGTGACAGTTGACAGGTGACAAGTGACAAGTGACAGGTGACAGGTGACAGGTGACAGGTGACAGGTGACAGGTGATAGGTGACAGGTGACAGGTGACAGGTGACAGGTGACAGGTGACAGGTGACAGTGACAGGTGACAGGTGACAGGTGACAGGTGACAGGTGACAAGTGACAGTGACAGGTGACAGGTGACAGGTGACAGGTGACAGGTGACAGGTGAGAGGTGACAGATGACAGGTGACAGGTGACAGGTGACAGGTGACAGTGACAGGTGACAGGTGACAGGTGACAGGTGACAGGTGACAGGTGACAGGTGACAGGTGACAGGTGACAGGTGACAGGTGACAGGTGACAGGTGACAGGTGACAGGTGACAGGTGACAAGTGACAGGTGACAGGTGACAGGTGACAGGTGACAGGTGACAGGTGACAGGTGACAGTTGACAGGTGACAGGTGACAGGTGACAGGTGACAGGTGAATGTTGACAGTTGACAGGTGACAGGTGACAGTTGACAGGTGACAGTGACAGGTGACAGGTGACAGGTGACAGGTGACAGGTGACAGTTGACAGGTGACAGGTGACAGGTGACAGGTGAAGGTGACAGGTGACAGGTGACAGGTGACAGGTGACAGGTGACAGGTGACAGGTGACAGGTGACAGGTGACAGGTGACAGGTGACAGGTGACAGGTGACAGGTGACAGGTGACAGGTGACAGTTGACAGGTGACAGTGACAGGTGACAGGTGACAGGTGACAGTTGACAGGTGACAGGTGACAGGTGACAGGTGAAGGTGACAGGTGACAGGTGACAGGTGACAGGTGACAGGTGACAGGTGACAGGTGACAGGTGACAGGTGACAGGTGACAGGTGACAGGTGACAGGTGACAGGTGACAGGTGACAGGTGACAGGTGACAGGTGACAGGTGACAGTTGACAGTTGACAGGTGACAGGTGACAGGTGACAGGTGAATGTTGACAGTTGACAGGTGACAGGTGACAGGTGACAGTTGACAGGTGACAGTGACAGGTGACAGGTGACAGGTGACAGGTGACAGGTGACAGGTGACAGGTGACAGGTGACAGGTGACAGGTGACAGGTGACAGGTGACAGGTGACAGGTGACAGGTGACAGGTGACAGGTGACAGGTGACAGTTGACAGGTGACAGGTGACAGGTGAAGGTGACAGGTGACAGGTGACAGGTGACAGGTGACAGGTGAAATTGACAGGTGACAGGTGACAGGTGACAGGTGACAGGTGACAGGTGATAGGTGACAGGTGACAGGTGACAGGTGACAGGTGACAGGTGACAGGTGACAGGTGACAGGTGACAGGTGACAGGTGAGAGTTGACAGGTGACAGGTGACAGGTGACAGGTGACAGGTGACAGGTGACAGGTGACAGGTGACAGGTGACAGGTGACAGGTGACAGTTGACAGGTGACAGGTGACAGGTGACAGGTGACAGGTGACAGGTGACAGGTGACAGGTGACAGGTGACAGGTGACAGGTGACAGGTGACAGTGACAGGTGACAGGTGACAGGTGACAGGTGACAGGTGACAGGTGACAGGTGATAGGTGACAGGTGACAGGTGACAGGTGACAGGTGACAGGTGACAGGTGACAGGTGACAGGTGACAGGTGACAGGTGACAGGTGACAGGTGAGAGTTGACAGGTGACAGGTGACAGGTGACAGGTGACAGGTGACAGGTGACAGGTGAGAGTTGACAGGTGACAGGTGACAGGTGACAGGTGACAGGTGACAGGTGACAGGTGACAGGTGACAGGTGACAGGTGACAGGTGACAGGTGACAGGTGACAGGTGACAGGTGACAGTGACAGGTGACAGGTGACAGGTGACAGGTGACAGGTGACAGGTGAAATTGTCAGGTGACAGGTGACAGGTGACAGGTGACAGGTGACAGGTGACAGGTGACAGGTGATAGGTGACAGGTGACAGGTGACAGGTGACAGGTGACAGGTGACAGGTGACAGGTGACAGGTGACAGGTGACAGGTGACAGGTGACAGGTGACAGGTGACAGGTGACAGGTGAGAGTTGACAGGTGACAGGTGACAGGTGACAGGTGACAGGTGACAGGTGACAGGTGACAGGTGACAGGTGACAGGTGACAGGTGACAGTTGACAGGTGACAGTTGACAGGTGACAGGTGACAGGTGACAGGTGACAGGTGACAGGTGAATGTTGACAGTTGACAGGTGACAGGTGACAGGTGACAGGTGACAGGTGACAGGTGAGAGTTGACAGGTGACAGGTGACAAGTGACAGGTGACAGGTGACAGGTGACAGGTGACAGGTGACAGGTGACAGTTGACAGTTGACAGGTGACAGGTGACAGGTGACAGGTGAATGTTGACAGTTGACAGGTGACAGGTGACAGGTGACAGTTGACAGGTGACAGTGACAGGTGACAGGTGACAGGTGACAGGTGACAGGTGACAGTTGACAGTTGACAGGTGACAGGTGACAGGTGACAGGTGAATGTTGACAGTTGACAGGTGACAGGTGACAGGTGACAGTTGACAGGTGACAGTGACAGGTGACAGGTGACAGGTGACAGGTGACAGGTGACAGGTGACAGTTGACAGGTGACAGGTGACAGGTGACAGGTGACAGGTGACAGGTGATAGGTGACAGGTGACAGGTGACAGGTGACAGGTGACAGGTGACAGGTGACAGGTGATAGGTGACAGGTGACAGGTGAGAGGTGACAGGTGACAGGTGACAGGTGACAGGTGACAGGTGACAGGTGACAGGTGACAGGTGACAGGTGACAGGTGACAGGTGACAGGTGACAGGTGACAGGTGACAGGTGACAGGTGACAAGTGACAGGTGACAGGTGACAGGTGACAGGTGACAGGTGACAGGTGACAGTTGACAGTTGACAGGTGACAGGTGACAGGTGACAGGTGAATGTTGACAGTTGACAGGTGACAGGTGACAGTTGACAGGTGACAGTGACAGGTGACAGGTGACAGGTGACAGGTGACAGGTGACAGTTGACAGTTGACAGGTGACAGGTGACAGGTGACAGGTGAATGTTGACAGTTGACAGGTGACAGGTGACAGGTGACAGGTGACAGGTGACAGGTGACAGGTGACAGGTGACAGGTGACAGGTGACAGGTGACAGTTGACAGGTGACAGTGACAGGTGACAGGTGACAGGTGACAGGTGACAGGTGACAGGTGACAGTTGACAGGTGACAGGTGACAGGTGACAGGTGACAGGTGACAGGTGACAGGTGACAGGTGAATGTTGACAGTTGACAGGTGACAGGTGACAGGTGACAGTTGACAGGTGACAGTGACAGGTGACAAGTGACAGGTGACAGGTGACAGGTGACAGTTGACAGTTGACAGGTGACAGGTGACAGGTGACAGGTGAATGTTGACAGTTGACAGGTGACAGGTGACAGGTGACAGTTGACAGGTGACAGGTGACAGGTGACAGGTGACAGTTGACAGGTGACAGTGACAGGTGACAGGTGACAGGTGACAGGTGACAGGTGACAGTTGACAGTTGACAGGTGACAGGTGACAGGTGACAGGTGAATGTTGACAGTTGACAGGTGACAGGTGACAGGTGACAGGTGACAGGTGACAGGTGACAGGTGAATGTTGACAGTTGACAGGTGACAGGTGACAGGTGACAGTTGACAGGTGACAGTGACAGGTGACAGGTGACAGGTGACAGGTGACAGGTGACAGTTGACAGTTGACAGGTGACAGGTGACAGGTGACAGGTGAATGTTGACAGTTGACAGGTGACAGAGGTGACAGGTGACAGTTGACAGGTGACAGTGACAGGTGACAGGTGACAGGTGACAGGTGACAGGTGACAGTTGACAGTTGACAGGTGACAGGTGACAGGTGAATGTTGACAGTTGACAGGTGACAGGTGACAGGTGACAGTTGACAGGTGACAGTGACAGGTGACAGGTGACAGGTGACAGGTGACAGGTGACAGGTGACAGGTGACTGTTGACAGGTGACAGTTGACAGGTGACAGGTGACATGTGACAGTTGACAGTTGACAGGTGACAGGTGACAGGTGACAGGTGACAGGTGACAGTTGACAGGTGACAGTGACAGGTGACAGGTGACAGGTGACAGGTGACAGGTGACAGGTGACAGTTGACAGGTGACAGGTGACAGGTGACAGGTGATAGGTGACAGGTGACAGGTGACAGGTGACAGGTGACAGGTGATAGGTGACAGGTGACAGGTGACAGGTGACAGGTGACAGGTGACAGGTGACAGGTGACAGGTGACAGGTGACAGGTGACAGGTGACAGGTGACAGGTGACAGGTGACAGGTGACAGGTGACAGGTGACAGGTGACAGGTGACAGGTGACAGTTGACAGTTGACAGGTGACAGGTGACAGGTGACAGGTGAATGTTGACAGTTGACAGGTGACAGGTGACAGGTGACAGTTGACAGGTGACAGTGACAGGTGACAGGTGACAGGTGACAGGTGACAGTTGACAGTTGACAGGTGACAGGTGACAGGTGACAGGTGAATGTTGACAGTTGACAGGTGACAGGTGACAGGTGACAGTTGACAGGTGACAGTGACAGGTGACAGGTGACAGGTGACAGGTGACAGGTGACAGGTGACAGTTGACAGGTGACAGGTGACAGGTGACAGTTGACAGTTGACAGGTGACAGGTGACAGGTGACAGGTGAATGTTGACAGTTGACAGGTGACAGGTGACAGGTGACAGTTGACAGGTGACAGTGACAGGTGACAGGTGACAGGTGACAGGTGACAGGTGACAGTTGACAGTTGACAGGTGACAGGTGACAGGTGAATGTTGACAGTTGACAGGTGACAGGTGACAGGTGACAGTTGACAGGTGACAGTGACAGGTGACAGGTGACAGGTGACAGGTGACAGGTGACAGGTGACAGGTGACAGTTGACAGGTGACAGGTGACAGGTGACAGGTGACAGGTGATAGGTGACAGGTGACAGGTGACAGGTGACAGGTGACAGGTGACAGGTGACAGGTGACAGGTGACAGGTGACAGGTGACAGGTGACAGGTGACAGTTGACAGGTGACAGGTGACAGGTGACAGGTGACAGGTGACAGGTGATAGGTGACAGGCGACAGGTGACAGGTGACAGGTGACAGATGACAGGTGACAGGTGACAGGTGACAGGTGACAGTGACAGGTGACAGGTGACAGGTGACAGGTGACAGGTGACAGGTGACAGGTGACAGGTGACAGGTGACAGGTGACAGGTGACAGGTGACAGGTGACAGGTGACAGGTGACAGTTGACAGTTGACAGGTGACAGGTGACAGGTGACAGGTGAATGTTGACAGTTGACAGGTGACAGTGACAGGTGACAGGTGACAGGTGACAGGTGACAGGTGACAGGTGACAGTTGACAGGTGACAGGTGACAGGTGACAGGTGACAGGTGACAGGTGACAGGTGACAGGTGACAGGTGACAGGTGACAGGTGACAGGTGACAGGTGACAGGTGACAGTTGACAGGTGACAGGTGACAGGTGACAGGTGAAGGTGACAGGTGACAGGTGACAGGTGACAGGTGACAGGTGACAGGTGACAGGTGACAGGTGACAGGTGACAGGTGACAGGTGATAGGTGACAGGTGACAGGTGACAGGTGACAGGTGACAGGTGACAGGTGACAGGTGACAGGTGACAGGTGACAGGTGACAGGTGACAGGTGACAGTGATAGGTGACGGGTGACAGGTGACAGGTGACAGTTGACGGTTGACAGGTGACAGGTGACAGGTGACAGGTGACAGGTGAATGTTGACAGTTGACAGGTGACAGGTGACAGGTGACAGTTGACAGGTGACAGTGACAGGTGACAGGTGACAGGTGACAGGTGACAGGTGACAGGTGACAGGTGACAGTTGACAGGTGACAGGTGACAGGTGACAGGTGACAGTTGACAGGTGACAGGTGACAGGTGACAGGTGACAGGTGACAGGTGACAGGTGACATGTAACAGTTGACAGGTGACAGGTGACAGGTGACAGGTGAAGATGACAGGTGACAGGTGACAGGTGACAGGTGACAGGTGACAGGTGACAGGTGACAGGTGACAGGTGACAGGTGACAGGTGACAGGTGACAGGTGACAGGTGACAGTGATAGGTGACGGGTGACAGGTGACAGGTGACAGGTGACAGGTGACAGGTGACAGGTGACAGGTGGCAGGTGACAAGTGACAGGTGACAGGTGATAGGTGACAGGTGACAGGTGACAGGTGACAGGTGACAGGTGACAGGTGACAGGTGACAGGTGATAGGTGACAGGTGACAGGTGACAGGTGACAGGTGACAGGTGACAGGTGACAGGTGACAGGTGACAGGTGACAGGTGACAGGTGACAGGTGACAGGTGACAGGTGACAGGTGACAGGTGACAGGTGACAGGTGACAGGTGACAGGTGACAGGTGACAGGTGACAGGTGACAGGTGATAGGTGACAGGTGACAGGTGACAGGTGACTGTGACAGGTGACAGGTGACAGGTGACAGGTGACAGGTGACAGGTGACAGGTGACAGGTGACAGGTGACAGGTGACAGGTGACAAGTGACAGTGACAGGTGACAAATGACAGGTGACAGGTGACAGTGACAGGTGACAGGTGACAGGTGACAGGTGACAGGTGACAGGTGACAGGTGACAGGTGACAGGTGACTGTGACAGGTGACAGGTGACAGGTGACAGGTGACAGGTGACAGGTGACAGGTGACAGTTGACGGTTGACAGGTGACAGGTGACAGGTGACAGGTGAATGTTGACAGTTGACAGGTGACAGGTGACAGGTGACAGTTGACAGGTGACAGTGACAGGTGACAGGTGACAGGTGACAGGTGACAGGTGACTGGTGACAGTTGACAGGTGACAGGTGACAGGTGACAGGTGACAGTTGACAGGTGACAGGTGACAGGTGACAGGTGACAGGTGACAGGTGACAGGTGACAGGTGAGAGGTGACAGTTGACAGGTGACAGGTGACAGGTGACAGGTGAAGGTGACAGGTGACAGGTGACAGGTGACAGGTGACAGGTGACAGGTGACAGGTGACAGGTGACAGTGACAGGTGACAGGTGACAGGTGACAGTGACACGTGACAGGTGACAGGTGACAGGTGACAGGTGACAGTTGACAGGTGACAGGTGACAGGTGACAGGTGACAGTTGACAGGTGACAGGTGACAGGTGACAGGTGACAGGTGACAGGTGACAGGTGACAGGTGACAGGTGACAGGTGACAGTTGACAGGTGACAGGTGACAGGTGACAGGTGACAGGTGACAGGTGACAGGTGACAGGTGACAGGTGACAGGTGACAGGTGACAGGTGACAGGTGACAGGTGACAGGTGACAGGTGACAGGTGACAGGTGACAGGTGACAGGTGACAGGTGACAGGTGACAGTGACAGGTGACAGGTGACAGGTGACAGTTGACAGGTGACAAGTGACAGGTGACAGGTGACAGGTGACAGGTGACAGGTGACAAGTGACAGGTGACAGGTGACAGGTGACAGGTGACAGGTGACAGGTGACAGGTGACAGGTGAGAGTTGACAGGTGACAGGTGACAGGTGACAGGTTACAGGTGACAGGTGACAGTTGACAGGTGACAGGTGACAGGTGACAGGTGACAGGTGACAGGTGACAGGTGACAGGTGACAGGTGACAGGTGACAGGTGACAGGTGACAGGTGACAGGTGACAGGTGACAGGTGACAGGTGACAGGTGACAGTGACAGGTGACAGGTGACAGGTGACAGGTGACAGGTGACAGGTGACAGGTGACAGGTGACAGGTGACAAGTGACAGGTGACAGGTGACACGTGACAGGTGACAGGTGACAGGTGACAGGTGACAGGTGACAGGTGACAGGTGACAGGTGACAGGTGACAGGTGAGAGTTGACAGTTGACAGGTGACAGGTGACAGGTGACAGGTGAATGTTGACAGTTGACAGGTGACAGGTGACAGGTGACAGTTGACAGGTGACAGTGACAGGTGACAGGTGAAAGGTGACAGGTGACAGGTGACAGGTGACAGTTGACAGGTGACAGGTGACAGGTGACAGGTGACAGGTGACAGGTGACAGGTGACAGGTGACAGGTGACAGGTGACAGGTGACAGGTGACAGGTGACAGGTGACAGGTGACAGGTGACAGGTGACAGGTGACAGTTGACAGGTGACAGGTGACAGGTGACAGGTGAAGGTGACAGGTGACAGGTGACAGGTGACAGGTGACAGGTGACAGGTGACAGGTGACAGGTGACAGGTGACAGGTGACAGGTGACAGGTGACAGGTGACAGGTGACAGGTGACAGGTGACAGGTGACAGGTGACAGGTGACAGGTGACAGGTGACAGGTGACAGGTGACAGGTGACAGGTGACAGGTGACAGGTGACAGGTGACAGTGATAGGTGACGGGTGACAGGTGACAGGTGACAGGTGACAGGTGACAGTTGACGGTTGACAGGTGACAGGTGACAGGTGAATGTTGACAGTTGACAGGTGACAGGTGACAGGTGACAGTTGACAGGTGACAGTGACAGGTGACAGGTGACAGGTGACAGGTGACAGGTGACAGGTGACAGGTGACAGTTGACAGGTGACAGGTGACAGGTGACAGGTGACAGTTGACAGGTGACAGGTGACAGGTGACAGGTGACAGGTGACAGGTGACAGGTGACAGGTGACAGTTGACAGGTGACAAGTGACAGGTGAAGATGACAGGTGACAGGTGACAGGTGACAGGTGACAGGTGACAGGTGACAGGTGACAGGTGACAGGTGACAGGTGACAGGTGACAGGTGACAGGTGACAGGTGACAGGTGACAGGTGACAGGTGACAGGTGACAGTGATAGGTGACGGGTGACAGGTGACAGGTGACAGGTGACAGGTGACAGTTGACGGTTGACAGGTGACAGGTGACAGGTGACAGGTGAATGTTGACAGTTGACAGGTGACAGGTGACAGGTGACAGTTGACAGGTGACAGGTGACAGGTGACAGGTGACAGGTGACAGGTGACAAGTGACAGGTGACAGGTGACACGTGACAGGTGACAGGTGACAGGTGACAGGTGACAGGTGACAGGTGACAGGTGACAGGTGACAGGTGAGAGTTGACAGTTGACAGGTGACAGGTGACAGGTGACAGGTGAATGTTGACAGTTGACAGGTGACAGGTGACAGGTGACAGTTGACAGGTGACAGTGACAGGTGACAGGTGAAAGGTGACAGGTGACAGGTGACAGGTGACAGTTGACAGGTGACAGGTGACAGGTGACAGGTGACAGGTGACAGGTGACAGGTGACAGGTGACAGGTGACAGGTGACAGGTGACAGGTGACAGGTGACAGGTGACAGGTGACAGGTGACAGTTGACAGGTGACAGGTGACAGGTGACAGGTGAAGGTGACAGGTGACAGGTGACAGGTGACAGGTGACAGGTGACAGGTGACAGGTGACAGGTGACAGGTGACAGGTGACAGGTGACAGGTGATAGGTGACAGGTGACAGGTGACAGGTGACAGGTGACAGGTGACAGGTGACAGGTGACAGGTGACAGGTGACAGGTGACAGGTGACAGGTGACAGGTGACAGGTGACAGGTGACAGGTGACAGTGATAGGTGACGGGTGACAGGTGACAGGTGACAGGTGACAGGTGACAGTTGACGGTTGACAGGTGACAGGTGACAGGTGACAGGTGAATGTTGACAGTTGACAGGTGACAGGTGACAGGTGACAGTTGACAGGTGACAGTGACAGGTGACAGGTGACAGGTGACAGGTGACAGGTGACAGGTGACAGGTGACAGGTGACAGTTGACAGGTGACAGGTGACAGGTGACAGGTGACAGTTGACAGGTGACAGGTGACAGGTGACAGGTGACAGGTGACAGGTGACAGGTGACAGGTGACAGGTGACAGGTGACAGTTGACAGGTGACAAGTGACAGGTGAAGATGACAGGTGACAGGTGACAGGTGACAGGTGACAGGTGACAGGTGACAGGTGACAGGTGACAGGTGACAGGTGACAGGTGACAGGTGACAGGTGACAGGTGACAGGTGACAGGTGACAGGTGACAGTGATAGGTGACGGGTGACAGGTGACAGGTGACAGGTGACAGGTGACAGTTGACGGTTGACAGGTGACAGGTGACAGGTGACAGGTGAATGTTGACAGTTGACAGGTGACAGGTGACAGGTGACAGTTGACAGGTGACAGTGACAGGTGACAGGTGACAAGTGACAGGTGACAGGTGACAGGTGACAGGTGACAGTTGACAGGTGACAGGTGACAGGTGACAGGTGACAGTTGACAGGTGACAGGTGACAGGTGACAGGTGACAGGTGACAGGTGACAGGTGACAGGTGACAGTTGACAGGTGACAAGTGACAGGTGAAGATGACAGGTGACAGGTGACAGGTGACAGGTGACAGGTGACAGGTGACAGGTGACAGGTGACAGGTGACAGGTGACAGGTGACAGGTGACAGGTGACAGGTGACAGGTGACAGGTGACAGGTGACAGGTGACAGGTGACAGGTGACAGGTGACAGTGATAGGTGACGGGTGACAGGTGACAGGTGACAGGTGACAGGTGACAGGTGACAGGTGACAGGTGACAGGTGACAGGTGACAGGTGACAGGTGACAGGTGACAGGTGATAGGTGACAGGTGACAGGTGACAGGTGACAGGTGACAGGTGACAGGTGACAGGTGACAGGTGACAGGTGACAGGTGACAGGTGACAGGTGACAGGTGACAGGTGACAGTGATAGGTGACGGGTGACAGGTGACAGGTGACAGTTGACGGTTGACAGGTGACAGGTGACAGGTGACAGGTGAATGTTGACAGTTGACAGGTGACAGGTGACAGGTGACAGTTGACAGGTGACAGTGACAGGTGACAGGTGACAGGTGACAGGTGACAGGTGACAGGTGACAGGTGACAGTTGACAGGTGACAGGTGACAGGTGGCAGGTGACAGTTGACAGGTGACAGGTGACAGGTGACAGGTGACAGGTGACAGGTGACAGGTGACAGGTGACAGGTGACAGTTGACAGGTGACAAGTGACAGGTGAAGATGACAGGTGACAGGTGACAGGTGACAGGTGACAGGTGACAGGTGACAGGTGACAGGTGACAGGTGACAGGTGACAGGTGACAGGTGACAGGTGACAGGTGACAGGTGACAGGTGACAGGTGACAGGTGACAGGTGACAGGTGACAGGTGACAGGTGACAGGTGACAGGTGACAGGTGACAGTGATAGGTGACGGGTGACAGGTGACAGGTGACAGGTGACAGGTGACAGGTGACAGGTGACAGGTGGCAGGTGACAGGTGACAGGTGACAGGTGATAGGTGACAGGTGACAGGTGACAGGTGACAGGTGACTGTGACAGGTGACAGGTGACAGGTGATAGGTGACAGGTGACAGGTGACAGTGACAGGTGACAGGTGACAGGTGACAGGTGACAGGTGACAGGTGACAGGTGACAGGTGACAGGTGACAGGTGACAGGTGACAGGTGACAGGTGACAGGTGACAGGTGACAGGTGACAGGTGACAGTGATAGGTGACGGGTGACAGGTGACAGGTGACAGGTGACAGGTGACAGGTGACAGGTGACAGGTGGCAGGTGACAGGTGACAGGTGACAGGTGATAGGTGACAGGTGACAGGTGACAGGTGACTGTGACAGGTGACAGGTGACAGGTGATAGGTGACAGGTGACAGGTGACAGGTGACAGGTGACAGGTGACAGGTGACAGGTGACAGGTGACAGGTGACAGGTGACAGGTGACAGGTGACAGGTGACAGGTGACAGGTGACAGGTGACAGGTGACAGGTGACAGGTGATAGGTGACAGGTGACAGGTGACTGTGACAGGTGACAGGTGACAGGTGACAGTTGACAGGTGACAGGTGACAGGTGACAGGTGACAGGTGACAGGTGACAGGTGACAGGTGACAGTTGACAGGTGACAAGTGACAGGTGAAGATGACAGGTGACAGGTGACAGGTGACAGGTGACAGGTGACAGGTGACAGGTGACAGGTGACAGGTGACAGGTGACAGGTGACAGGTGACAGGTGACAGGTGACAGGTGACAGGTGACAGGTGACAGGTGACAGGTGACAGGTGACAGGTGACAGGTGACAGGTGACAGGTGACAGTTGACAGGTGACAAGTGACAGGTGAAGATGACAGGTGACAGGTGACAGGTGACAGGTGACAGGTGACAGGTGACAGGTGACAGGTGACAGGTGACAGGTGACAGGTGACAGGTGACAGGTGACAGGTGACAGGTGACAGGTGACAGGTGAATGTTGACAGTTGACAGGTGACAGGTGACAGGTGACAGTTGACAGGTGACAGTGACAGGTGACAGGTGACAGGTGACAGGTGACAGGTGACAGGTGACAGGTGACAGTTGACAGGTGACAGGTGACAGGTGACAGGTGACAGTTGACAGGTGACAGGTGACAGGTGACAGGTGACAGGTGACAGGTGACAGGTGACAGGTGACAGGTGACAGTTGACAGGTGACAAGTGACAGGTGAAGATGACAGGTGACAGGTGACAGGTGACAGGTGACAGGTGACAGGTGACAGGTGACAGGTGACAGGTGACAGGTGACAGGTGACAGGTGACAGGTGACAGGTGACAGGTGACAGGTGACAGGTGACAGGTGACAGGTGACAGGTGACAGGTGACAGGTGACAGGTGACAGGTGACAGGTGACAGGTGACAGGTGACAGTGATAGGTGACGGGTGACAGGTGACAGGTGACAGGTGACAGGTGACAGGTGACAGGTAACAGGTGGCAGGTGACAGGTGACAGGTGACAGGTGATAGGTGACAGGTGACAGGTGACAGGTGACAGGTGACTGTGACAGGTGACAGGTGACAGGTGATAGGTGACAGGTGACAGGTGACAGGTGACAGGTGACAGGTGACAGGTGACAGGTGACAGGTGACAGGTGACAGGTGACAGGTGACAGGTGACAGGTGACAGGTGACAGGTGACAGGTGACAGGTGACAGGTGACAGGTGATAGGTGACAGGTGACAGGTGACAGGTGACTGTGACAGGTGACAGGTGACAGGTGACAGGTGACAGGTGACAGTGACAGGTGACAGGTGACAGGTGACAGGTGACAGGTGACAGGTGACAGGTGACAGGTGACAGGTGACAGGTGACAGGTGACTGTGACAGGTGACAGGTGACAGGTGACAGGTGACAGGTGACAGGTGACAGTTGACGGTTGACAGGTGACAGGTGACAGGTGACAGGTGAATGTTGACAGTTGACAGGTGACAGGTGACAGGTGACAGTTGACAGGTGACAGTGACAGGTGACAGGTGACAGGTGACAGGTGACTGGTGACAGTTGACAGGTGACAGGTGACAGGTGACAGGTGACAGGTGACAGGTGACAGGTGACAGGTGACAGGTGGCAGGTGACAGGTGACAGGTGACAGGTGATGGGTGACAGGTGACAGGTGACAGGTGACAGGTGACAGGTGACTGTGACAGGTGACAGGTGACAGGTGATAGGTGACAGGTGACAGGTGACAGGTGACAGGTGACAGGTGACAGGTGACAGGTGACAGGTGACAGGTGACAGGTGACAGGTGACAGGTGACAGGTGACAGGTGACAGGTGACAGGTGACAGGTGACAGGTGACAGGTGACAGGTGACAGGTGACAGGTGACAGGTGACAGGTGACAGGTGATAGGTGACAGGTGACAGGTGACAGGTGACTGTGACAGGTGACAGGTGACAGGTGACAGGTGACAGGTGACAGGTGACAGGTGACAGGTGACAGGTGACAGGTGACAGGTGACAGGTGACAGGTGACAAGTGACAGTGACAGGTGACAAATGACAGGTGACAGGTGACAGTGACAGGTGACAGGTGACAGGTGACAGGTGACAGGTGACAGGTGACAGGTGACAGGTGACAGGTGACAGGTGACAGGTGACTGTGACAGGTGACAGGTGACAGGTGACAGGTGACAGGTGACAGGTGACAGGTGACAGTTGACGGTTGACAGGTGACAGGTGACAGGTGACAGGTGACAGGTGACAGGTGACAGGTGACAGGTGACAGGTGACAGGTGACAGGTGACAGGTGACAGGTGACAGGTGACAAGTGACAGTGACAGATGACAAATGACAGGTGACAGGTGACAGTGACAGGTGACAGGTGACAGGTGACAGGTGACAGGTGACAGGTGACAGGTGACAGGTGACAGGTGACAGGTGACAGGTGACTGTGACAGGTGACAGGTGACAGGTGACAGGTGACAGGTGACAGGTGACAGGTGACAGTTGACGGTTGACAGGTGACAGGTGACAGGTGAATGTTGACAGTTGACAGGTGACAGGTGACAGGTGACAGTTGACAGGTGACAGTGACAGGTGACAGGTGACAGGTGACTGGTGACAGTTGACAGGTGACAGGTGACAGGTGACAGGTGACAGTTGACAGGTGACAGGTGACAGGTGACAGGTGACAGGTGACAGGTGACAGGTGACAGGTGACAGGTGACAGGTGACAGGTGACAGGTGACAGGTGACAGGTGACAGGTGACAAGTGACAGGTGACAGGTGACAGGTGACAGGTGACAGGTGACAGGTGACAGGTGACAGTTGACAGGTGACAGGTGACAGGTGACAGGTGACAGGTGACAGGTGACAGGTGACAGGTGACAGGTGACAGGTGACAGGTGACAGGTGACAGGTGACAGGTGACAGGTGACAGGTGACAGGTGACAGGTGACAGGTGACAGGTGACAGGTGACAAGTGACAGGTGACAGGTTACAGGTGACAGGTGACAGGTGATAGGTGACAGGTGACAGTTGACAGTTGACAGGTGACAGGTGAATGTTGACAGTTGACAGGTGACAGGTGACAGGTGACAGTTGACAGGTGACAGTGACAGGTGACAGGTGACAGGTGACAAGTGACAGGTGACAGTTGACAGGTGACAGGTGACAGGTGACAGGTGACAGTTGACAGGTGACAGGTGACAGGTGACAGGTGACAGATGACAGGTGACAGGTGACAGGTGACAGGTGACAGGTGACAGGTGACAGGTGACAGGTGACAGGTGACAGGTGACAGTTGACAGGTGACAGGTGACAGGTGAAGGTGACAGGTGACAGGTGACAGGTGACAGGTGACAGGTGACAGGTGACAGGTGCCAGGTGACAGGTGCCAGGTGACAGGTGACAGGTGACAGGTGACAGGTGACAGGTGACAGGTGACAGGTGACAGTGACAGGTGACAGGTGACAGGTGACAGTTGACAGGTGACAAGTGACAGGTGACAGGTGACAGGTGACAGGTGACAAGTGACAGGTGACAGGTGACAGGTGACAGGTGACAGGTGACAGGTGACAGGTGACAGGTGACAGGTGAGAGTTGACAGGTGACAGGTGACAGGTGACAGGTGACAGGTGACAGGTGACAGGTGACAGGTGACAGGTGACAGTTGACTGGTGACAGGTGACAGGTGACAGGTGACAGGTGACAGGTGACAGGTGACAGGTGACAGGTGACAGGTGACAGGTGACAGGTGACAGGTGACAGGTGACAGGTGACAGGTGACAGGTGACAGGTGACAGGTGACAGGTGACAGGTGACAGGTGACAGGTGACAGGTGACAGGTGACAGGTGACAGGTGACAGGTGACAGGTGACAAGTGACAGGTGACAGGTGACAGGTGACAGGTGACAGGTGACAGTTGACAGTTGACAGGTGACAGGTGACAGGTGACAGGTGACAGTGACAGGTGACAGGTGACAGGTGACAGGTGACAGGTGACAGTTGACAGGTGACAGGTGACAGGTGACAGGTGACAGGTGACAGGTGACAGGTGACAGGTGACAGGTGACAGGTGACAGGTGACAGGTGACAGGTGACAGGTGACAGGTGACAGGTGACAAGTGACAGGTGAAGATGACAGGTGACAGGTGACAGGTGACAGGTGACAGGTGACAGGTGACAGGTGACAGGTGACAGGTGACAGGTGACAGGTGACAGGTGGTGACAGGTGACAGGTGACAGGTGACAGGTGACAGGTGACAGGTGACAGGTGACAGGTGACAGGTGACAGGTGACAGGTGACAGGTGACAGTGAAGTGACAGGTGACAGGTGACAGGTGACAGGTGACAGGTGACAGGTGACAGGTGACAGGTGACAGGTGACAGGTGACAGGTGACAGGTGACAGGTGACAGGTGACAGGTGACAGGTGACAGGTGACTGTGACAGGTGACAGGTGACAGGTGACAGGTGACAGGTGACAGGTGACAGGTGACAGGTGACAGGTGACAGGTGACAGGTGACAGGTGACAGGTGACAGGTGACAGGTGACAGGTGACAGGTGACAGGTGACAGGTGACAGGTGACAGGTGACAGGTGACAGGTGACAGGTGACAGGTGACAGGTGACAGGTGACAGGTGACAGTGTGACAGGTGACAGGTGACAGGTGACAGGTGACAGGTGACAGTGACAGGTGACAGGTGACAGGTGACAGGTGACAGGTGACAGGTGACAGGTGACAGGTGACAGGTGACAGGTGACAGGTGACTGTGACAGGTGACAGGTGACAGGTGACAGGTGACAGGTGACAGGTGACAGTTGACGGTTGACAGGTGACAGGTGACAGGTGACAGGTGAATGTTGACAGTTGACAGGTGACAGGTGACAGGTGACAGTTGACAGGTGACAGTGACAGGTGACAGGTGACAGGTGACAGGTGACTGGTGACAGTTGACAGGTGACAGGTGACAGGTGACAGGTGACAGGTGACAGGTGACAGGTGACAGGTGACAGGTGGCAGGTGACAGGTGACAGGTGACAGGTGATGGGTGACAGGTGACAGGTGACAGGTGACAGGTGACTGTGACAGGTGACAGGTGACAGGTGATAGGTGACAGGTGAAGGTGACAGGTGACAGGTGAGTGTGACAGGTGACAGGTGACAGGTGACAGGTGACAGGTGACAATTGACAGGTGACATGTTGACGGTTGACAGGTGACAGGTGACAGGTGACAGGTGAATGTTGACAGTTGACAGGTGACAGGTGACAGGTGACAGTTGACAGGTGACAGTGACAGGTGACAGGTGACAGGTGACAGGTGACAGGTGACAGTGACAGGTGACAGGTGACAGGTGACAGGTGACAGGTGACAGGTGACAGGTGACAGGTGACTGTGACAGGTGACAGGTGACAGGTGACAGGTGACAGGTGACAGGTGACAGTTGACGGTTGACAGGTGACAGGTGACAGGTGACAGGTGAATGTTGACAGTTGACAGGTGACAGGTGACAGGTGCCAGTTGACAGTTGACAGGTGACAGGTGACAGGTGAATGTTGACAGTTGACAGGTGACAGGTGACAGGTGACAGTTGACAGGTGACAGTGACAGGTGACAGGTGACTGGTGACAGGTGACAGGTGACAGGTGACAGTTGACAGGTGACAGGTGACAGGTGACAGGTGACAGTTGACAGGTGACTGGTGACAGGTGACAGGTGACAGGTGACAGGTGACAGGTGACAGGTGACAGGTGACAGGTGACAGGTGACAGTTGACAGGTGACAGGTGACAGGTGACAGGTGAAGGTGACAGGTGACAGGTGACAGGTGACAGGTGACAGGTGACAGGTGACAGGTGACAGGTGACAGGTGACAGGTGACAGGTGACAGGTGACAGGTGACAGTGACAGGTGACAGGTGACAGGTGACAGTTGACAGGTGACAAGTGACAGGTGACAGGTGACAGGTGACAGGTGACAAGTGACAGGTGACAGGTGACAGGTGACAGGTGACAGGTGACAGGTGACAGGTGACAGGTGACAGGTGACAGGTGAGAGTTGACAGGTGACAGGTGACAGGTGACAGGTGACAGGTGACAGGTGACAGGTGACAGGTGACAGGTGACAGGTGACAGGTGACAAGTGACAGGTGACAGGTGACACGTGACAGGTGACAGGTGACAGGTGACAGGTGACAGGTGACAGGTGACAGGTGACAGGTGACAGGTGACAGGTGACAGGTGACAGGTGACAGGTGACAGGTGATAGGTGACAGGTGACAGGTGACAGGTGACTGTGACAGGTGACAGGTGACGGGTGACAGTTGACAGGTGACAGGTGACAGGTGACAGGTGACAGGTGACAGGTGACAGGTGACAGGTGACAGTTGACAGGTGACAAGTGACAGGTGAAGATGACAGGTGACAGGTGACAGGTGACAGGTGACAGGTGACAGGTGACAGGTGACAGGTGACAGGTGACAGGTGACAGGTGACAGGTGACAGGTGACAGGTGACAGGTGACAGGTGACAGGTGACAGGTGACAGGTGACAGGTGACAGGTGACAGGTGACAGGTGACAGGTGACAGGTGACAGGTGACAGTTGACAGGTGACAAGTGACAGGTGAAGATGACAGGTGACAGGTGACAGGTGACAGGTGACAGGTGACAGGTGACAGGTGACAGGTGACAGGTGACAGGTGACAGGTGACAGGTGACAGGTGACAGGTGACAGGTGACAGGTGACAGTGATAGGTGACGGGTGACAGGTGACAGGTGACAGGTGACAGGTGACAGTTGACGGTTGACAGGTGACAGGTGACAGGTGACAGGTGAATGTTGACAGTTGACAGGTGACAGGTGACAGGTGACAGTTGACAGGTGACAGTGACAGGTGACAGGTGACAGGTGACAGGTGACAGGTGACAGGTGACAGGTGACAGTTGACAGGTGACAGGTGACAGGTGACAGGTGACAGTTGACAGGTGACAGGTGACAGGTGACAGGTGACAGGTGACAGGTGACAGGTGACAGGTGACAGTTGACAGGTGACAAGTGACAGGTGAAGATGACAGGTGACAGGTGACAGGTGACAGGTGACAGGTGACAGGTGACAGGTGACAGGTGACAGGTGACAGGTGACAGGTGACAGGTGACAGGTGACAGGTGACAGGTGACAGGTGACAGGTGACAGGTGACAGGTGACAGGTGACAGGTGACAGGTGACAGTGATAGGTGACGGGTGACAGGTGACAGGTGACAGGTGACAGGTGAAGGTGACAGGTGACAGGTGACAGGTGACAGGTGACAGGTGACAGGTGACAGGTGACAGGTGACAGGTGACAGGTGATAGGTGACAGGTGACAGGTGACAGGTGACAGGTGACAGGTGACAGGTGACAGGTGACAGGTGACAGGTGACAGGTGACAGGTGACAGGTGACAGGTGACAGGTGACAGTGATAGGTGACGGGTGACAGGTGGCAGGTGACAGTTGACGGTTGACAGGTGACAGGTGACAGGTGACAGGTGAATGTTGACAGTTGACAGGTGACAGGTGACAGGTGACAGTTGACAGGTGACAGTGACAGGTGACAGGTGACAGGTGACAGGTGACAGGTGACAGGTGACAGGTGACAGTTGACAGGTGACAGGTGACAGGTGACAGGTGACAGTTGACAGGTGACAGGTGACAGGTGACAGGTGACAGGTGACAGGTGACAGGTGACAGGTGACAGGTGACAGTTGACAGGTGACAAGTGACAGGTGAAGATGACAGGTGACAGGTGACAGGTGACAGGTGACAGGTGACAGGTGACAGGTGACAGGTGACAGGTGACAGGTGACAGGTGACAGGTGACAGGTGACAGGTGACAGGTGACAGGTGACAGGTGACAGGTGACAGGTGACAGGTGACAGGTGACAGGTGACAGGTGACAGGTGACAGGTGACAGTGATAGGTGACGGGTGACAGGTGACAGGTGACAGGTGACAGGTGACAGGTGACAGGTGACAGGTGGCAGGTGACAGGTGACAGGTGACAGGTGATAGGTGACAGGTGACAGGTGACAGGTGACAGGTGACTGTGACAGGTGACAGGTGACAGGTGATAGGTGACAGGTGACAGGTGACAGGTGACAGGTGACAGGTGACAGGTGACAGGTGACAGGTGACAGGTGACAGGTGACAGGTGACAGGTGAAAGGTGACAGGTGACAGGTGACAGGTGACAGGTGACAGGTGACAGGTGACAGGTGACAGGTGACAGTGATAGGTGACGGGTGACAGGTGACAGGTGACAGGTGACAGGTGACAGGTGACAGGTGACAGGTGCAGGTGACAGGTGACAGGTGACAGGTGATAGGTGACAGGTGACAGGTGACAGGTGACAGGTGACTGTGACAGGTGACAGGTGACAGGTGATAGGTGACAGGTGACAGGTGACAGGTGACAGGTGACAGGTGACAGGTGACAGGTGACAGGTGACAGGTGACAGGTGACAGGTGACAGGTGACAGGTGACAGGTGACAGGTGACAGGTGACAGGTGACAGGTGACAGGTGATAGGTGACAGGTGACAGGTGACAGGTGACTGTGACAGGTGACAGGTGACGGGTGACAGTTGACAGGTGACAGGTGACAGGTGACAGGTGACAGGTGACAGGTGACAGGTGACAGGTGACAGGTGACAGTTGACAGGTGACAAGTGACAGGTGAAGATGACAGGTGACAGGTGACAGGTGACAGGTGACAGGTGACAGGTGACAGGTGACAGGTGACAGGTGACAGGTGACAGGTGACAGGTGACAGGTGACAGGTGACAGGTGACAGGTGACAGGTGACAGGTGACAGGTGACAGGTGACAGGTGACAGGTGACAGGTGACAGGTGACAGGTGACAGGTGACAGTTGACAGGTGACAAGTGACAGGTGAAGATGACAGGTGACAGGTGACAGGTGACAGGTGACAGGTGACAGGTGACAGGTGACAGGTGACAGGTGACAGGTGACAGGTGACAGGTGACAGGTGACAGGTGACAGGTGACAGGTGAATGTTGACAGTTGACAGGTGACAGGTGACAGGTGACAGTTGACAGGTGACAGTGACAGGTGACAGGTGACAGGTGACAGGTGACAGGTGACAGGTGACAGGTGACAGTTGACAGGTGACAGGTGACAGGTGACAGGTGACAGTTGACAGGTGACAGGTGACAGGTGACAGGTGACAAGTGACAGGTGACAGGTGACAGGTGACAGGTGACAGTTGACAGGTGACAAGTGACAGGTGAAGATGACAGGTGACAGGTGACAGGTGACAGGTGACAGGTGACAGGTGACAGGTGACAGGTGACAGGTGACAGGTGACAGGTGACAGGTGACAGGTGACAGGTGACAGGTGACAGGTGACAGGTGACAGGTGACAGGTGACAGGTGACAGGTGACAGGTGACAGGTGACAGGTGACAGGTGACAGTGATAGGTGACGGGTGACAGGTGACAGGTGACAGGTGACAGGTGACAGGTGACAGGTGACAGGTGGCAGGTGACAGGTGACAGGTGACAGGTGATAGGTGACAGGTGACAGGTGACAGGTGACAGGTGACTGTGACAGGTGACAGGTGACAGGTGATAGGTGACAGGTGACAGGTGACAGGTGACAGGTGACAGGTGACAGGTGACAGGTGACAGGTGACAGGTGACAGGTGACAGGTGACAGGTGACAGGTGACAGGTGACAGGTGACAGGTGACAGGTGACAGGTGACAGGTGACAGGTGATAGGTGACAGGTGACAGGTGACAGGTGACTGTGACAGGTGACAGGTGACAGGTGACAGGTGACAGGTGACAGTGACAGGTGACAGGTGACAGGTGACAGGTGACAGGTGACAGGTGACAGGTGACAGGTGACAGGTGACAGGTGACAGGTGACTGTGACAGGTGACAGGTGACAGGTGACAGGTGACAGGTGACAGGTGACAGTTGACGGTTGACAGGTGACAGGTGACAGGTGAATGTTGACAGTTGACAGGTGACAGGTGACAGGTGACAGTTGACAGGTGACAGTGACAGGTGACAGGTGACAGGTGACAGGTGACTGGTGACAGTTGACAGGTGACAGGTGACAGGTGACAGGTGACAGGTGACAGGTGACAGGTGACAGGTGACAGGTGGCAGGTGACAGGTGACAGGTGACAGGTGATGGGTGACAGGTGACAGGTGACAGGTGACAGGTGACTGTGACAGGTGACAGGTGACAGGTGATAGGTGACAGGTGACAGGTGACAGGTGACAGGTGACAGGTGACAGGTGACAGGTGACAGGTGACAGGTGACAGGTGACAGGTGACAGGTGACAGGTGACAGGTGACAGGTGACAGGTGACAGGTGACAGGTGACAGGTGACAGGTGACAGGTGACAGGTGACAGGTGACAGGTGACAGGTGATAGGTGACAGGTGACAGGTGACAGGTGACTGTGACAGGTGACAGGTGACAGGTGACAGGTGACAGGTGACAGGTGACAGGTGACAGGTGACAGGTGACAGGTGACAGGTGACAGGTGACAGGTGACAGGTGACAGGTGACAGTGACAGGTGACAGGTGACAGGTGACAGGTGACAGGTGACAGGTGACAGGTGACAGGTGACAGGTGACAGGTGACAGGTGACAGGTGACTGTGACAGGTGACAGGTGACAGGTGACAGGTGACAGGTGACAGGTGACAGGTGACAGTTGACGGTTGACAGGTGACAGGTGACAGGTGACAGGTGACAGGTGACAGGTGACAGGTGACAGGTGACAGGTGACAGGTGACAGGTGACAGGTGACAGGTGACAAGTGACAGTGACAGGTGACAAATGACAGGTGACAGGTGACAGTGACAGGTGACAGGTGACAGGTGACAGGTGACAGGTGACAGGTGACAGGTGACAGGTGACAGGTGACAGGTGACTGTGACAGGTGACAGGTGACAGGTGACAGGTGACAGGTGACAGGTGACAGGTGACAGTTGACGGTTGACAGGTGACAGGTGACAGGTGACAGGTGAATGTTGACAGTTGACAGGTGACAGGTGACAGGTGACAGTTGACAGGTGACAGTGACAGGTGACAGGTGACAGGTGACAGGTGACTGGTGACAGTTGACAGGTGACAGGTGACAGGTGACAGGTGACAGTTGACAGGTGACAGGTGACAGGTGACAGGTGACAGGTGACAGGTGACAGGTGACAGGTGACAGGTGACAGGTGACAGGTGACAGGTGACAGGTGACAGGTGACAGGTGACAGTGACAGGTGACAGGTGACAGGTGACAGGTGACAGGTGACAGGTGACAGGTGACAGGTGACAGTTGACAGGTGACAGGTGACAGGTGACAGGTGACAGGTGACAGGTGACAGGTGACAGGTGACAGGTGACAGGTGACAGGTGACAGGTGACAGGTGACAGGTGACAGGTGACAGGTGACAGGTGACAGGTGACAGGTGACAAGTGACAGGTGACAGGTTACAGGTGACAGGTGACAGGTGATAGGTGACAGGTGACAGTTGACAGTTGACAGGTGACAGGTGAATGTTGACAGTTGACAGGTGACAGGTGACAGGTGACAGTTGACAGGTGACAGTGACAGGTGACAGGTGACAGGTGACAGGTGACAAGTGACAGGTGACAGTTGACAGGTGACAGGTGACAGGTGACAGGTGACAGTTGACAGGTGACATGTGACAGGTGACAGGTGACAGATGACAGGTGACAGGTGACAGGTGACAGGTGACAGGTGACAGGTGACAGGTGACAGGTGACAGGTGACAGTTGACAGGTGACAGGTGACAGGTGAAGGTGACAGGTGACAGGTGACAGGTGACAGGTGACAGGTGACAGGTGACAGGTGCCAGGTGACAGGTGCCAGGTGACAGGTGACAGGTGACAGGTGACAGGTGACAGGTGACAGGTGACAGGTGACAGTGACAGGTGACAGGTGACAGGTGACAGTTGACAGGTGACAAGTGACAGGTGACAGGTGACAGGTGACAGGTGACAAGTGACAGGTGACAGGTGACAGGTGACAGGTGACAGGTGACAGGTGACAGGTGACAGGTGACAGGTGAGAGTTGACAGGTGACAGGTGACAGGTGACAGGTGACAGGTGACAGGTGACAGGTGACAGGTGACAGGTGACAGTTGACAGGTGACAGGTGGACAGGTGACAGGTGACAGGTGACAGGTGACAGGTGACAGGTGACAGGTGACAGGTGACAGGTGACAGGTGACAGGTGACAGGTGACAGGTGACAGGTGACAGGTGACAGGTGACAGTGACAGGTGACAGGTGACAGGTGACAGGTGACAGGTGACAGGTGACAGGTGACAGGTGACAAGTGACAGGTGACAGGTGACAGGTGAGAGGTGACAGGTGACAGGTGACAGGTGACAGGTGACAGGTGACAGGTGACAGGTGACAGGTGACAGGTGACAGGTGACAGGTGACAGGTGACAGGTGACAGTGACAGGTGACAGGTGACAGGTGACAGGTTCACAGGTGACAAGTGACAGGTGACAGGTGACAGGTGACAGGTGAGAGGTGACAGGTGACAGGTGACAGGTGACAGGTGACAGGTGACAGGTGACAGGTGACAGGTGACAGGTGAGAGTTGACAGGTGACAGGTGACAGGTGACAGGTGACAGGTGACAGGTGACAGGTGACAGGTGACAGGTGACAGTTGACAGGTGACAGGTGACAGGTGACAGGTGACAGGTGACAGGTGACAGGTGACAGGTGAGAGTTGACAGGTGACAGGTGACAGGTGACAGGTGACAGGTGACAGGTGACAGGTGACAGGTGACAGGTGACAGGTGACAGGTGACAGGTGACAGGTGACAGGTGACAGGTGACAGTTGACAGGTGGACAGGTGACAGGTGACAGGTGAAGGTGACAGGTGACAGGTGACAGGTGACAGGTGACAGGTGACAGGTGACAGGTGACAGGTGACAGGTGACAGGTGACAGGTGACAGGTGACAGGTGACAGGTGACAGGTGACAGTGACAGGTGACAGGTGACAGGTGACAGTTGACAGGTGACAAGTGACAGGTGACAGGTGACAGGTGACAGGTGACAAGTGACAGGTGACAGGTGACAGGTGACAGGTGACAGGTGACAGGTGACAGGTGACAGGTGACAGGTGACAGGTGAGAGTTGACAGGTGACAGGTGACAGGTGACAGGTGACAGGTGACAGGTGACAGGTGACAGGTGACAGTTGACAGGTGACAGGTGACAGGTGACAGGTGACAGGTGACAGGTGACAGGTGACAGGTGACAGGTGACAGGTGACAGGTGACAGGTGACAGGTGACAGGTGACAGGTGACAGGTGACAGTGACAGGTGACAGGTGACAGGTGACAGGTGACAGGTGACAGGTGACAGGTGACAGGTGACAGGTGACAGGTGACAAGTGACAGGTGACAGGTGACACGTGACAGGTGACAGGTGACAGGTGACAGGTGACAGGTGACAGGTGACAGGTGACAGGTGACAGGTGACAGGTGACAGGTGACAGGTGACAGGTGACAAGTGACAGTGACAGGTGACAAATGACAGGTGACAGGTGACAGTGACAGGTGACAGGTGACAGGTGACAGGTGACAGGTGACAGGTGACAGGTGACAGGTGACAGGTGAGTGTGACAGGTGACAGGTGACAGGTGACAGGTGACAGGTGACAATTGACAGGTGACAGTTGACGGTTGACAGGTGACAGGTGACAGGTGACAGGTGAATGTTGACAGTTGACAGGTGACAGGTGACAGGTGACAGTTGACAGGTGACAGTGACAGGTGACAGGTGACAGGTGACAGGTGACAGGTGACAGTGACAGGTGACAGGTGACAGGTGACAGGTGACAGGTGACAGGTGACAGGTGACAGGTGACTGTGACAGGTGACAGGTGACAGGTGACAGGTGACAGGTGACAGGTGACAGTTGACGGTTGACAGGTGACAGGTGACAGGTGACAGGTGAATGTTGACAGTTGACAGGTGACAGGTGACAGGTGCCAGTTGACAGTTGACAGGTGACAGGTGACAGGTGAATGTTGACAGTTGACAGGTGACAGGTGACAGGTGACAGTTGACAGGTGACAGTGACAGGTGACAGGTGACAGGTGACAGTGACAGGTGACAGGTGACAGTTGACAGGTGACAGGTGAAGCAGGTGACAGGCGACAGTTGACAGGTGACAGGTGACAGGTGACAGGTGACAGGTGACAGGTGACAGGTGACAGGTGACAGGTGACAGGTGACAGGTGACAGGTGACAGGTGACAGGTGACAGGTGACAGGTGACAGGTGACAGGTGACAGGTGACAGGTGACAGGTGACAGGTGACAGGTGAAGTGACAGGTGACAGGTGACAGGTGACAGGTGACAGGTGACAGGTGACAGTGACAGGTGACAGGTGACAGGTGACAGTTGACAGGTGACAAGTGACAGGTGACAGGTGACTGGTGACAGGTGACAAGTGACAGGTGACAGGTGACAGGTGACAGTGACAGGTGACAGGTGACAGGTGACAGGTGACAGGTGACAGGTGAGCAGTTGACAGGTGACAGGTGACAGGTGACAGGTGACAGGTGACAGGTGACAGGTGACAGGTGACAGTTGACAGGTGACAGGTGACAGGTGACAGGTGACAGGTGACAGGTGACAGGTGACAGGTGACAGGTGACAGGTGACAGGTGACAGGTGACAGGTGACAGGTGACAGGTGACAGGTGACAGGTGACAGGTGACAGGTGACAGTGACAGTGACAGTGACAGGTGACAGGTGACAGGTGACAGGTGACAGGTGACAGGTGACAGGTGACAAGTGACAGGTGACAGGTGACACGTGACAGGTGACAGGTGACAGGTGACAGTGACAGGTGACAGGTGACAGGTGACAGGTGAGAGTTGACAGGTGACAGGTGACAGGTGACAGGTGACAGGTGACAGGTGACAGGTGACAGGTGACAGGTGACAGGTGACAGGTGACAGGTGAGAGTTGACAGGTGACAGGTGACAGGTGACAGTGACAGGTGACAGGTGACAGGTGACAGGTGACAGTTGACAGGTGACAGGTGACAGGTGACAGGTGACAGGTGACAGGTGACAGGTGACAGGTGACAGGTGACAGTGACAGGTGACAGGTGACAGGTGACAGGTGACAGGTGACAGGTGACAGTGACAGGTGACAGGTGACAGGTGACAGGTGACAGGTGACAGGTGACAGGTGACAGGTGACAGGTGACAGGTGACAGGTGACAGGTGACAGGTGACAGGTGACAGGTGACAGGTGACAGGTGACAGGTGACAGGTGACAGGTGACAGGTGACAGGTGACAGGTGACAAGTGACAGTGACAGGTGACAAATGACAGGTGACAGGTGACAGTGACAGGTGACAGGTGACAGGTGACAGGTGACAGTGACAGGTGACAGGTGACAGGTGAC